>NW_028262352.1:1483744-2225616 GCF_047370975.1 Nipponia nippon | reverse complement strand
TATGTTGTTCTAAATGCCCTTCAAAGCTAATAGCTCTATTTTTGGAGCATGTGTCTATTTAACTTGGATATCATATTCAGTTTATGTGTGCTTGTTACTTCAACAAGGAGCCTCTATCTGAGGCTACCCTGTCAGAACTTGTCAGGCAATCTGCCAGCAGCAACAACTGGAAGCTGGAGGTACAAGAGCTCATCATAAAGCAAAACAGAAACATCCCTTTAGAAATAAAACTCTTGCAGTAAGTATGCATATTACACAGCCTATTCCCCTAAATAAAAAAGGAAAAGCTGCTGATATATACTAAATCAAGGTTACAAGAAACATTACTTTTCCCAGAGCACAGGCATTAACACAAACAGTCTAAAAGCTGTAGAAAAGGGCTGGGAGGGATAGTTATGTGGGCTGAGAACCCAGAAGTAATGGAAATGCTTTTTACTCCCTCACAGATTAAAAGTGTTGCCTTTTCTGCCTTATAAGCCACCCTTGAGCATCTTTTGGTTCCTGTTGGATGGAGTAAAGATCTCTAGTGAAACTCAATTACATATAGCCCTGATGTGAATCAGCATCTCCAAACCTACTTGTGGCACTGCACATTTGCAGCCAGTGGTCTGGGGCTGATCAAGAGGACAACGAGAAGAAGGAATTTTCAGCAGGAGCCAGAAGCAGAGCCCTATCAGGAAATTGTGGGAAGAGGAGGAATTACCACACTAAATAGACTAATCTGAAACAACACAGCTAGGTCCTGCCCACATAGGTTCTGCACCATTGCCAAGTCCCAAGACTTGCAACTATGGGAGAAACAATTTCGTTAGAAGGCATGGACTTCTGCTCTGTGGAGCTTGAGAAAAGAAGCAAGGAGTCTACACCATGGGGTGGCCTAACAACTCTGAAGACAAGCTCAACAGCAATTCTTCCCCACCAAAGTGGGGTGGGTGGTTAGAGGAAGGAGAAAGAGAGACACTACCATAAAGGCAAGCAGACACCCAGCACAGGAAAATTGATGGTGGGGAACTAGGCAGATCCTGCAATAGCTGCCATGGCGAAGCTATGGGATTAGTATAGACTGGGAAGGAGCAGAGAGCACACCTTTTCTAGCAGCTGGCTCCATGGCTGAGCTCTCACCCAGCATCACTGAAGAGCACCCTTTCTTTTCCATTAGTGATACACAAACTCCCCGCAGAGTTGTGGATCTAAAGAATGGAAATGACCAGAAACAAACAATAGAAAGGAAAAAAAAAAACAAAAACCAAAGCCAGAACAGAAAAATATCCTTAATTCTAGTTTGATCCAACAGCCATCGGAATTCAGCTTAAGAGTTGACCCACTCATTGACGTAAACAGGTATCAGATCACCTCAATGGATTTATTCAAAATTCACACTCATCTTAACAGTCCTAGGATATCTTAGTGGGGCATTTTCATCTGTAATGTTGAATGTAAGTCAGTCCAATTACTGGAGAAATTATCATACTTCATTTAAAAGTTCAAAAATTATAATGGTAAAAATTGTAATGGTAAATTTGTTAAAATTGTCTTCCCTGTACTTAGAGAACAGTTATGCCGCAAAGTTGATTGGTTTAAAAGATAGCAGTCATTATTTCCAAGTCTTAAAGGATCGCATTCTGCACCTTAGATTCACATAAAAAAATTTCCATTGTCTCCAGTGGAAATAATAGGTTGTGTGCAGCTGATTTCGCTCAATAATTTTCCAGCACTTTTTAACAGTTCAGATTTTTCATTTTATAGTAAATATAAAATTATAATTATACTCTATATTTTCTGTAGATTTCAAATGACAACTTAAGACATTTGATGGCACTGTGGAAATTTTTTCCTGTATGATTTAGGATAAGATATTGCAGATTTTTCTGCACTGTTTACCATTCCCTGTGGTGCTAAGAAAGAGCGGCTGTGATTCTATGTTAGTAGAATTTTACATTGAATATAGCCACAGTAACAAAATACTAATGATCAGTGCTCTACTCTAAAACAGTTTAAATTATTCGTATGAATATTTTTGCCATTACACCTTCACATATTGTTCAAAACAATACTTCATAGTGTAAAGACCAGTGACATTTCGATCACAGAGAAATCATCAGCAACAAGAATTGTTTAAAATAGTCTTTAGTTAACATTAGGATTTTTTTTTTCCAGCTGGCATAAATGAGTTTCAGGGAAACAAACAAACAAACAAACAAAGACAGACAAAAAAAATTGTTGTAAATGATTTCACAAACTTACATCCATTGCATCTCCTAGATCCTGGTCTTGCTGAACAAGAACAAGCCAACAGGTAAGAAGCAGCAGCCAGGCGATAAGTTTGCCTCCTCCAGTCTAGGAGGTCATGTTGTTAAAATGAGAAGCTAAACCCCCCCCCCCCACGCACTTTTAAAATACAACTGATAATCTAAGTAACCTTCCCTGGGGATTTACAGTCAATAATGTGTGCACATTAAAGCTGTATTTCCAGGTCTATCTTTAATGGTGCCTGAGAACCATTTTTGCCTTTGTAAAAGCGGTAATTATAATACATAAGTAGCTTTCATTTTTGTATTAATGCTATAAATACTATGTTAGCCAATATTAAACTATATTTCTACTGACTTATTTGTAGAAAGAAAAATATATTATATATTTTTATATATTTATAAAGTGAATTAACACTGGAGAGGGGGTGTAGAGGAATAGTCTACAGTCACACTTTATGTGTATTATTGAGCACAAATTCAATGCTTGAAACAAAGAGGAAAAGAAAACACTAGGTTCAAGTTAAATCCCCTTTCAAGCCGTGTCAGAGGAAGAGTCGTAGGAAGCAGACACTATCAAGTTGCCAGTATTGGAGTGGCTTGCCATGGACTAGGCAGCTTGCTGGCTCAAGTTATTACAGATCAGCACCAGCTGATTGGTGCAATGCCTCCTGACAGGGTGCTACAGCTCTGGTAGACACTGAAGTTGGTCTTCCTGCCGGGGATGTTGCCTTTCTCACACATTGTCTTTACCATCTTGGCAAGCTTGTTTTTCCCCAGGGCTTGACAATTGTACCGGTGAAGTCTGCAGCCAAGTTGACAACTGGTTTGATGGATAGATAAAAAGGAGCATCTTCATATTGCATCGCTGGGGGCTGCCGCTGTGCATATTCCTTGTAGTCTTGCACTGGGCACGGGTCTGTGGGGAGTGCTGGGTGGCGTACACCCTGCGAATCAGTCCTTCCTCTTTTGCTTTTGGCATTCATGTCACCTGTTGCCTGTCCCCATCCACTCCAAGTATTCCAACACAGTCTCTGTCCACCCCGGGAGCCGGATGTCTCCCCATTTGAGGGTGGACCACATAGAAAACCCATGCGGTGTCCAACGCCTTAGTGTTATTTAGCCAGACAAGGTTCAGCAAACCCTCAGGATTGTATCAGCTCAACAAACCTCTTTTGCGTAGGATAAGCTCATCAGCAAAGGTAAGCTTCATGGATTTGTGTGGCTTGTTTCCTTTTCCTTTACACCTTCGCTCTATCTGCTTTTCCTTCAGGGCTTCTTGCAGGACCTCTTGAACTCTTTATCCCTGGTAATACTGTATCCATCACCTGTGCTCTTTGAGATACTGCTCCAGCCCACACTGATAGTTGGCCAAGCTGTTTGGCTCATATTCGGAACCATCTTTTTGTCTAGCATCCACAAAGAAGGAATGCAAGGTAGGCATCAAGCTCTTTGCAGGGGATGACATAGATTTCCTCGGGTCTCAGAGGGGTACTTGGAAATGAGGAACTCTCAGAAGTTCCAGGAGAGCTGTCTGTGTTACTGCAAATGGTCTTCTCGTTCTGCTCCCTTCTGAGCTCCGCTGCGCTCTCATCCTGGTCTGAAAGAAGGAAAAAAAACCAAAGCAAACAAAATCAGAACAAAAGAAGCAGTGAGTTTGGTGCAATACATCTTCCCCAAAATAATTTTTCTTTTAAAAGGAAATTTCACAAAGAGCACTGGAAAACATTATTACATACCTGTCTTATGATTTAAAAGTCAACTTCAGTTTCACAAATGATGTTACTAGAGTATGGCAAAGACAATCAAAATGAGCTCGTGTCTACTAGGGACACACTTAGGGCACAGAGATTTGTGGAAAACTCTGAGATTAGAGGCAATCTGCTTTTTAGAACAAATGCAAGACAGAAATTTTTTTCTGTGGATTCCACTGCTGTGTACAGGGGCCAAATCCAAGTAATAAACCCATTCTGTATGTGCTGTATTGCCTTCATCTGTGAAACCAGAGGTTGTACTGGTTCACTTTTTTTTTTTTTTTTTAACAAAAAATAGCTAAAGCATCATATTTTGTTATAAAAAAAATTATCTTTAATTGGGTTGCATTTTTAAGATTTTAATTTTGCAGAAAAAATCAAAATCTGGAAACATTATATTACTCTACAAGGCTATTTTCATAGGTCCTTATGATCAGTGACATATCAAACCGCAGTTGTTTATCAATGATCAAATGTTACCACTAAGATATTGATTCTTGTGTACCCATTAATTTTCTGGCTGATCATAACATATGAGAAAAGGTCTTTACGGTTAAAAGTGATGAGAAGAGAAAGCTTTGGAGGAACCTAAAAGCAGCCTTCTAATATCCATGTGGAAGTTATGCAAGAAGATAGAGTCAGAGCTCTTCACAGTAGTGCATGGGTGGGAGGATGAGAGACAATGGGCATAAATTGAAACAAGAGGGGTTAAGCCTGGGTACAAGAAAAAGCTTTTCACCATGAGGACAGTCAAGCTTTGGCAAAGGGGTCCAGAGAGGCTGTGGCAACTCCATCCTTGGAGGTTTTCAGGACCTGACTGGACTAAGTCCTGAGCAACAGTAGTCGGGTCTCACCACTAGCCTTGTCTTTGCTTTGAGCTTGGGAGTTGGACTAGAAATCTCCCATGGTCTTTTCTGACCTGGGGGTTCTATGAGTCTAAGGCCCCCAAAAGCAACAGTTCCAACTAGGGGAAGATTCCCCTAACAATATGGAAGTACTAAAACTACTGCATCTGTCATTCCCCTTTTGACAGTAGTGGAGTAGGAGCTTGCCAGGGCCAGGGATGGAAGCAAGAGAGAATAAAAGTGGGAGTGCAGGACACCGCTTCCCAGCAGCCACCTAGCTTCTCAGCCCATCCCCACTGGGCTGTGGGATTCATACGGTTTGTATGTTCCTCCTGTTCTACAGAAAGGAGGTGTGTTCGCTCTCCCTACCCAGTAAAGGAGCTCGGAATTACTCAGTTTACTATAGGCACATCTAACACATCAATATAAGATCAGAACATCTCACCAACAGAAAAAATATTCAGCCTTGTAACTTCACTTAACATAAAGCACAGAAGCAGATCTGCTGGTAGGGAAGAAAGCAGGGAAGGGAAAGGTGGCTCTGTCTCCTCCCCTAGCCCATTTGCACCATCTCATCTGGTACACACACTTTAGGTGATAGGCGAGGGGAATAATCACACACCTGGGCAACTTCCCCTCCCACCCCATCCTATATAGCTGAAGAAATACAGGCAGACCAGAAAGCAGGTTTGAGCTCAGATCCCCTGGGACCCAGTTCCCACATCTTCCAGCACAGAGCTGTCCGTGGAAGAAATATTCAGTGGAACCCACTGGGGAGGTTCTCATCCCCCTTGGAAAGTGAAAAGAACTGGAGGTCTGCAGCCCAGACCTTTAGAGGCTTCTGACTTGACATGAAAAAACGCTGCCAGAGCAACACTGAGGTTTGCACCAACTGTACACAAGGGGAAAAGAAAGGTAGCCAGTCTATTTCAAAAGATAACCTTAATAGCCTGATGACAATATCAAAGAACTCCTAGCAGCCTTCAATGTAGTCTTACATTTTGGACAATGCATAGGATAAATCCTATTATTATGGCTAAGTACAGGCTGGAAATAAAAAGCCAATGATATTTGAAGTTCAGAAACAAACATTTACTCCGGTATGTTGTTCGGTGCACCTACCACCATTTTATTATAGCACTAGAATGTAATCCAGCACTTTGACTGACAATCCACATTTTAAATACTGTTTTCTGTATAAACAGCACATATAGTGGCTTGGTTTTAAACATGTCAATCACAACTTTATAGAGGGTGGCCTGGGTCATGGTTTAACCCCAGTAGGCAGCTAAGCACCACACAGCCACTCGCTCGCTCCCCCTACAGTGGGATGGGGAAGACAATCAGAAGGGTAAAAGTGCAAAGACTTGTGGGTTGAGATAAAGACAGTTTAATAGGTAAAGCAAAAAAGCTGCGCGTGCAAGCAAAGCAAAATAAGGGAGTTCATTCACTACTTCCCATCGGCAGGCATAGATGTTTAGCCATTCCCAGGAAAGCAGAGGCTTCATCACTGCAGCGTAACGGTTACTTGGGAAGACAAACACCATAACTCCAAACATTCCCCCGTCCTGTTACTTCCCCACAGCTTTTATTGCCTGAGCATGACATCATATGGTATGGAGTATCCCTTTGGTCAGCTGGGGTCAGCTGTCCTGGCTGTGTCCTCTCCCAACTTCTTGCACGCCCCCCCGCCTACTCGCTGGCAGGGCAGTGTGAGAAACAGGGAAGGCCTTGACACTGTGTAAGCACTATTCAGCAATAACTAAAACACTGGTGCGTTATCAACACTGTTTTGGTCACAAATCCAAACCATAGCACCATACAAGACTACTATGAAGAGAAATTAACTCCATCCCAGCCAAAACCAGTACATTTCTCCTACCCCTTATTCCATACACATTTACGTCATGCTCCCAGGTCCCACACTATCCAATACATCCTCATTAACCCCCACCACCCCCCTTCCCCGTCCTTTGATGTAATACACAGATATCCCATTCCCTTAGTCTATGGGCCACCCCTGTAAAATGCCCATAAAATGCCACCATTGAGATCATTTAGTCCATGACTTGGGGTTATATCTGTTATGGTGGTCACTCAGGACAGGAGAGGTGAGTGTGTTGCGTGGACCCATGGAGTTATTGGGCACCAAAGTCAGCTCAGGTCGGGTCACTGCTGCACTTGCATTGCTTCTTGTGAGGCTCGTCCTCCATTGGTCAGGGTGGTTCCTGCTATAGTGCTTCCTATAACATGCAACTCAAATCATGGGTTACAAGATGTTTAAATGTATATCCATTACAATCTCCACCCCTGGTCCCTTTGGACCAGGCCATAGGGATTTAACATTGCAACGAACTCCCTCCCCCTTTCCCCTGCTCCGGCGTGGGCTTATCCCACGGACCACAGTCCCTTAGGGGTTTACCTTCTCTGGTGTGGACTTATTCACGGGCCACAGTCTCTTTAGGGATATACCTGCTGCAGCCTGGACTTAGCCACAGTCGCTTTGAGGTGTACCTGCTCCAGCATGGCCTATCCATGGGCCACAATCCCTTCAGGGAGACACATACCTGCTCCAGCGTGGCCTTATCCATGGGCCACAGTCCCTCCTTAGGGGTGCACCTGCTGTGTCGTGGATTTATCCACGCCAACAGGCACACTTTGAGGTGCTCCACGCATGACCTCATGTCACGCAGCCACTGATGCTTCCAAGGTGTACCTGCTGCAGCGTGGACATATCCACGGCCACAGACACTTCGGGGTGCACCTGCTCCCACGTGGACTTATCCACAGGTCACAGTCCCTTCGACTCGAGGTTTCACACTGGAGTTCCAGCCTGTCCAGTTACAGCAGCACAGGAACAGCAGACAATGCCCTGGCCTGACACAGCAGTGTGGCTTGCCTGTCTGGAATGGCTGGATGCCATTGCTGTACAAAAAGTTATCTATATATTTGCTAACAGCCAGCATAAAGGCTAGAGCCAGCCCCAGGAAATCAGTGGCCTTTATCAGTGCAAAATTCAGAAGAGATAGTTATCTGGCTCTTTGTTCTGTCATAAAGAGAACCATTTGAAAATCTGCATTCTTGCTTCTTCCATGGAAAAGGGAGGGTGAGATAGCAAGACTGAGATACAAGTGTATCTCAGACCTACCTCAGGCACTTCTCTGAGATTAAGAGACCATTTAATCAGAGAGAGCTCAGCACTTGTAAGATAATTCTGATATTTGTACTCCCTCACTGTCTGATAAGAGAGGGTTGACTTTGGGCATCTCTCTACACAACACAGAAAGCCTTAATCAAAAATATTTAATGCAATTAATTCACTTATCCAACAATAATCATTTATTTAGAAACTTCCAGGAAACTTGCTTTCCCCACCAACCCCAACAAAAAGGAAAACAATCAGATATTTTGAGGTGAAGGACATATTTGGAACAAACAAACCCATCCTGAAACTTTGAAATTCTTAAGACCAAATTAAGTGCAACTTTCTTTGCCATAGAATCACGTAAAATTATATATGTTGGAAGGAATCTCTAGAGATCTCCTCTAGTCCAACCCCCCCTGCTCAAAGCAGGGTCAACTAGATCAAGTTGCTTAGGGCCTTGTCCAGTCAAAGTTTTGATATCTCCAAGGGTGGGAGATCCCAGAGACTTCTTGGCAACCCTTGTTTCTGATATTTGACTTCCTCCCTCACAAGGAAAAATTTTCTGCTTATATTTAATTGGAATTTCCCATGTTGCAACTTGTGTTCATTGCCTCTCTTCCTATGCCAGTGCATCTCCAAGAAGTCTGAATCCATCTTCTCTACACCCTCCTATTAGGTATTCAAAGAAAGCAATTAAATCTCCCCTTCCATCTTCTCTCTCCTTAAGGTTGGACAAACCCAGCTCCCTCAGCTTTTCCTCATATGTCATGTGCTCCAGCCCCAAATCATATTGGCAGCCTCCGCTGAGACTTGCTCCCACCATGTCCACATCTGTCTTGTACTCGTGCAGCAAATAGCTGAGCAAGGTAAACCCAGTTAAGGGGGGGGGGGGGGGCAGGGCACATGGAGGGGACCAGGAATGACATTGCTGAGGTATGAGTCATTTGCCAGCAGGGGAGAATGGTGGAATTGAGACCTCTGGAACTCTGGTGATGAGGCATGGACAGAGGGAATTCGGAGGATGAAGGTGCAGCAACAGCATTTTCATCTGTCCTGTCAGTGCTTAACAAAGCAAAGGGGCCCCCGGGGGCCTGCCAGCACACTGTCTCTGCCCAATTACACAAAATGAGTTGCAAGATTTGGTGAAAACATAATCTGATATCCTTCTACGATAAGGTCACCCGCCTAGTGGATGAAGGGAAGGCGGTGGATGTAGTTTTTCAGGATCTTAGTAAGGGAAGCTTTGTGATACCTGTCCCTCACAGGTATCCTTCTGGACAAGTTGTCCAACTGTGAAATGAGCAGGTACACGGTGCGCTGGGTTTGAAGAACTGGCTGAAGAATTGGGGCTCCAAAGGGTTTAGTAGAGAATGGGGATACATCTGGCTGGCCGGCCATTCACTAGCAGTGTTCCTCAGGGCTCAATTATAGGGCCAGTTCCGTTCAATATTTTTATCAATGATCTGGATGCAGGAGTTGAACACACCATTAGTAAGTTTGCTGATGATACTAAACTGGGAGGTGCTGTTGACTCTCTCGAGGGACAAGAGGCCTTGCTGAGAGGGATCTAGATAGATTGGTGCATTGGCCAATCATCACTGGCATGAAATGTTAGGAAACATTTCTTTATCAGAGAAGAGTGGTTAAACACTGGAACAGGCTTCCTAGAGGGGTGAATTCGATGCCCCATGCCTGTGAGGTGTATTTAGAGGCATTTGGCCAATGCCCACTTAATAATAAACTTTAACTTTTGGTCAGCCCTGAAGTGGTCAGGCACGGTTGGACTGGAGAAGACGGTTTGTTGTAGGTCCCTTCCAACTAGGAACTGTTCCCTATTCTATAACGGCCAAAGACGGGGAGAAAGGCTGGGACAGGGGTTATTGCGAGTATGGGACCTTGGAGAAGATAGTGTCACTTAACTACTCAAGAACTAATGCGTCTGAGTACTGTACTGGAGTTTTATGTGGCAAGGATTTTAGTAGCGGGGGCGGGGGCTACAGGGAGTGAGCCTCTGTGAGAAGAGAACAGGGGCTGTCCCCATGTCAGATAGAGCCAGTTCCAGCCAGCTCCAAGACAGACCCACTGCTGGCCAAAGCTGAGCCAGTCAGCAACGTTGGTAGTGCCCCTGTGAAAACATATTTAAGAAAGGGAGTAGAAAACCTGCTGCGCAGCAGCTAAGGGAGAGAGGAGTGAGAAAAAATGTGAGAGAAACAATGATGCAGACACCAAGGTCAGGGAAGAAGGAGGGGAGGAGGTGCTCCAGGTGCCAGAGCAGAGAGATTCCCCTGCAGCCCATGGAGAAGACCATGGTGAAGCAGGTTGTCCCTCCCTTTTTGTCCCCTTTATTGCTATGGGCCAAACCCAGGTAACCACTATGCAGTATCACTACCCTATTTCCTGTATGCTCTAACAAGCTCTGTGGGAGGGAGTGGGAGACAGGACACAAATATGGTTTAGTCTTGTCTCTACATCCCACCCTGTGTCACCAGAGGTTTAGCATGTTTTCATCTAAGGCACTGCAATACTTTTACTGTGGCTGCATTTGAGAACTTAGGTGTCTAATTTTGCAATAAGCATACTGGTGAAAGCAATGCAATAGATCTCAAAAGGGAAGGGTCAGGACTACACTTAATTTACCTGTGTGTGATTCAAACGCTTGCTCCGGACAGTAGCTGAGAAGTAGAGTTAGGAAATTGTACTGGGTCTGGCTGGGATAGAGTTAACTTTCTTCATAGCAGCTCATATGGTGCTGTGTTTTGGATTTGTGACTAAAACAGTGTTGATAACACACCAATGTTTTAAGCTGTTGCTAGACAGTGCTTACACAGCGTCAAGGCCTTATCTTTTCCCACTCTGCCCACGCAACAAAGTATGCTAGGGGTGGAGGCAAGAGGTTGGGAGGGAACACAGCCAGGACAGCTGACCCAAACTGACCAAAGGGATATTCCATATCATATGACATCATGCTCAGCAATAAAAGCTGTGGGAAAGGGGGGGGGGGGGGGGAGGCATTCGTTATTAAGGCGCCTGTCTTCTGAAGCTTAAACCGCTTACGTGTACTGAGGCCCTACTTTCCAGGAAATGGCTAGCTGGGCAGCATCACCTACTGATGGGAAGTAGAGGATCAGAAACTTTTTTGCTTTTCTTTGCTTCTGCGTGTGGCCTTTGCTTTTCTTTATTAAAGTGCTTTTATCTCCACCCACAAGTTCTTCATCTTATTTTCTCCCCCTGTCCTGCTGAGTAGGGGGAGTGAGAGAGTGGCTTGGCAGGGCACCTGGCAGCCAGCGAAGGTCAACCCACCACATATGCCATATAATGTCTCGCTCAGCAATAAAACTGGGGGAGTAGTCTTCCCAAAGTGCAGCTTGTTGCTCCGGGACTGGTTGGGCATCAGTCTGCTGGTGGGAGGTAGTGATCTGCCTTTACATCACTTGGTTTTCCTCTTACCTTCACCTTGAACTATTTTTATCTTGACCCCTGAGCTTTCTTGCTTTTGCTCTTCCTATTCTCTCTCCCCCCATCCCACTGGGGGGCGGGAAGTGAGCGAGCAACTGTGTGGGAGCTTAGCTTCTGGCTGGGGTCAATCCACCACCTAGAATTACAAGCAGGTGTATTGGGTTTACGTGGCAAGGTTTTGGTAGCGGGGGGGCTACAGCGGTGGCTTCTGTGAGAAGATGCCAGAAGCTTCCCCCACGTCCGATGGAGAGCCAGTTCCAGACGGCTCCAAGATGGACCCGCCGCTGGCCAAAGCTGGAAGCCAATCAGCACGATGGTGGTAAGCGCCTCTGTGATATCTAAGAAGGGGGGAAAACTGTTGCACAGCAGCACAGCTGGGAGAGAAGGAGTGAGAATATGTGAGAGAAACAGCCCTGCAGACACCAAGGTCAGGGAATAAAGAGGGGGAGGACGAGGTGCTCCAGGCACTGGAGGCAGAATGTCTTCCCCCTGCAGCCCGTGGTGAAGACCATGTGGTGAGGCAGGAGTTGTCCCCCTGCAGCCCATGGAGGTCCATGGTGGAGCAGATGGCCATACCTGCAGCCTGTGGAGGACCCCAGCTGCCGGAGCAAGTGGATGTGCCTGAAGGAGAGCTGCGACCCCGTGGGAAGCCCACAGTGGAGCAGGCTCCTGGCAGGACCTGTGGCCCTGTGGAGAGAGGAGCCCACGCTGGAGCAGGTCTTCTGGCAGGACCTGTGACCCCGTGGGGGACCCACGCTGGAGCAGTCTGTTCACTGAAGGACTGCACCCTGTGGAAAGGACCCATGCTGAGAGCAGTTTGTGAAATACTGTCTCCCGTGAGTGGGACCCCACGCTGGAGCAGGGGAAGAGCGTGAGGAGGGAAGGAGCGGCAGAGACAAGCGTGTGATGAGACTGACCGCAGTACTTGCCCCATTCCCTGTCCCCTTGTGCTGCTCAGGGGAGGAGATAGAGAATTCAGGGGAGTGAAGCTGAGCCTGGGGAAGAAGGGAGGGGTGGGGGGGGAAGGTGGTTTTAGATTTGTTCCTATTTTTTCATTATCCTACTCTGCTTTGATTGGCAATAAAATTAAATTAAGTTTCCCCCAAGTCAAGTCTGTTTTTGCCCGTGACCAGGTAATTTGGCTGAGTGATCTCCCTGTCCTTATCTCTGACCCACAGCGAGCCTTTCGTCATCGTGCATTTTTCTCCCCCTGTCCAGCTGAGGGAGGAGGGGAGTGATAGAGGCGGCTTGAGTGGGCACCTGGCGGCCAGCCAAGGTCAACCCACCACAGCGGGGGGATAAAGGGGAGGGAAGAGAACAGAGAATATGAAGAAAAGTAATGTAAAAATAAGAACAACAACAAAGAAGTAGATGAGAAAAACGATGAAGGGATTCTCTATTACCTGGAAATCTAATTGTATGTGACTGCTTCTGAATGAGGCATTCTAACTGGGACACCAGAGAAACAAAGAAAAGGAGTATGTAATAAATATTATATTAATTATAGTAGGCTGCACTTTGGTCTTGGCCAAAGCATATTCTTAAATCAACTTTAGAATGTGATTGCAATTTCGGACTTAGGAGCATGAAGTTCACGTGGGTACAATTAATTAAATAAATTGTGCTGTGGAGCATTCTACAAAGCCTGACAGTGCTTAGTTGATATATTGTTTATTAGCGACTTCAAGACATTTCCCCCTCTATTTTTATTATAATGCCTAGAGTAGTGAATCAAAAGGTGGATTTTTTTTTCTTGTTCTGTCTACTGCAGATGTAATGGGTAACATGTTAACACCTTTTCTCCCCTTCCCCCTCTTATTTAGCAGAGTAATAGAACCCAAACAGCCTTGTTACAAAACTTGCACTTTTGTTTCTGAAATTCTGTTCGGTGATTTTGCCCAACTTGAAACAATTTTTCTTTTTCCCTTTCCCCAATATGAATGAAGCAAGCTGTGCAGAACATGAACTCAATTCAAAGAGCTCACAATTTACTACCTCATCTCATCAGTATCAGTGCACATTTTCAACACACATATATCCTTTGTTTTCACCAGTTCACAGATGAGAATCTAACAACCAGTTGTTTACAAAGATTCTCAAGAAAGGGTTAAGCGTTACACTCACAGAGTTTTAAAGGTGCTTTTTTTTAACCTGCTTTTCTGGCTTGAGCCTGTGCTGCCAGTCTGTCTCTCTCCTTCTCACACTCCCCAAAAAATAATGCATTTGAACTTAGCTTCAACCTTTGCAGTTATTTCTAATTTCTAACATGCAAAGTTATACAAGTTTGGAGAAGAATCAACAGCTGGGCAGAGGACAGAGATGCGAATGTGTCTCAACTGAGGAAAGGCCAGAGAACTCAGGCGTGAGATACTCTGCTTGGCAGCTGCATGCATGCCCTTGTTGACCAAAGAGCACCCACATAACTCCAGACTAGCCACAGCATGTTCATACTTGTGTCAGCTTGGAGGGCCCCAAGGAACATGGGAGGTAACTGGGAATTCTGCACTGAAAAGAGGTTAAGAGATCAGGAACACGTACTCATAGGAAATCAGGCTTCATTAGTCTCTTGTTCATGGAACAACTTGGTTTTGAATGTCCTGGAATACATATTTAAACATGCTTTACTATAATTTAATTGGATAGACTGCATTTTGTAGTGTATTCAAATAAATTCAGGACTTTCAAACTGTTTTCTAGCCATGCACAAATACATAGAATGTACACACACCTCCCTGCTGCTCAGAATATGGCTATTATCTTTATGCTGTAATCATATGGTCAAAATTTTCCGGCCTGGTTTGTATTTTCATTTCCATAAAAATAATTTGTTCTTCCCAATAGCATATGAGTAAATGGCTTCTCCTGCCATTTACTCATATGCTATACTCCGATTATGCTATTCTGCCATACCAGAAATGACATTGACTAATTCCTGCAAGAGGTGATATGGGCTAGAGTTTTATGGATGCAATTGTGGATGTATGGTTTATGTATATATCTATGGCTATTTTACTATGTATTAGAACAATAAATAGTCACATGTATTTAAGAATTATGCAAGTGACTGGTATATGGGATGGGTTATCTGTCAAAGTGTAAGGTTTCTGAGGGCTGTCTGAAATCATAGAATCATAGAATAGATTGGAAATAGAATAGGTTGGAAAAGACCTTTAAGATCATCAAGTCCAACCGTTAACCTAGCACTGCCAAGTCCACCACTAAACCATGTCCCTAAGCACCACATCTACCCGTCTTTTAAATACCTCCAGGGATGGAGACTCAACCACTTCCCTGGGCGGCCTGTTCCAATGCTTGACAACCCTTTCGGTGAAGAAATTTTTCCTAATATCCAATCTAAACCTCCCCTGGCGCAACTTGAGGCTGTTTCCTCTCGTCCTATCGCTTGTTACTTGGGAGAAGAGACCGACCCCCACCTCGCTACAACCTCCTGTCAGGTAGTTGTGGAGAGCGATAAGGTCTCCCCTCAGCCTCCTTTTATCCAGGCTAAACAACCCCAGTTCCCTCAGCCGCTCCTCATAAGACTTGTTCTCTAGACCCTTCACCAGCCTCGTTGTCCTTCTTTGGACACGCTCCATCACCTCAATGTCCTTCTTGGAGTGAGGGGCCCAAAAATGAACACAGTACTCGAGGTGCGGCCTCACCAGGGCCGAGTACAGGGGGACGATCACTTCCCTAGTCCTGCTGGCCACACTATTTCTGACACAAGCCAGGATGCTATTGGCCTTCTTGACCACCTGGGCACACTGCCAACTCATATTCATCCAGCTGTCATCCAACACTCCCAGGTCCTTTTCCGCCGGGCAGCTTTCCAGCCACTCCTTCCCAAGCCTGTAGCGTTGCATGGGGTTGTTGTGACCCAAGTGCAGGACCCAGCACTGAGCCTTGTTGAATCTCATACAATTGGCCTCGGCCCATCGATCCAGCCTGTCCAGATCCCTCTGTAGAGCCTTCCTACCCTCCAGCAGATCAACGCTCCCGCCCAAGTTGGTGTCGTCGGCAATCTTACTGAGGGCGCGCTCGATCCCCCTCGTCCAGATCATTGATAAAGATATTAAACAGAACTGGCCCCAGAAATGAGCCCTGGGGAACACCACTCGTGACCGGCCGCCAACTGGATTTAACTCCATTCACCACAGCTCTCTGGGCCCGGCCATCCAGCCAGTTTTTACCCAGCAAAGAGTATGCCAGTCCAGGCCATGAGCAGCCAGTTTCTCCAGGAGAATGCTGTGGGAAACCGTGTCAAAGGCCTTACTAAAGTCCAGGTAGACAACATCCACAGCCTTCCCCTCATCCACTAAGCGGGTCACCTTGTCATAGAAGGAGATCAGGTGAGTCAAGCAGGACCTGCCTTTCAGAAACCCATGCTGACTGGGCCTGATCCCCTGATTGTCCCATACGTGCCGCGTGATGGCACTCAAGATGATCTGCTCCATAACCTTCCCCGGCATCGAGGTCAGGCTGACAGGCCTGCAGTTTCCTGGATCACTCCTTCCGGCCCTTCTTGTAGATGGGAGTCACATTTGCTAGCCTCCAGTCAACTGGGATCTCCCAGGTTAGCCAGGACTGCTGATAGATGACGGAAAGCGGCTCGGTGAGCACTTCCGCCAGCTCCCTCAGCGCCCTTGGGTGGATCCCATCCGGCCCCATAGACTTGTGTGTGTCTACGTGGTGTAGCAGGTCGCTAACCGTTTCCTCCTTGGATTATGGGGGCTTCATTCTGCTCCCTGTCCCTGTCTTCCAGCTCAGGGGGCTGGGTGCCCCGAGAACAACTGGTCTGACTATTAAAGACTGAGGCAAAGAAGGCATTAAGTACCTCAGCCTTTTCCTCATCCTTTGTCACTATGTTTCCCCCGCATCCAATAAAGGATGGAGATTCAGATTACCCAGCTGATCAACACGTGGCTCCCGAGGCTGGTGTCATCGGCGGAGCTTTGGGTTTTCGATCATGGGGTGGTCTACTCATCCCCACGTCTACTGACATCCAATGGGATGCACCTTTCTCCAGAAGGGGAAAAGGGTTTTTGCTCAGGAGCTAGCAGGGCTGATTGATAGAGCTTTAAACTACATTGGAAGGGGAAAGGGACAATACCCGGCTAGTCAGCGACGAGCAACGGGATGGCACGCCAAAGTTCGAGGAGCTGCGTGCTAGTGAGATTCCTCAGGCTGCTCCACGAGGCAACGGGCACAATGAACCGCACTTGAAGTGTTTCTACACAAATGCGCGCAGCCCTGAGGAACAAGCAAGAGGAGATAGATGCCTTGGCCCAGTCCCAGAGATACGACATCATAGGCATAAGTGAAACCTGGTGGGATGAGTCCTGTGACTGGTGTGCCATGATGGATGGGTTACAGGCTCTTCAGGAGGGATAGGCAGGGCAGGCGAGGCGGGGGTTGGCATTGTATGTAGTGGAGGGGCTGGAATGCATGGAGCTAGCAGTCGGCGATGGCCCAGTTGAGAGCCTCTGGGTAAGGATTAAGGGACAGACAAATAAAGCGGATGTCGTTGTGGGAGTCTACTATAGGCCACCCAGCCAGGATGACGACACGGATGAGTTATTCTTTAAGGAACTAAGGGATGCTTCCAAGTCATCTGCCCTTGTCCTTATGGGGGACTTCAACTTGCCAGATGTCAACTGGGAATACCACACAGCCGGTACAAGCAGGTCCAGAAGATTCCTAAACTATCTGGATGATAACTTCTTGGTACAGGTACTAAGGGAACTGACCAGGAAAGGTGCCTTCCTCGACTTGCTGCTTACTAACAGAGAGGGTCTCGTGGGTGACGTGGCGATTGGTGGCTGCCTTGGCCACAGCGACCACGAAGCAGTCAAGTTTAAAATCTATGGTAACAGGAGGAAAACTGCCAGCAGGACCTCAACTCTGGATATGAGGAGAGCTGACTTCAGGCTGCTCAGGGAACTACTTAGTAAGGTCCCCTGGGAAAAAGCTTTTGAAGGTGCTGGGGTCCATCAGTGCTGGTCACTTTTTAAGTACCACCTCCTAAGCGCACAGGAGCAGGCAATTCCAAAATGTCGGAAGTCAAGCAGGCGAGGTAGAAGGCCGGCTTGGCTGAGTAGGGATCTTATGCTAGAACTAAGACAAAAAAAAAATGTATATGACCAGCGGAAGCAAGGTCCAGGTGACACGGGAGGACTACAGAGAGGCTGTTCGCCACTGTAGGGAGGAAATTCACACGGCCAAAGCTCAACTAGAGCTGAAGCTGGCCAGTACTGTGAAGGACAATAAAAGGGCTTTTTAAAATTTATAAATTGCAAAACGGAGGCAAGAAATAACATTGGCCCATTAATTGACGAACATGGTCACCCCACAAACAGGGATACAGACAAAGCAGAGACGTTTAATGTTTTCTTCACCTCGGTCTTCAACACCAATGATGTACTCTGGGACCCCCAGAGCCCTGGGCCAGAGAACCATGATTGCGAGAATGACAACCTCCAAGCCAACCCTGAACTTGTGTGGGATTTGCTGCTCCAGCTGGATCCCTACAAGTCAATGGGGCCCGATGGGATTCATCCAAGGGTACTTAAAGAGCTGGCTGATGTCATAGCGAGACCTCTCTCAATGATTTTCCAATGCTCTTGGGAATCTGGGGAGGTCCCAGCTGACTGGAAGCTGGCAAATGTTGTCCCAATCTTCAAGAAGGGCAACAGGGATGACCCCGGTAACTACAGGCCTGTCAGTCTCACCTCTGTGCCTGGCAAAATCATGGAGAAGATTATTCTGGGAGTTATTGGAAAACACCTGAAAGACAACGCAGTCATTGGCCCCAGCCAGCACAGATTCATGAGGGGAAAGTCCTGCTTGACAAACTTAATTTCTGTCTATGACAAGGTTACCCACCTAGTTGACCAAGGGAAGCCAGTCGATGTAATCTTTTTGGACTTCAGTAAAGCCTTCGATACTGTCTCTCCCAGTATCCTCCTGGACAAAATGTCCAGCATACAGCTGGATAAACACATAATGCAATGGGTGAGCAATTGGCTGACGGGTCGGGCTCAAAGGGTTATAGTAAATGGGGATACATCGGGCTGGCGACCAGTCACTAGCGGGGTTCCGCAGGGATCCATCTTAGGGCCAGTGCTCTTCCATATCTTCATAAATGACTTGGATGCAGGACTTGAAGGTTTGCTATCTAAGTTTGCCAACGACACAAAATTGGGAGGAGCCGTTGACACTCTCGAGGGCAGAGAGGCCCTGCAGAGAGATCTGGACAAATTAGAGAGCTGGGCAATCATCAACCGTATGAAGTTCAACAAGGGCAAGTGCCGGATTTTGCACCTGGGACACGGAAGCCCTGGATGTACACACAGACTGGTGAACGAGAGGCTGGAGAGCAGCCCCACGGAGAGGGATCTGGGGGTTCTGGTCGACGGCAAGTTGAACATGAGCCAACAGTGTGCCCTGGCAGCCAGGGGGGCCAACCGTGTCCTGGGGTGCATCAAGCACTGTATTGCTAGCCGGTCGAGGGAGGCGATTGTCCCGCTCTACTCTGCACTGGTGCGGCCTCATCTTGAGTACTGTGTGCAGTTTTGGGCGCCACAGTACAAAAAGGATACGAAGCTACTAGAGAGTGTCCAGAGGAGAGCCACAAAGATGGTGAAGGGTTTAGAGGGGAAGCCGTATGCGGAGCGGCTGAAGTCACTTGGTCTGTTCAGCCTGGAGAAGAGGAGACTGAGGGGAGACCTCATCGTGGTCTACAGCTTCCTCACAAGGGGAAGAGGAGGGGCAGGTGCTGATCTCTTCTCCCTGGCGACCAATGATAGAACCCGAGGGAACGGCAGGAAGATATGCCAGGGGAGGTTTAGGTTGGATATTAGGAAAAGGTTCTTCACCCAGAGGGTGGTGGAGCACTGGAACAGGCTCCCCCGGGAGGTAGTCACGGCACCAAGCCTGACAATATTCAAGAAGCATTTGGACAACGCCCTCAGACATATGGTGTGAATTTTGGGGTTGTTCTTTGCAGGGACAGGAGTTGGACTTGATGATCCTTGTGGGTCCCTTCCAACTCAGGACATTCTATGATTCTATGATTCTCATTAGCCCTCCTTTTGCTGCTAATGTATTTATAGAAACATTTTTTGTTGTCTTTTATGGCAGTAGCCAGATTAAGTTCCAGCTGGGCTTTGGTCCTTCTAATTTTCTCCCTGCATAGCCTCACGACATCCTTGTAGTCCTCCTGAGTGGCCTGCCCCTTCTTCCAAAGGTCATAAACTCTCTTTTTTTCCCTGAGTTCTAGTCAAAGTTCTCTGTTCAGCCAGGCCGGTCTTCTCTCCTGCCGGCTCATCTTTCGGCACATGGGGACGGCCTGATCCTGTGCCTTTAAGATTTCCTTCTTGAAGAGTGTCCAGCCTTCCTGGACTCCTTTGCCCTTCAGGACTGCCTCCCAAGGGACTCTGTCAACCAGGCTCCTGAACTGGCCAAAGTCTGTTCTCCAAAAGTCCAAGGTAGCAGTTCTGCTGACCCCGCTCCTTACTTCTCCAAGAATCAAAAACTCTGTCATTTCATGATCACTATGCCCAAGACGGCCTCCAACCATCACATCACCCACCAGGCCTTCTCTGTCTGAAAACAACAGGTCCAGCAGGGAGCCTTCCCTAGTTGGCTCCCTCACCAGCTCTGTCAGGAAGTTATCATCTTCCACACACTCCAGGAACCTCCTAGACTGTTTCCTCTCTGCTGTATTGTATTTCCAGCAGGCATCTGGTAAGTTGAATCCCCCACGGGAACAAGGGCTAGAGATCGTGAGACTTCTCCCAGCTGCTTATAGAATACTTTGTCTGCCTCTTCATCCTGGTTGGGTGGTCTATAACAGACTCCCACCATGATATCTGCCTTGTTGGCCTTCCCCTGATTCTTACCCATAAACACTCAACACCATCGTCACCATCGTTAAGCTCTAGACAATGAAAACAGTCCCTAACATACAGGGCTACCCCACCGCCTCTCCTTCCTTGCCTGTCCCTTCTGAAGAGTTTACAGCCATCATCTCTCCAAATCAGGAGAGAGAAAACAGGCAAAAAGAAGCCTCTTTCTATGGAGAGAAAAAAGAAATGGAAATCACGAGCAAATAGCCAAACAGACACCTGCATATGGCCAAGAAAGCTGAGTCTGAATGCCAAGAAAAATTTTCCTGTCCCTTAATTTGTTTTCCTGGAGGTCTAGTCAGTAACAGAGGGCTAGTCCCAAACAACGAGTGCTATGTGGATATTTGCCTATCTTAAGAACCAACAAGGGGGGGGGACGACACCAACTAGATACATCCATGTGACTGAAGGCATGACCACACCACACTCAGAGGAAGAGTGCTCCAAAGTTGTGGACAGAAGGAAATTACTTGCATACAAAACTGTCCCCACTTCTTTGGCTCATCCATCTAGGCCACAGTATAAAGGCAATGATTAGGCAAGTAGATGAAGATAAGGGAGGGATGTGAGGAGACAAAAGACTGAAGCAAACTAGGCAAAGATTACTGGAACACAAGTCCTTCCAAATTTGTCACCATCTGGATCTGTGGATACCCTCATGCCCTACTTGAAATGCTTAGAAAAACAGTACGTTCAGACTTTGTATTGCAGTGATGTGACCTGTTTCAGAATAAGCTCAGAACTGAACTTCTCCCAGTTCTGAACAGAACAGAGGGCCATTCAAGAGATGCACTCATTCAAGAAACACTGCTGTTGCTGAAAGTGACGTCTAAATCATACCTAAAGAAGGTATGCATGGAGGAAGCGCCACTGTTGCCTTATCTCAGTCAGGTAGGTCAGGGGCTGCTTCTCTTGTAGGCTGTGTCCAGTTTCAGTTAATACCCCAACCTTTTTTGGAAAGAAAAGTGCTTTAGACAATTTCAGGTGCTCCTTTTTGCAGTCAAGCTCTTCAGCAAACAGTGATGCTATATCCCTGCAGGCAAAAAGCTGTGTGATTTTGTTTTCCCTGTGCAGATGTAAATCACTAAGCAGGACAACTTAAAACAGTGGGAGAATGGCTCAGGTTACCATAAGCCTGATGTGCTCTCTTTTTTCCACCCAGAAGTTTTGTCTAGTACAGTTTGAGGATTTCTTATGGTTATCCAAGATTTCTGGATATACGAAAAAACATCACCAGACCTGTTAGTTGCAACCATATCTGGAAACACTAGCCATATCACTCCTCCTGCATACCAATCAGCTGTGCAAGAAGGGCATGTGACCGTGCAGCACAGACTTTTCTGGAAACACTGGACAGATGTATTAACAGAGCACGTGTATCAAACCCAAAGCATCCCCGGAAGAACTCATTTACTGAACACGTACAGGGAGCCTGTACAATGTACGAGGTAAATCCATTATTTCCCAGAACTGCTGGAATATATACACACACATGCATATATTTCTGTCTGCCAAATACCAGGCATGTTTTAGGGATAGTAGTTCTCACTCAGGAAAACATGATACCTAATACCATATTTAAAGTACAACTGGTTGCTTCAGATTCTGAATTGGTTTTAGGCAAAAGCATGACATCATAATTACAAAATATTGCTATATCAGGTAAGGTCCCTTGGCACTTTTTATTTCAAGATTAATTCCTGTTGCTTTTAGCTTTACCAAAATGTTAGTGTTTGGGTTGAAATTTTCTAAGCTGTGGGGTCAGAGACAGCCTGATAGCAATGTCCTTCAGGATACAGACTGAAAACGTAAATGAAGGGGCAAATAGCTCCCTCAACTTTTCACACCCTCCAAAGCAACACAGTTCTTTATCCTCAGTTTGTGATCTGATCCGCACAAATGTCTTTTATCTGTATTTTTGCTATTTCTGAATCATATAGTATTTTTAAAATTCATTCATTATATGCCAAATAAATAATCTTGTTTGACTTTGTCCAGGTGCATGCAGTTGAAAGACATTGTGATGCGGCTCTGAAAAATAAAACAGTACTTTCTTGATGATCAAAAACCCAGTACTGAACAGGGCTTCCTTTCTCTGTTGCCTGTCTGCAGTCTGAAAATTAGTTTGAAACTGAATCAGTTGGAAAATGGTATTGGCTCTAGGAAACCAGACAAATTATGGGATGGCGTGGAAGGACTCATAAAGATTTAAATACCACATTCCCAAATTCCAGTAGGGTTTAGCATTATAATAATTTACCAAGCATTTGACCCTACTAGCAGACTAATATACCTGCCTAAAATACTGTGTATATCTTTTAAAAAAACCAACAAAGCACAGTAGTACACATTCACTAATTGACAAAAGTTACTTCAGACAAAATAGTGTTGCTGCACTTGTTTAGGCTAGTACAGCTGTATTACTATAGCAAGACAGACAAACAAAACCATTTCCTTCCTCCCATATTAAAAAAAAAAACCCCAAACATACGATGTATAAAAGGTCTTACATATTACTGTAAAGCCAAGAAATATTTCAGTCTAAATAAAGACATAATATTTTAGCAAGGTAGAAAGAAATCAAAACCATAATATTAATTGAATTTAACATTAACTTATTTTTGTGAAAAAGATTCTGTACAGAGATTTATTTATAATGTGCAGTGCTTGAAATTCAGGAGAATAGGAGCGAAAATACAATATTTCAGTATGGTTCTGACCTCAGGAAGAGTAAGGAGCAACTGTTTCATATTCAGACAGGATATCAACTCGCCTCTCTGCAAGGTAATGTAACCCACACCTGCAGGAAATCAGTTGGAACTACTGTTTTAAACACACAAGATCCAGCTAACCAACTGCTTGTGGGGAGGAAGTGGTTCTAAGTTCATATAGGCTCTGTGAAACAGGTGTGGCAACAACAATTTACTGCTTATTAGTGGACTAGTGTCAGGTAATAGCTCTCTATTGGGTTTATGTGGCAAGGTTTTGGTAGCGGGGGCTGCAGGGGTGGCCTCTGTGAGAAGAGAACAGGGGCTGCCCCCATGCCAGACGGAGCCAGTTCCAGCCAGCTCCACAACAGACCCTCTGTTGACCAAAGCTGAGCCAATCAGTGATGTTGGTAGTGCCTATGCGAAAGGATATTTAAGAAAGAGTAAAACACTGCACAGCAGTTGTGAGAGAGGAGTGAGGAAAAAAAGTGTGAGAAACAACCCTGCAAACACCAAGGTCAGTGAAGAAGGAGTGGGAAGAAGTGTTCCGGGTGCCAGAGCAGAGATTCCCCTGCAGCCCATGGAGAGGACCATGGTGGAGCAGATATCCACACTGCAGCCCATGGAGGACCCCACAACAGAGCAGGTAGATATGCCCTGAAGGAAGCTGCAGCCTGTGGAGAGGAGCCCATGCAGGAGAAGGTTTTCCGGCAGGAACTGTGACCCGTGGGGGACCCACACTGGAGCAGGGAAAAATGTCAGGAAGAAGTAGTGGCAGAGATGAGCTGTTATGAACTGACTGCAACCCCCCATCCCCCCTGCACTGCTCTGCAGTGGTGGAGGTAGAGGAGTTGGGAATGGAGGAGTTAAATTGAGCCTGGGAAGAAGTGGGGAAGGGTGGGGGGAAGGTGTTTCTTAGCTTTGTCTTTTTTTCTCACCATCCTACTCTATTTTTAATTGGCAATAAATGAAAATATTTTTCCCCAAGCTGAGTCTGTTTTGCCTCTCTTAAATTGTATTTAATACACTTTCTTTTTGTTTTCTGGAAGCAAGCATACTTTAATCAGTTCTTTCCTTAAAGAAAATATTTTCATTTGAAGCTTGCACAAGGTGCAAGGCTTCTAATTCCTGAGAAACATTAATTTTCAAAAAGTCAGCTTCAAAAGACTGAAAAAATGACCATGTCCTCAAGAGATTTCAAAAGCATCACTTTAAAACTAAAATATAAACTTATTTAATAAGATGTGGAAGACAAATATAACTGTAGGGTTAAACAGAAATTGTGGCGAGTTGACTACAGCCATAACCAAGCACCCACACAACTGCTTGCTCACTACCCTCTCCCCCAGGACAGGGGGGAAAACAGAAGGAAGGTGAGAAGACTCATAGGTTGAAATAAAGACAGTTTAATAGGTGAAACAAAAGCTGCATGCGCAAGGAAAGCAAAAAGAGGAATTCATTCGCTACTTCCCATTGGCAGGCAGATGTCCAGCCACTTCCTGGAAAGCAGGGCCTCAGCACGTGTAATGGTTACTTGGGAAGACAAACACCATAACCATGAATGTCTCCCCTTCCTCCTTCTTTCCCCGAGCTTTTATTGCTGAACACGACGTCATAAGGTACGGAGTATCCCTTTGGTAAGTTCAGGTCAGCTGTCCCAGCTGTGTCCCCTCCTAACTTCTTGTGCATCTCCAGCCTATTCGCTGGGGAGGGCAGAGTGTGATACAGAGAAGGCCTTGACACTGTGCAAGCACTGTTCAGCAATAGCCAAAACACTGGTGCGTTATCAACGCTGTTTTGATCACAAATCCCAAACACAGCACCATAGGGTCCCAAATGGTCAGGCATTTGTGTGTAGGAGGTGAGGAAAATACAGGGGTTTTTTTGTCCCTGTCAAATGTGTTACTGATGTTTCATTTTTTGATAAGCTCTTGTGCTTCCTTTAGGAACTTGGTATTTGTGCTAGGGATAGGAGGGGTTTTTCTGCCTCCGCAAAAATAAGCCTAAACTTGACCATGCCATTAGTTTTAGCTAAATATCATTATGAGAACATCACAGGAGCTAAGCACCAACAAGATTTGAGAAATTCCAGAGTCAGGATTGAATATCACATCTCGAGTCTATCTTCACATATTTAAAGTACACGTATTTCAGTTTTCTCTCTCACTGATTATAAAGAACAGTAAAGAACAGTATTTCAGATTATCTATAACAACGTCATGCTCTGTGATTCCTGAGCAAGTACATCTTACTTTTGAGAGATAGCGGAACAAACATAGGCATTCCACATTTCTGGACAAACTATGTGCAACCTTTTGAGTAACTTTCTAGCCACACACTTTAAGATCTAAGGTACAAAAATATCATAACATCCTGAAACACGCACAAGTAAAAAGTTGATGAAAAGGGTTGAAGACCTAAGTCATGAAAACTCTCTAATTACCAGACTGCAGCTAATGAACGTAATACTAGCAGAATTAGTCGCACACAGTTCTGAAAAAAATGGTATTCTATACTGCATGTGAGCCATCGCCAAAATAAAATGTTTGGCTGGAAAGTAATTGCTTAACTACAGTTGGTCCTTAACACTCTCTTGCTTTTCATTCTTTGGAAAGCTTGCAATGCAGTTTCATGTTGGTGTTCTGATTATACCCTGCTTTGAGGAGGAGGTCTCTTACAAACGGCCCCAGAACCATCTGTTACTTTTTTTCCTCAGTGCCCCAAAAGCGTACTTGGAAAGTAGAGGTGAATTGCCAACCTGAACTATCACTAGCAATAACCATTGCCCTTCGGAGGTGGCAAACAGGGAACACAGCTTTGCGTACCTAAGGGAAGATATGACGCAGACTCCTGAAGCCAAGATGAAGCCGCCTCAGCCAGAACAAACCTTTCCCCGCCCCCGGCAGTCCAGGATCAGTGCTTCTCAGCAGACTTTTCTCTCTGTTTCTGCACAGTTGTCACCAGGAGCTGCCTGCGGGCTTCTGTCCGGGAGCAGCTCCCTCCCAGGTAACTGCCTGCACAAGCAGGTCAAACTTGCTAAGACCGGTACGTCACAACCACTGTCTGGAACGGAGAAGTTACTAGACGAACATTGCAGTACTTAGTACATGCTGACCGTCTCTTCCCTCCGCCTTGCCTGAACACAGCCGCCACTGCCTCCTCTACGGAAGTGCTTCTCTTTCCCCTATTCCCAACTGTGACAGATAGCACATCCCCTCCTCCCCCCCTCCCCAAGCAGCAGCCGCGAAAGAAGGAATGAACTATTTCATCTGCTTTATAGGGGGAGAACACAAATTAGGGTCTCTTTTCCTTTTCTAACGCAGGAAGACAATATCACTTCTTTCTTTTCCCCTTTAGCCTTTTACACGCCCACACGGGAAGGGATTAAGCTCCTTTCAGCAGGGCTTGCTTATTTTTCTTTCTCTTTTTTTTTTGTTTGTTTTTGTTTTTGTTTGTTTTTTTCGTTTTGTTTTTCGCTCCGGTTAGTATCAACAAGCTTTCTAAAGGGAGAGAGGAAGCATAGTGGTATTTTCTACCGCAGGCTGAAGTGAACTGTGGGATCGGACATGAATGTGGTAAAGACTAGACTGCAACGGTTGAAGCTATGGGGGAAGGGCAAACAAAATTTTGTTCCTCCGCCCCTCTTCCCGGTCTGGCGCGTGCGCATACGTGCGGGGTGGGGGCAGACGGTCCGGCGGGAGCACTGTTGGCCTCGGGGAACCTTTAGTGGAGGGGTGTGTATATATACACATATCTCGTATTTATGTATGTATATTATACAAAGCACGTATCATATGCATGTGTGTGGTGTTGATTGCGTGGGGAAGGGGAGTGAGAGAGCACGAGCAGAGGGGGGAAGTCACATATGCGAATGTAAGCGGGTTGGGACGAGGTTGGGGGGTGCTGCGCATGGGCGGAGAGGAGTCTCTGGGGGTCAGAGATGAGGTTGGGTGGTGTCTGCGCTAGGAGGGAGTGTGCGCAGATGTAGATGTACTTGGCAGCTTGGTTTCAGTATCCCTCTTCTAGCCAGAAGGTGGGCGGGGAGGGTAATGACATGGGGTGGGGGCTACCCTTGGTGGAGCGCTCTGTTGGCATCCTCTTCCTATCCCCTGGTGTTTTTATCTCTGGCAGTGCGACCTTGAGCGTCTGGAAGCACCTCGGTGGTGGGAAAAGGAGGTGCAGATCCCTCCCCCGACCTTATTCGTCTCGTAGCAACAGGCATCACATCGCTGTGAAAACATGAGCCGAGATTTCAAACCCGGAGACTTGATCTTTGCTAAGATGAAAGGTTATCCCCATTGGCCAGCCAGGGTAAGACACTCCCTCCTCTATGTGCAGGCTGCTGCTACCTCTTTATCTGTCCTTTTTTCCTCCTCATTGCCTTTTCTGCTCTTCCAGTTTTGTGTTGAGAAGAGTGTTTTCAGGCACCTCTAGAGAAGAAAACAGATAAGTTGTGTCGTGCCTCTATTTTGCTAATGTGCGTGGGGGTGTGTGTCTGCGTGTGTGGTAGCACTGCTGTTGCTGAAAGTGACTTCTAAATCACACTGCAGGTCCCACACTGTGGTTTGTTCTTGGCTTATGATGCTTTATAAGTCTCTCTTTTTTGACATGTAGCACTGTCTAGTAGTCATTAGCTGTCATTAGGTTTTTTAAGTTGTGGAAGGGCTGCTTGAATTCTATATGTCAAGATATGTATTGGGTTTGTGTTAAAGTCAAGCAGTAATTTTTGAGAGTCTTAACATCTGGAAATGAATTAATTAATAGCGTTTTTAGGAGGAAAAAAGTCCTACTGAACTTCATATTTATTTCTTTGAAGCTTTCTATATGTCTGCAGTGGGTTGACCCTGGCCAGCAACTAAACACCCACCAGCTGCTTGCTCACTCTCCTCACAGCAGGATGGGGAATCAAAGAATCAAAGAATGGGTCTTTCCACACTCCGAGAAGGTTATTGCCTAGCGCATGATTCCGTGCATTAGTCATGGAGGCCTGGTTCCCATTCTCCAAGCTGCCTGTCATATTAGTTAGAAGCCTCTGTATTTGGAACTACATGGATAGATTATTCTGTGCAATCTGTCTTGATGTAATCAGGCTGGATCGTTGGGCCGGGGCCAACTGTATGAGGTTCAACAAGGCTAAGTGCCGAGTCCTGCACTTGGGTCACAACAACCCCATGCAAGGCTACAGGCTGGGGGAGGAGTGGCTGGAGAGCTGCCTGGCTAAAAAAGACCTAGGGGTGTTGGTTGACAGCCGCCTGAACATGAGCCAGCAGTGTGCTCAGGTGGCCAAGAGGGCCAATGGCATCCTGGCTTGTATCAGGAATAGTGTGGCCAGCAGGAGCAGGGAGGTGATAGTGCCCCTGTACTCGGCACTGGTGAGGCCGCACCTCGAGTACTGTGTTCACTTTTGGGCCCCTCACTACAAGAAGGACATCGAGATGCTGGAGCGTGTCCAGAAGAGGGCAATGAAGTTGGTGAAGGGTCTAGAGAACAAGTCTTATGAGGAGCGGCTGAGGGAGCTGGGGTTGTTTAGCCTGGATAAAAGGAGGCTGAGGGGAGACCTTATTGCTCTCTACAACTACCTGAAAGGAGGTTGTAGCGAGGTGGGGGTCGGTCTCTTCTCCCTGGTAATGAGTGATAGGACGAGAGGAAACGGCCTCAAGCTGCGCCAGGGGAGGTTTAGGTTAGACATTAGGAAAAACTTCTTCACCGAAAGGGTGGTCAAGCATTGGAACAGGCTGCCCAGGGAAGTGGTTGAGTCTCCATCCCTGGAGGTATTTAAAGAACGGATAGATGTGGTGCTCGAGGACATGGTATAGATGGACTTGGCAGTGTTAGGTTAACGGTTGGACTCGATGATCTTAAGGGTCTTTTCCAACCATGACGATTCTATGATTCTATGATTATTCTAGCTTAAAATTGAACAAAGCTTAAAATTCAATAAATTTCCTGTTGTTGGAATCATAGAATGGCTGAGGTTGGAAGGGACCTCTGCAGGTCATTTGGTCCAAACCCCCTGCTCAAGCAGGGCCACCTAGAGCACGTTGCCCAGGGCCGTGTCCATTTAGGATGAGAATAATGTTGATAACACACTGATGTTTTAGTTGTTGCTAAGTAGTGCTTACACCAGTCAAGGACTTTTCAGCTTCCCATGCTCGGCCTGGTGTACAAGAAGCTGGGAGGGGGCACAGCCAGGACAGCTGACCCAGACTGGCCAAAGGACTATTCCATACCATATGACATCATGCTCAGTATATAAACTGGGGGGAGTTGGCCGGGGGGCAGGAGTCGCTGCTCAGGAACGGGCTGGGCATCGGTCAGCGGGTGGTGAGCAATTGTATCATTATCACTTGCTTTGTATATTATTATTTTGTTATATTATTATTATTACTACTACTACTATTCTGTTTCATTTTACTTCAATTATTAAACTGTTCTTATCTCAACCCACAAGTTTTCTGACTTTCACCCTTCCAGTTCTCTCCCCCATCCCACTGGGGTGGGGGGAGTGAGCGAGCGGCTGTGTGGTGCTTCGTTGCCAGCTGGGGTTAAACCACGACAGTGGCCACCAGCATATATCGGTGCATGGCATTGTTCCTCCCCAGGGGCAGGACTTGGCACTTACCCTTGTTGAACTGCATGAGGTTCCTGTCAGCCCATTTCTCCAGCCTGTCAAGGTCCCTCTGGACGGCAGCACGACCCTCTGGCATATCAGCCACTCTTCCTAGTTTTGGCGCTGTCTGCAAACTTGCTGAGGGTACACTTCCCCATCATCCAGCTCATTAATGAAGGTCTTGATTATGACTGGACCCAATATTGACCCCTGGAGTACACTGCTAGTCACTGTCCTCCAACTAGACTTTGCACCGCTGATCACCCTCTGGGCCGGGCCATTCAGCCAGTTGTCTGTTCATCCAGATATGTTGGGGATCCTGAGTACAGAGGTCGCAAGCTTGAGCTGCACATTTCTTTCCTAAAGATAGCAAGAAGTCTTGGATACCTGGATAACCCCAGGGTCACCAACCTCTGGCACCCCATGCTGGAGCAGGTGGATATTTCCTGAAGGAACTGTGGCCCATGAAGAGCCCATACAGGAGCAGGTTCTCCTGACAGGAACTGTAGCCTGTAGAGAGGACCCACACTGGAGCAGGAGAAAAGTGTGAGGAGGTAGGAGCGGCAGAGAGGAACTGTTATGTACTGACCACAACCCCTCATTCCCCATCTCCACTGCACCAATCCGGGCACGAGGGAGATAGAGGAGTTGGGAATGGAAGAGCGAAGTTGAGCCTGGGAACAAGGGGTGGGGGGAAGGTGTTTTAGGTTTTGTCTTTGTTTCTCACCATCCTGCTCTATTATTTTAATTGGCAATAAATTAAATTAATTTTCCCCAGGTGCCCACCAAGCCACTCTCTCACTCTCCCTCCTCAGCAGGACAGGGGGAGAAAATAAGATGATAAAGCTTGTGGGTCAAGATAAGGACAGGGAGTTTGCTCACCAATTACCATCACAGGCAAAACACACTCAACTTGGGGAAGATTAGTTTAATTTATTGCCAATTAAAAATAGAATAGGATAATGAGAAACAAAACTAAAAACACATTCCCCCTACCCCATCCCTTCTTCCCAGGCTCAACTTCGCTCCTTCATTCCCAACTCTTTTACCTCCTCCCTGCCCCATGAGTAGCGCAGTGGAATGGGAAATGGGGATTGCAGTCAGTTCATAACAGTTTACCTCTGCCGCTCCTTCCTCCTCACACTGTTCCCCTGCTCTATCGTGGGGTCTCTCCCATGGGATACTGTCCTTCACGAACTAATGCAACCTGAGGTGGGCCAATAACTCCACACAACACACCGCCTCTCCTGTCCTGAGCAACCGCCATAACAGATGGAGTCCAAATCATTGGACTAAATGAACTCAATGGACTTTTTATATGGGTGGCCCATAGACTAAGGGAATGATGTCTGTGGGTGGGAATGGAGTGATGGTTAACGAGGATGTATCGGATAGAGTGGGACCTGAGCATGATGTAAATGGTATGGAATAAGGGGCAGAGATTGTTCTTGTTTTGGCTGGGGTAGAGTTAATTTTCTTCATAGTAGCTTGAATGGTGCTATGTTTTGGATTTGTGATGGAAACAGTGTTGATAACACACCGATGTTTTAGTTACTGCTGAGCAGTGCTTGCAGTGTCAAGGCCTTTTCTGTTTCTCACTCTGCCCCACCAGTGAGTAAGCTGAGGGTGCACAAGAAGTTGGGAGGGGACAGCTGACCCCAAACTGACCAAAGGGATATTCCATACCATATGATATCACTCTCAGCAGTCAGGGAAAAGAAGGAGGAAGGGGAGACACAGCTAACAGAAGCAGAAAACAGGTGTAGCAGTTTATGCAGCAAGCTCTGCATTTTTCTTTGGGAGCTTCTAGATCTTCTGGGGATAGGGTATAGGATCATCAGGGAACTCCTATGAAACCTCTAATAAACTTGAGGTTTCCTGGTGCTGTCAAGTAAGGACAAGGTAAGGGGAGCTAAAAGGGTGTGGACTTGAGGAAGCTCTAGCAGCTTCTAACAAGCTTGGTCAGCTACCCTTGACCCAGGGTGCCTGGAGCCTTTGTTGCAGCTACACCCTGATTAGGGAGGGTCAAGCACCTGCTTAGCAAGTGCCAGGTAGAGGCCTCTATAAAAGCCATGCCCAGTGCAGCAGCTTATACAAAAAGTTGCAAAGAAGGGGTTCTCCTTTTAAATCAAACTAGCCTAAGTGTTTTTCACTTATGGTGATGATACACCACAGGGCAGTTTCCCTGGCAGGCTTTGGAGCAGCTGCCCCTGCTATGGTAGAGGCTTTGATGCAGGTAGACCTTCAGATAGTGGATGCAGCCCTGCGATTTCCAGGTTGCAGGGAGTGCCTGAGGCCTCTCTCTGAGGCCAGGAGAGATGGCCCTCTGTCCTGCAGGAGGTGTGCTGTCTTGGAGGAGCTGTGTTACCAAGCGGAGGAGTTATGGGAGGAAGTGAGTAGGCTGCACAGCATCAGAGAAGATGAAAGGGAGAGAGACAGGATTTTCTCTGAGACACAACAGCTTGAAGAGCCCCAGACCCCAACTGCAGTAGAGACACAGGCAGTGTCCACCCCTAGTACTAAGGTAAGTGCAACCTCTGGAGAAGGGGAAGAATGGAAGCTGGGGACTTGTGGCACCAAGAGGAAGGCTCCCGCCCCACCTAAGGGCTTACAGCTATAAAATAGGTTCACTGCCCTCAAAGGTGAAGAGAAGCCAGATGTGCTTTCAAGCAAAGGATCTGGGTCACCTCACCCTAAATCATGCAAGACCACCAGGAAGAGGTAGTGGGTGACTCTGCTGCAGGGGACAGAGGCACCCATCTGCCTACCTGACCCATCAACAAGAAAGGTTTGCTGCTGGCTGGGGGCTTGGATGTGGGATGTTGTGGAGGGACTGCCTAAGTTTGTCTGGCCCTCTGACTACTACCCTCTTGCTGTTCTTCCACGTGGGCACCAGTGATACTGCCAGGGCAACCTGGAGAGTATCAAAAGTGACTACAGAGCTCTGGAGGTGGCAGCTAAGGGCATGAGGGCCCAGGTGGTGTTCTCCTCAATCCTGCTGGTGAGGGGAAAGGGTGTGAGGAGGAGGGCACTGATAATGCATGTCAACAATTGGTTCTGGAACTGGTGTCAGCAACAGGGGTTTAGTTTCTAAGACCATGGGACCCAGTTTGCAGATCAGTGTCTGCTTGGGAGAAATGGGATCCACCTCACTAAGCGGGGGCAAAGGTATCTTTGCCAGTAGGATGGCTGACCTGGTAAGGAGGGCTTTAAACTAAGAATGATGGGGGAGGGAGAGAGTTACCAGCAGCCATGTGAGGGAGTGTCAGACAGGGTTGATAAGCAAAGGGCATGGAGTAATGTGACAGGAAGGGATCACAAAATCAAAAAACCAGGACTCAAGCAGGGTCACAGAATCAAAGAATGGGTCTTTCCACACTCCGAGAAGGTTATTGCCTAGCACATGATTCCGTGCATTAGTCATGGAGGCCTGGTTCCCATTCTCCAAGCTGCCTGTCATATTAGTTAGAAGCCTCTGTATTTGGAACTACATGGATAGATTATTCTGTGCAATCTGTCTTGATGTAATCATTATTCTAGCTTAAAATTGAACAAAGTTTAGAATTCAGTAAATTTCCTGTTGTTAGAATCATAGAATGGCTGAGGTTGGAAGGGACCTCTGCAGGTCATCTGGTCCAAACCCCCTGCTCAAGCAGGGCCACCTAGAGCACGTTGCCCAGGGCCGTGTCCAGACAGCTTTTGAATATCTCCAAGGAGGGAGACTCCACAGCCTCCCTGGGCAACCTGTTCCAGTGCTCAGTGTTTCAGCCCTCACAGCGAAAAAGTGTTCCTTTATGTTCAGAGGGAACCTTCTGTGTTTCCATTTGTGCCCATTGCCTCTGGTCCTGTCACTGGGCACCTCTGAAAAGAGCCTGGCTCCGTCTTTTTTGCACCCTCCCTTCAGGTATTTATATACATTGATGAGATCCCCCCTGAGCTGCCTTTTCTCCAGGCTAAACAGTCCCAGCTCCCTCAGCCTTTCCTCATAGGAGAGATGCTCCAGTCCCTTAATCATCTTTGTGGCCCTTTGCTGGACTCTCTCCAATAGCTCTATATCTCTCTTGTATTGGGGACCCCAGAACAGGACACTGTACTCCAGGTGTGGCCTCACCAGTGCTGAGTAGAATCATAGAATATCTCAAGTTGGAAGGGACCCATAAGGATCATCGAGTCCAACTCCCTGCTCCTTACAGGACTACCTAAAACTAAACCATATGACTAAGAGCGTCGTCCAGATGCTCCTTGAACTCTGACAGGCTTGGTGCCATGACCACTTCCCTGGGGAGCTTGTTCCAGTGACTGACCACCCTCTCAGTGAAGAACCTTTTCCTAATGTCCAATCTGAACTTCCCCCGATGCAGCTTCATGCCATTTCCACGTGTCCTATCACTGGTCACCAGAGAGAGATCATTACCTCCCCCTTCGCTGCCCCCCTTGAGGAAGTTGTAGACTGCTATGAGGTCACCCCTCAGCCTTCTCTTCTCCAAGCTGAACAAAACAAGTGACCACCTCAGTCGCTTCTCACAAGTCTTGCCCTCGAGACCTTTCACCATCTTGGTTGCCCTCCTCTGGACACACTCTAATAGTTTGATGTCCTTCTTATATTGAGGCGCCCAAAACTGCACACAGTGCTCGAGGTGGGGCTGCACCAGTGCAGTGTAGAGTGGGACGTCGCCTCCCTCGACTGGCTAGCTATGCTGTGCTTGATGCACCCCAGGACACGGTTGGCCCTTTTTGGCTGCCAGGGCACACTGTTGGCTCATATTCAACTTGCTATCAACCCAAATCCCCAGATCTCTTTCCGTGGGGCTGCTCTCCAGCCTCTCGCCCCCCACTTTGTATGTATAAGCAGGATTACCCCGTCCCAGGTGGAGAATCTGGCACTTGCTCTTGTTAAATTTCATACAGTTGGTGATTGCCCAGCTCTCTAGTCTATCCAGATCTGTCTGTAAGGCCTCCCTACCCTCGAGGGAGTCCACAGCTCCTCCTAGTTTAGTATCCTTGGCAAACATACTTAATGTATATTCAACTCCTGTGTCCAGATATTTATAAAAACATTAAAGAGCACTGGCCCTAAAATTGAGCCCTGTGGAACCCCACTGGTGACTGGATGCCAGCCTACATGAATATAACTAAATTGAAGGCTGATAGTGAGTCTGGGAAAAGAGCGCATCTTGAAAAACAATTAATGCCAGAAGTTACAGAAAAAGCAAATAAACATGAAAAATTGACACAAGGTAACAATATAGACACTGTAAAGGTCTGTGTAGCTACGTATGATAGTGACTGGGATGGAGACATTTGGGACAGCCCAGATGAATCCGATGGGGAAGTAATCAATTCTGTACCCATAGGACCCTTGATTAAACAAGATATCATTACTGATGACCCACAAGGGGATAATCCTCAGAGGAGGGATACTAGTGAAGTTCGAGACTTTAGTATGGATGATTTGCAAAAACTTCAGATAACATTCCAAAAATGACCTGGAGAGTCAATAGTTAAATGGTTGTACCGCCTCTGGCATAATAAAGCAGCAGGAATACCTCTTTTTTCCTGGCAAAGCAGATGACTTAGATTTAGGTCCTGGAATTTTTCTCACCATCAGAGGCAATGTTACCCCAACCTTATGGACCTTAGCTGTTAAGTGGGCATGAGGGGTCCATTATCAAGGTCAGGGCGAGGAACCTATAATTCCTTGGCAGGGTTTAGATGAATTGCAGGAAGCATTATTACAAGCAGCTACTGTAACCTTATTACGTCAAGCCAAAGCCACAGGTGATGAACCTAGTCCTTGGGACATTCCTGCTACATCCTCTGATTTACAACCTGTTGGGAAAGGAGCTAAAGAATCAGGGAAATTAGTCTTTATGCAAATATGCCAGGGTTTGCCTGCAGAAACTCCTTTTTCACAAGTGCTCCGACAAGCTGCTACGCAAATCCAGGAACTAAGTCCTGAGCCCCCCATGCAAAGGGAGCGACACTGGATTCTAACTGCCTCAGTCCTACCTGAAGGTCAAACCAGTACTTCACTTCAGGCCAATGTAAATAAACAGTCTAATGCCACTAGGAGACATTCTACACTAACTGAAGGACTGTCGTGGTTTAACCCCAACCAGCAACTAAGCACCACACAGCTGCTCGCTCACTCCCCCCACCCCAGTGGAATGAGGGAGAGAATTGGAAGGGTGAAAGTGAGAAAACTCGTGGGTTGAGATAAGAACAGTTTAATAACTGAAGTAAAATGAAATAGAATAGTAGTAATAGCAATAATAATAATATAATAATGCAATAATAATATACAAAGCAAGTGATACATGATACAATTGCTCACCACCCACCGACCGATGCCCAGCACGTCCCCGAGTAGCGATCGCTGCCCCCTGGCCAACTCTCCCCAGTTTATATACTGAGCATGACGTTATATGGTATGGAATAGTCCTTTGGCCAGTCTGGGTCAGCTGTCCTGGCTGTGCCCCCTCCCAGCTTCTTGTGAACCTGGCAGAGCATGGGAAGCTGAAAAGTCCTTGACTAGTGTAAGCACTACTTAGCAACAACTAAAACATCAGTGTGTTATCAACATGATTCTCATCCTAAATCCAAAACACAGCACCAGCTACTAAGAAGAAAATTAACTCTATCCCAGCTGAAACCAGGAAAGTATCCACCCCTTATTCCATACCATATACATCATGCCCAGGTCTTACACCTTCCAATACATTCCAATTAATCACCACCACTTTTCCAGTCTTTTGAGACAGATATATATACACACACACACATTGATATAATTTCCTTAGTCTATGGGCTATCCCTCTAAAACGTTTGTTGAGTTCATTTAGTCCATGACTTGGGCTTCATCTGTCAGAACAGTCTTTCAGGGCAGGAGAGATGGTGTGTGGTGTTGGATTGTTGCATGCTGAAGCCAGTTCTGGTTCCATCACCTCTGCACTTTGCTCAGTTTCCTCAAAGTTCGTTCTTCATTAATTTGGGTGATTCTTACTGTTGATATGGCACATAGTAATCATTGAAGTGATGACATCCAGTATTATATAGCAATTCACATCATACAACTCAGTTCATTGGCTATTTTCATCCAAAATTAAATCCCCTTGAGGTACACATCGGACTTCCCCATCCTCCCGCATCACCCACGAAGTGTACCCAGGTCCTTGAGCAAAAGCAATCCCACGAATGGGTTTACCTCTGCCTGAGGTGGGAGTAACCCAGACTGTCTTCCCCAGCATATTTTTTAGGTGCACTACAGGGACTTTATCCCCCTCTACAGTACGTAAAAGTCTTGACTGGGCAGGGCCAGCTGGATTGGCAGATCCCCTAGTGTTGACTAACCAGGTGGCCTTTGCTAAATGTGTATCCCAGTGTTTGAATTTCCCACCACCCATTGCTCTCAGTGCAGTCTTTAACAGTCCATTGTATCGTTCGATTTTCCCGGAAGCTGGTACATGATAGGGGATGTGATATACCCACTCAATGCCATGCTCTTTGGCCCAGGTGCCTATGAGGTTGTTTTGGAAATGAGTCCCGTTGTCTGACTCAATTCTTTCTGGGGTGCCATGTCGCCATAGGACTTGCTTTTCAAGACCCAGGATAGTGTTCTGGGTGTTGGCATGGGGCACGGGATATGTTTCCAGCCATCCGGTGGTTGCTTCCACCATTGTAAGCACATGGCGCTTGCCTTGGCGGGTTTGTGGAAGTGTGATATAATCAATCTGCCAGGCCTCCCCATATTGATATTTCAGCCATCGTCCTCCATACCAGAGAGGCTTGAACTGCTTAGCTTGCTTGATTGCAGCACGTTTCACATTTATGGATAACCTGTGCAATAGTGTCCATGGTCAGATCCACCCCTCGATCACGAGCCCATCTATATGTTGCATCTCTTCCTTGATGGCCTGAGGTGTCATGGGCCCACTGAGCTAGAAATAATTCACCCTTATGTTGCCAGTCCAGGTCCACTTGAGCCACTTCAATCTTAGCAGCCTGATCCACCTGCTGATTGTTTTGATGTTCTTCAGTGGCCCGACTCTTGGTTACATGAGCATCTACGTGACCTACTTTTTCTTTTTGATCTAATGAGTATAATAATACCAACATGAACAAACCTAGTTTAAAACTTTTGCAACCCTAAGGCATGTGACTACTTGAACATCAAGATTTATAGCAATCTTTGTGGGGAGTTCATAACTTCAGGACTACAGAGATTTATTGACAACACTGACAGTTGTCTGAGTTGCTTGCCATGATAAAGGCCAGTTGCATTCATGATGGATTGAGGTCACTAAGGGGGAGAGGAATAGATCCTGTCATATATCCTTCATAAGGTTTTAATTTGTCTGTGAGTCAGGGTTTTGGTAGCAGTGGGAAAAGGATCTCATCCGAATGTTTATTTTTCTATACTGAAGGGCTCTGTTCATTAAAAGGGCATGTGTTTGATACCTGAAAAAGAGACATTAGCATGAGGGATTTGTGACTCAGCTCACTGACCTGTACTGCCAGTCAAATTTCCGAAGTAAAATTAAGATCTTAGAAGTTAATAAAAAAATAAATAAAAGGATACAAATACTAGATAGAGCAATATAGTTCTCTGAATAGTCACATGGACAAGCCTTTGAAATCAGAATGCACATGCCATGTGTATGCTACCCCATGTAGAGTAATTCTTCCAACTCACTGTTGAGCCTGTGTGCTTTCTTCAGCAGTGCAAAAGCAACTAGAAGAGATCCTACAAAAAATGGATCCACATTACACCTCCATGGAAAAATGTCAACAGTTAGTCTTAGCAGCCTGATCCATCTGCTGGTCATTTTGATGTTCTTCAGTGGCCTGACTCTTGGGTACGTGAGCATCTACGTGACGTACTTTTACAACCAGGTTCTCTATCCGGGCAGCAATATCTTGCCACAATGCGGCAGCCCAGATGGGTTTGCCTCTGCGCTGCCAGTTGCTCTGCTTCCATTGCTGTAACCACCCCCACAGAGCATTTGCCACCATCCATGAGTCAGTATAGAGATAGACCAGTGGCCACTTTTCTTGTTCAGCAATATCTAAAGCCAGCTGGATGGCTTTCACCTCTGCAAACTGACTTGATTCACCTTCTCCTTCAGCAGTTTCTGCAACTTGTCGTACAGGACTCCATACAGCAGCTTTCCACCTCCGATGCTTCCCCACAAGATGACAGGACCCATCAGCGAACAGGGCATATTGCTTCTCACTTTCTGGTAGTTTATTAAACAGTGGGGCCTCCTCCTCTGGCGAGATTCCAAAATCTTTGCCTTCTGGCCAGTCCATGATCACTTCCAAGGTTCCTGGGTGACTGGGGTTTCCCGTTCAAGCCCGTTGTGTGATTAGTGCGACCCACTTACTCCATGTAGCATCAGTTGCCTGATGTGTAGAGGGGATCCTCCCTTTGAACATCCAGCCCAGCACCGGCAGTCGGGGTGCCAGGAGGAGCTGTGCTTCAGTACCAACCACTTCCAAAGCGGCTCGAACCCCTTCATATGCTGCCGATATCTCTTTTTCAGTTGGAGTATAGTGGGCCTTGGATCCTCCGTATCCCTGACTCCAAAACGCTAGGGGTCGATCTCGAGTCTCCCCTGGTGCTTTCTGCCAGAGGCTCCAGGTAGGGCCATTCTCCCCGGCTGCAGTGTAGAGCACATTTTGTACATCTTGTCCTGCCCAGGCTGGCCCAAGGGCTAGTGCATGAACTATCTCCTGTTTAATTTGTTCAAAGGCTTGTCATTGCTCAGGGCCCCATTTGAAATCGTTCTTCTTCTGGGTCACTTGATAGAGAGGGCTTACGATCAGACTGTAATTTGGAATATGCATTCTCCAAAAACCCACAACGCCCAAGAAAGCTTGTGTTTCCTTTTTGCTGGTTGGTGGAGACATGGCTGTTATTTTGTTGATTATATCCATTGGGATCTGACGACGTCCGTCTTGCCATTTTATTCCTAAAAACTGGATCTCCTGTGCAGGTCCCTTGACCTTACTTTGTTTTATGGCAAAGCCGGCTTCCAGAAGGATTTGAACTATTTTGTTCCCTTTCTCAAAAACCTCTTCTGCTGTATTGCCCCAGAGGATGATGTCATCAATGTACTGCAGGTGTTCCGGAGCCCCACCCTGTTCCAATGCAGTCTGGATCAGTCCATGGCAAATGGTGGGGCTGTGTTTCCACCCCTGGGGCAGTCGATTCCAGGTGTACTGGACCCCCCTCCAAGTGAAAGCAAACTGTGGCCTGCACTCTGCCGCCAAAGGAACTGAGAAAAACACATTAGCGATATCAGTTGTGGCATACCACTTGGCTGCCTTTGACTCCAATTCGTATTGAAGTTCTAGCATGTCTGGCACAGCAGCGCTCAGTGGCAGCGTGACTTCGTTCAGGCCTCAGTAGTCTACTGTTAGTTTCCGCTCTCCATTAGACTTTCGCACTGGCCATATGGGACTGTTAAAAGGTGAGCGAGTCTTGCTGATCACTCCTTGGCTCTCCAGTCAACAAATCAACTTATGGATGGGAATCACAGCGTCTCTGTTGGTGCGATATTGCCGCCAGTGCACTGTTGTGGTAGCGATTGGCACCTGTTGTTCTTTGACCCTCAGCAACCCCACAATAGAAGGGTCCTTTGAGAGACCAGGCAGGGTAGACAGCTGTTTAATTTCCTCCGTCTCCAAGGCAGCTATACCAAAAGCCCACCGGTACCCTTTTGGGTCCTTGAAATACCCTCTCCTGAGGTAGTCTATGCCAAGGATGCACGGAGCCTCTGGGCCAGTCACAATGGGGTGCTTCTGCCACTCCTTCCCGGTTAGGCTCACTTCAGCCTCCAATACAGTCAGCTGTTGGGATCCCCCTGTCACTCCAGAAATACAGATGGGTTCTGCCCCTTTATAGCTTGATGGATGGCATTAGGGTACACTGTGCACCGGTGTCCGCTAGAGCCTTATACTCCTGTGGGTCTGATGTGCCAGGCCATCGAATCCACACAGTCCAGTACACCCGGTTGTCCCTTTCCTCCACCTGGCTGGAGGCAGGGCCCCTCTAGTCCTGGTCATAGCATTCATTACTCACTTCTTGTAAATGCCAATCAAAACTCCCTTTATTAAGACCAGAAGCAAAATCAGCCCTTCTGCTCTGTGTGGGGAACTGCCCACTGGAAACTGGAGCAGCAATTTTCCTGGGAGAACCCCCTTTTGTAGTTGTTTTTTCTTGCAACTCACGTACCCGTGCCTGTAGGGTCGAGGTAGATTTTCCATCCCTCATGTCCTCTCTGTGGTCACGCAGGTAAAACCACAGGGTGGCCCGTGGTGTGTATCCACTATATCTTCTCTCTTGAGCAGAGGGACACTTACTCCTAATGGCTGAGGTACTGGTCCATACAGGTGAGGAGTACCGTAGAGAACTGCTAGTGCAAAACAACAAGATGTCTCAAACAGCCTTGGCGCTAAAACCACAATGCAGAGCGACGGTCGCTAGGACCCAGGACCGGACAGTACCCTGGAGTGAGGGTGAGGGAGGGAGGGAGCCCTGTGGAGACAGAGGGGCCTTGCCTTGGCCCCATTCCCTGCAGTCTGTGAAGCGTCTTATTCCCCCCCACACACACCTGCTGCCTGGGGGACAGTCCTGGTATTGCTTCTGTTGGTTTGACTGGTTGCTGATGTAATTTTCCAATTAGCAAAACTACTAACCACTTGTGCCTTGGGAAAGGAATTTGGGAGGGAGCTAAAAGATAATGAACTGTGGAAAACTAACGGCTCTAACCCTGAAGAAGAGCTAACAAGACGATAAAAGGGAACATCTTGGCACCAAAGACTGGACAGTGGCCAGAGAAGATAAAACTGCAGAAAGTAGGTGAAAGGTAAATGTGGCGAGGGGAGATCACGACCACCGACTCAATTCAGGACCGAAAAGACTTGCCCCCCCCCACCTGAAAGGAGCATGCGTGCTAATTTACATAGCAAGCGAGGCTAATTTAAATACAGTAAACCAATAGTGTATGAAATGTTAATCACTAACCAATAAGTGTAAATTTAGGCAGGTTTATACTAATCATGTAGCCTGATAAATGTGCTGTAGTTTGTGTGTGTGCGCGCGCGCGCTCATGTGTGTGCCGGTACTCGTGTTTATGTTCATGCTCATGTTCGTGCATGCGTGATTTGTGGAATTATTATCACCAAGCACCCTGTGCAGAATCAACATCTCTATAAGAACCTTCACTTCTCCTCACTCTTCTCCTTCTTTCCTCACCGAATACCCTTGTTGGCAGGACCAACGCCAGATCCAGGACTGGTGATTCTCTTTTCCTTCTCTCTCTCTCTCTTTCACTTTTCCTAAGGTGATTAAGTTGTTAGAGTTGTTAAATTGAAGTCAAGTAGTACATGGCCTACCTTAACTTTCCATAAAGCCGCATAGCTGGGGTAGATATAACCGTGAGAGGGTTGGCGGGTATCGAATATTTGTACTTGATATTTGTCTCTATAGAAGCTTTCTATTAAAGCTGGTGTTTGTGTACGGACCTTGAGTGCTGGCCCACCTTAATCCACACCGAGAGGATTTGCGAATCTTAGTCACTCCTTCCCCCTCCTCCCCAGGTGGGACATCGCATTTTTTAAATTGGCATCACGGACAGGATCCCCTCGGTGTTGGAAGGTCCTAAGGGGATACCGATTCTCCATCCGGCGAATGTGGACAGGGAGAATCGGGAAGTGACCTCTTAGCCATAGGCCGGGAGAGGTTCGAGCAGTGGCAAGTCATGACTACCCGGGAAATGTCGATGCTTGACTGCTCCCCAATTTTTGAGAAGTTGAAGGAGTACAAAGCGTGCCCTACGCCACCTGGAATAGCTTGGGCTCACGATAATTGGCACGACCCTGAGGCAGTGATAAATCGTATAGTCACCCTTGCGAAGGAGCAGAAGTGGCAAGCGGGTAAAGGAAAGGCTCTGGTGTGTGCTATATTAGGAGCCGTGCTGATGGCGGCACAAAAGGAAAGGCATTTGGTGAGGCAGGTGGAAGGAGAAACAATTAGGTCTTTACAGGACCAATTAACAGCAGAACGTGAGAAAAGCAAGAGTTTACAAAAACAGCTGGAATGGTTACAAAAACAGCTGGAGAGCTCACAAAAGCAACTAACTGTGGAGTGTAATGCCACTCAGCGGGCTTGCGCGGCTCTAGCGGATGCATGGGACCGAGAGAAAATCTTACGGTCTGAATTAGAAGAGAATGAGCGGGGGCTTTACGATCAAACAGATTATGACTCAATTCCGGATAGCGAGATGGGATTTTCAAGTTTGGCAACGTTAGCCGAAAAGTCGGCATCCAGTTCAAGACCTCTATACCCGCTCAAGGAATTGGAAATTAGTCAAGAAATTTTTTACCCCGAAACCGAGAAGGAGCAGGCAATTCTGAGACCATTAATCAAAACGGAGACCACCGAAGGCCAAGATGGAGGAGCTCCGCAAGTCACCACCCAGACGGTACCGTATTTGGCAACCGAACTAACAAAAATCCAGGAAAAATATACTAGATGGGCTCAAGAATCTGAGACTGAATATGTATGGAGGGTGTCATTGACTGGTGGAGACCGAGTTTTACTGTCAGAAGATGAGGTGCAGGGATACTGGGGGCCCGGTGTATTTTTAACCACTGATGATCAAAGAGAGCCGTGGTTGTTAACTCAACGAGCCGCGTATTGGGCAGAAGGTTTAGACCCCCTGGAAAGTGGAGACCTGGCATCTATTGAGACCTCGGATATAAATCATTTAACCGAAAGTTTACAAAAGACTGCTTGCCTCCAGTTGATGCACGACAGGTGTTTAGTCCCTCGACAGCCTTCCCCGATGTTGTTAAATGCACACCCTGACAGAATGACTCCCCTGATCCGGGGTCTTCCGGACTCACTGAAGCTGTACGCGGTACAGCTGCAGGACTATCTAAGGGATATCCTGGCTCCGAGGGCAGGGGGGGGTGAAACCAACGAGGAGGAGGGGCCATGACCTGGGGGGAGGTAGCCCAGGAACTGATAAATTATGGCAGGAGAATGAGTCTCACTGGGGGGGCTATAAAATCAAGAACTGCTGTAAGGAGAGTGGAACAGCAAGAAAATCGGCCCTGGGGGGCCTCAGGGGTGAGGAGAAACCTATTGTGGGTAGAGGGAATCGAAAAGGGGATTCCTTGGGAGTTAATGGATGGTATGCCTACTATAGCCTTAGAGAAGCTCGTTCGAGCGTGGAAAAAACAAAGAGAAAGTACCCCTCCAAATTGACCAGCACACTCGAGAGAGTATGAGGGCAGAGCTCCGATCTGACAACATTGCAGGAGTTACCTCCAAGGTACCTAATGCCCCTGAAAAGGATTCGATGATTGATCTTGGGACGGGAAACTGGACGCGCCGTCCCCAATAAATGAGCCGGGGGACAGCCAGTGGGTCCATTTGAGAAGGCTCACAGAAAATAATAAAGGGGACTTGTTAATTACTTTTCCCCTTGGTCCCTTTAAAACCCCGATTACTTTCTTAGTTGACACGGGTGCTCAGATGTCAGCACTTCGGGCGGATGTCGCTAATCACAATGGCATAGTTGCTGATAAAAACCAAATTTGGGTCTGTCCTGGTTTCAGCTGGGATAGAGTTAATTTTCGTCTTAGTAGCCGGTATGGGGCTGTGTTTTGGGTTTAGGATGAGAACAATGTCGATGATACACTGATGCTTTGGTTCTTACTAAGTAGTGCTAAGCTGTTGCTAAATAGGTGCTAAGTGGTGCTCACACTGGTCAAAGACTTTTCAGCTTCCCCTGCTCTGCTGGGTGCACAAGAAGCTGGGAGGGGGCACAGCCGGGGGGGGTGGGGTGGGGGGTGTCCTGACCCAGACTGGCCAAAGAGTTATTCCAGACCATGTGACGTCATGCTCAGTATATAAGCTGGGGGAAGAAGAAGGAAGGGGGGGGATATTGGGTAAGATGGCGTTTGTCTTCCCAAGTAACTGTTATGCGTGATGGAGCCCTGCTTTCCTGGAGATGGCTGAACACCTGCCTGCCCATGGGAAGTAGTGAATGAATTCTTTGTTTTGCTTTGTTTGCGTGCACGGTTTTTGCTTTGCTTATTTAACTGTTCTAATTTATTTTACTTCAATTATTAAACTGTCTTTATCTCAACCCACAAGTTTTCTCCCTTTTACCCTTCTGATTCTCTCCCCCATCCCACTGGTGGGGAGCGAGCGAGTGGCTGCGTGGTGCTTAGTTGCTGGCTGGGGTTAAACCATGACAGGGTCACAGATGCTTTTGGAAACTCTAAGCCACAGCCAACGGCTCGAGTCAGATGCTGGTTACCGGGAGACACATCTCCTGTTGAGGTCACGATGATATTGGGTATTTTGCATATGAACATTTTAGGACTTGATTTATTGAAGGGGAGAGCATGGACAGACTCAAAAGGAAGGGAGTGGAAATTCGGACTCCCCATGGTTTCTATAAGATTTTTACAACCAGCACCCGTGCTCCCTCCTTCCAAAATCATTAATGTCAAACTGTACCCTCTTCCCTTAGGGGCTCGGGAGGGTATAACCCCTGTGATAACGGAGTTGCAAGAGCAAGGGATAATTATCCCAACTCACTCACCTTACAACTCCCCGGTATGGCCAGTCCGCAAACCAAATGGAAAATGGCGACTAACAATTGACTATCGGCGCCTAAATGCCAACACAGGCCCCTTGACAGCTGCAGTGCCTAACATAGCCGAATTGCTTGCGACCATACAGGAGCAAGCGCATCAGATTTTAGCAACCATTGACGTGAAGGATATGTTTTTTATGGTTCCCTTACAGGAAGCCGACAGAGACTGCTTTGCCTTCACATGGGAGGGTGTGCAATTCACTTTCACACGTCTCCCCCAGGGATACCGTCATTCACCAACCATTGCTCACTATGCACTAGCACAAGAGCTTGCTCAAGTCACTCCTGGAGAGGGTGTCAAGGTATATCAATACACTGATGATGTGTTGATAGGCGGCCCCAATGCTGCTGCAGTAGGACAGACCCAGACGGAGATAATCAATCACCTAGAGAATTTAGGGCTCCAAATCCCAGCAGAAAAGGTACAGCTTCCCTCTTCTGAGGTAAAACTCCTAGGCATTTGGTGGAGGGGAGGAATGGCATGCATTCCCCCCAAAACTCTAACTACTCTTGAACAAGTAAAAATGCATGGTAATAAAAAAGAACTGCAACATGCCCTAGGTCTGCTGGTATTTTGGAGAAAACACATTCTGGATTTCTCTATCATAGCCCGTCCCTTATATGATCTAACACGCAAAAGAGTCATCTGGGACTGGACCCCCATCCATGAAGAAGCCTTAAAGTTGTTGATTTTTTGAAGCAGGCACATATCAGGCTTTAGGGCCAATACACCCAACAGATCCACTCCATATTGAATGGGGTTTTGCAGTTCACGGGCTATCCATACATATACAGGCCCACACACAACGTGGGCCTGAACGTCCAGCCTGTCCCATAGGATTCTACTCACGCAGTTTTAAAGATGCAGAAAAACGTTACTCAGTTTGGGAGAAGGGCCTTTTTGTGGTTAGTTTAGCTTTGCAGGAAGCCGAAAGGATCATACGGCAGCAACCAATCATCTTAAGAGGGCCCTTTAAGGTTTTGAAGCCAGTGTTGTCCGGAACCCCACCTCCCATTGGGGTGACACAGCAAGAAACAGTAAGGAAGTGTTATGCGCAGTTGGATCACTATTGCCACACACGGAGAACAGAGGAAGGAATGCCCAAAATACTCCAAATACAAGATCCACCCACCAGTCACCCAGACACAGAACCCCCTCCCTCATGCATAAAACCTGCTCCTCCATTTGAGCCCCATCTGAAAAACGTGTGGTTCACTGATGCATCCTCTAGGAGGGAGGGAAAGGTGTGGAAGTACCGAGTGGTAGCACTACATGTTGACTCTGGGGACCAAATTGTAATGGAGGGTGAGGGGAGTGCCCAAGTGGGCGAATTAGTTGCTGTGTGGAGCGTGGTCACCGGGGAAGCTGAGACCAGAGAACCAGTGTATATTTATACAGACTCGTATGCTGTGTTCAAGGGATGTACAGAGTGGCTCCCTTTTTGGGAACAAAACGGATGGGAGGTAAACCGAATACCAATATGGCAGTGGGAAAAGTGGGAGGAAATTCTGAATATTTCCAAACGAAAATCCTTTCTGGTAGGATGGGTCGCTGCACATCAAGCAGGAGACAATCCAGCTCACCTTTTGAACAACCAAGTAGACTCGCTGACCCACCTAGCAAATATAGCCATAGAAAGCGAAGGGGAGAAATGGGAACATCTGTTAGAGTGGTTACATGTGAAACGTGGCCATTCAGGGGTTAAAGACCTTTTCAAAGAAGCCGGCAGCAGGGGCTGGCCTGTAACCCGAGAGCTGTGTAACAGGGTCATTTCTGCTTGTAGTCAATGCCATATACGATTAGAACATGATCCTCTGAAAGACCCACCCTTACACTTGCAAGATAAGAAGGGGCTGTGGGAGACATGGCAAGTAGATTATATCGTTCCCTTTTGACTTTCCAATGGGAAAAGGTATGTATTAGTAGGGATAGAAGTGGTATCAGGGCTGACACAAGCAGAGGCAGTGCAGCGAGCTACTGGGGAAAGCACGGTAAAAGGTTTAAAACTCTGGTTCAGTTACCTACCCAAGCCCCGATCAATCCAATCAGATAACGGAAGTCATTTTACTGCAGGAGTAGTTAAGGAGTGGGTGCAGAGAGAAGGGATTCAGTGGATCTTCCACACCCCTTATCACCCTCAATAGAATTGTTGAACGCACAAATGGGCTTTTGAAACGTGCCCTGAGGCCTCACGATCCTAGGTGGGCAGAGAGACTGCCCGATGCAGTTTATAAAGTGAACAGTCGCTGGGGGATAAATGGATGTCCATGACTCACTGCTTTCTGTCCCCAACCTCCCACCATGCTCCCAGGAAGAAGATAAACCAAAGACCCCATTCACCCATGTCATTACCCAGGACAACCTGTGCTGGTGGAGCTTCCCACTGTGGGAACTGTTCCACTGGTTTTAATGAAACCTCTTGGAGTGTATTCCTGGGAAGCTACCGATGCCTGTGGGAAGAATCACCGAATTCATACCCGATGGATTGTCCCATCCTATTAATCATTGTTCATCTTTATGTATATGTTTTACAGGTTGTCAGAAGCCCACTGCGGGACTTATGTTTTCTGTTGTTGAATGGGTCATTTTTTGTGTTGTTGGTCTGATTTTATTAAGCATATTTTTGTTCTTTACTAGGGATAAATGGCATGGGGGAAGTTTATATTCTTACTTTGTGCATGTATAATCCTGTCTCAGTCAACTGGGAATTTGGATAACCAACACAATTTGGCATGGGAACTAATTACGGGTTTTATCTGGATCTGGAATTGAATAGACCGAGGTCTTTGTGTAGACCTCCCCATGTCCGCGTCGGTGGGCTTTAAATTTGCCATCATTTGGCTAAATTTCTCATGAATTCTAAATTCAAAGCTAGAAACATTAAACCAAAAATGTATTCAAAATACACACTGGAAAGGAAAATGTTTGTGGGGAACTGACTCACTCCCATTCCAAGAGTATAGCAGGGCACCTTGGTACATACCAGTGGCCTATCAATTTCTGGTTAATGTAACCTGGAGAGACATGTAGAATGCCACCTGTTGGAAGCAACAGCTCTTCAGGGGAACTACAGGTGCCACCCTTGCAGCCCAAAAAAATTGGACATCGTGTCCACGGGAGGTGGAGATCCCTTGCAATCTAGTACGTTGGTGGGACCCTCCCTCTCACGGTGAACCCCTGCAACACGAATATAATGTCCCGTTTTCCCTGGGTTGGTGTATTCGAATTCCTAACAAACGGGGTGGCTATGCTCACCATAGCTGCTCTCATTATGAATATGCTTGGTCCCTTAAGCATTTTTTTTGTCCAACCCAGATAGTACAATTGATGCACGAGAAATAAATCCCCTACCCTATGAGGATACCCCTCTAATGAAGTGTTCACGAACAGTTAGTTGTGGATCACTAACGTGGGACCCCATAGAAACATGGTATATCCCAGAACTGCGAAAAGAGCAGGGAGTATGTGGAACGTTAAATCTCACCAATGGAGAATGTTGTCTCACCATTCACAATGCAACTACCACCATAGAAGAAGCGCGAAAGAAGATGAGAGAGGTATTCAAGCAGACTGGAGAGCTTTTCTGGGCAATGCAACCAAAGGACCGGTTTAACGGCTGGAGCCCCAGATCCTGGTTCAACTCTCTCCTGAAGTCTCTTGGACTCACAGGGTGGGGAAAATGGCTTGTAGATATTGGTATTGTGATTTTAACGATATTTCTGTCAGTGATAATAGGCCTTGCAGTAGTTAGATGTATGATTTCTAAGCTCCTGTCCTCTCTTTCTCCCTCTATACACTATATTCAAATCACCACCGAAGATGAAGATGTAAAATATGGAACTTGGATCGCACCGCTGTTTGAGCCACGGGGTGGTGTAGAGAACTGCTAGTGCAAAACAACAAGATGTCTCAAACAACCTTGGAGGGTTGGTGGGTATCGAATATTTATACTCAATATTTGTCTCTGTAGAACCTTTCTATTAAAGCTGGTGTTTGTGTACGGACCTTGAGTGTTGGCCTACCTTAATCCACACCGAGAGGATTTGTGAATCTTAGTCACTCCTTCCCCCTCCTCCCCAGGTGGGACGTGACAAGTAGGACATATCCTCTTCGAGTTGCTGGACCTTCTGGGACAGTTTCTCCACAGCCGAGACACAGGCCCATAGGGAGGAAGAGAGACTTTCTTTGTATTGTTGGAATTGGTCAGCCATTTCATCCACCGTTGGTCCCTCTTCATCTTTCCAGGTCATTATTGCCAATGAATTTGCGTGCGATGATGGTGCGCTCCGTACAAACTTCCACCACGTGGGTCGTGTGCACTGGACTTCATCTGGATCTTTGGATAACTGCTCATTGTCCAGGTCATTATAAATCACCTCCAGCACAGCTAATTCCCTCAGGTACTGGATACCTCTCTCCATGGTGGTCCACTTGCCTGGGTGACATATAACATCTTCCTTGAAGGGATGCCTTTCCTTCACGCCTGACAGGAGTCGCCTCCAGAGGCTGAGGGCTTTTGCCCCTTTTGCAATCGCTTTGTCAATGCCCCCTTCCCTAGAAAGGGATCCCAGCTGCTTGGCTTCCCTACCCTCTAATTCCAGGCTACTGGCCCCGTTATCCCAGCATCGGAGCAGCCAGGTGATGATGTGCTCGCCTGGACGACGGCTGAAATCTTTTCACATATCTCACAGCTCACTCAGGGACAGGGATCGGGTGGTTACCATCTCATTTGTGGGTCCTGCCTCTTCCTCCTCCTGTTCTCGTGATGGCCCTGGCTCATCATCAGCCCTTACTAAATGAGTTGATTTTCTTGTGTATTTTTTCTTTTGTATAGGGGCGACTGATACTGGCACGGATTGGTTCTCTGGCATAGCTGCAGCGCCTGTCGTTTTGTCGTCAGATCCAGAGATCTTCTCTTCCCCTTGAGGGTTCTGAATAGTGTTGAATAGGGCTCGGTAGGCATGGGCCAGGCCCCAGCATGTTGCAGTGATTTGTGTCTCTCTGGAGTTGCCAGGGTGACAACGTACATTTTCCAAATACTTTACTAGTTTTTCAGGATTCTGCACTTGTTCAGGGGTGAAGTTCCAAAATACTGGAGGGGCCCACTGTCCTAGGCATTTGCCCATGCTCTCCCACACACCCTGCCACTCATAACTATCCAGCCTTGGGGCAGATCTCTGGATGATATTCTTAAACTGCTTATTAACCTTAGACAAAACCAAAACAGTATTCCCAAGAACTACCAATAGATGTATCTTAACTACCCAAGGATGTTCAAGATACTGCAAAGTTGTAATGAAGGATGAAACACCATAGAAGAAGGCAGTGAAGGTGCCATTCTGTATTTCCTCCATAAAAAAAGAGATATAATTGCTAATTGTCTCCATGAGGTGGTACCCAAAGTACAGTAATGACTTCACTACAGAACCCAAATACCAGATAATGCTCAAGGTCAATGTTTTAATAACAAATCTCCCAGGCAAAACATCACTAATCACTGCAGAGCACATCAAACTGCAAAACCCAACACCAATCTTTAACACGTACTGCAAAAACAAGAGCATGGTGCAGATCAGGTAGACTAATACCGAGAACAGATGAATCAATATTATGACCGGCAACTGTTAACAGATACAAATTCCTTAATACACTCTGGTTAATCTGTTATTATCTCAAACCCTTCGTGCTCCATGTTGGGCGCCAAAAAGGACTGTTGTGGTTTAACCCCAGCCAGCAACTAAGCACCACACAGCTGCTCGCTCACTCCCCACCCGCCCCGGTGGGATGGGGGAGAGAATTGGAAGGGTGAAAGTGAGAAAACTTGTGGGTTGAGATAAGAACAGTTTAATAACTGAAGTAAAATAAAATAGAATAGTAGTAATAGTAATAATAATAATATAATAATAATAATACAATATTAATATACAAAGCAAGTGATACATGATACAATTGCTCACCACCCACCGACCGATGCCCAGCATGTCCCCGAGCAGCGATCGCTGCCCCCCGGCCAACTCCCCCCAGCTTTATATACTGAGCATGACGTCATGTGGTATGGAATAGCCCTTTGGCCAATCTGGGTCAGCTGTCCTGGCTGTGCCCCCTCCCAGCTTCTTGTGCATCTGGTAGAGCATGGGAAGCTGAAAAGTCCTTGACTAGTGTAAGCACTGCTTAGCAACAACTAAACCATCAGTGTGTTATCAACATTATTCTCATCCTAAATCCAAAACACAGCACTATACCAGCTACTAGGAAGAAAATTAACTCTATCCCAGCTGAAACCAGGACAAGGTCTTAAACAAACTGAAAGCAAGCAATCTGAGCAAAACAAGTGGTGGCGTGCCTGCATAAATCTAGGGTGCAGTCGCGAATTGCCCCATGGTTTCCCTACTGAAAAACTAAAAAGGCTAGTGAAAGAAAGAGGAAAAGTTATCTACATTTTTGCCTAGTGCTCCTCCTATACAGGGAAATCCCTTTCAACCACAAAAATTTTCTGACTTGTCTCCTATCAGAAAACAGTATCAGGGAAACTAGACAAGGGTCTCAGACTGGCGAAGGTACAAGTGGCCCTACCTTCCGCTACCTGAGGACTGTGGGCCATAGTAAATGATAAATTAAAAACTGACTTGCTCATAGGTATTGGAACACAACTATCCATGCTTAAAGCAGAATCATGTCCTGGAGCCATTCCTCTGAAACATCAGAAAATATTAGTTACTGTGGTGAATGGAGTGATGGTTCCTTATCCCATTGTTAAAGTAAAATTGGAATTTCCTTTTGGTCCTCCTGGAAAATATCAGATACTATTAGGAAACCTAAATATACTAGGCGTGGATATTCTGCAAGGCAAAAGCTGGGTGCAGTGTAACACTAAATGGGCTATCGGAACAATTGATGAAGAAACATTGCCAAAGCCCACAGCAATAAATCTTTTACAAACTGTTCCAGCTTTACCACCCTCTACCATTACTCACACTAAACAGTATTCCATACCCTCTGAGGCACACAAACCTGTAACTGCTTTAATTCAAGATCTTCTCAAACGTGGTATCATAGAAGAAACACACTTGCCTTTTAATTCTCCAGTACGGCCTGTTAAGAAACCTAATGGGAAGTGGCAACTCACAATAGATTATCATGGCTTGAATAGCCACACTGGGCCATTAACTGCTGCGGTACCTTCAACCCTGGATATAGTTCAAGAATTAGAAAACAATGCTTTTCTCTGGATGGCTACTTTAGATGTTAAAGACATGTTTTTTATGGTACCCATCCAACCTGAGGATAAGGAATGTTTTGCCTTTACTTGGAAGGATTTGCAATATACTTTTACTCGGCTCCCTCAGTGATTTAAACACTCCCCCACTATAGCTCATTCCACCCCACCTAAAGAATTATGCAACTGCCCACTACCCCCTGATATAACTTTATTGCAGTATATCAATGATATTTTAATAGAAGACCCTACTGAAGAAACAGTCCATGAATCTGCTACAAAAGTTTGGGAACGCCTAACTCGATTAGGACTGGAAATACCACCCAAAAAATGCCAGGGCCCCAGTCAGGAGATCACCTTTTTGGGGACCAGATGGATAGGGGATAGGAAGTCAGTTCCAACCTCAACACTTGATACCTTACTAAATATGTCTTCCCTCAAAGACAAGAAATCTTTACGAGAGTGTTTAGGCTCACTAGGGTTTTGGAGGGATTAGATTCCATCGTTTGCGCAAATAGCTCCACATTGTGGTTTAACCCCAGCTGGCAACTAAGCACCACACAGCCGCTCGCTTACTCCCCCCCACAATGGGATGGGGAAGAGAATCGGAAGAGTAAAAGTGAGAAAACTCAGAAAACTTTGGGTTGAGATAAAGACAGTTTAATAGGTAAAGCAAAAACCGTGCATGCAAACAAAGCAAAACAAGGAATTCATTCACTACTTCCCATCAGCAGGCAGGTGTTCAGCCATCTCCAGGAAAGCAGGGCTCCATCATGCGTAACGGCTACTTGGGAAGAAAAACAGCATAACTCCAAACGTCCCCCCCCTTCCTTCTTCTTCCCCCAGCTTTATATGCTGAGCATGACATATGGTATGGAATAGCCCTTTGGCCAGTTGGGGTCAGCTGTCCCTTCTGTGTCCCCTCCCAACTTCTTGTGCACCCCCAGCCTACTCACTGGTGGGGTGGTGAGAGAAGCAGAAAAGGCCTTGACTCTGTGTAAGCACTGCTCAGCACTAAAACATCCCTGTGTTATCAACACTGTTTCCAGCACAAATCCAAAACATATAGCCCCATACAAGCTACTATGAAGAAAATTAACTCTACTCCAGCCAAAACCAGCACATTGTACCACTGTATAATTTACTTAAGAAAAATCAAATCTGGGAACGGACTCCCAGTCACGAAGCCGCACTGCGCGCTCTAGTGGAGGAAGTTCAGATATACCAATCATTAGGTCCTATTCATCCTACCGCTCCATTTCATTTGCATCTGACAGTGGGAGAACATGGTTGCGGATATGGCCTATGGCAAGAAGGTGGTGCTCAGACCCTATTAAATTTGGGTCACAGAGTTGGCAAGGTTCCCAACATAATTATACCTCATATGAAAAGGTGCTTATGGCAGCTTATACTGCTCTTACGGAAAAAGAAAACCTTACTATAAATCATACAGTCACTTTACATACCCCTCTTCCTATTCTTAAAGTTATTATTGAAGGATGAGAATTACCCTTCGGGGTGGCCCAGAAGTCTACCGTTCAACAGTGGACACTTCATATCCATTATCGTGCTGTCCTCCCAGGAAATGATCGTTCAGGAAGGACCCTCATTGAAACCATAACTCGAATAGGACTGCCTCAGGAATATGAGAGGGATGCACCATCCACTCCTATACAAGATGCTCCCCCTTTTGATCCCAGTAATACTTTAGGAGTATGGTTTACAGATGGAAGTGCCCATTTGAAAAATGGGATTTGGTTTGGTAAAGCTGCAGCTATTTTAGCAGATGGGAAAGCAGAGTTAACTGAGGAAATAAAAGGTTCCACCCAATTAGCTGAGTTACTAGCTGTTACACAAACTTTTGAAGCCAGAGCTAACACAGTCTATACTGATTCCTATGCTGTATGGGCTGGAGCTACCCAATGGCTTGGAAATTGGCAACGACACAACTGGCAAGTAGGGAAAAGAGAAGTTTGGGGACGCACATATTGGGAAAAAATATACCAATTAGCTCTGTTCCGTCCCCTTCAAATAGGGCATGTATCCGCCCACCAAAACGCTAACACTAAGGAATCTCAGCTCAATGCTAAAGCTGACCGGCTAGCTCGAATTAATATTGCTATAGATCCTGGTTATACTAAATGGAACCAATTAGCCCACTGGCTGCATACTTTGTTAGGGCATACTGGCACAGATGATTTACTTAAACAAGCACATGTGAGGGAGTGACCACTAACAACTCAACAAGCACGTGATTTCATTTCCAGCTGTGAGATGTGTGCAGAAATCCGAAAACACTGCAAGGAAGGACAAACCTTTGCTAATCTCGGAGACAGTAAAGTCCCCTGGCAAACTGATTACATTGGACCTCTCCCTCGAACACCTGAGGAGTGGCTTTATATCCTTACTGAAGTTGAAACAATATCAGGCTTAGGGAAAGTTTTTCCTTGCAGGAGAACTGATGGTCTTTCCACTGTGGCAGGACTTAATCGATGGTTTGCTAATACTCCCATGCCTTCTGCTGTGCAGTCTGATGATGTCTCTCATTTCAAAAATAAAATCATACAAGAATGGCGTGAACATAACAGAGTCGCGTGGGTGTTCCATCTGCCCTACAGACCCCAAAGCAATGGCATGGTTGAGAGATGGAACGGTTTACTAAAACAAGTCCTAGGGCAAAATTTATATACAGGAAAATGGGGTAAAACCCTACCTGAAGCTGTTTGATACAAATAACTGGCAGACACTCACTCTCACTGGATGCCTGATGGAACAAGCTCATTTTCCTGCTCTCCAACCCACAAAACCTTTGAAACCCCCATTGTCAACCTGTCATCTTTCTCAGGGTGACACTGTTCTTATTGACCACCCTTCAATGGGTAAAATATCTGTCACTTTACTAACTCCCCAAGAAAAGGACATATGGAAAACTGTTTCTAAATGATGACTCCATTTAATTATCACTGCAGCTTGGATAATTTCCAAGACCAGACGATTTTCTTATTCTTTCAGGTAATGAACCATACCTGGATGAATTCTTTGGCCTGAATAAACTTGGAATGCACCTGAGGAATCATCACTTCACCTTCGTGGAAATTCCAACTACAGGAAAATGATGATCACAGCACCCATTGTATTGTATTTATCCTTATTTGTACCATGTTTTTCCTTATTTCGTGACTGGAACAATAATCGTGACATTCAGTTCATGATAATCATCTTGCAAATAGGTAATGAATCAAACTGCTGGTATTGTTTACACCACTCTCAATGTTCAGATACTAATTCTGGATGGTTAGCTGAACCTGTTCCTGAAACACCTTAGTACTAATCTAAATTGGCATACTCACTTCCCAAACCTCCAGCTTATCAAACTCAACATTTTAAGGCACATTCTTATGATAAAACACCATGGCGCATTACAATGCCTGCACATACAAATTCAAACCACAGCAGTAGTTCAAGTTCTTCCTAGTAGCTGGTCTTCTCCCCCGCCGGCTCGTCTTTTGTCACATGGGGACGGCCTGATCCTGCACCTTTAAGATTTCCTTCTTGAAGAATGTCCAGCCTTCCTGGACTCCTTTGCCCTTCAGGACTGCCTCCCAAGGGACTCTGTCAACCAGGCTCCTAAACAGGCCAACAGGTCTGCCCTCCAGAAGTCCAAGGTAGCAGTTCTGCTGACCCCCCTCCCTACTTCTCCAAGAATCGAAAACTCTATCATTTCATGATTGCTATGCCCAAGATGGCCTCCAACCGTCACATCACCCACCAGGCCTTCTCTGTCTGAAAACAACAGGTCCAGCAGGGATCCTTCCCTAGTTGGCTCCCTCACCAGCTCTGTCAGGAAGTTATCATCTTCCACACACTCCAGGAACCTCCTAGACTGTTTCCTCTCTGCTGTATTGTATTTCCAGCAGGCATCTGGTAAGTTGAATCCCCCACGGGAACAAGGGCTAGAGATCGTGAGACTTCTCCCAGCTGCTTATAGAATACTTTGTCTGCCTCTTCATCCTGGTTGGGTGGTCTATAACAGACTCCCACCATGATATCTGCCTTGTTGGCCTTCCCCTGATTCTTACCCATAAACACTCAACACCATCGTCACCATCGTTAAGCTCTAGACAATGAAAACAGTCCCTAACATACAGGGCTACCCCACTGCCTCTCCTTCCTTGCCTGTCCCTTCTGAAGCCATTCATCATTGCAGCACTCCAGTTGTGCGAGTCATCCCACCATGTTTCCACGATGGCAACCATGTCATAGTTTTCCTGCTGCACGACGGCTTCCAACGCCTCCTGTTTGTTGCCCACACTGCGTGCATCAGCGTAGATGCACTTCAGTTGGGCTATTGCTCCTGCCGCCTTTTTGGAGGGAGAAACCCTAGTTCCTACGTGAACATTCTCAGGGGCTTCCCTGGTTTCTAACACATCCATAGCCCTTGGGTCTTTACTGCTGCATGGCTCTCCATCCCCTACCTCCACTGAGACAGCAGACCAAAGGACCTCGCTAGCACACCGTCCCTCAAATGTTGGTGTGCCACCCCCAGGCTTATCTCTAGTAAGCCTGGTTTTACCCCTTTCCCTTTTTCCCCTTTCCCCCTTTCCCCTTTCCCTTAATTGCCACTAAAAGCATCATTATCTACAAAGCCAATAACAACAAGCTTTGGTAGCTGTCCCAGAAACAAATTTTCCTGGTTGCTGACACAACTGCCAGCTGGTATGCTGAATATTTTCATGCCCATCCAGTCCACTGGGTATTTAGTGTTGGCCATAAGTAATGCCTCAGCATGTCCCAGATGCACCCTGGGTGTCACTTGCACTTTCTTCACAAACAACAAGGCATAAATAATAACTAGCTTGCAGGCTCCTGCTGCTGGGGCATTCATCAAACAAAAGCTGTCTTTGCTGCACGCCAGCTTAAGTTTTATGTTCATGCCATTCAACAAAAGCTTGTCTTGAAATAACAGATCGCTGTGGAGGGGTCCCAGCAGTTCAGTCCTCCTGCTCTGGGCCGTCAGAACCAAGTATTGCCAAAACCCGTGATCAACAACACCATCCAGTGTGACCACTTCCTGCTGCCCCGCTGTGTCTCTGTAGAACAGCCCTGTGGAGAAGTGCATGGACAGTGTGTTATGGCTATAAGTAAGAAGCAACTCAATGAAGGAGTGGTAGGGGTAGTAGTTGTTGCTCTGGCTTATCAGTTGGTTACCCCAAAAGTAACCACCAGCTTGCTGAAAATAGAGGCCCCGATGCAAGGCCTGGGGCCTTACTGGCACTGAGGTTGGACCTGTCAGCTTTTACAATCCTGAGCAAAGGTACAGCAGAGTGTTGTTTTTATCTATGTCATCTTTCCCATTCCCAGATATGAAAACGTTCAGAGGTACAGACTCTGCAATAGCAGAAAGTGGAGGCATCTCAATAAACAGCTTTTTCTCAATGCTGGTCTGCATCGGGGACACTGCAAACAATTCAGCTCAGATTTGGTACATTCTTCTGAGCAGCTGTGAATGAAAGTTGTCCCTGTTAAAATATCTCCTTTTCTAGTGGTAAAATGGACCCTTCTTTCTCTGGGTTTTCCATTTTTTGCACTGTTCAGCATGGTTTGTTGTTCTTTGCCGCCTTCTTGTCCTGGCTGAACTGCTACCTGGTGCCCCCCATCCTTTTTCTTCTAAAGGGTTGGGGAAGGCTTTCCCTCCAAGGGCGTGATGCGTCTTGCTTTCTTTTAAAAGCTTTTTCTCTGAATATACACAAGCCCTGATCCCTCCTGATTTAACAGTGTTTCAACCTTGTCCAGGAAAGCTTGGGAAATGTGTCTGATCCCATTTTTGCAATGTTTTGAGGCGTGCTTTTAACGTGTGGCTTAATTTCCAGGCCCCTTTTCAAAAGCTGAACAATCTTTCTAAATGGGCTGTGGAATATCCCTCCGGTGCCTGCCCCATATATCATAGGAACACTATGAAAACCAGGGAGACCGTTGCTGGCCTGGGCTCTGTAATAGTTCATGTACAAGAATGTGTCCCCATAATTCTTTACCACCCCCATTTTGGTGTGGTTTCTTAAAAGATCAGAGGCTTCTAGAGCTGAAGATGTAGCTTCACAATCATGTTCCTAAAGCAAAATGAGATGTGCTTGTTCTGGTCAGTCTTCATTTCAAAGCTGATCATATCAATGTGCTGGTGGTTTACTGGCACATAGTGAAGCTTATCATAAGTCACTGTAATCATCTCATCCTTTATTACCACCAGTCAGAGCCCAGTGTAGTGTGCTGTAAATATCTTCACATCTTGGTTTTGAGCATCCTTTTAAAAAGCTCTCTGACAGAGGCTTTTACCTCATTACTAGTAACAAAATGGTGAACATTACACTGCTTAAACAGCTTTTTTAAAGGCTGCTTCAAAAAGTGTTTTCCCTGGTCAGTCTGTGATTTCTGAGGCTTGCATCCCCTGCTAAAAATTGTTTTTAAAGCCCTATTTCAGAACCTTTTTTGCCTTTTAGATTGATGGCCCAGGCATACTTGGATAATATGTCTATCGCCGTTAAGATGTACTTAAGACCATCATTATGTTTGGAAAACTGTCTCATATCCACCGAGACTGCTTGCCATTGTGCATCCACCTCTGCCACAATCACATTTTTTATTTTAAAGTGCTTTCTTGCTGCCTTGTGTAAGATGCAAGCCAGAGTTGCCATTTGGCTTCTGTTCAGATCAGTATTCTCCTTTTAGCAGCTTCAAAAAGGTGATTTACACCCCCAAAGCTTCCCATCTCCCCAGAACCATAGTAAATGTCTTTTAACAGAATGGGCATAGAAGTGACAAGGGTGTTCAAGGAAAAAAAGGAAAAAGCCTGGAGAAACCTGACTGGTGACCAGCACCCCTCATACCCTGTTAATAAAGTTTCTCTATATTTGAGTTAAATTTATTGTCCAGTGTTTCATTTCTTACACATGCAAATTAGCAGAATGTTGATACGTCTATGTATATGAGGACATGTTCTTCCTGAGCCAAAACAAAGTGTCCCTAGTCCACTTTTTTTTTTTTTTGTCAGAATTGACCTTCCAGTAAACAAATTAGGATTCCACAGATACATCTAGTATCTGATGCTAAGCCTTCAGGATAAAGGCAGCACTGAGAAGCCAGAAATGAGAGTGCCTAGGAACGCTGAATCTAACAACTTCCAGAACAGTTAAAAAGCTCCTCTGAAAGACTGTTTGGGTAAAATTCTTGTATTAACAGTGCCCCTACAAGACTGTTGGTTTTTTGGTTTTTTTTATAGGACTCCATAAATGCCAACATCTAGATAAGTATCTTGGAATTTGCAAATATAATGGAGAGACCAGTGTATAGTTAAGTGCATTGAAGGGCCAGACCCAGAGGAGTACTTGGGAAGGTATCTGGAGAAAGTTACCAGAAATGGATAGGGAGCTTTGCCGAAGCCTCCAGTCAATATTATTCATCTTTCATATTTTACTAGCTCTGAATCCACTGGTGGGGCCACACACATTTAAAGGAAGAACATGTTTTCTGGAAAATAATTTATGAAAAGTATCCTGATAATAATCCATTTTAATGATGTGATAATCTAATTTTAATGCATCAAACTTCTGAAAAAGCCTAGTTTTTTCCTAGCTTGTTAGCTAGGGTTTTATTTATCAAAGTTGGATTCTTTTGTGGGTTTTATTAATGTCTGATCCAAAATTGACTCTTTCTTCATACCATTTCACAGGATAGTTTGAATATAAAGATGCACTCTGTCAAAGATGCCAGTATTTGCCACAGCTTGTAGCTAACAACCATTCCCTAATGGGCAAATGTACCACATGTTTAAAGGATCTTTGAAATATCTGATTTTCTGAGTCCACAATCAAGTGAGTGTACCCTCTCTAATTTGTGGATTACAGTAGCAGGGACTGGATGCACACAGCCTGAAAGAAAGATATTTTTCCTGGTCTTTTTCTTTATACATATTCTGGAAAAATGAAAGTCTACACACAGTTGATGAAAAAGAAAACAAGAATACTATTGTTGACATACATACAAGTAGTAAAGGCTAAGTTTCTTCTGCCGCCTTCTTGTTTTGTGGAAAACTAATGCTGTCAGTTCCTACCCCAGACAATATGGATTATATCATGGTATTCCTCACAAGCAAATGAGAAACGACTTTTTTCCTTGAGAGATTTTACTATTCCAGAGTTAGTTTGTATTTTTGACGTATATGACTTCTCTCACTAAGGGCTTATCTAAATTAAGGAAAATTGAAATAGTGCAACTATTCCAATTCTGTAAATGTATACAGTACTTAGTTTAAATTGTGTCAATGTAACCACACATTCCCACTGCATTCGCTGAAGGGTGTTAGACAATTCTGGATAGCTTTTCCCTCACCCTCTGCTTTTTTTGGCTACCTAGCCATAGTGTACCTTTCTCAAGACCTCACTTACTAACGTACCTTTTCTAAAAAGAGAGCTGCATAGAGCATGTTTGAATCACTGAATATCACTCCATGTTTTCATCAGGAAGACTTATTCCTTTCTCTCTGTGGATAAGGGGGGCTGTGTTTTGCTTCTTCCATGCTCCCAGTCCTTCGTAAGAACCATGAAAGGAACATGCAATGACCGATTATTACTAAACTGCCGGGACAGATCCATGTTACTGTCCAGATGCAATTTGGTTTGACTTTCCCCCTTTGTTGTTGTTATTGTTGGTGTCTCCTCTGTGATTCAGTTCAAGAGCATGAACTCAACAAGACTCTAAATTAGTGTCCTGGTTTCAGCTGGGATAGAGATATTTTCTTCCTAGTAGCTGGTATAGTGCTGTGTTTTGGATTTAGGATGAGAATAATGTTGATAACACACTGATGTTTTAGTTGTTGCTAAGTAGTGCTTACACTAGTCAAGAACTTTTCAGCTTCCCCTGCTCTGCCAGGTGCACAAGAAGCTGGGAGGGAGCACAGCCAGGACAGCTGACCCAGACTGACCAAAGGGCACTTCATACCATATGACGTCATGCTCAGTATATAAACTGGGGGGAGTTGGCCGGGGGGCAAGCGATCGCTGCTCAGGGACTGGCTTGGCATCGGTTGGCGGGTGGCGAATGGTTGCATCACTTGTTTTTCCTGGGTTTTGTTCCTCTCTTTTTTTGTTGTTGTTTTCCTTTTCACTACAATTTTTTAAAGTATTTTTTTTATTTTATTTTATTTCAATTATTAAACTGTTCTTATCTCAACCCACGAGTTTTCTTACTTTTGCCCTTCTAATTCTCTCCCCCATCCCACCGGGAGGGGGAAGGGGAGCGAGTGGCTGTGTGGTGCTTAGCTGGGGTTAAACCACAACAATTAGATATAATCTGACCTTGAACTATACCTAGGAATCAGCTATGGTGGCTCAGATTCTATTAAAGATACATACAAAACCATTCATTGATGCTTTTTCTGAAAGTTATTTTGCTCTATTTGGAGAGGCACATATTTCATTGTGGCTACTCTACACTGTATTTTTCATTAGAGGTGTGTTCACTGGAACACATCTTTTTATTTTCCCTGTCTGTAATTGACTGAGACTCTCAAACATACTGGGAGAGTGTCTCCCTCTCAAAAGAAGTAATTTTCACTTGATTTTTAAATATCACGTACTATCTAGTTGTATTTAGTGGTGCAGGTGAGAAGTGGTGCAGGTGAGAAGAGTTAGAAGAGTTAGAAGAGTTAGAGGGAATCCATCTTTGTGCCTGACTGGTCTGTTACATTACCAACCCTGTGGTTCCTCATTTCTCAGGGATTGGATCGTTATAGTTCTATGCTTTGGTAATAACTCTAATTATTGGTGGAGGGGTATCAATGGATTGTTTTCCCTGAAAGCTAAACCTGTCATTGCATCAGGAAGCTGGAAAACTAGTCATATGATTAGAAGCAAACCTATGAAACACATCTTTGCATTCTACAGAGAGGCTGAGCCTTGGGAAAGACAGATCTGTTCAAACACCTACCTTTTCAGATTCCAGAGGAGACACATTTAGTATGGTTTATACAGCTCAACTTCAATGCATTATTTCCTTCTTCTATCTTCTGATGCTAATCTTTTAACAGGTAGAAAGGAAAACACTCTAACAATTATTACAACTGGGTCAGAGCTGGGAAACAAGGGTTCATCTCTCAGTAGCTGTGTCTTGGGCCCTCATCTTCAAAAATAGTCAGGAACTTAATTCTCTTTGATTTCACATTGATTCCAATGAGCTAAGTAACTAAATACCTTTTAGTCCTGGTCTCTCTCACTCAGTTTCTCCATCTGTAAAATGGAAGTCATACTTCTATAATGTAAAGGGATAGTCTGAGGATAACATACACTGCCCTTTCTGAAGCCTTCAAATACAACAGGATAGAGGCTGAATAAGAACCTAGGTAGACAACTGCTCATTAAATAGCTTTGAAGGTAATTCTATTTTTTTATTTAGAGAAGCTTTTTGTCCTTGAGAGATTTAAACTGAAGTACAGTAATTTTTTTTTCTTTAAACAGCCTTCTGAGTTATGTGGCTTTTGAGGTAGAATCATCGAATCATAGAATCATAGAATGCTTTGGGATGGAAGGGACCTTTAAAAATCATCTAGTCCAACCCCCCTGCAATGGGCAGGGGCATCTTCAACTAGATCAGGTTGCTCAGAGCCCCATCTACCCTGTCCTTGAATGTTTCCAAGGATGGGGCATATCTACCACCTCTCTGGGCAACCCGTTCCAGTGTTTCACCACCCTCATCATGAAAAATTTTTTCCTTGTGTTCAGTCTAAATCTACTCTCCTTTAGTTCAAAACTATTACTCCTTGTCCTGTCGCAGCAGGCCTTGCTAAAAAGACTATCCATCCTCATCTTTCTTGTAGACCCCTTTAAGTATTGAGAGGCTGCAATAAGGTCTCCCCGCAGCCTTCTCTTCTCCAGGCTGAACAGTCCCAGCTCTCTCAGCCTTTCCTCATAGGAGAGGTGTTTCATCCCTCTGATCATTTTTGTGGCCCTCGTCTGGACCTGCTCCAACAGGTCCATGTCCTTCCTGTGCTGAGGACTCCAGAGTTGGACGCAGTAGGTAAACTTTCTGGAGTTTGAGACCCTTATTTGCTCTCCGACAGATGAAGCACAGAAGCACGTGACAACAAGGATATCTACTAAATCATAACTTCCACCATCAGTTTCTTTTCTCCTCAAAGGTTTAAAAACTTCCCTGCTGTTGTATGCATTATGGTTCCTTCCTTCCTTCCCTCATTCTCTCTAAGGATATCTATCTCTGAATTCTGGAAAAATATTTTTTCAGAACTGTTAAAATTTTCTTCCCCTTAACAGTACATTCTGACTATGAATTATCTTAAAACTGTCTTCTTGCGGTTTCTTCCCTTCATCATGCAGGAATAGTTGTTTGTTACTACAAAGCTGATTATAACTGCTGCTTTTTGTAATGGGATTGTCTGAAAGAAAGTACTGGGACCATCAGGCGTTAGCTGCCAACATGTAGTGCAAATCTTGATTTCAAATGACAGCATTATCTTAAAAAAAAAAATTGATCCATAAATGCACTACCGCAAGGTAAAAGTTGGGCTGCCTTCCAGCCCTTTCACCGGTTTTGTTGCCCTCCTCTGGATGCATTCAAGGACCTTAGCATCCTTTTTAAATTGTGGGGCCCAGAACTGCACACAATACTCAATGTGAGGCTGCGCCAATGCTAAATACAGTGGGATATTATATCAACAGAAATTTCACTTCAACAACCTACTGAATTCCTAAAAACTATAATTATAATTACAGATAAAGTGATACATTTCTATTATTACTATTAAAAAGCAATTGGACTATAGGCAGAGAATAATTAAAGAGAAAATAGTGCGACATTTGAACAAATGTAACAAGATAGGATCAGACTTGCATGGTACCCATGAGGGGTAGTTAGTTCATAATGGCTGTGAGAGTTCTTAAATAGTTAATAAATACAGAAAAAAGGCAAATCAAGCAGATGAAATTGACCCATTTGAAATAATTTACTAGAACTTTACTAAAGCTTTGACAAGATATCTCATACGTAAGGAAAAAGTAGGTTTTAATTCATAGAAAAATTATAAATAATAGGAAACAAAGGATCTTTCCACACTCCGAGAAGGTTATTGCCTAGCACATGATTCCGTGCATTAGTCATGGAGGCCTGGTTCCCATTCTCCAAGCTGCCTGTCATTAGTTAGAAGCCTCTGTATTTGGAACTACTTGGATAGATTATTCTGTGCAATCTGTCTTGATGTAATCATTATTCTAGCTTAAAATTGAACAAAGCTTAAAATTCAATACATTTCCTGTTGTTAGAATCATGGAATCATAGAATGGCTGAGGTTGGAAGGGACCTCTGCAGGTCATCTGGTCCAAACCCCCTGCTCAAGCGGGGCCACCTAGAGCATGTTGCCTAGGACTGTGTCCAGACGGCTTTTAAGTATCTCCAAGGAGGGAGACTCCACAGCCTCCCTGGGCAACCTGTTCCAGTGCTCAGTCACTGTCACAGGAAAAAAGTGTTCCCTTATGTTCAGAGGGAACCTTCTGTGTTTCCATTTGTGCCCATTGCCTCTGGTCCTGTCACTGGGCACCTCTGAAAAGAGCCTGGCTCCGTCTTTTTTGCACCCTCCCTTCAGGTATTTGTACACATTGATCCCCCCTGAGCCGCCTTTTCTCCAGGCTAAACAGTCCCAGCTCCCTCAGCCTTTCCTCATAGGAGAGATGCTCCAGTACCTTAATCATCTTCGTGGCCCTTTGCTGGACTCTTTCCAATATGTCCGTGTCTCTCATACTGGGGACCCCAGAACAGGACACTGTACTCCAGGTGTGACCTCATCAATGCTGAGTAGAGGGGAAGGATCACCTCCCTCGACCTGCCGGCAATACTTTGCCTGATGCAGCCCAGGATACCATTCACCTTCTTTGCGGCAAGGGCACATTGCTGGCTCATGTTCAACTTGGTGTCCATCAGGACCCCCAGGGCCTTTTCTGCCAAGCTGCTTTCCAGCTGTGCAGCCTCCAGCATATATGCGTGCATGACTTGGCCTGCCACCTGACAGAAGGATGCCTTGACTACCCCAATGAGACCCAGAAGCTCCTAGTGCTGTATTGGGGCTTGGCCTGTGCATATCAAGCTGCTCTTCATCACCATCAGAGGAGCATGGTGGAGACAAGGATCCAAACCACCTCTGAGGATGACATGATTGAGATAGGGACGGAACTCCCAACTACAGTAAATGCCCTAGTAGTGAAAAAGAAATACTGAATGTGGAGGTCAATGGGTCCATACTGTTGCTTAGTAAGGGAGCAGGAGGAGGAAGGGTCTGATCAGGAAGCTAGTCCTTCAGCAAGGAAACATGAGAAAGAAGTGAGAGAAATCACCCAAGAGCTGGAAACTACCCAGTCCCTAACTCTGAGCGAACTTGGAGATATGCAGAAAGATTACGGCCGCCATCCAGGCAAGTGGATTGCTCCCTGGTTGCTCTGATGCTGGGATAGTGGAGCCAACAGTCAGGAATTAGAACGTAAGGAAGCCCAGCAGCTGGGATCCCTTCCTAGGGACCAGGGAATTGACAATGACATTGGAAGAGAGGCGACAATCCACAGCCTCTGGAGGTGGCTCCTGTTGAGTGTAAAGGCAAGGTATCCCCTCAAGCATGATCTCATAAGTTGCCAAGGGAAGTGGACTACCGCAGAAGAAGGAATCCAATATCTTAATGAATTAGCGGTGATGGAAGCTGTCTGGATGACAACCAGGTCTCCAAAGATCCGGATGATGTCTAGTGCCCATGGGCCATGTGGAAGAGATTGGTCTGAAATGCACCGGTGCTGTATTCCAACACCCTCACAATGATGGACTGGCCAGACCTCAAGATACTAACAGTGGAGAGACTGTCCCACCGGCTCTGATGTTTTGAAGACAATCTGTCTTCCTCCTTGTCACCGCAGGCCAGTGTCTCAGCTGTCAGGGATGCCCCACAATGCCAGCCTCACCAGGAACGGAAGCCCCAGGCGCACGCATGGCACCCTCTGATTCTTACTGCACAACCAGTGGAAGGACATGAGGAAGTGGGATGGTGAGCCTACCTCAAAGCTAGAAGCTCATGTACATGAACTAAGGGAGAAGACAGCTGCTAAGAAGGGCCCATCCAAGAAGGCCCTCAGTCCAGATGCTGTTGGGACAGTAGAAGGCAACAAGCTATCCCTCAGACATAGAAGAAGTACTGAGAATGCCTCTCCTCTTGATTTTGGCGAAGGGACTTCTGGTCTGACGCTGCAGGGGGCAGATAGTGACTACATCAGCTAGCAATAGAGGGGCCCTGCCTCCAGCCAGGCAGAGGAAAGGGATGACTGAGTTTACTGGACTGTGTGGATTCGATGGCCTGGCACATAGGATACACAGGAACTTAAAGCTTTGGTGGACACCAGTGCACAGTGTACCCTACTGGATTTGACTCCATTAACCACAACTCTTTGGGCCCGGCCAACCAGCCAGTTTGATATATCCAGAGTATGATATATCATGCACTCTAAAGGAGGAGCAGCAGCAGTGGCGGCAGCAAGCAAAAGCGAGGGACACACGAGGGATACATGAGGACAGGGAGAGACTGTGGCTGAACAGGGGGTGTTCCCTTTTCAGGATATCCCAGTGGGCAAGTGTGTGGCAGCAGGCAGGCGTGTGGCAGCATGGTGATCACCCAGCAAAAAGTCACGTCCACTGCTTCTCCTGAGCTTCTAGCACCTGGTAGAACCAATGCAGCCACACAGACAGAGCTCCCGTCAGAGCATGAGACCACCCAGGTTTCAAGCTGCAGGGTGTTCCTGGGGCTACTCTTGGAGATGGAGGGCAGTAGCAAGCACACCTGTGGGAGGTATGCCCAGGTACATGAACTGCTCTGCCTGGCTGCCGAGCTTCAGGACGAGGTGGACAGACTGAGAAGCATCTGAGAGTCTGAGAAGGAGATAGACCAATGGAGCTGGCCTCTGCCATCTCTTGTACACAAGCCAACTCAGCATGGCCACTATGGAGGTAGGTCCAGTATCTGTTTTGCACCAGGATGAAGGCAGTGATACGAGGGATAGAGAGGAGTAGAAGTTAGTTATTGCATGGAGCTGTAAGAGGAACCCCTCCTTGCCCTCTCAGTTACCTTTACAGAATAGGTACGAGGCTCTGGGTATGGTAGACAAAGGACATGATGAGATAGAAGAGGAGGAATCTGTGCAATTCCTTTCACCAAGGTCAGATCAACCAACCCCTCACATCACAAGCAGCATTAAGACCAGCGCTGAGAAGAAACAATGGCGAGTTATGGTCATAGGTGACTCCCTCCTGAGCGGAACGGAGGCACTCATCTGCAGACCGGACACTCTTTTCAGGGAAGTTTGCTGCCTCCCTGGGGCCCAAATTAGGGATGTCACCAGATGACTGATGAGCTTAGTATAGCCTTTGAACTATTACCCACTCCAGCTGTTTCATGTGGGTACTAGTGACGTTGCAACAAGAAGTCCAAGGTCAATCAAAAGAGATTTCAGGGCCCTGGAAAGAACGTCCCACCTGGGGGATGGGGGGGGGGGGGGGGGAGTGACTAAGATTCGCAAATCCTCTCAGTGTGGATTAAGGTGAGCCAACACTCAAGGTCCATACACAAACACCAGCTTTAATGGAAAGCTTCTATAGAAACAAATATTGAGTACAAATATTTGATACCCGCCAGCCCTCTCATGATTGTATCTACCCCTGCTATGTGGCTAAGCTATGTGGCTTTATGGGAAATCAAGGTAGGCCGTGCAGTACTTAACTACAATTTAACAACTTTAAGAACTTAATAACCTTGGGAGAAGTGAAAGGGAGAGAGGAGGGGAGAGAGAGAGAGAGAGAGGAAAGAAGAGGGGAATCACCAGTCCTGGATCCAGCATTGGACCTGCCGACGAGGGTATTTGGTGGGGAAAGAGAGCAAGAGAGAGTGAGAGTCCCTATTTATAGATTTCAGTCTCTGGAATTCTGGAATCTTCTCTCATCCCGGTTCCAGGAATGGTAGAGATACCAGTTGAGTTAAGAGGGGCAACCAGTCAAACCAAGGGAAGTGATACCAGGACCCTCCCCCAGGCAGTATATGTGGGGGGGAATAAGATGCTTCACAGACCGTTGTGGATGGGGCCGAGGCAAGGCCATCCTGTCTCCGCAGGACTCCCTCCCTCACCCCTACTCCAGGGTACTGTCCGGTCCTGGGTCCTAGCAACCGTCACTCTGCATTGTGGTTTTAGCACCAAGGCCGTTTGAGACATCTTGTTGTTTTGCACTAGCAATTCACTACAACAACAAAGAAGACTTTTTAAAGTATGCTAATAGCAAGAGGCCGTCTAAGGAAAACATTGGACTGATACTTGTTGAAGATGGTCACCTGACAAATAGGGATGAAGAAAAAGCGGAGGCATTCAATGCTTTTTTTGCCTCAGTCTTTAATAATACTCATAGACCTTGGGCTGCTTGGTCCTCTAGGTTGGAGGGCCACAACTGCAGGAACAGTGACTTTCCATTTGCGGACGCTGAAATTGTAAGGCACTGGTTGTATCAGCTGAATGTTCATAAGTCCATGGGGCCTGATGGGATTCATCCCAGAGTAATGAAGGAGCTAGAGGATGTAATGGCAGGACCCCTCTCGATCAGACTGGACATTAGGAAACATTTCTTTACCGAGAGGGTAGTCAAACACTGGAACAGGCTTCCTAGAGAGGTGGTCGATGCTCCATGCCTGTCAGTGTTTAAGAGGCATTTGGACAATGCCCTTAATAATATGCTTTAACTTTGTTTAGCCCTGAAGAGGTCAGGCCGTTGGAGTAGATGATTGTTGTAGGTCCCTTCCAACTGGAGCTTAGCTTTTCTTTTCTTTTCTTTTCTTTTCTTTTCTTTTCTTTTCTTTTCTTTTCTTTTCTTTTCTTTTCTTTTCTTTTCTTTTCTTTTCTTTTCTTTTCTTTTCTTTTCTTTTCTTTTCTTTTCTTTTTTTCCATTCCATTCCATTCCATTCCATTCCATTCCATTCCATTCCATTCCATTCTACACCTGGGCCACAGAACATAGCATTGACTGGGTATATCACATCCCCTATCATGCACCAGCCTTCGGGAAAACCGAATGATACAATGGACTGTTAAAAACTACACTGAGAGCAATGGTTGCTGGGATATTCAAGCACTGGGATACAAATTTAGCTGAAGCCACTTGGCTAGTTAACACTAGAGGATCTGTCAATCAACCTGGCCCTACCCAACTGAAATCCCTACTTACTGTGGAAGGAGGTAAGGTCCTCGTAGTACACATAAGGAACTGACTGGGAAAGACAGTCTGGGTTATTCCTTCCTCAGGAAAATGCAAACCCATTCATAGGATTGCTTTTGCTCAAGGACCTGTGTGTACTTGGTGGGTAATGTGGAAGGATGGGGAAGTCCGATGTGTGCCTCAAGGAGATGTAATTTTGGGTGAAAATAACCTGTGATTTGAGTTGTATGATGACATTTCTGTATGATACAAGTGTTATATGATGCTGCATGTTGCCTCTGCTGTGGATGCCATATGTCAAAGGTATTATAGCAGGAACTCCTTTCTGCTAGCCAGGCTAGGTGCAAGGGGAAGAGTTCATTGAAATGTTAAACCCTATAACCTGGTCCAAAGGAACCAAGGGTGGAGATTGAAATGGATATACCTTTAAATTTTTGTATCTTATTATTTGAGTTGCATGTTATAGGAATTACTATAGCAGGAACCAAATGAACCAATAGAGGACGAGCCTCACAAGAAGCAATGCAAGTGCAGCAGTGACCCAACCTGATCTGGCTTTGGTGCCCAATAACTCCACGCAACACACCACCTCTCCTGTCCTGGGTGACCACCATCACAGATGGAGCCCAAAGTCATAGACCAAATGAACTCAATGGTCTTTTCATGGACATTTTAGAGGGGATGGCCCATAGACTAAGGGAATTATATCTGCATATATATCAAAGGACAGAAAGAGAAGGGGTGGTTATTGAGGATGTATTGGATAGTGTGGAACCTGAGCATGACATAAATGGTATGGAATAAGGGGTGCAGAATGTGCTGGTTTTGGCTGTGATAAATTTATATTTCTTCATAGTAGGTTGTATGGGGCTATGTTTTGGATTTGTGCTGAAAACAGTGTTGATAACACACCAGTGTTTTAGTTATTGCTGAGCAGTGCTTATACAGTGTCAAGGCCTTCTCTGTTTCTCACACTGCCCCGACAGCGAGTAGGCTGGGGGTGCTCAAGGAATTGGGAGGGGACATAGCTGGGACAGCTGACCCAAGGGATATTCCATACCATATGATGTCACGCACAGCAATAAAAGCTGGGAGAAGAAGGAGGGGGGGACATTTGGAATGATGGCGTTTTGTCTTCCCAAGTAACCGTTACTTTCCTGGAGATAGCTAAACACCTGCCTGCTGATGGAAAGTAGAGAATGAACTCCTTATCTTGTTTGCTTGTGCATGAAGCTTTTGTTTTACCTGTTAAACTGTCTTTATCTCAACCAATGATTTTTCACACTTTTACCCTTCCAATTCTCATCCCTATCCCACTGGGGGTAAGTGAGCGAGTGGCTGTGTGGTGCTTAGCTGCCTACTGGGGTTAACCCATGACACTAGTGTACAGTGTAAAGATTTGTTGTTGTTTTTTAATTCCCCATGGGGGCATAGTATAACTGAAGTTGAAGCTGCTAGTGAATATTTTTTTGAAAACTGCAGATAATTATTCATAGAATCATAGAATCATAGAATACCAGGTTGGAAGGGACCTCAAGGATCATCTGGTCCAACCTTTCTAGGCAAGAGCACAGTCTAGACGAGATGGCCCAGCACCCTGTCCAGCTGAGTCTTAAATGTGTTCAGTGTAGCGGAGTCAACCACTTCCCTGGGGAGATTATTCCAATGATTGAATGTTCTCATCATTGTGAAAAATTTACCTCTTGTGTCCAATTGGAATCTCCCTGGGAGTAACTTGTACCTGTTAGTTACCCCTTGTCCTCGCCATGTGGCTCCTTGTAAAAAGGGAGTCTCCATCTTCTTTGTAGCTCCCCTTTAAGTACTGGTACATGGTGATGAGAGCACCTCTAAGCCTCCTTTTCTCAAGGCTGAACAAGCCCAGTTCTCTCAGCCTATCCTCATATGGCAGGCTTCCCAGACCCTTGATCATCTTGGTGGCCCTTCTCTGGACCCCCTCCAGCCTGTCCACATCTTTTTTGTATAACAAGGAACAGAACTGTACACAGTATTCCAGGTTTGACCTCATTTGCTGCACTCACACCCCCATACACACACATGCACACATAATAGAGAGCCCTCACTCAGGAAAGCGTTAGAAGATAGGACAGACTGCGCTGATCAGGCACAGGGTATAGCCAGACAAGCGTACTGCCCAGCGAACTATTTATATGGAAGCGTCCCTTTTATTTTCCCACACTTGTTTCTCCCAAAATCATCTAAACCCCTCCTTTATCCTGCCTTTGTTTCCTCCCCTAAACATCCCATAAGTTCTGTGTGATCCCAAACTGCTTTTCCCCTGCATCCCGTAATATGTCCCACCCCTAGGCAACAATCCACTTAGTCTGAAAGGTGATCTGGAGAGCTGCTCCCAATGACTCGCTGAGATGGGTTTCACACCTGGACAATGGGGATGATGGCTCTGCTGAGACAGCCCCAAGAGGGGCCTGGACAAGGTGATTGTTCTTTGAAAGTCCTTGATTCAGGTTCCTGCCTGCCATTGTGTGCCCCTGTGCTCCTATGGGCTTGTGGAGATGGGCTTTTGATGGGCTGATGGCCCCTGTGATGGGCCGATGGCCCCTGTGATGGGCCTGGGACTAGCCAGGCAGGATGTTATTTGGGCTCCCCCTCCTGCTGTTGTCTCTCTGAGCTCCTTTGTGGGTGTGCAGAGGAGCTTTATCACATAACCTAACAGTATGGGCCTTTATATTCCTACGTTTGGCATTTGCTCATGTCTCAAGAAAAGGAGGTGGCTCATCTATGAAAACATATTTAAGAAAGAGCAAAACACTGCCCGGCAGTGAGGAGTGAGGAAAAAAAGTGTGAGAAACAACCCTGCAGACACCAAGATCAGTGAGAAGGAGGGGGAAGAGGTGCTCCTGATATTGGTAAAGATTAACTTAGCTCATTGACGCTGCCTGCTTCTGTTCCTGAGAATAACATGTATTTTACATTTCTAGACTTGAAAGATGCTTTCTTTTGCATCCTGGTGGATGAACAGAGTCAGCTCATTTTTGCTTTCAAATGGGAAAACCCGACTACTGGAAGGAAAACCCAGTTATGTTGGACTGTATTGCCACAAGGATTCAAGAATAGTCCCACGTTATTTGGTAACGTATTGGCAAAACAACTGGAACAATGGCAAGGTGATAATGAACATATAACTTTGTTACAGTATGTTGATGATTTATTAATTGGCTCAAATGATTACAGCGAGTGCCTTGAAGCTACAATTAGTTTATTGAATTTCTTAGGACTTGCAGGATATCGTGTTTCCAAGAAAAAGGCACAAATAGTAAAAGACAGAGTTCGATACCTGGGATTTGACATCATGCAGGGACAGAGGGAGTTAAGTGCAGAACGAAAAGAAGCAATTTGCAGAATTGCGGTACCCACTTCAAAGAAACAATTAAGAGGATTCCTGGGTATGGCCGGATGGTGCCAGCTGTGGAACACTAATTTTGGACTGATTGCTAAACCATTATATGCTGCTATTAAAGGGCCAGAAGGGCTGCTGGAGTGGACTGCCAAATGCCGAAAAGGGTTTGATGAAATCAAGAAAAGACTAATGGAGGCTCCTGCATTAGGTCTTCCTAATTTGGAGAAACCCTTTCAGCTATATGTACATGAGAGGCAGCAAGGAGCCCTAGGAGTCCTAACCCAAATGTTGGGAAGTTGGAAGAGACCTGTGGGGTATTTTTCTAAACAGTTGGATGAGGTCAGTAAAGGATGGCCTGCTTGCCTGAGAGCTGTTGCTGCAGCAGTGATTTTGATTGAAGAGGCCAGGAAAGTGACTTTGGGACAACGTATAACTGTATTTGTACCCCATGCTGTGATCTCTCTCCTAGAGAATAAAGGACCCCATTGGATTTCTCCTAGCAGACTGGGTAAATACCAGGCTGCCTTGCTGGAGCAGGACAATGTCACCTTTTCAATAGCTACTACCTTAAATCCTGTGACTTTACTGCCAATTTCAGAACAAGATGAATTACAGCATGACTGCTTGACAACAATTGAGCAAGTTTATTCTAGCAGACCGGATTTGCAAGATCTTTCAGATTTGATTAAGAATTATATACAGAAGGGAGCAGTTATATGTCTGCAGGAAAGCTGGATATGCAGTAGTAACCAGAGACTGTATTTTGGAAGCTGAATCTCTATCTCATAATAATTCAGCCCAGAAAGCTGAACTGATTGCTCTGATTTGAGCTTTAGAAATAAGTACTGGAAAGAAAGTTAATATATACACTGACTCAAAATATGCCTTTGGAGTAGTCCATGCACATGGGGCAATTTGGAGAGAAAGGGGCCTCCTAAATTCACAAGGAACTCCTGTTAAATATGGTGCTGAAATTATGAAATTGTTACAAGTTGTTTTACAGCCATGAAAAGTTGCAATAATCCATTGTAAAGCACACCAGAAGGGAAACAATGAAGTAACCAGAGGAAATCGGAGGGCAGATGCAGCCGCCAAAGAGGTGGCCCTAAAAAACCTAAAAATAGAAGGAGCTCTAGTTCCAGAACATTTCCTAAGCCTGACCCCTCCACGATATACAGAAAGAGAAGATCAACTAGCTGAACAACTAGACTGTACCAAAATCGAACAAGGATGGTGGATGACGCCTTTAAAGCAACTCTTAATTCCTGAGCGAACAATGGAATTTGTATTGAAGAAATTACACCAGGAAACACACATGAGCTCTGATGCATTGGTTCTCGTTGCAAAGAAATATGTCATAGGACCAAAAATGCAGAGCCTTGCAGATATAGTGGTAAAGAAATGCCCAGTATGCTGTACCAATAATCCAAAAATTGAAAAGAAGACACCAGGAGGAAATGTAAAATAAGGAATAGTGCCTGGAGAGTATTGGCAAATAGATTTCTCAGAGTTACCTAGGTGTAATCAATATAAATATCTGCTAGTTTTAGTAGATACTTTCTCTGGTTGGCCTGAAGCTTTCCCCTGCCGCACCAATAAAGGTAGAGAGGTGGTTAAGGTAATGCTAAAAGAAATTATTCCGAGATTCGGTATTCCAGAAGGAATATCTTCGGATAATTGACCTCATTTCATAGTGGAAGTAGTACAGGGAGTATCTAAATTTCTAAAGATAAAATGGGATCTCCACACTCCATGGAGGCCTCAGTCCAGTGGGAAAGTAGAACGAATGAATCAGACTCTCAAAAGACAAATTTCAAAATTATGTCAGGAAGCCCATCTTAAATGGGTAGAGGTCCTGCCTCTAGCCCTATTGAGGATCAGGATAACTCCAAGACTTAAAGAAAAAGTAAGTCCCTTTGAGATACTGTATGGAAAACCATATCCTGCTAATACCATTACGATAAGGGGGGATCAGATGCATATTAAAGGACAAGAGACAATCAAAGAGTAATCCCTCTGTCGCAGGTTTTATCTTCTTTACATAGATACTTGAACCAGAGGACACCGCTACCATTAGATACCCCTGTTCATTCCTTTCAACCGGGAGACTTAGTCTACATAAGGACTGGGAAGGACGAACCATTAAAGGAAAAGTGGAAAGGACCATATACTGTGTTGTTAAGAACTTACTTACACCGCAGTAAAGGTAGAAGGAGTGGATTCTTGGATTCAGTATACGAGAGTGAAGAAGGCACCACTTCCTGAGCAGAAACAGTGGACTTTGGAGCCCACAGGGGAACTGAGGTTGAAGATTTCCAGGAAAAATTGATGGTCATCAGGAATTGTTATGTTGAATGAGAAAGCATTTAGAGAATACTGATTATAGTAGTGTGAACTTGAACATGGAGAAATTAAAGATAGCACTAGTAGTATTGATTTAATAATGCATGATTACTTGTGAAAGCAATTTGGTTTTGCAACTAGTCCAATCTTTTGGGAGAATCCATAACGTTATCAGCATTGTTTTGGTCACAAATCTAAAGCACAACACCATACAAGCTGCTATGAAGAAAATTGATTCCATCCCAGCCAAAACCAGTATACCCATCCAACTATGCAATTGCATTTTAAGGATCTTCCTGATTTTTAAGATGTGTTTATACGGACCTGTTCTACTGAAATAAGTCTAGCAGAAATGTGTATTGTTGAAAGGGACCATCTTTATAAAACCTTTGTGAGATCATATTTCTATAATCTGTTCAGCCCCTTTGAGTTTCCTGAAAATAATCTACGAGTTTCAGAGTTAGCAATTTAAATAGTCTACTGCCTGTTCATTACCTGTTTTTATGATGTTAACTTGCACAGTGTTTTATAAAGTTAAGAAGGCACAGATTTCCCCAAATAACCCATGGTCTAACTAAAATATAATGCAAATAGGAACATATCTCATGCAAGACCAGGTGCAGATGGAGGGAGGTTGAGGGGGGGAGAAAAAGAAAAAAAAAAGAATGGAATATGTGTTTTCATGAGAGATGGGAGACAGGCCTTGTGATACCAAGAGATATGAAAGCTTTTTCAGCTGGACAGGGCTGGGAAGAAAAATACAAAATTAAGGATAAAAGAAAAGGGAATGGAATACTGAGAAAATTTGGTAAAGCAGAATATTTTTAATGCATAAATGATTTAGAGTACTTCTGTTTTGTTGGAAGTGATTTTTTTTTTTATTGCCCCGAAGAGCTGTCTCTATTTTTACTAATAAAGATTATGTTTTTCAATACAGCACTGTCTTTGCAGGGCTTATAGGATATACATTCATCAGCTTATACTGAGGAGATACCTATTTTATTTAGAGAGTAGGTTAACTCAATGGGAAAATTATACCCTATTTTAAAGAAAGCTTTATGAAACTGATGAGTTAACCTAATAATTTGAATGATCAACCATAAACATGAAAAATATGGTATTGGGTCTGCAGTGACAGCCACCCTTTTGTGGCCAGGTTTGTCACATGTTGAAGGGGGTTGGAGGATGAATGAGTGGGAAATGCAGTAATAGAGAGATTGTCATTACCCTCATACAGATTTAAGTAAATGCCAAATAAGAATAAGATTGTGAGATCAAGTATTTGGACACCATATCTGGTGTCATAGATTTTGTGTACAAGAGGTTGAGAGGGGACACAAACAGGTAGATGACCTGAACTAACCAAAGAGAGAGCTCATGCCATATAATGTCATGCTCAGGGAGAGGAGGGGGGTTTAGGTAGGTTAGCCATCTTTTGCTTGAGAACTGGCTGGGCATCAGTCTCCCTGTGGGAGATGGTAAGCGATTGCCTTTGCATCACTTGTTTTGTTATCTTTCTCTCTTATTCCACTTCTTCTCTTATTAAATTATTTTTATCTTGACCCACAAGTTTTCTTGCTTTTACTCTTCCTTTTCTCTTTCCCCATCCCACTGGGGGTGGGGGGGAAGTGAGCGAGCAACTCTGTGGTGCTTAGCTGCCTACCAAGGTAAACCCACAACAACTGGACAATAAAACCAAGTTTACTTTTGCTCATTAAAATATATAAAACTACTGAATTTTAAAAGATACCAATCATCTTCTTTACTTTAGATATTCAAAAGCCTGTTCTGAACTACTAGGGAAACAACATGCTATGGTCAAAAAGCCTCAAAAGAAAAATCAAGACTCCTGAAAATACTCCAATGGCATAATATCAGGCATGGAAGCGAATGCTGAAAAGCAACTAGTCTCCACAAAGGTGAGGTGGAAAAGACATAAATGTTTTACTTTAGGGATTCTGGAATTCAAAACATCTCTTCTGAACTAGGGTCAGTGACAATATACTTTGTGCTGACAAAAAGGAAAAATGCCCTCTGGCTCTACGCACACGCTTGTTTTAGAGATCATGAAAATTTGCAGTAATGATGGCATTTTTTTAACCCCATGCATTGGGTTTACATTGTAAGATTTTGGTAGCAGGGGGGGCTGCAGGGGTGGCCTCTGTGAGCAGAGATTAGGGGCTGCCCCCATGTCGCATAGAGCCCACTGTATAACGGACCCACTGCAGGCCAAAGCTGAGCCAATCAGTGAAGCTGGGTGGCGCCTCTGTAAAAACATATTTAAGAAAGTGTAAAAACGCTGCGCAGCAGCATGTGAGAGAGAGAAGTGAGAGAAGAAAAAAAATGTGTGAGAAACAATCCTGCAGACACCAAGGTCAGAGAAGGAGGTGGTGCTCCAGAGCAGAGATTCGCCTGCAACCTTTGGAGGAGACCATGGGGAGCAGGTGGATATGTCCTGAAGGAAGCTGCACTGGGTGGGGGAGTGAGCAAGTGGCTGTGTGGTGCTTAGCTGCCTATCAGGGTTAAACCATGACACCCACCCTCCCTGTGCTGCTGAATGTTTGGGGGAGGAGGTAGAAGAGTCAGGAATGAAGGAGTGAAGTTGAGTCTGGGAAGAAGGCAGGAGGTGTTTTAGTTTTCATCTTTGTTTCTCACCATCCTACTCTATTTTTAATTTGCAATAAATTAAATTAATTTTCCTCACATCGAGTCTGTTTCGCCTATGATGGTAACTGGTAAGTGATCTCCCTGTCTTTATCTCACTCCTCGAGCTTTTTCATCTTATTTTCTCTCTCCCCCCCCCCCCCCCCCCCCGTTGAGAAAGGGTGAGTGAGAGAGTGACTGGGTGGGAATATGGCAGTCAGCCAAGGTTAAACCACCACAGCTGGACATTTACTGTCTTGTGGACAAGTCAGATTATGTTAAAAAGTATCTTCTTCCCTTAGGAAAAGTTTAATTGGACAATTAGATTATAGGGTCAAAACAAAAGAACACAATGTGGACCAAGTTCTGTATTTTGAGAGTATACCTGTCAACTGCTTGAAGATCATTTGCTGGATTCCATGTTAGATCAAACAGTATAACAACATTGGCACCAACAAAACTGAGACCCAGTCCACCAGCCCTGATAAATAAATAGAACTATTCAAGAGCAAGAAAACTAGTATAATTATATTCATTGTATTAGGTTATAGTCCTTATTAGCATACCTTTCCCCAATCATAATAAAACAGCACAACAGAAACTGAAAATTGGGGTACAGCTTTGTGTTGATGTTGAGTTAATAATCACCAAGCAATACCACTGCTGTAAAATGCAGTCTCTTCACCTAAATAGCAAGAAGACTTCTAAGAACTGTATGACTAGTTCAGTCATAAACAGCTGCTATCACTTTACTACAGTAAAAGTCCTGTCTGCTACTTCATACCCACTGAAATTTACAGGGGCCAACTCCCCCAAGGAATATACTGAAATTCATAACCATTTTATGCTAGTTAACATTATAGAAGCATGACACCAACAGGAAAATTATAGCTAAAATAAAGTGGGACTTAGAGTCTGCATTAAATTTTACTTCCTCTAATCCCAGTACATGGTTTTGACAATAATGCCAACAATGCTATGGAATTTGCACCAAGATGGTCATAATCTAGAGTAACTCATATCTATTTTTAGTGGATGAACAACTGTCATAAGCATATTCCTATTAGAAATATAGTTGGCCACACAGCTGCATATGAGCAACATTCATAAAGGTCATTACATGGGACATAAATGTTGTTGTAAGAAAATTGCCTACTGTGGGGAGAAGGAATTGCAGGAGTAAGTCAGCCTAACAGTTAAACATTTAACAGCTGTGGAGTGCTTTCGGCTATAGCCTGCAAGCCAGTAAAGAATTTAAGCATATAATTAACCTGAGGCAGCTAACTCCCTTGCTGAGTCCAACAAAATGCCTCAATTACTTAGTTTGGCAGGTACATAACTGAATCATTTGATTGGAAGCAAAGTGAGGGAAACACCACTATTCATCCAGTTACAAAACAAGCAAATACTGAAAAATTCTTTTCAATTGGCTCAACCAGCATTCCTCAAAAAGACAAAAGTTCCTATACAACCACATGCAAAATACTATTATTTATTTAACTATTAGAACAATTATTTAGGTAGTGCTAATTTCAGACTTGGAATTTTCTCAATAGATATCTCAAAATTGAAGAAGTCAATCCAATTTAATTTACCAAACACTCGTTTTGAATAGATTACCTTGTATTCTCTTAAGCTTGGTTAAAACAGTGGGAAAGGTCAAGTTTACAGGGAAGTGAATGAATAGGGGTTAGAAATCAAAAGCTTATGGGGTCTCATTACCCTTTGGTCTTCATGGAATCCTTGTTAACGTAAATACATTATAATGTAAATTATAATGTACATTATAACATAAATGTGGCCTTTTCCTTCCAGGTGTAGCGTGTGTCACGGTTTGTTTGGCTCTCAAATTTACAGCACAATGTGCTCTGTAAATGAAACTTTGTTTTATGAGCTCATTAAAAAAAAATCCTGAAATGTCAAAAAAAGGGCTCAATTCCCTTCGTACAGGCTAGTCTAACACATGAATTAACTAATTCATTACTTCATTAATTCATGAATTCTCTAACTCAAGTTCTCCAATTCCCAACTTGTAACTCACACGCCTATGAGCAAAATAATCACCTAGCTGTGGTGAGTTGACCTTGGCTAGCCACCAGGTGCCCACCAAGCTGCTCTGTCACTCTCCCTCCTCAACAGGACAGGGGGAGAGAATACAAAGAAAGGCTCCTGGATCGAGATAAGGACAAGGAGATCACTCAGCAATCACAGTCACGGGCAAAACAGACTCAACTTGGGGAAATTTAATTTATTGCCAATTAAACAGAGTAGGATAATGAGAAATAAGAACAAATCTGAAAACACCTTCCCCCTACCCTTCTTCCCAGGCTCAACTTCACTCCTGACTTCTCTACCTCCTCCCCCTGAGCAGCACAGGGAGGTGGGGAATGGAGGTTGCAGTCAGTTCATAACATTTTATCTCACATTTTCTCTTGTTTCTCTCATTTTCTCATTTCTCTCTTCCAGCTGCTTTTACCCTTTCTTAAATATGTTATCTCAGAGGCGCTAACAACATCGCTGATTGGCTTAGCTTTGGGCAGCAGCAAGTCTGTCTTGGAGCCGGCTGGAACTGGCTCTGTCCAACACGGAGGCAGCTTCTGGTGTCTTCTTACAGAAGCCACCCCTGCAGCTCCCCCACTACCAAAAGCCTTGCTGCGGAAATCCAACACACTAGCCAATGGCGGGAGCACTCATTCTTCTTCCTCTATCATGATGTGGGTGTCCCCTGTATCACACCGAGAAGCACAAAAGCCTCAGCAGTCCAGCTGCTGTTGGATCCACTTCAAAACCTTTTTGGGTAAGCTGACATATTTATACCTTCCAGGTTGGAAGTAGGGTCTATACCATTTCCAAAAGTTAGTGGATTCTGAAGAAACTGCCAGACAGTTACTATGCAAGAATGCAGATGATGGCTGCAGGAGACAGCAAGCTGCAGGTGATAATGGCTGCAGAATGACCTTTATCTCTTCATGTCCCTTGTGTCCTGTATATTTGTTGCTCTCATTTTGAGAAGTTAGTTAGTTTAGTTAAATCTGGAAAGGGAGAGTATATGGGAACCTGTCAATATTAATGGAGGTTTCCAGAGGATGAGTGTTTTCAAAATTTTAAATACTGAATAAAAATATTTGTATTTTTCAGAATATGCTACTGTATTTTGTATTTTTGGTGTATTTCTTTTTAATGAGGGCAGCATTCAGCCTCTCTTCTTACCAAACTGACCCTGTAGTCAGACTGAAACATAATTCAACATGTTTTTCCAAACTATTTTTCATAAAAAATTGCAACATTTGGACCTGAAATATGGAATACACTTTCAGAGAACTGAAAAGGTTGCAGATATGAAACTAAACTAGGCTAATAAAAGCATAAACTATCAAGATTTTTCTAATGCTACAGATGTGGTAATTCCCTGTGTTTTCAGGGACAAAGAACAGGGTCTCAGGCAACAACAAACAGGGACTCAAGCTTGTTTTAGTGAAGCTGATGGACAGATTCTGTAATTGACTGAGATTATAAACAGTAAAGAAAGTGTGCATGACCAGTACCACCAATCTCTTCATAACCCTACCCATGTGCACCACAGTATCTGAAGACTGTTCTCACATGCACCCTCTTGCAGTGGTCTTTAAGATGACTGACTGCTAATTAAATTGAGTTAGGTAGGAAGAAGTACACGCTAACTCCAACACACATGTTTTTAGTAAAGAAGGAAGAAGTGACAGTACAGGCAAAGGCAGCATGGTTGCATGTTTCACCAAGTTTCCCTCTGCATAGGAAGATTTAAATTTATGTCCCCTTTTTACCCTTGCCTGGTAACAAATTTCATCTAAGATGGAACATGGAAGTAGCCAGAAAAAAAAAAAAGAATGGTCAGTATATTTTCATTAAGTTTAATTGAACATGTTCTATTTCAAAAGAATTCACTTTCCATCATGAACTGATGAGCAGATCAGATACGTAAATATATTTCTAAAAGGTGACCGTCATAGATTGTTTGAAGTATTTAAATAGACATATGCTGATTAACCTGGCATCATGGTTTGACCTCAGTAGGCGGCTAAGCCCCACACAGCCATTTGCTCACTCCCCCTCCAGTGGGATGGGGAGAGAATCGGAAGGGTAAAAGTAAGAAAATTGTGGGTTGAGATAAAGACAGTTTAATAGGTAAAGCAAAAGCTGCATGCACAAGCAAAGCAAAGCAAGGAATTCATTCACTACTTCCCATTGGCAGGCAGATGTTTAGCCATTTCCAGGAAAGCAGGGCTCCATCACACATAACAGTTACTTGGGAAGTCAAATGCCATAACTCTGAACATCCCCCCTTCCTCCTTCTTCCCTCAGCTTTTATTGATGAGCACAATGTCATGTGGTATGGAATATCCCTTTGTTCAGTTGGGGTCAGCTGTCCTGGTTGTGACCCTTCCAACTTCTTGTGCACCTCCAGCCTACTCACTGGTGGGGCAGTATGAGAAGCAGAAAAGGCCTTGACACTGTAAGCACTGTTTAGCAATAGCTAAAACATCAGTCTGTTATCAACACTGTTTTCATCACAAATCCAAAAAATAGCCCCATACATTCCTCCTCACACTCTTTCCCTGCTCCAGCATGGGGTCCCTCCCACAGGATACAATCCCTCACAAACTTCTCCAACATGGGTCTTTCCCAACAAGCTGCAGTCCTTCAAGAACTATTCCAGCATGGGTCCTTTCCACAGAATGCAGTTCTTCAGGAACAGACTGCTCCAGTGTGGGTTCCCCAGAGGGCCACAGGTCCTGCCAGAGCACCTGCTCCTGTGTGGGCTTCCCATGGGGTCACAGCCTCCTTCAGGCGCATCCACCTGCTCTCACAGGGGGTCCTCCACAGGCTATAGGTGTATATCTGCTCCACCATGGACCTTCATGGGCTGCAGGGGGACAACCTGTATCAGCATCACCGTGGTCTTCTCTACAGGCTGCAGGGGAATATCTGCTTTGGTACCTGGAGCACCTCCTCCCCCTCCTTCTTCACTGACCTTGGTGTCTGCATAGTTGTTTCTCACATATTCTCACTCCTCTCTCGCAGCTACTGCACAGCATTTTTTACCCTTTCTTAAATATGTTATCACAGAGGTGCTACCAACATCACTGATTGGCTCAACTCTGGCTAGCGGTGGGTCTGTTTTGGAGCTGGCTGGAACCGGCTCTGTTTGATATGGGGGCAGCTTCCAGTCTCTTCTCACAGAAGCCACCCCTGCAGCCCCTCCGCTACCAAAACCTTGCCACTTAAACCCTGTCACAGATGGAGTGAGAGTGCTCTCGTAAGAAAGAAGCAGCAATGTGTTTATTGATAACAAAGTATGATAGTAAATGCGACAGTGGTTTAACAAGATTTGATGGCAAGGTACACTTGATTATTTACTGCATAGGGGACAGGGTCAGTCAACACTATCAGAGAGACCCTCCCATTGAGTCATGAGATTCAGAGAGGACCCCCTTGCTTTCTAAACTCCTTCTCGGAGAGGAGTCTAGGTGCGGCTGGATCCAATCCTAGTCCCAGACTTGGTCAACGGTTTATGTCTAAAGGATTATATATGCACAATCAATCCTTTTATTACTTAGCTAAGATTACAAAGTTTCAGTGCACTTGTTCCCAATTCACTTACCAAGTGTCTGATGTGATAAGGATTCTCTCAACCTTGAGGAGTAACCTTGAGAGGCATCCCTACTCAAGGGGAGATCCCAGTGTGCAGCCTGCTGCCATGCAGGAGAGCTCAACAGGCTCTTGGGCTGCTCACTATTTATGGGGGTAAGATGATTGACTTTAGTCATATTTGCATACCAACCATAGATGCCAGTTTCTTCCAAATCTGGCTTGAATCAGCACAGACCCAGCACTGTGGTCAGGTGGGCACATTACCATAAATTACCCTTTGGCTATTGTGTTATCTGTCTCCCCCAAACCCACCTTGAACCAGATGCAGCCATCAAGACCAGATGCACCCATCAGGGGCACCACTGGTGGTTATCACTTGATCAGAGTTACAGGAAAGGTCAGGTGGGGGGGGGAGGGGCAGGGTGAGCACACCACCACAAACCCAGTGCATAAGGGGAAAAAAGATTATCTGAGATTATGATTGTAATTTGGATATATAGATAAATTCACTGGAACGTAGTCGGTGAGTAACTGCTGGTGAAAATAATAGCAATAGTCTAAAACCCCCTTCAACTCACAATATATCTGGAAGGTCTCCCGCTCTGCTTCCCTGTTCTCTGCCAAGTGATTGCAGAGACCCAACATAAATACTGTTTCAGGAAAAAAAAGTGAGGAAAACAATCATTCCAGTGTTAACAAAGCCAGGTATCCAACCCTGGGAGGTATAGACTCCTCAAGTAGCTTGTTAACTGCCACAATTCTAAGAAGGAATCAAACAGTAAATAATGTGACAATATGGAGATGACTCTTGATAGAGCCTATAGGAGTGCCACACCCAGTATTATCTTAGCTCAGAAGTGGGGAGTTGGAAACAATCAGACTGTTAGCTTCTAGTTATGATAAACTTCTCAGCCAGACCTCTCAAATCTTAACTATTAATAATTTTACCACAACATGTGTGATGGTATAGCGTTTGATAATAATCCTTTTGGTTTTATACTGTGATTTTAGTTTTCATTCAGAGTAACTTGCCCATAGTCACATATTTGAAATTTTCAAGCATATTTACATTTTAAAGTGATACAAGATTGTACTATTGCTTATTTATCTACTGGATGGAATCTTAATTTCAGAAGAAATAATTAATGTTGCCATTTGTGCGACTTCAGCTTTTTGACTATTTTCCCCCCCTCCCTGTGCTAAATTAGTTAACATTTTTTCAGTAGCTATGTCTCAGAGCCATACAGCAAAGCCAGACTTGCTATTTGGCAAAACATTTAGGATTCTTTTGACAAAAAAAAAAAATTACTCTTTCTTCTTGATTCTCCACTTCCTTTCTGTTCAATCAGTGTTTGTTGCCAGTCCTGAGGTATGCTTAGGGACCAATCAGCAGTGTCTTTCCAGTTTTCCAATAATGATTTGAAAACAGTATAGTAGATCTTATATCATTAAAGTGTTCTTTCAAAAAGTTCAGCAACACTTTTACTTCTGTATATTAATTAATATACTTAGGTAAGAACAAGTTAGGCAAAGATAAAGTGCACCTCCAAATGCACAGAATACTTCTTGTGGTGAAAGATTTGTTTCCTTCATTATTCCATTCTTCTTTTGGTCATAACATTTAGTAATTCATAAAGGAGGATCTCCCATTCAGTAATATAAATAGATTGTTGAATAGGTTAGTAACATTAATGTAAGAACAAGAGTCAGAGGTTCATAGTGGAATCCAATTCTATTAATTTCAATTTTACTTAGCAAGATTGCCTTATACACACAATATACAGGATAATTCAGGTGAACAAGACCATTGCTGTAATGTCAACATGGGATTTGATGTAGAAAGACTTAGCAAATGGGGGGGGAGAGTTGGTGGTAGAGAAAGCTCTTGAGGAACAGAAAACAGAAAGCTGCTGAAAGGAATTTTCTGTCATGATATAGACTTGAATCAGTGAGTTAGAAGGCAGACAATTGAAAGAGGGAATCAGAAAGAAATCAGCCACCAGGGAAGAATTGGAGTAAGCCTAATGAGAGTAATATATGAAGTCAAATTCAAAAGAAAGCACGATAACACAGTGCTGGAATGTTGACTGAAGTTTGGTTTTTTTTTTTAAATGGTAATTCTAGTAGAAAGATTTAGGGAATATTTTAAGCTATACATGTGCAAAGCTTATCTCTATCTAGGGCCTCATCCAAGTTTCTTTCAGAGTAATGAACTTCAGATTAGGCCGTCAGAGAACATGAAGGCATATTAAGAAAAAATGAAATAAGCGTTTTAGTTTTACTGCGAAAGCTTATGTTCATTATTTTTAAAAAATAAAGAAATTTTGGATTTGGGTGTTTGGGGCTGGATTTAAGTTGAAAAACTTCAAAAACTATTCACAAGTTCAACAGAGCCAGTTGTGCCTCAGCCTAACTGGGTACCATTTAATGGTTTTACTTCAGACAGCTGAGTTAAGTTTTTCATTAATAATTCACAGCAACCTTGGGCTTTCACTAGCATTAGCTCTTGCAGCTCTTGGGGTACACTTATTTATAGTAACTTTTTCTACCTTCAGGAAAAAAGCTTTGAGCAGTTAATTTGCAGATGACAAAGGTGCAAACAATTTGTTTTCATCTCTCAAACAGTGTTAGTAGGGGGAATGAGGACATCACTAAGTAGTTATCTTTTGCCTCACCTCATTAAAAAAACTCTGAAAAAAAACCCTCCCAACCTTTTGCCCACCCCTAGCCCACTCTCTGGGGCTAGGGTCTTTCCCAGATCTCAGCACTTTCATTGAAAGACTGTAAGAAGACATATTTTTTTAACACACGCACACTCACGGACGAGAGGAGACGGCCTCAAGCTGCGCCGGGGAGGTTTAGGTTAGACATTAGGAAAAACGTCTTCACCGAAAGGGTGGTCAAGCGTTGGAACAGGCTGCCCAGGGAAGTGGTTGAGTCTCCATCCCTGGAGGTATTTAAAGAACGGATAGATGTGGTGCTCGAGGACATGGTATAGATGGACTTGGCAGTGTTAGGTTAATGGTTGGACTCGATGATCTTAAGGGTCTTTTCCAACCTTGACGATTCTATGATTCTATGATTCACAAAGGGGGGGGGGAAACTCTCTCCCCCCTGTAGGTACCCAGAAGATGCAATCACTCACCCAGGGGTGTGTGTGTGTGAGGGCTCACTCAAGGATATCCAGAAGAAAATCACTCACCCAAAGGAGATGAGGGTACTCAATCCCGGGAAGTTTCCTCAGGTGGCAACCCAACCCAACCCAATGGGAGAGGCTTCAAACACAGACCCACTGCCTTGAAAAGACCACTCCATAGGGATCTCCAGCGGCGCCCCATTTATACCCCGGGTCGGATCTGAGCTGTGGGCATCATTGGTCATGATCCAGAAGCTTCTCCGAGCCAAGGCGCCTCATTGGCTGCGGACCCTGCTTGGCGACCGAGAGAGGCCTCGCTCCTCCTGCTCCCCCTGCCGAAGGGTGTACGTGCCTGGGGGCACAGCAGAGCACAAAAGGTGCGAGAATGAGACACGAAAAGCCAGTGATCACCATGTTAAAAGCCCCGATCTTCATGGGCGGGGGCAGTGTACCTGTCACAACAATGAAATTACTAGATATGAGAGTTGATGTCTAAGTAATATCTGTAAGTGTTTAAAAACTGTCATATTAACCAGCTGACCTTAGATACCTAAACTATTATTCTTGAAGTACCAGAGTTACTTACTGTTGTAGACACTGGAAATACTAAACATTTAAAAGGAAATTAGAGGAGGGTATGCTAAAATGTTCAGAACTGTAACCATTACTATCAATAATTTATTGAGGTAAAATTTTTAAAGGCAATGAAGTGACTGAAGATTTTATTCCAAGAAGCTAAAGCCATGTCTAACAAAAGGCTTAAGTACCTTTAAATCAAGTGCTCTTAAATGTTAAGCAAATCAAGTGTTAGCACCTGGCTCTCAGGTAGAACTCAGACTTTGTAATACGTCTATATCCCCTATACAATGCATGAGGAACATCAGGTGCCTTAGCTTGGTCTGTTGTAGTTAGAAGGTTGAATGGGAAGCTGCCTTCTGTTATCACGCTCACTGGGGATAGTTTGAGCTAGCCAGTCAAGCAGTGTTTGAGGCCAAACAGGATTAAATCTCTTTGTCCTCAACCTATTAGAGCCTTCACCCAGGAAAGGCAACACTTGTTTCATGTCTTGTCTCTGACAAGGGAACATAAACCCATCTTCCACCACTTTCCAGTTATGTGACCTGACTCCAAACTATGGCTAACCTTGGTTAGGGTGATCTCCTCCTTTAGTTAGAGCTTGGCCTCTTAGCAGAAAACAAACAAATGTTCCATAGCTAACTAGACAGGATGGAGGGGACAGTCCCTGCCTCCTATGATTGTGCTTATTCATCTCTTGTTTAATAAGTCTTTTAAAAGAAGTTTGAAAAACTACTTTTCCCCAAAAACATTCTACCATCTATCTGCATCTTTTGGTAGCTAAATACCTTCTGAAATCTGGGCCTATGGCACATAATCTTACCTACACTGAAAGTACCAATGCAAAAGTACCAAAGACTGTGAGGTGTGTGCAGGGATATTCCTGGAGATGGAGGGCGATAGCAAGCACGCCTGTGGGAGATGTGACCAGGTAGATGAACTGCTCTGCCTGGTGGCCCAGCTTCAGGAGGAGATGGGCAGACTGAGGAGCATCTGAGAGTCTGAGAAGGAGATTGACCAATGGAGCTGTGGTCTACCATCTCTGGTACACACAAGCCAACTCAGCATAGAATCATAGAATATCTCAAGTTGGAAGGGACCCATAAGGATCATTGAGTCCAACTCCCTGCTCCTCACAGGACTACCTAAAACTAAACCATATGACTAAGAGCATCGTCTAGATGCTCCTTGAACACTGACAGGCTTGGTGCCATGACCACTTCCCTGGGAAGCCTGTTCCAGTGACTGACCACCCTCTCAGTGAAGAACCTTTTCCTAATGTCCAATCTGAACTTCCCCTGACGCAGCTTCATGCCATTTCCTTGTGTCCTATCACTGGTCACCAGAGGCAGCATGGCCACTACTGAGGTAGGCCCTGGGTCTGTTCTGTGCTAGGAGGAAGGCAGCATTGCTAGGGATAGGGAGGGGTAGAAGAATGTTACTGTATGGAGCTGTAAGAGGAACACCTTCTTACCCTCTCAGCTACCTTTACAGAATAGGTACGAGGCTCTGGGAATGGTAGATGAAGCGCATAATAAGATAGAAGAGGAGGAACCTATGCAAGCACTCTCACCAAGGTCAGAGATCAACCCCTCGCCAAGAAGACCTGCATTAAGACCAGCGCCGAGAAGAAACAATGGCAAGTTATGGTCATAGGTGACTCCCTCCTGAGCAAAATGGAAGCACACATTTGCAGACCAGACCCTCTTTTCAGGGAAGTTTGCTGCCTCCCTGGGGCCCAAAACAGGGATGTCACCAGACGACTGACAAGCTTAATACAACCTTCAGACTATTACCCACTCCTGCTCTTTCATGTGGGTACTAATGATGTTGCAACAAGAAGTCCAAAGTCGTTCAAAAGAGATTTCAGGGCACTGGGAAGAATGCTAAAAAATTCAGGAGCACAGGTAGTGTTTTCTTCAGTCCTCCCAGTAATGGGGAGAGACTTTGGAAGAAACAGGTGCGCTCAAGATACTAATACCTGGCTCCAGGACTGGTGCCTCCACCAGAACTTTGTTTTTATAAACATGGAAGAGTCTTCGAGAGACAAGGTATGCTGGGGCCAGATGGGATCCACCTGTCCCAATGGGGGAAACACGTCTTTGCCATAAGCTGGTGGGACTGATTGAGAGGGCTTTAAACTAGAATCGATGGGGGAAGGGGATACCAACAGGAGAGCTGACAGTAAGCCAAGGGATGGCATGGCATCGCCTGAGGGTGGCAATGCTAGTGGAAACATTTACGCTGCTCCAGTGAGCACATCTGAAATGCTTGTACACCAATGCACGCAGTATGAGAAACAAACAGGATGAACTGGAAGTGTTGGTTAGTTCCCAGAGCCATGATGTCATTGCTATTAGTGAGACTTGGTGGAATGAGTCCCATGATTGGAGTGCTGGGATGGAGGGCTACAGGCTGTTCAGGAGGGATAGGCAGGGCAGGTGAGGTGGAGGTGTCGCACTATATGTAAGGGAGAGGTTTGATTGTACAGCCCTTACAGTTAGCAGTGATGAGGTGGAGAGCCTCTGGGTGAGGATTAGGGGGATGGAAAACAAAGGAGATGTTGTAGTGGGTGTCTACTACCAATCACCCAGCCAGGATGATAGCACTGATGAGTTATTCTATAGGCAATTAGGAGAAATCTCTGGATCGGTAGCCCTTGTCCTTATGGGAGATTCCAACTTCCCAGGCATCAACTGGGAATATCATACTGCTGTGACGAGCAGGTCTTGGAAATTCTTCAAGTTTGTGGGAGATAACCTCTTGTCACAAGTACTCTGTGAGCCAACTAGGAAAGATGCCCCCCTAGGCTTGTTGTTTGTGAATAGAGAAGGACTCGTGGGAGATGTGATGGTAGGTGGCTGTCTTGGCCACAGGGATCATGAAATGGTTGAGTTTAAAATTCTTGGTGTAATGAGAAAAAAGGACAGCAGAGTTGCTACCCTGAATTTCAAGAGAGCAAACTTTAAGCTATTTGGGGAGCTAGTTAGCAGAGTCCCCTGGGAATGTGCTTTTGAGGTCTTAGGAGTCCACAAGTGCTGGTCAGTTTTTAAGAACCACCTTTTAGAAGCACAGGAGCAGGCAATTCCAGTGTGTCGAAAGTCAAGCAAGTGGGGCAGAAGACCAGCTTGGCTGAACAGGGAACTCCTCGTGGAGCTCAAGAGGAAAAAGAAATTGTATGATCTCTGGAAGCAAGGACAGGCTTCACAGGAAGATTACAGAGCCGTGGTTCATATACGCAGGGAGAAGACACGAAAGGCCAAAGCTCAATTAGAGTTGAAACTGGCCGGTGTTGTGTCAGACAACAAGAAGGGCTTTTTTAAGTACCTTAATAGCAAGAGGAGGTCTAAGGAAAACATTGGACCGATACTTGTTGAAGATGGTCACCTGACTAATAGGGATGAAGAAAAAGCAGAGGCATTCAATGCATTTTTTGCCTCAGACTTTAATAATACTCATAGACCGTGGGCTGCCTGGTCCCTCGAGTCAGAGGACCACGACTGCTGGAGCAGTGACTTTCCATTTGTGGACACTGAAATTGTAAGGGACCGGCTGAATGTTCCTAAGTCCGTGGGGCCTGATGGGATTCATCCCAGAGTACTGAAGGAGCTAGAGGATGTTACAGCAGGACTCCTCTCGGTCATCTACCAAGGGTCTTGGCAGTCTGGGGAGAACCTGCTGACCGGAAGATAGCCAACGGTGATATCCCGCAGAAAGTGGAATTTTCCCACTGAGCAAAACTATGAACCACCCGTGCTCTGAAAAGGAATATGGGAAGGAACTAAAAGATGAGAAAGTATTTGTTTAATTAACGAACCGTGGAAAAGTAACAGCTATACCCTTGAAGAAGAGCTAACAGGCTGATAAAGGGGAACATCTTGGCACCAAAGACTGGATGGTGGCCAGAAAAACATGAAATCTGATAAAACTGCAGTAACTGAGTGAAATGTAAATGTGGTGAGGGGAGATTGCAACCACCGACTCAATTCAGGACTGAAAAGACTTGCCCCCCCCACACCTGAAAGGAGCATGCGTGCTAATTTACATAGCAAGCGAGGCTAATTTAAATACAGTAAACCAATAGTGTATGAAATGTTAATCACTAACCAATAAGTGTAAATTTGGGCGGGTTTATACTAATCATGCAGCAGGATAAATATGCTGTAGTTTTGTACGGAGGTGTGCTAGATTTGTGGAACTGCCACCTAGCACCCATCTTTGTGCAAATATGAAGGGAATAAAATACCTTGGCTCTGTGTGTTAATTGGCATCTGCACACCAGGCGAACAACCCCGCTTTTGGGACAACAACATTATTCTAATTTACAAGAAGGGCATGAGGGAAGACCCAGGGAACTACAGAGCTGTTAGTCTAACCTCAGTTCCTGGAAAAATTATGGAGAAGATCATACTGGGTGCTATTGAAAGACATTTAAAGATGTCATGGTTTAACCCCAGCCAGCAACTAAGCACCACACAGCTGCTCACTCACTGCCCCCCCGCCCTGATGGGATGGGGGAGACAATCAGAAGAGTAAAAGTGAGAAAACTCGTGGCTTGAGATAAGAACAGTTTAATAATTAAAATAAAATAAACAGTAGTAGTAGTAGTAGTAGTAGTAATAATAATAATAATAATAATAATAATAATAAACAACAAAGCAAGTGATGCATGATGCAATTGCTCACCACCCATCGATCGATGCCCAGCCCGTCCCTGAGCAGCAGTCCCCCCCTCCCGGCCAACTCCCCCTAGCTTATATACCGAGCATGACAACATATGGTATGGAATAGCCCTTTGGCCAGTCTGGGTCAGCTGTGTAGCAAACACTACACATCAAGGTTATCCCACCAGATCTCCAGCCAACACGGGCTTTATACCCCCAGCAGTAGGTGTGTCATGTTATAAGGGGCGGAGACAAGGGAGGGTCGACCCTTAACTCTTTCCGTACAGCACGTGATCTTCCGGTCGCCAGCCCTTATCTTTACTACATTTCCCCCTCCCTTAGCTCCAGTAGTTCTGGATCTTGCTGGGGAAGCTGCGTGTAAAATAATCGATATATGGTAAGACCTACACAGACACCCATCCGTTACGTTCATAGATTTTGCCCAGTCCAGCCAGTAGTTCGTCGCGGCTCCCTCATTACTCCCCCACACCATCAGGATGCATAGGGAAATGGTAACCTGTCAAGATAAGACTCAATAGATTGATTAATGTCTATACGGTCGAATATTTCGACTGGGTACCCATTCTAGCGTCCCTTTCTCAGTTTGCACACACGCATACCCACGTCCCAGGCAACGGAGGGAATAAGGCCCCCCCCATTCACGGGTTTGCAGGTCCCGTACTTGAACCAAAGGGTAAGGCCCTTCGTTCTCATCGAGCCGGAAATGTGCCTGGGTTGCAGTCTGGGTTTTATAGGTGTTCCCTCGAATGGTATGATTTAAGGTAATTAGTGCCGTCGTCAACAGACGCTGTGCCCGAAATAAGGGAGGGTCAAGGGGAGGGGGAACCCCTGTTCCTGGGCTTATCTTTTCCCCCTCCCTAAGTCGGTCGAGTAACTCTTTTAATGTGCGGTGCGCGCGTTCTACAATGCTTTGGCCCGTAATGCCATGACTCAACTGAATATCCCAGCGCGCGCAAAAGTCCTTTGTCTTCTTGCTGACATATGCCGCTCCATTATCTGTTTTAATTTTTTGTGGGATGCCAAGTTGCGCCATACAGTCCTGCCAATGTAAAATAACTGAGAGAGCATTTTGTTTAGCATGCATAGTCGCTAAAATAACTCCACTGCAGGTATCAACTGTGACATGCAGATACTTACGTGGATTAAAGGGTTCATAAATCGTAACATCAGACTGCCATATTTGGTTGGGCTGCAACCCTCGAGGGTTTACCCCTGCCTCCCAGAGGGGACCTTTGGAACACACAGGACAAGCAGCAATCACAGAGCGAGCATCTTGCAACGTAATGCCAGCGAGCCTAGTTAAACCGCAAGCTCCACAGTGGAGGAGCTCATGCAGGCGGAAAGCTCGCCTTAGGTTAGAAGTTTCTTCAACCGCCAGTACGCTCTTTGCTAAGCTGTCCGCTATTTCATTCCCAGCAGAAAGAAAACTCGGTATGGAACTATGACTATTAACATGGATAGGACAGACAGGAGCGGTTCTCATTTGCAGTGCGGTGAGCAACATTCCGGCAATCTCTGACGTTGCCCCAAGTGCCCATCGGCACTTCTTCAGTAACTTATATACATAGGAATTCAGCTATCGCCGCTTGCAGGAGCCCCACTTGTGGAAGTACCAACTCCCACTGTGCCAAAGAACAGGGCAATGCGATGACCTCCGGGTCCTTCCCTGTTAAGTGTTGAGTTTGCCTCCGACAGCGGAGAATAAGCTGGGATAATAATGTTGGCCAAGAAATTAAAGCCGTCTTTGGTTTGCCTTGATACAACCAAGCAAAAGGCCAGCCTTTTTCACCATTATTTTGAATTAGTAAACCATGGCCAGCGGTATCGGTCATGTAAATCAGGGCAGTGACCGGTTGTTCAGGTGTAAATCGAGCGAGACCCCAATGCTGGGCCCGCTCCATAATTGTCCTAAGAATCTCCTGATGGTTTCTTGAAAGAGTCCTTGGAGCTAGGGGGGAATCTCCTCCTTTCCGGAGTTGATATAAGGCACTCATTTCTGCCTCAGATATTGGAATAAAGTTTCTAAGCCACAATAGTTGTCCAATTAATTTTTGTGCCTCATGGAGTGTTGTCACTGTAGTCCGAATTTCAAATGATTGTGCTGTCACGCTTCGTGGCCTCAGTTGAGTACCTAAATACTTTACTGCACGCCCTACCTGCGTTTTCCGAGGCTCAATGTGTAACCCATGTCGCTCCAAACTGAGTATCAGCTGCACGCGTGCCTTTTCCAGTAACTCCTCTTGGTTGGACGCCAATAACACGTCATCCATGTAATGGAAAATGATGACCGTAGGGAAATTTTCTCGAATAGGGCGTATCGCAGCAGCTACAGCAATTTGACACAAGACTGGTGAGTTTTTCATGCCCTGGGGTAACACCTTCCATTGATATCTGGCGCACGGGTGTTGATTGTTAGGCTCAGGAACAGTAAAGGCAAAGCGTACTCTATCTTCTTCATGCAAGGGAACACTAAAAAAGCAATCTCTAATATCTATAACCACTATTTGATAGTCAGGTGGAACCATGGCCGGAGAAGGGAGGCCCGCTTGTAGCGGGCCCATGTCTTGTATACATGCATTAACTGCGCGTAGATCATGTAGCAGTCGCCACGCTCCCGATTTTTTCTTTATCACGAAAATGGGGGTGTTCCAGGGACTTGTAGAGGGTTCGATGTGTCCTGCGTCAAGTTCTCGTTGTACCAATTGTCGAACAGCCGCCCTCTTTTCCTCTGTCAATGGCCACTGCTCTACCCACACTGGTTTATCTGTCAACCAGGTGAGTTTTAATGGGCGGACACAGGCAGTGGCCATTATGATAAATTTGTACGCAGCACTATATTCATCTTCTGCAAGCAACATCGTCCCAAGATGACAATGGGTAACTCAGCAATGGCGGCGTTACACCATGCTACCCTAGCTTGTCCAGATTCCGGATCCTTCAACATAATTTGCATTGGGTTCCTGCTTTGATGCGAGGTCTGCATGCCTCCCACGCCTTGCAGCGAACCTCTCGGTTCGAGTGGCCAATCATCTGGCCATAGATGTGATGGGATTACTGTAACGTCCGCCCCTGTATCCAAAAGGGCTCTTAATACGAGGCGTGGTGGTCCCTCCAACTCTGGGAGCCATGGGGTAACTATAATATCTACTTCTGGTCGTGTGGTCATGTTTAGGGTGAGTGCCACATATGGCGAGGCTCTATCCCCAGCCTCCTCTATTGTGCGCTCCCATCTCCCCAAGGCAGCTGAGTTGGATATTGCATCATTGGAACCGGAGGCGACTGTGCTAGTCCCGGGGAAGGAGAGACTCCCTGTACTATGCATTGCGCTGCTGTCGTCGGGCATGTTGAGCTGATCGCTGGGGCAGGTGGGGATGGCACGGCCCCCTGCCATCCCCTCTTCTCGTTTCCCCAGCCCGGTCTCCTTTGCTGACTCCCCGATTTGCACTGTCGAGCTCTGTGGCCTAGTCGCCCACAGCGCCAGCATCGTAGGTCTCTCTCTCCTTCCCCTGTTCCGGGGGTGTTTATTTTTGAAGGGCATTGTCGCGCCATGTGTCCTTGCCCCCCACACTTAGGGCACGTAAGTCGTGCGCCGCGGCAGGCCGCATGGACCGCAGCCACTACCGGTTGCATACTTTGCGCCTGTTCCTGTTCCAGCACGTAACGAATCATCTGTGAAAGCGCGGTCCCTATGGGTAACTGTCTTAGCAACACTGCAGTTTGTGGGTTTGCTTGCGTACGTGCACAGTCAAGCAATATGGCCTCCTTAGCCTGCTCAGGAAGTCGAGCAACCTGGAGCGCCGCTTGCAGCCGGTCTAAAAACTTTGTGAAGGGCTCACTTAACGATTGCCGTATTTGGACCCATGGAGGCTCCCTTTTATCAAGAGCTGCGATGATGCGTATCGCTTCCTGGGCAGCTTTCGAAGATGCAGCAAAATCGCGCCCCCGCATTCACTGAGCCTGTGCCTGAGGAGTTGCGAACTGCCCTTCACCCATCAGCTGCTCTAAAGTCACTCCTGCCATGGGATGGCCGGCCTGCTGTGCCTCGATAACAACTTGGGTGCACCGATTCCTCCACTCCTCCCTAAACAATACCATCTTCGAGGGGGTCAATACGGCCCGCATCAACTGAATGATATCAAAAGGTGCAAGCGGCGTTGCAAAAACACAGTCTAGTAGGACTTGGGTTTCTGGGGAATTTAATCCATGACTTTTCACCGTTGTGACCAATTGTTTCACCAACTTCGCATCTAACGGTTGCCACTCATATCCTCCACCTGGGGCTGCTCGGATAGGAAATGCTTGAATCGGAGGGGCCTGGAATCGCACTCCTTCCAAGACACAATTTTTTGCAATCATCCGCCAATCCGTCCCGTTTGCCCTCTCTTTCGGCATTCCCCCTGGCATAAGACTTTCCGCATTTGCCACCACCCCTCTCAATCGGCTGATCAATGCCTCGAGTTCCCTTGAAACCTCGTTAGTCCGTCTCGGATGCGGGGGGCGGATGAGCAACAATCGAGGATCCCTCGTCACCCCCTTCGCCCTCACTGCTATCAGAGCTCATGGGGTAATCGTGTACAGGCTCCCTCCACTGTGAGGGAATACCAGTTTGATTTCCCATTGCCCTAGGGATAGGGGTTCCCTCTGGTGGCTCAGGTATCACTGGCAGTGCCGGAGGAGCCCTACCACCCCCCCTCGATGTCCTGCGCTCCGCTCTCTGTGTGTCCAGCACTCGTCGATCACTGGGATACAATGGGGCGTCCTCAGGTGTTTTGCCTTCTTTTTCTCCTTCCCGCCATCTTCCTTCACATAGTTCGCGATACCGCTGGGATCCCACATCGGCCCCCGGGACCCAATCCAGCAACCTATCAGTCAGCTCCCTTTCCACACATTGTTGCAACTCGCCCCAGGGGTATTGAGGAAGTGGCAGATCCCCCGGTGCAGGAGGTGCCGAAGGTTCAGTGGGCGGCCGCTCTAAACTCCCCACTTGTATCGGGAACACCTTTCCCGACTCCTTTGTTCCCCTGCGCCATAGCCTCCCTGCACCTCTCCTTCCTCCGTTGGCTCAGCCCCCAGTAACAACGGTTCTGTCTGTGTCCCACAGGCCACTCCTTCCCAGCCAGCCTGTGTCCCCTCCGAAACTAAACTTGTTGGCTTTTCGTTCCCAGGAGATTCATGCCCCATCAGCGCGCCACGTGCAGCAGGCCGGCGCCCCCCCTCTTGAGCACCCTTGTCGTTACCGACTTTAGTACCTTTATGAGTTCCGCGAGCTCCATCGCTGTTGCCTGATCACGTCGGGGTCACCACTCGCCTCAGTATAAGGAGGACATCAAACTGTTAGAGTGTGTCCAGAGGAGGGCAACCAAGATGGTGAAAGGTCTGGAGGGCAAGACTTATGAGGAGGGGCTGAGGCCACTTGTTTTGTTCAGCTTGGAGAAGAGAAGGCTGAGGGGTGACCTCATAGCAGTCTACAACTTCCTCAAGGAGGGCAGTGGAGGGGGAGGCGCTGATCTCCTCTCTCTGGTGGCCAGCGATAGGACACAAGGAAATGGAATGAAGCTTCAGATTGGACATTAGGAAAAGGTTCTTCACTGAGAGGGTGGTCGGTCACTGGAACAGGCTCCCCAGGGAAGTGGTCATGGCACCAAGCCTGTCAGAGTTCAAGGAGCATCTGGACGACGCTCTTTTAGTCATATGGTTTAGTTTTAGGTAGTCCTGTGAGGAGCAGGGAATTGGACTCGATGATCCTTATGGGTCCCTTCCAACTTGAGATATTCTATGATTCTATGATTCTATATTAAAGTAGTTGTACCAGAAAACCTGTCCTTCAACTTGTCTGCAGTGACCTAGCTTTAAATTAGCTAATTTGGCTGTCAAGTAGCCACAGCAGAAAAGAGCTCATCATGGGTGGGCTTTTGTATTTTTTCAGGTAGGTTTTGCAGCCTGCGTTGTGCTCTGTCTACCAGGTGACGAGGCCCAGTCAGCATGGGTTTATGAAAGGCAGGTCCTGCTTGACTAACCTGATCTCCTTCTATGACAAGGTGACCCACTTAGTGGATGAGGAAAAGGCTGTGGATGTTGTCTACCTGGACTTTAGTAAGGCCTTTGACACCGCTTCCCACAGCATTCTCCTGGAGAAGCTGGCTGCTCATGGCCTGGACTGGCACACGCTTCGCTGGGTAAAAAACTGGCTGGATAGCTGCACCCAAAGAGTTGTGGTGAATGGAGTTAAATCCAGTTGGCAGCCGGTCACAAGCGGTGTTCCCCAGGGCTCATTTCTGGGGCCAGTTCTGTTTAATATCTTTATCAACGATCTGAACGAGGGGATCGAGTGCACCCTCAGTAAGCCTGCAGGCGACACCAAGTTGGTTGGGAGTGTTGATCTGCTGGAGGGTAGGAAGGCTCTACAGAGGGATCTGGACAGGCTGGATCAATGGGCCGAGGCCAATTGTATGAGGTTCAACAAGGCTAAGTGCCAGGTCCTGCACTTTGGTCACAACAATCCCATGCAATGCCATAGACTTGGGGAAGAGTGGCTGGAGAGCTGCCTGGCAGCAAAGGATCTGGGGGTGTTGGTCGATAGCTGGCTGAATATGAGCCAGCAGTGTGAAAAGTGTGAAAAGATTTATCTGTGTGGCAGGTTCCTCAAGAACTAGTTCCTACAGAACCCCTATTTTTTCCCAAGAAAAAACATTTATTCTAACTGAATGATCGTAATTGGCTACCTTTTTAATACATTGCCTTAAATTTGGAGTTGACAAAAAAAAAGGCTTAAGGCGCAGGAATCAAACCTTGAAAAGTGTTCCAGTCCCATCACAATCCTGTATTTTAGTAAAGGCTTATTTTAGTTCAGAGTCTTCTGAGCAACATAAAACAGTTCAGTTAACTAGGATGAAGACATAGATTATGATCTAATTTCTATTTCTTTCTTGCCTTCCCTTTCTCCTTTTTTCCTTCTAACTTCAGGAAGGACTCCTAGGACCAGAAGGAAATTAGAATTAGATACCTAATGTGTGAACTGCAGGCTTTCAAAAACAGGTATAAGAAATGTCAAATGTGAGAGACATATTCCTGTGTCTCCCAACCCCCTCACAGCAGGGGGGGGTTGGAACTAGATGATCTTTAAAGGTCCCTTCCAACCCAAACTATTCTATGATTCTATGTATTTTTGCTGACTCACAAAATTATTAATGTACATACTTCTTACAGATGGAGCTATAATGCAGTTTGTAAGGGACTGTTTTCTTTCACAGCAAATAAAGGGATGGCATCTCCACAAGTGGGATTGTTTAGATGCCTTATGTTGTGTTTCCAGTTTACTTGAGTTTTATTTCAAAAATATTTTTCAAGAAAGGTTAGTTTAAAAGGTACAGCTTCTGCTAGATTGGATTTTGTTTTATGCAGAAAGGTGGCTTTTGAGGTTACTGAGCTGCATTTTCTTCCCATTTAATGTTAATGCATTTAGCTTATTCTTTCAATTATATGGCAGCTAATGCAGAAGGACAATAAACAAATAATATATTTGAAGACTGACAAAGACATGCTCAGTGTCATTGCTATGTCATTTTACTCTTGTTGCATGCCTTCTACTGCTTTGCTTTTTCTATTATCTGTCTATATTATATGCTTTTTGGACCAAAGTCATTTTCTCCACATGTGGAGTTATATGAACAGTATTTTAAAGCCTTTGTTTTAGAAAAAGAAAGGATGGCTGTAATTTGATTATGCTTCAGTTCCTCCAGGAGATTAAAGAAACATTAAATTGTTTCTTTCAGATCCCTCAGATTCTATGTCCCTAAGTAGTCATCTTTCAAATCTATTGTGACACATCTATCAGACAGCAAGTAAGAAAATGCCTCAGTTGGCACCATGGACAGATGCCCCTATGAAGTGGTTATAGTTGTAGACAGTCCATTCCTGACAAATCTTACTCGTGTGTATAAGTAAGAGACTTAAATTACTTAATTAGATTAACTGAATTAGTTACATTGGTAGATTTTGAGGGTGGATAATTCTTCCCTCAAAACTGGAAAAAAATAACTCTTCTATAAAATAACTGTACTTCGAGGAGTTTCAAATTGACAACTAATAGCCAAAAATTCTGCAGTCATATTCCCTACCACATAATGTGAAAATAAAGATAAACATCACTATGAATTTATAGTCCAAGCCTGCAGCATGACACTGTCAAACTTGGCTTTTTGGTAGTAGTCTTCTGCCCTCTAAAATATACATTCAGATCCCTGCAATGTCCCACCATTGCTACACCTAACAAACACATACACCCTAAGAGAACACGATCCCAACACACTTCATGTGGGGGGTTGCATTTTTATTTTCTTCATGAAAAATGGAGTGGAGCTGGAAGACATTGGCTGTCCTCAGAGGACACCATAATTACAATACAGATTCTAGAATTCCAGTATCACACTGTAATTAGTCATCCCCACTGACCTGAAAAAAAAATAGGGGTGTGTGGGAGAAGCTCCCCAAAATATTGTTATCATCCATTTCATGTTCAGCAGTTAGTCATGCACCTATAGCTGCAGACCCCTTGTTGAGAAGAAAGGATTAAAGAACCCTCTCTTTTGAACTGGGATGTTTTGGTCATGGTCAACTCTAATCAGCCACACCTGTGAGACCCGGGCAGGGAGCCTCCCAAGACAGGATGGAGAGGAGATGCTCCTCAGTCCTAAGACAAAGTGCTACTTCCTAACAGAGTGCCATTTGCCAAAGCTTTCCCACATATGAAAGTAGGCTGCTTTTTTGGTTTTTTTTAAGTGTTGGCTTTTACAAGGCTATATTTTGTCCTTCATACACAAAATACAAGCAAAAAATCCTCTGCCAGGGGCCCTAGGAGTCAAATGCGAGGGGACTACTAGTTTCTCCTAAAACCAAGGGCTGAGTCGAAATTCAGGAAAGGAGAGGAGATTCTTGCTGACCAATGATCCAGGGATGGAACCTACTCCAGAATAGCAGGGAGAATAATTTCTAGATGAATTTATGATCCACAGTGGCGGTAATGTCAGGCTTTGGTCCTTGGATTTTATCACGCCCATTTTTAAAAAGGGTAAAAAGGAGGACCCTGGGAACTACTGACCAGTCAGCCTCACCTCTGTACCCGGTAAGATCATGGAGCAGATCCTCCTGGAAGACATGTTGAAACATATGGAAGACAGGAAGGTGATGAGAGACAGCCACCATGGCTTCACCAAGGGCAAATCGTGCCTGACTAATCTAGTGGCCTTCTACGATGGAGTGACTGCATTGGTGGACAAGGGAAGAGCTACGGATGTCATCTACCTGGACTTCTGTAAGGCCTTCGATACGGTCCCCCACAAAATTCTTGCCTCTAAATCGGAGAGATATGGGTTTGATGGATGGACTGTTTGATGAATAAGGAATTGTCTGGATGGCCGCATCCAAAGAGTTATAGTCAATGGCTCAATGTCCAAGTGGAAACCAGTAACAAGCAGTGTCCCTCAAAGGTCCATAGTGGGACCAACACTATTTACAATAGTATTTAATAGGCGGAGCATGTGAAGCTGAAAAGTCCTTGACTAGTGTAAGCACTACTTAGCAACAACTAAAACATCAGTGTATTATCAACATTATTCTCATCCTAAATCCAAAACACAGCACTGTGCCAGCTACTAGGAAGAAAATTAACTCTATCCCAGCTGAAACCAGGACACTATCCACCTCTTATTCCATACCATATTCGACATGCCCAGGTCTTACACTTTCCAATATGTTCCAATTAATCACCACCACTTTTCCAGTCTTTTGAGATATATATACACACACACATAGATATCGTTTCCTTAGTCTATAGGCTAACCCTCTAAAACGCTTGTTGAGTTCATGTAGTCCATGACTTTGGGCTTCATCCGTCATAACAGTCTTTCAGGGCAGGAGAGATGGTGTGTGGTGTTGGATTGTTGCATGCTGAAGCCAGTTCTGGTTCCATCACCACAGCACTTTGCTCGGTTTTCAACAAAGTTCATTCTTCATTAATTTGGGTGATTCTTACTGTATACTGTTGATATGGCACATAGTCACCATAGAAGCGATGACATCCAGTATTATATAGCAACTAACATTATACAATTCAGTTCACTGGCTATTTTCACCCAAAATCAAATCCCCTTGAGGTACACATCGGACTTCCCCATCCTCCCGCATCGCCCACCGAGTGCACACAGGTCCTTGAGCAAAAGCAATCCCACAAATGGGTTTACCTCTGCCTGAGGCAGGAGTAACCCAGACTGTCTTCCCCAGCATATATTTTAGGTGCACTACAGGGACTTTATCCCCTTCTACAGTACGTAAAAGTCTTGACTGGGCAGGGCCAGCTGGATTGGCAGATCCCCTAGTGTTGACTAACCAGGTGGCCTTTGCTAAACGCGTATCCCAGTGTTTGAATGTCCCACCACCCATTGCTCTCAGTGCAGTCTTTAACAGTCCATTGTATCGTTCGATTTTCCCGGAAGCTGGTACATGATAGGGGATGTGATATACCCACTCAATGCCATGCTCTTTGGCCCAGGTGCCTATGAGGTTGTTTTGGAAATGAGTCCCATTGTCTGACTCAATTCTTTCTGGGGTGCCATGTCGCCATAGGCCTTGCTTTTCAAGGCCCAGGATAGTGTTCTGGGTGTTGGCATGGGGCACGGGATATGTTTCCAGCCATCCGGTGGTTGCTTCCACCATTGTAAGCACATGGCGCTTGCCTTGGCGGGTTTGTGTGAGTGTGATATAATCAATCTGCCAGGCCTCCCCGTATTTATGGGGACTTCAGCCATCGTCCTCCATACCAGAGAGGCTTGAACCGCTTGGCTTGCTTGATTGCAGCACATGTTTCACATTCATGGATAACCTGTGCAGTCGTGTCCATGGTCAAGTCCACCCCTCGACGATGAGCCCATCTATATGTTGCATCTCTTCCTTGATGGCCTGAGGTGTCATGGGCCCACCAAGCTAGAAATAATTCACCCTTATGTTGCCAGTCCAGATCCACCTGAGCCACTTATATCTTAGCAGCCTGATCCACCTGCTGATTGTTTTGATGTTCTTCAGTGGCCCGACTCTTGGGTACGTGAGCATGTACGTGACGTACTTTTACAACCAGGTTCTCCATCCAGGCAGCAATATCTTGCCACAATGCGGCAGCCCAGATGGGTTTGCTCTGCTTCCATTGCCGTAACCACCCCCACAGAGCATTTGCCACCATCCATGAGTCAGTATAGAGATAGAGCATTGGCCACTTTTCTCGTTCGGCAATATCTAAAGCCAGCTGGATGGCTTTCACCTCTGCAAACTGACTCGATTCACCTTCTCCTTCAGCAGTTTCTGCAACTCGTCGTACAGGATTCCATACAGCAGCTTTCCACCTCCGATGCTTCCCCACAAGACGACAGGACCCATCAGTGAACAGGGCATATTGCTTCTCATTTTCAGGTAGCTTATTATACAGCGGGGCCTCTTCAGCACGCGTCACCTCCTCCTCTGGCGAGATTCTGAAATCTTTGCCTTCTGGCCAGTCCATGATCACTTCCAAGATTCCTGGGCAACTAGGGTTTCCTATTTGAGCCCATTGTGTGATTAGTGCGACCCACTTACTCCATGTAGCATCAGTTGCATGATGTTGGGTGGAACCAAGTTGGGTGGAAGTGTCGATCTGCTGGAGGATAGGAAGGCCCTGCAGAGGGACCTGGACAGGCTGGATCGTTGGGCCGGGGCCAACTGTATGAGATTCAACAAGGCTAATTGCCAGGTTCTGCACTTCGGTCACAACAACCCCATGCAACGCTACAGGCTTGGGGAGGAGTGGCTGGAGAGCTGCCTGGCGGAAAAGGACCTGGGGGTGTTGGTTGATAGCTGCCTGAACATGAGCCAGCAGTGTGCTCAGGTGGCCAAGAAGGCCAATGGCATCCTGGTTTGTATCAGGAATAGTGTGGCCAGCAGGACCAGGGAGGTGATAGTGCCCCTGTACTCGGCCCTGGTGAGGCCGCACCTCGAGTACTGTGTTCACTTTTGGGCCCCTCACTACAAGAAGGACATTGAGGTGCTGGACCACGTCCAGAGAGGGTCAACGAAGCTGGTGAAGGGTCTAGAGAACAAGTCTTATGAGGAGCGGCTGAGGGAGCTGAGGTTGTTTAGTCTGGAGAAGAGGAAGCTGAGGGGAGACCTTATTGCTCTCTACATCTACCTGAAAGGAGGTTGTAGCGAGGTGGGGATCCGTCTCTTCTCCCTTCTCTCAACGGATAGGACGAGAAGAAACGGCCTCAAGCTGCGCCAGGGGAAGTTTAGGTTGGATATTAGGAAAAACTTCTTCACCGAAAGGGTAGTCAGGCATTGGAACAGGCTGCCCAGGGAAGTGGTTGAGTCCCCATCCCTGGAGGTATGTAAAAGACGCGTAGACGTGGTGCTCGAGGACATGGTATAGTGGTGGACTTGGCAGTGTTAGGTTAACGGTTGGACTCGATGATCTTAAGGGTCTTTTCCAACCTTAACAGTTCTATGATTCTATGTTTCTGTGCGTACAGGGGATCCTCCCTTTGAACATTCAGCCCAGCACTGGCAGTCGGGGTGCCAGGAGGAGCTGCGCTTCAGTACCAACCACTTCCGAAGCAGCTCTAACCCCTTCATATGCTGCCGATTTCTTTTTTTCTGCTGGAGTATAGCGGGTCTCGGATCCTCTGTATCCCCGATTCCAGAACCCTAGGGGTTGACCTCGAGTCTCCCCTGGTGCTTTCTGCCAGAGGCTCCAGGTAGGGCCATTCTCCCCGGCTGTGGTGTAGAGCACATTTTGTACATCTTGTCCTGCCCAGGCTGGCCCAAGGGCTAATGCATGAACTATCTCCTGTTTAATTTGTTCAAAGGCTTGTCGTTGCTCAGGGCCCCATTTGAAATCGTTCTTCTTCTGGGTCACTTGATAGAGAGGGCTTACGATCAGACTGTAACTTGGACTATGCATTCTCCAAAAACCCCCAATGCCCAAGAAAGCTTGTGTTTCCTTTTTGCTGGTTGGTGGAGACATGGCTGTTATTTTGTTGATTACATCCATTGGGATCTGACGACATCCGTCTTGCCATTTTATTCCTAAAAACTGGATCTCCTGTGCAGGTCCCTTGACCTTACTTTGGTTTATGGCAAATCTGGCCTCCAGAAGGATTTGGACTATTTTCTTCCCTTTCTCAAAAACCTCTTCTGCTGTATTGCCCCATAGGATGATGTCATCAATGTATTGCAGGTGTTCCGGAGCCCCACCCTGTTCCAATGCAGTCTGGATCAGTCCATGGCAAATGGTAGGGATGTGTTTCCACCCCTGGGGTAGTCAGTTCCAGGTGTACTGGACCCCCCTCCAAGTGAAAGCAAACTGTGGCCTGCACTCTGCCGCCAAAGGAACTGAGAAAAACGCATTAGCGATGTCACTGGTGGCATACCACTTGACTGCCTTTGACTCCAATTCATACTGAAGTTCTAGCATGTCTGGCACAGCAGCGCTCAGCAGCGGCGTGACTTCTTTCAGGCCCCGATAGTCTACTTTTAGCCTCCACTCTCCATTAGACTTTTGCACTGGCCATATGGGACTGTTAAAGGGTGAGCGAGTCTTGCTGATCACTCCTTGGCTCTGCAGTTGACAAATCAGCTTGTGGATGGGAATCAGGGCGTCTCTGTTGGTGCAGTATTGCCACCAGTGCACTGTTGTGGTAGCGATTGGCATCTGTTCTTCTTTGACCCTCAGCAACCCCACAATAGAAGAGTCCTCTGAAAGACTGGGCAGGGTAGACAGCTGTTTAATTTCCTCCGTCTCCAAGGCAGCTATACCAAAAGCCCACTGGTACCCTTTTGGGTCCTTGAAACACCCTCTCCTGAGGTAGTCTATGCCAAGGATGCACGGGGCCTCTGGGCCAGTCACAATGGGGTGCTTCTGCCACTCATTCCCAGTTAAGCTCACTTCAGCCTCCAATACAGTCAGCTGTTGGGATCCCCCTGTCACTCCAGAAATACAGATGGGTTCTGCCCCTTTATAGCTTGATGACATTAGGGTACACTGTGTGTTGGTGTCTGCTAAATCCTTATATTCCTGTGGGTCTGATGTGCCAGGCCATCGAATCCACACAGTCCAGTACACCCGGTTGTCCCTTTCCTCCACCTGGCTGGAGGCAGGGCCCCTCTAGTCCTGGTCATAGCATTCGTTACTCTCTTCTTGTAAATGTGAATCAGAAGTCCCTTTATTAAGATCAGGAGTAAGATCAGCCCTTCTGCTCTTCCTGGGGAACTGCTCACTGGAAACTGGAGCAGCAATTTTCCTGGGAGAACCCCCTTTTGTAGTTGTTTTTCCTTGCAACTCACGTACCCGTGCCTGTAGGGTCGAGGTCGATTTTCCATCCCACTTCCTCATGTCCTCTCTGTGGTCACGCAGATAAAACCACAGGGTGGCCCGTGGTGTGTATCCACTATATCTTCTTTCTTGAAGAGAGGGACGCTTACTCCTAATGGCTGAGATACTGGTCCACACAGGTGAGGAGTAGGACATATACTCTTTGAATCGCTGGAACTCCCGGGATAATTTCTCAGCTAGCACATCAGGCAGTTTCTCCACAGGTGAGACACAGGCCCATAGGAAGGAAGAGAGACTTTCTTTGTATTGCTGGAGTTGGCCAGCCAATTCATCCACCGTTTATCCCTCTTCATCTTTCCAGGTCATTACTGCCAATGAGTTTGTGTGCGATGATGGTGCACTCTGTACAAACTTCTGCCACATGGGTTGTGTGCACCGGACTTCATCTGGATCTCTGGACAACTGCTCGTTGTCCAGGTCACTATAAACCACCTCCAGCATAGCTAATTCCCTCAGGTACTGGATACCTCTCTCCATGGTGGTCCACTTGCCTGGGTGACATATAACATCTTCCTTGAAGGGATGCCTTTCCTTCACGCCTGACAGGAGTCGCCTCCAGAGGCTGAGGGCTTTTGCCCCTTTTGCAATCGCTTTGTCAATGCCCCCTTCCCTAGAAAGGGATCCCAGCTGCTTGGCTTCCCTACCCTCTAATTCCAGGCTACTGGCCCCCTTATCCCAGCATCGGAGCAGCCAGGTGATGATGTGCTCGCCTGGACGACGACTGAAATCTTTTCACATATCTCGCAGCTCACTCAGGGACAGGGATCGGGTGGTTACCATCTCATTTATGGGTTCTGCCTCTTCCTCCTCCTGTTCTCGTGATGACCCTGGCTCATCATCAGCCCTTACTAAATGAGTTGATTTTCTTGTGTATTTTTTCTTTTGTATAGGGGCGACTGATACTGGCACGGGTTGGGTCTCTGGCGTAGCTGCAGTGCCTGTCATGGCGGCTGGTGTAGCCGCAGCGCCAGTCGTTTTGTCGTCAGATCCAGAGACCTTCTCTTCCCCTTGAGGGTTCTGAATAGTGTTTAATACAGCTCGGTAGGCATGGGCCAGGCCCCAGCACATTGCAGTGATTTGTGTCTCCCTAGAATTGCCAGGGTGACAGCATACTTTTTCCAAATGTTCTACTAATTTTTCAGGGTTCTGCACTTGTTCAGGGGTGAAATTCCAAAATACTGGAGGGGCCCACCGTCCTAGGCATTTGCCCATGCCCTCCCACACACCCTGCCACTCATAACTGTTCATCCTTGGGGCAGATCTCTGGGTGATATTCTTAAACTGCTTATTAACCTTAGACAAAACCAAAACAGTATTCCCAAGAACTACCAATAGATGTATCTTAATTACCCAAGGATGTTCAAGATACTGAGAAGTTGTTGTAATGACGGACGAAACATCATAGAAGAAGGCAGTGAAGGTGCCATTCTGTATTTCCTCCATAAAAAAAGAGATATAATTGCTAATTGTCTCCATGAGGTGGTACCCAAAGTACAGTAATGACTTCGCTACAGAATCCAAATACCAGATAATGCTCAAGGTCAGTGTTTTAATACTAAGTCTCCAAAGCAAAACATCACTAATCACTGCAGAGCACAGCAAACTGCAAAACCCAACACCAATCTTTAACATGTACTGCAAAAACAAGAGCATGGTGCAGATCAGGTAGACTAATACCGAGAACAGATGAATCAATATTATGACCAGCAACTGTTAACAGATACAAATTCCTTAATAAGCTCTGGTTAATCTGTTATTATCTCAAACCCTTTGAGCCCCACGTTGGGCGCCAAAAAGGACTGTTGTGGTTTAACCCCAGCCAGCAACTAAGCACCACACAGCCGCTTGCTCACTCCCCCGCCCTGGTGGGATGGGGGAGAGAATTGGAAGGGTGAAAGTGAGAAAACTCATGGGTTGAGATAAGAACAGTTTAATAACTGAAGTAAAATAAAATAGAATAGTAGTAGTAGTAGTAGTAGTAATAATAATAATAATAATAATAATAATAATAATAATAATAATAATAATAATAATATACAATAATAATATACAAAGCAAGTGATACACTCTACAATTGCTCACCACCCACCGACCCATGCCCAGCAGGTCCCCAAGCAGCGATCACTCTCCCCTGGCCAACTCTCCCCAGTTATATACTGAGCATGATGTCATACGGTATGGAATAGCCCTTTGGCCAGTCTAGGTCAGCTGTCCTGGCTGTGCCCCCTCCCAGCTTCTTGTGCACTGGGCAGAGCATGGGAAGCTGAAAAGTCTTTGACTAGTGTAAGTACTACTTAGCAACAACAAAAACATCAGTGTGTTATCAACATTATTCTCATCCTAAATCCAAAACACAGCACTATACCAGCTACTAGGAAGAAAATTAACTCTATCCCAGCTTAAACCAGGACATGTCCCCCCCCAAATTCTTGCCTCTAAATTGGAGAGATATGGGTTTGATGGATGGACTGTTCAATCAGTAAAGAATTGGCTGGATGGCCGCATCCAAAGAGTTATAGTCAATGGCTCAAAGTCCAAGTGGAAACCAATAACAAGCAATGTCCCTCAAAGGTCCATACTGGGACCAATACTATTTAATACATTCATCAGTGGCATAGACAGTGGGATTGAGTGCACCCTCAGCAAGTTTGTGGATGACACCAAGCTGAGTAGTGCAGTTGATTCGCTTGAGGGAAGGGATGGCATCCAGAAGGCCAAGGGCACCTCTGTTGGGACAATCCCCAACATCAGTACAGACTAGGGGATGAATGGATTGAGAGCAGCCCTGTGAAGAAGAACCTGGGGATACTGGTGGATGAAAAACTGGACGTGAGCCAGCAATGTGCACTTGCAGCCCAGAAAGCCAATTGTATCCCAGGCTGCATAAAAAGAAGTGTGGCCAGCAGGTTGAGGGAGGTGATTCTCCCCCTCTACTCTGTTCCTGTGAGACCCCACCTGGAGTACTGCATCCAGCTCTGGGCTCCCCAGCACAAGAAAGACATGGACCTGTTAGAGTGGGTCCAGAGGAGGGCCACAAAAGCATTCAGAGGGCTGGAACACCTCTCCTATGAAGAAAGGCAGAGAGAGTTGGGGTTGTTTAGCCTGGAGAAGAGAAGGCTCCGGGGAGACCCTATTGTGGCCTTTCAATACTTAAAGGGGGCTTCTAAGAAAGATGGAGAGAGACTTTTTACCAAAGCCTGTAGTGACAGGACAAGGGCCAACAGTTTTAAACTGAAAGAGGATAGATTTGGATTAGACATAAGGAAGAAATTCTTTACAATGAGGGTGGTGAGACACTGGAACAGGTTTCCCAGGGAAGTTGTGGATGCCCCATCATTGGAAGTGTTCAAGGTCAGGTTGGACAGGGCTTTGAGCAACCTGATCTAGTGAAAGATGGCCCTTCCCATGGCAGGGCAGGGGTTGGACTAGATGATCTTTAAAGGTCCCTTCCAACCCAAGCCTTTCTATGATTCTGTCTTTCTTTTCACCCTCCCTTCAGGTATTTATATACATTGATGTGATCCTCCCTGAGCCTTCTCTTCACTAGGCAAAGAGCCCCAGATCTCTCAGCCTTTCCTCATAGGAGAGATGCTCCAATCCCTTAATCATCTTCATTGCCCTTTGTTGGACTCTCTCCATTATGTCCATGTCTCTCATACTGGAGAGCCCAGAACTGGACACAGTACTCCAGGTATGTGCTGTGAGCAGCCATAAAGGTGATCTGGTTAGAAGGACCCAGATGTCCTTACCGTTTGCCAAAAAGCCGAGTGAGGACTGGCTAGGAAGGGTTGCACAGTGTCATCAAATCGGAGCTGGAACTGTTATTCTTGATCGGAATGAAGCCAGACAAATATTTCTGGGACTAGGAATAATTCTTCGGAACCCTGATGCAGGGGCTAGTCAACACACTGTCTCTCTAGTATCTTCAATAATACATGCTGTTAGACAAATGCCAGGACCATGGTGATATAAACCTCCCCCTCCTTGGTATACTCCCGAAGGATTTTCTGAGTGGGCTCAGAGACTGGCTGCTTGGAATGTCCTTAATGGACAAGGTGCTATACACCGGGACATGATGACTGTGCTAGCAACAGCAGCGGATAAAAAAAGACTATTGCAAAATGCAGTGCCTGGAGGACCAGAGGCCTTAATGATTGGAATGCTGTAATGATTCACAGGCTGCAAAATTGGATAGCCCTTATGGGGAATCACACCGAAAACGACAGTCCATAAAAGGGAAGGTTGGGTCAGGATTGCCCAAACACCAAAGGAAAATCCTAAGAGACGAAATGCTCAAAAATGCCCCGTTAGAATTAATCCAGCTGACACAAAAGAACTGCCTGACAAACAGAAGCAAGATTTAGAATGGAGATGGTTAGGGATCTCCTGCAAGGGGTAGGGTTTGTGACAGGTGAGTTACAGAAACTATGGGACAATTATAAGAGAGATTGCACCAACAGCCTGGATGCTTGGAGAGTGCCAGACAGTATTTTTCTGTCTTCTCCCCTGATCCCAGTATCAGGAAACTGACAGAGGAACTTCCGACCCACAGGGTACCAACAACCCGTACCAAGTGGCCTAAATTTTGGAATTAATTTTAGTGAAAGCCCTTGTATACTGTTAATAGTGAACAATAAATATTTTGTCTCTTTTCTCATCACATGCTGCTGTCCCTTCCATTACAAATCTTATTTTGAATTACTCTCACTAAAGCTAAATGACAGGGACCTAGTCAAATAGTTCAATTTTTAGGCATAACCTGGCAAGGTGACAGAAGGTGTATCTATCTCCTCCGATACCTTACAGCAAATATCTGAATTAGATTCACCCTCTAATAAGAAGGAGCTCTGACAAGTATTAGGAACTTTAGGATTTTGGTGAGCACACATTCCAGGATTTGGTATAATTGCTTGACCCTTACATAATTTGTTAAAGAAAGAAATGTGCTACCTGGGAATGGACAGTTATTCATGAAGAAGCATTTTTTTTATTAATATGCAGTGTTTCAGAATATCAGGCTATGGGCCCAGTAATACCAGGAGCCCCTTTTAGCCTACATATAGGACTTAGAGAAAAAGGATATCAATGGGGATTGTATCAACAAGTTCCCTATAAAGCCCAATTAACACTTATATGATGGAGGATAAAGGAGCTAGTGAGTGCTGGGAGTTATTCAAGAATGCTCTCCTGGAAGCACAAAAACAGTTCATCCCCTTTAAAGGTAAGGGAAGTAGACGGAGCAAGAGACCCCCTTGGCTTAACTGCAAGCTTCTGAGTCTGCTCAAAAGCAAAAAAGAAGCATACCAGAGATGGAAAAATGAACGAATACCCACTGAGAACTACAAGGGCATTGCCAGGGCATGCAGAGATGCAGTTAGAAAGGCAAAAGCTCAGCTCAAATTGAAATTGGCCAGAGATGTCAAAAACTGCAAGAAAGGGTTCTTCAGGCACATAAACAACAAGCAGAAACAGAAGGAAAATATTGGCCTGCTGTTAAACAGGAGAGGTGAATTAGTCACCAACAACACTGAAAAGGCAGAGGTCCTCAACACTTTCTTCACCTCTGTCTTTACCAGCACGATTGGGCCCCAGGCCTTGGGAACAAAAATCCAGGTTGATGCAAACACAGACCCACCGTCAGTGAAGGAAGAGTTGGTATGTGAACTGTTACAGGAGCTTGACCCCTACAAATTGACGGGCCCTGAAAATATCCACCCGAGGGTGTTAAGAGAGCTGGCTGACGTCATTGCGAGGCCGCTCTCTATAATCTTTGAGAAGTTGTGGAGATTGGGGGACATCCCAGAAGACTGGAAGAAGGCTAATGTCACCCCCATCTACAAGAAGGACTTAAAGGAAGATCCAGGAAATTATAGGCCCATCAGTCTTACTTCAGTCCCTGGGAAAGTTATGGAACAAATCCTCCTGGGGGCCATCACAAGTCATATGAAGCACATGATTAGGAAAAGCCGGCACGGATTCACCAAGGGCAAATCGTGCTTGACAAACCTGATTGCCTTCTACGACAAAGTAACCTGCTCGATTGATGTGGGGTGAACGGTGGACATCATTGTCTACCTGGATTTCTCAAAGGCTTTCAGTATGGTTTCCCACAGCCTCCTCCTAGAGAAACTGATGTGTTATGGTCTACACAAGTGGTCTGTGCGGTGGGTGGGTGTGCTGGTTTTGGCTGGGGTACAGTTAGTTTTCTTCCTAGTAGCTGGTATAGTGCTGTGATTTGGATTTAGGATGAGAATAATGTTGATAACGCAATGATGTTTTAGTTGTTGCTAAGTAGTGCTTACACTAGTCAAGGACTTTTCATCTTCCCATGCTCTCTGCCAGGTGCACAAGAAGCTGGGAGGGGGCACAGCCAGGACAGCTGACCCAGACTGGCTATTCCATACCATATGATGTCATGCTCAGTATATAAAGTTGGAGGAAGAAGAATGAAGTGAGGGACTTTCGGAGTAATGGCGTTTGTCTTCCCAAGTAACCGCTATGTGTGATGGAGCCCTGCTTTCCTGAGGATGGCTGAACACCTGCCTGCTGATGGGAAGTAGTGAGTGAATTCCTTGCTTTGCTTTGCTTCTGTGCACAGCTTTTGCTTTACCTATTAAACTGCTTTTATCTCAACCCACAAGTTTTCTCACTTTTACTCTTCCGATTCTCTCCCCCATCCCACCGGGGGGGAGTGAGCGAGCGGCTGCGTGGTGCTTAGTTGCTGGCTGGGGTTAAACCACGACAGTCCTTTTTGGCGCCCAACATGGGGCTCGAAGGGTTCGAGATAACAGCAGATTTGATTGGAATGTTCTAGATCAAATTTAGAGCTGTTATTGCTCTTTAGCTATTAATTGGCAGGCGTCTATGCTTGCCATAGGGCTTGCTTGCCTTACTGTATATTAGAGTCTAGTGCTTCTTAGTGGCTGCTTTTTGCTTTTGCTGCTTGCTGTACTGCTTATCATCTTACTCTGCTGTGCCTGGGAACATTTTGATAACAGCAATGGCCATGCGCCTGGGCTGGCAGGTGTCCAGGGCATCACTGCTGTTTCTGTGCTGCTGTACTGGACAGGCTGGAACTCCAGTGTGAACTCGAGTTGAAGGGACTGCGACCTGTAGATGAGTTCACATGGGAGCAGGACACCCCAAAACGTCTGTGGCCATGGTTACGTCTGTACTGCAGCAGGTATACCTCTCAAGGGATTGTGGCCCAAGGAGAAGGCCACGCTGGAGAAGGTACACCTCGAAGCATCTGTGGCTGTGGATAAGTCCATGCTGCAGCAGGTACACCTTGAAGCATCAGTGGCTGTGCATGAGGTCATGCTGGAGCACCTCAAAGCGTGTGGCCATGGGTAAGGCCATGGTGGAGCAGGTTCGCTTCTGAAGAGAATGTAGCTGTGGGTAAGGACACGCTGGAGCAGGTATATCTCTGTGTTGTGGACCACGGAGAAGGCCACGCTGGAACAGGTGAACCTCTAAGCAACTGTGGCTGTGGATAAGTCTATGCTGCAGCAGGTATACCCCTGAAGACACTGTGGCTCATAGAAAAGGCTCCACTTGGAGCAGATAAACCCCTAATGGACTGCAGTCTGTGGATAAGTCCAAGCCAGAACAGGAGCAAGGGGAGGAGTTCATTGCAGTCTTAAACCCTATAACCTGGCCCAAAAGGACCAGGGGTGGAGATTGCAATGGAAATACCTTTAAATTGCTGTAACCCAGGGTTTGAGTTGCATGTTATGGGAATTACTACAGCAGGAACCCCTTGTTGCCAGCCAGGCTAGGAGCAAGGGGAGGAGTTCATTGCAATGTTAAACCCTATAACCTGGCCCAAAGGGACCAGGGGTGGAGATTGTAATGGAAATACCTTTAAATTGTTATAACCCATGACCTGAGTTGCATGTTATAGGAATTACTATAGCAGGAACCACCTGAACCAATGGAGGACAAGGTTCACAGGAAACAGTGAAAGTGCAGCAGTGACCAGACCTGAGCTGGCTTTGGTGCCCAATAACTCCCTGCAACACACCACCTCTCCTGTCCTGAGCAACCACCATCACAGATGGAGCCCAAAGTCATGGACTAAATGAACTCAGTGGACATTTTGTGGACATTTATGGACATTTTACAGACATTTCACAGGGGTGGTCCATAGACTAAGGGAATGATACCTGTGTATTGTATCAAAGGATGGGAAGGGGGGTGGTGGTTCATGAGGATGCATTGGATAGTGTGGGACTTGAGCATGATGAAAATGGTATGGAATAAGGGGTGGAGAATGTGCTGGTTTCAGCTGGGATAGAGTTAATTTTCTTCCTAGTAGCTGGTATAGTGCTGTGTTTTGGATTTAGGGTGAGAATAATGTTGATAATACACTGATGTTTTGGTTGTTGCTGAGTAGTGTTTATACTACTCAAGGACTTTTTGACTTCCCATGCTTTTCCAGGTGCACAAGAAGCTGGGAGGGAGCATAGCCAGGACAGCTGACCCAGACTGGCCAAAGGGCTATTCCATATCATATGTTGTCATGCACAGTATATAAAGCTGGGGGAGGAAGAAGGAAGGGGGGACGTTCAGAGTGATGGCGTTTGTCTTCCCAAATAACTGTTACACATGATGGAACCCTGCTTTCCTGGAGATGGCTGAACACCTGCCTGCCAATGGGAAGTAGTGAATGAATTCCTTGCTTTGCTTTGCTTGCATGTGTGGCTTTTGCTTTACCCATTAAACTGTCTTTATCTCAACCCATGAGTTTTCTCACTTTTACTCTTCTGATTCTCTCCCCCATCCCACTGGAGGGGGAGTGAGCAATCGGCTGTGTGGTGCTTAGTTGCCAGCTGGGGTTAAACCACGACAGTGGGGCACTATCTGACAGGCCGCACCCAGAGGGTGGTGGTAAACAGCTCTTTTTCAGACTAGCAACCTGTCACAAGTGGGGTCCCCCAGGGATCGATATTGGACCCAACACTGTTTAATATTTTCATAAGTGATCTGGATGATGGGATCAAGTGTACCCTGATTAAGTTTGCTGACGATATCAAACAGTGGGGAAGTGGACACTTCGGAAGGGAGAGCAACCCTGCAGGAAGATCTGGATAGGCTGGAAGAGTAGGCTAGAAGAACCTTATGAAGTTCAACAAAGACAAATGTAAGGTCTTGCACCTGGGAAAACATAATCCAGGAGTGCAGCACAGGCTGGGATCTACCTGGCTGGGGAGCAGCTCTGTGGAAAGGGACCTGGGGGTCCTGGTGGACAGGAAGCTCATTATGAGTGAACAGTGTGCTGCTGCGGCAAAGAAAGCCAACAGGATGCTGAGTTGCATCAAAAAGGGCATCACCAGCAGAGATAAAGAAGTCATTATCCCTCTCTACTCGCGCTTGTCAGGCCTGTTAAGTCCTGGTCTGATTGTCAGTCTCGGGAAAGGTTTGTAATGATCCCAAGGGTGAAATTAAGACACAAACGAGGTCATATGCCACCAATCAGACGTTTTATTGGGTAAATATAAAAAAGTAAAGTGATAGGAAAGGCAGGAAATATTAGGAGGAAATTAAGCAAGCATTCAGAAAGATAAGCAAAGGATAATCACCACCATGGATCCAGCGGCGTCCCGTTGGTCCTGTCTTCAGTTTTTCGGTGGTGGATGGCCACGCTCAGGTTTCGTTGTGCCATCTTTTATCTGGTGTTGGAGAGGGAGTTTGCCCTCTCGTTTCTGTTTGGTTACCCAGGGCAACATCACGTACCCAACACATGCACATCTACTGGTGGGGCAAGCGGCCTGACCCGGATACCAGTTGGTGTCCTCTTCTTGGTGGTGCCTGATAAGCCAAAGAATGGCCTGCTGCTTCAGCAAGTTTGCACAAGTTTCCTTGCAAGACGGTGCTACCTGATAAGCCAAAGAATGGCCTGCTGCTTCAGCAAGTTTGCACAAGTTTCCTTGCCAGATGGTGGTACTTGATAAGCCAAAGAGTGGTCTGCCCACGGGTCTTATCAGACAAAAGAGTGGTCTACTGTCCGGTCTTATCAGATAAACACACACAAGCAAGCTTTGAGACAATTGTTCTTAACACTTCAGTCTCTTACAAGGCCACACCTGGAATACTGTGTTCAGTTTTGGTCCCTGCTATACAAAAAAGATGTGGACAGGCTGGAGGGGGTCCAGAGAAGGGCCACCAAGATGATCAAGGGTCTGGGAAGCCTGCCATATGAGGAAAGGCTGAGAGAACTGGGCTTGTTCAGCCTTGAGAAAAGGAGGCTTAGGGGAGACCTTATCACCATGTTCCAGTATTTAAAGGGTGGCTACAAAGAAGATGGAGACTCCCTTTTTACAAGGAGTCACATGGAAAAGATGAGGGGTAATGGGTACAAGTTACTCCTGGGGAGATTCCAATTGGACATAAGAGGAAAATTTTTCACAATGAGAACAATCAGCGATTGGAATAATCTCCCTAGGGAAGTGGTGGATTCCCCAGCATTGGACACTTTTAAGATTCGTCTGGACAGGGTGCTGGGCCATCTTGTCTAGACTGTTCTTTTGCCAAGAAAGGTTGGACCAGATGATCCTTGAGGTCCCTTCCAACCTGGTATTCTATGATTCTATGATTCTATGATTCTATGATTCTATGATTCTATGATTCTATGATTCTATGATTCTATGAAAGGGGTGGCAAGGTTCCCAAGCATAATATTCACCTTGGGAAAAATCATTACTGGCTACTTATACAGCGCTGTTAGATACAGAAGCCATCACATTAGACGCACTCTTAGAAATTCAAACTCTGTTCCCTATTCTTAAAGAAATTAGAGAATCTACTCCTGATCCACAGGGAATTGCACACTCCAGTACAATTCAGAAAATGATAATGTACATAGCACATGCAACTGGTATTCAAGATGCACCACCCCCACCTGATTTACACAAAGATACTGAGCCTTGATCTAATGTTTCTTTCACAGATGAATGAGCACAAAGGGTTAAAGGCATGGCAGGGCTGCCCTCTTGTGACCTTTGGACAGAACATTTAAACACAAGAGAGAGATGATCAGCTCAATTGGCCCAGCTCCAAATGGGAGTGTCAGCTGCCAAACTGGGCAGTGTCACAATATATACTGATTGCAAAACTAAAAGACGGAAATTTAAAGGAAGGTGCTTGATCATCAGGGTAATGAGCATCTTTCCGAGCAATAGATATCCAAATTACCTAATATCCAAAAGAAATGAAGCAGTTTTGTTTTTCTTTCAGGTTACCCTAACTGGAACATCAGCAACCAGAAACTCAGATTACTCCCTGGATTTTGGCCTACCTCATTCATCCTACCCACTGGCAATTCAACATGATATGAAAAAACATTGTGAGCAATTTTCCCTCAATTTTCCTTCTTCCTTATAATTGTTATTTAGTATCCACAATGATTGGGTCATATCTTGTAATTGCAATTACAATAATGCTTGTTCCTTTATCCCAGGAATGGAATAGCAATTGTATTGTTCAATTTATTAATACAATCATCTCTCAACGAATCGAATTGCTGGTATTATCTACACCACCCTCAAACACTGGATTCCAAACCTTGGTGGTTAGCAGAACCTATCCCTGAAACATCTTGGTATCAACCTAATTTGGTATACTTACTTTCCAATACTCTAAATTATCAACAACAACCTTTTGAGGTACGTTCATATGATTAAGCCCCATGGTGTATTACGATGCCCCAGGATATAAGTTCAACTTGGGTAGGGGAGATGAGCAACTGTAATTACACCTTATATTACAATCACATCCAAGTGCAATTTCAATTTAAATGTAACAGTATCTGAGCTTGTCTTAAAGCTGACCTGAAAACTTCATGGATCTGTGACAATGCATCAGCAATTCCAAACAAAGATTATTTTAATAATCTGAAATTTGGGAATTTTATGTGGAATGTCAATAATACAAATTGCGACAGATGCTGTAATTTCACTGGTCCTAATTCTACACGCTATAGTCTATGGAGTAATGGTTGGATAAGTATTAATGATAGTTGGGATATACGTGACAATGGCTCAAACAACATGTCTGGATGTATAAATCGTAACTTCTTTTGGACAATTCAATTAAGCCAAACATGCTCAATGGAATTTAATTGTTTTTCAAATCCATAGTGTTCATTCTGCAAACATTGCAATGACTCTGGACAAGGCTGGTGGCCTACCATTTTAACATCAGGATGGTTCTGGCTTTGCAGCAGTAATGCCTATAAGAGTCTACCTCCATGGTGGGCAGGTACCTGTACTGTAGCATGTCTCGATCCTTATGCATTTCAATCTAAAAATTTAATGTTTAATTTTCAATACAACCATTACCCTATATGTCAGAAGTATGGAGTGCCTAATCCCTAGTGAAAAGGCCAATTAAATTTCATCAATTTTCACATGCACTACTTCCAAACTTGGGTGTTGCTGAACTAGAACAAGCTGTTAATAACATCTCTGCTACCCAAATGCTACTGTGGATGCTTTAAAGAACCTACAGACTGAGATTAATTCACTCTTCCACTTGGCTATCCAAAATCGCTGAGCCTTGGTTTATCTTTTTGCTTCACAAGGTGTTTGTTAATAAATACTACCTGTTGCTTCTACACTAACAAGTCCAAACAAATTGAATACAATGTGAATATTATTCAGCAACGTCTGTACCTTTCACCAAATAGCCCAAGAATAATTCATGCTCGAAGACCTGTCAGCTGACTGGTCATAGCTATGGTCTTGGCTACCAGACTTTGGAGCATGGGCACAGTGCATTTTAATGATATTAGCTCTCATTTTAGTTGTAGGATCTGTGCTTTTCTGTATGTTATCTTGTATCAAATCACTGTGTGTATCTCTTCCATCCAAACTAGTTCTGTACAATGGACAAACCCTCCCAGAACTCTGAACAGCATTGGACCTAAAAAGACATGAGTCTCCTCCGCCTCACACATTAGGAGGCAAGAGAGACGCATCAGATGTGGTGTAGTCTCACTCCTAGTGATCCATAAGTGATTGTAGGACAAGGGATGAAATCACGTGAGCAGCCATAAAGATGGCCTGGTGTGGTGAGTTGACCTTGGCTGGCTACCAGGTGCCCACCAAGCTGCTTTATCACTCCACCCCCTCAACAGAACAGAGGGAGAGAATACGAAGAAAGGCTTGTGGGTCAAGATAAAGACAGGGAGATCACTCACCAATTACTGTCATGGGCAAAACAGACTCAACTTGGGAAAATTTAATTTATTGCCAATCAAAATAGAGTAGGATAATGAGAAATAAAAACAAATCTAAAAACACCTTCCCCGCACCCCTCCCTTCTTCCCAGGCTCAACTTTAGTCCTCACTTCACTACCTCCTCGCTCTGAGTGGTGCAGGGGGAGGGGGAATGGGGGTTGCAGTCAGTTCATAAGGCTTCATCTCTGCTGCTCCTTGCTCCTCACACTCTTCCCCTGTTCCAGTGTGGGGTCCCACCCACGGGAGACAGTTATTCACAACCTTCTCCAACATGGGTCCTTTCCATGGAGTGCAGTCCTTCAGGAACAGACTGCTCCAGCATGGGTCCCCCGTGGGGCCACAGGTCCTGCCAGAAAACCTGCTCCAGCGCAGGCTCTCCACGGGGTCACAGCTTCCTTCAGGACACATCCACCGGCTCTGTCATGGGGTCCTCCACAGGCTGCAGAGTGGATATCTGCTCCACCGTGGACCTCCATGGGCTGCAGGGGAACAACCTGTGTCACCATGGTCTTCACCACAGGCTGCAGGGGAATATCTGCTCTGGCGCCTGGAGCACTTCCTCCCCCTCCTTCTTCACTGACCTTGGTGTCTGCATAGTTGTTTCTCTCACATATTCTCCCTCCTCTCTCTCTGCTGCTGTTGCGCAGCAGTTTTTACCCTTTCTTAAATATGTTATCACAGAGATGCTACCAACATCGCTGATTGGCTCAGCTTTGGCCAGTGGCAGGTCCATCTTGGAGCCGTCTGGAAGTGGCTCCATCCACCATGGGGACAGCTTCTGGTGTCTTCTCACAGAAGCCACCCCTGCAGCCCCCCTGCTACCAAAACCTTGCCACGTAAACCCAATACACCTGATTGGAAGGGGAAAATTACTGAGCAAATGAAAATGTCTGCTGAACAATACTGACAGAGAATGGCCTGCCAGCCTGGAACCGTGAGCCTGCGAACTAGGCCTGTGAACCAGGCCTGTGAACCAGAAACATCCTTGAAAAGTGCAGCTGGCCTCTTTGAAGTACAGCCAGGGTACCTAGAAACCGGAGACATCCTGAGATACCACTGATAAGCACAAAAAGAAGGGACTGTAACAGCAACTTATTGTTTGAAAATGTGGAAACAGTCTAGAAAAATAAAAATTGCTCAAAAAGAACAGAAACATCATGATCTATTGACTGTTACAGGTGAAAAAAAGAAATTAACAGCATCTATTGACTGCTCAAAGTAATATGTCCTACGCCCACTTATGTCTCTATGTTATAAAAAGGACTTAATTTTTATCCAAAATGGAACCTCTCTCTCTCTGAAAACTTCCCTTTCTGCACTTATTTTTTCTTTGCTTAAACAAGTTGAATTCTCTGCACAAACTTTCTATGAGATCTTGGACTCTGACTGGGGATGCCTGGCTGACTCCAGACTCTGTGACCTGGATCATCTTTGAAGTGAGATTCTGTCTGTTATCTTATTGATGTCCCTTTGGGCCCAGTTTTGGGGTTGGTTCGGTTTGTCCTCTCTGCTCTGGGATGGTTGGGTCCCCCTCTGGGATTGGTTTGTCCTCCCCTTTGGGATGGTTTGGCCTGTTCTGAAATCTGTCTAATTCGCTTGACACTGGTATTATACATCCATATAAATAATTTATCATAAGATAAGCCATACTATTGATTGATGCTATGTTATTGATTGCTGAAAGTAATTTGTAATAGCTTGAGAGATATATATATGTATTCGCTTTATTTATCATAGTTTTACTTGCTAGTGATGATTTTGTGGCAGTATACTGACTAGTGGTGATTTTTCTGCTATTTGTGGTAATCTGTAACAAAGTAGAAAAATTTAGAGGATAAAGCCTTTGTGTCCTTGTGTATTACAAAATCCTATGAGCCCGTGGTCACAATCTCTATACACCTGCAGACTGGATAACCAGTCATGACAGTGTGGGCTCATCAGTGCTGAGTAGAGGGGAAGGATCACCTCCCTCGACCTGCTGGCAACGCTCCTCCTGATGCAGCCCAGGATACTATTAGCCTTCTTTGCCGCAAGGACACATTGCTGGCTCATGTTCAACTTGGTGTCCACCAGGACCCCCAGGGCCTTTTCTGTCAAACTGCTTTCCAGATAGGTGGCTCCCAGCATATATTGTTGCATGGGGTTGTTCCTCCCCAGGGGCAGGACTTGTCATTTCTTTGTTGAACTGCATGATGTTCCTGTCAACCCATTTCTCCAGCCTTTTAAGGCTCCTCTGGATGGCAGCACCACCCTCTGGTATATCAGCCACTCCTCACAGTTTTGTGTCATCAGCGAACTTGCTGAGGGCACACTCTGCCCCATCCTCCAGATCATTAATGAAGATATTAAACAGAACTGGACCGAGTAATGACCCCTGGGGTCCACCGCTAGTTACTGGCCTCCAACTAGACTTCCTGCCTCTGATCACCACCCTCTGGGCCTGACTATTCAGCCAGTTTTCAGTCCACCTCACTGTCTGCCTATCCAGCCCGTACATCAACAGCTTATCTATGAGGATCTTATGGGAGACAGTGTCAAAGGCCTTACTGAAGTCCAGGTAGACAATATCCACTTCTCTCCCCTTGTCTACCAATCCAGTCATTTCATTGTACAAATTTATCAGGTAGGACCCACAGTCAGCAGAACAGGTGGAAAGAATGAATCAAACAATAAAAAGCATGACTGTAAAATTATGTAAGGAAACAGGGTTGAAATGGCCAGAAGCTTTGCCTTTAGCCTTGTGGCCAATCAGACGAACACTATGTCAATCCTTAGGACTTCCTCCTTTTGAAATTTTGTTTGGATGGACTAGTTTAGTTCCAGGAACATATATTCCCACTCATGCCAGCCTCTTAGACGGAGATGAGACCCTAACTCAAAATATATTAAGGTTATAGTGAGAAGTTAAGTGTATTCAAGCTAATACTCAGTTGTTCCCATCAGTGCCATTAGGGTTGCAAATTCACTCTTATCAGCCAGGAGACTGGGTAGTAACTAAGAAATTTGCAAGGAAAACTGTACTAGAGCCTAAGTGGGTAGGCCCTTATCAGGTCTTATTGTGTACTTATTCTGCCCTTAAAGTTGCAGGTAAAGACACCTGTATTCATCATAGCCACGTTAAGTCAGCTCTGGATTAACTTCGCTGACTCACGAACAATAGTATTCTGGACATTTGACCTGCTGTCAATAAGTGTTGGACTAAGTGGACTGGGAGTACTTGCTGTAGTTATTTGCCTGTGTTAAAACCTTTTTTCCAGATCCTTCTGTTGCTAGATTTACTGGTAAGCTGTGGGGAATGGAACTGCCGATGCCATATCTGCCCTACAAGAGGAACTTGCTCAAGTAACTAAAATAACTATGCAAAATTGTATGGGACTAGATCTCCTACTAGCATCCCATGAAGGTGTATGTGCAGTAATTAACTGTCCCCTCCCAACTTCTTGACCACCTCTGGCCTACTCGCTGGCAGAGGCAGAGTGGGAAAAAGAAAAAGCCTTGACACTGTGCAAACACCCTTTGGCAATAGCCAAAATACTGGTGTGTTATCAACATTATTTTAGTCACAAATCGAAAACACAGCACCATATAGGCTACGATGAAGAAAGTTAACTCTATCCCAGTCAGACCCAGCACAATTACAAGATCACTAATTCATGTAAGGCAACAGAATTTGCTGTTCACTGAGTTGGGAGATGCCAACAACCAGTGGATAATCAGAATGTCATACAAGAATTAGGGAAGTCTGAGGACAGGAGTCATGATAACATAGCAGTGTTTTGGCTATTGCTGAATAGTGGATGCAAAGCATCAAGGCCTTCTTTGTTTCTCACTCTGCCTGCCCAGCGAGTAGGTTTGGGATGCATAAGAAGTTGGGAGGGGACACAACCAGGACAGTTGACCCAAACTGAGCAAAGGGATATTCCATACCATATGATGACATGCTCAGGAATAAAAAGGGAGGGGGAGGGGATTTGGGGAAGGCAGACATTGCCTGGGGACTGGCTGGGTATTGATCTACTTGTGGGAGATGGTGAGTGATTGTCTTTGCGCCATTTGTTTTGTTGGTTGCTTTTTCTTTTTCTTTCTTCTTCCTGTAACATCATGCTCAGCAATAAAAAAGGAGCAATAAAAATAAAAATATTCCACATTACAGTCTCATCGTAAGCCCTCTCTATATATAGTCACCCGGAAGAAGAACGATTTCAAATGGGGCCCTCAGCAACGACAAGCCTTTGAACAAATTAAACAGGAGATAGTTCATGCAGTAGCCCTTGGGCCAGCCTGGGCAGGACAAGATGTACAAAATGTGCTCTACACTGCAGCCGGGGAGAATGGCCCTACCTGGAGCCTCTGGCAGAAAGCACCAGGGGACACTCGAGATCAACCCCTAGGGTTTTGGAGTCAGGGATACAGAGGATCAGAGGCCCACTATACTCCAACTGAAAAAGAGATATCGGCAGCATATGAAGGGGTTTGAGCTGCTTCGGAAGTGGTTGGTACTGAAGCGCAGCTCCTCCTGGCACCCCGACTGCCGGTGCTGGGCTGGATGTTCAAAGGGAGGATCCCCTGTACACATCAGGCAACTGATGCTACATGGAGTAAGTGGGTCGCACTAATCACACAATGGGCTCAAATAGGAAACCCCAGTCGCCCAGGAGTCTTGGAAGTGATCATGGACTGGCCAGAAGGCAAAGATTTCAGAATCTCGCCAGAGGAGGAGGTGATGCGTGCTGAGGAGGCCCCACTGTATAATAAACTGCCAGAAAATGAGAAGCAATATGCCCTGTTCACTGATGGGTCCTGTCGTCTTGTGGGGAAGCATTGGAGGTGGAAAGCTGCTGTATGGAATCCTGTACGACGAGTTGCAGAAACTGCTGAAGGAGGAGGTGAATCGAGTCAGTTTGCAGAGGTGAAAGCCATCCAGCTGGCTTTAGATATTGCCGAACGAGAAAAGTGGCCAATGCTCTATCTCTATACTGACTCATGGATGGTGGCAAATGCTCTGTGGGGGTGGTTACGGCAATGGAAGCAGAGCAAACCCATCTGGGCTGCCGCATTGTGGCAAGATATTGCTGCCTGGATGGAGAACCTGGTTGTAAAAGTACGTCACGTACATGCTCACGTACCCAAGAGTCGGGCCACTGAAGAACATCAAAACAATCAGCAGGTGGATCAGGCTGCTAAGATATAAGTGGCTCAGGTGGATCTGGACTGGCAACATAAGGGTGAATTATTTCTAGCTTGGTGGGCCCATGACACCTCAGGCCATCAAGGAAGAGATGCAACATATAGATGGGCTCATCGTCGAGGGGTGGACTTGACCATGGACACGACTGCACAGGTTATCCATGAATGTGAAACATGTGCTGCAATCAAGCAAGCCAAGCGGTTCAAGCCTCTCTGGTATGGAGGACGATGGCTGAAGTCCCCATAAATACGGGGAGGCCTGGCAGATTGATTATATCACACTCCCACAAACCCGCCAAGGCAAGCGCCATGTGCTTACAATGGTGGAAGCAACCACCGGATGGCTGGAAACATATCCCGTGCCCCATGCCAACACCCAGAACACTATCCTGGGCCTTGAAAAGCAAGGCCTATGGCGACATGGCACCCCAGAAAGAATTGAGTCAGACAACGGGACTCATTTCCAAAACAACCTCATAGGCACCTGGGCCAAAGAGCATGGCATTGAGTGGGTATATCACATCCCCTATCATGTACCAGCTTCCGGGAAAATCGAACGATACAATGGACTGTTAAAGACTGCACTGAGAGCAATGGGTGGTGGGACATTCAAACACTGGGATACGCGTTTAGCAAAGGCCACCTGGTTAGTCAACACTAGGGGATCTGCCAATCCAGCTGGCCCTGCCCAGTCAAGACTTTTACGTACTGTAGAAGGGGATAAAGTCCCTGTAGTGCACCTAAAATATATGCTGGGGAAGACAGTCTGGGTTACTCCTGCCTCAGGCAGAGGTAAACCCATTTGTGGGATTGCTTTTGCTCAAGGACCTGTGTGCACTCGGTGGGCGATGCGGGAGGATGGGGAAGTCCGATGTGTACCTCAAGGGGATTTGATTTTGGGTGAAAATAGCCAGTGAACTGAATTGTATAATGTTAGTTGCTATATAATACTGGATGTCATCGCTTCTATGGTGACTATGTGCCATATCAACAGTATACAGTAAGAATCACCCAAATTAATGAAGAATGAACTTTGTTGAAAACCGAGCAAAGTGCTGTGGTGATGGAACCAGAACTGGCTTCAGCATGCAACAATCCAACACCACACACCATCTCTCCTGCCCTGAAAGACTGTTATGACGGATGAAGCCCAAAGTCATGGACTACATGAACTCAACAAATGTTTTAGAGGGTTAGCCTATAGACTAAGGAAACGATATCTATGTCTGTGTATATATATATCAAAAGACTGGAAAAGTGGTGGTGATTAATTGGAATGTATTGGAAAGTGTAAGACCTGGGCATGTCAAATATGGTATGGAATAAGGGGTGGATAGTGTCCTGGGCTGGACACTAGTGTCCTGGCTGTCTAGCTGGGATAGAGTTAATTTTCTTCTTAGTAGCTGGTATAGTGCTGTTGTTTTGGATTTAGGATGAGAATAATGTTGATAACACACTGATGTTTTAGTTGTTGCTAAGTAGTGCTTACACCAGTCAAGGACTTTTCAGCTTCCCATGCTCTGCCAGGTGCACAAGAAGCTGGGAGGGGGCACAGCCAGGACAGCTGACCCAGGCTGGCCAAAGGGCTATTCCATACCATATGACATCATGCTCAGTATATAAAGCTGGGGGGAGTTGGCGGGGGGGCAGTGATCACTGCTTGGGGATGGGTTGGGCATCAGTCAGAGGGTGGTGAGCATTGTGCATCACTTGCATTGTATATTATTATTACTACTACTACTATTTTACTTTATCTTATTTGTATTAATAACTGTTCTTATTTCAACCCATGAGTTTTCTCACTTTTACTCTTCTGATTCTCTCCCCCATCCCACCGGGGTGGGGGGGGGGAGGGAGGGAGTGAGTGGCTATCTGGTGCTTACTTGCTGGTTGGGGTGAAACCAGGGCAGATGTTGGTAAATATTAACCTTGCTCATTTTACCCTAACAATACTATGGCATCATGAAACAGGATATCTGTCTCAGAACAAGGAACCACAAAGTGAATGATAGTTTGCTTCGCTAATGGTCCGTAAAGGACTGCTTAGTGTTGCCAAAGTTAAGTGAACTTAGGGGAAAGGTAATTCCGGCAGGGGGAGATCACGACCACCGACTCAAGGACCACCCACTCAAGAAACCCACAGACCCAAAAGATTAAGGAAGCAAAGGTCTTGAAAAACATAAGTGAGCATGCATAGTAATTTACATGGTAGGCAAAGAATTTTAACCAATCATTTAATAGAGTGACAATGAGTATGTATTAGATGATTAAATATGTTAAAATCTTGTGTATAAATAACTGTGAGTTTACATCAACAGTGTGCTGGTTTGTACCATGCACCCGTAGTTGCGCATTTATATAATAAAGGAAAATACCTCGACTCTGTGTGTGAATTGGGCGACGCACACCGGGTAACGGACCCAAGTTTTTGGGACAACTGAAGGATAATGAGAAAATAAAAACTAAATCTTAAAACACCTTCCCCCCACCCCTCCCTTCTTCCCGGGCTCAACTTTATTCCCGATTTTCTCTCCCTCCTCCCCCAGAGCAGCGCAGGGGGACAGGGAATGGGGGTCGCGGTCAGTTCATCACATGTTGTTTCTGCCGCTCCTTCTTCCTCAGGGGGAGGAATCCTCACACTCTTCCCCTGCTCCAATGTGGGGTGCCTTCCACAGGAGACAGTTCTCCACGAACTTCTCTAATGTGAGTCCTTCCCACAGGCTACGGTTGTTCAGAAACTGCTCCAGTGTGGGTCCCCCACAGGGTCACAAGTCCTGCCAGCAAAGCTGCTCCAGCATGGGCTCCTCTCTCCATGTGTCCATGGGTCCTTCCAGGAGTCTGCTCCAGCGCAGACTTCCCACGGGATCACAGCCTGCTTTGGCCATCCACCTGCTCTGGCATGGGGTCCTGCATGGGCTGTAGGTGGATATCTGCTCCACCGTTAACCTCCATGGGCTGCAGGGGGACAGCCTACCTCACCATGGTCTTCACCACGGGCTGCAGGGGAATCTCTGCTCTGGCGCCTGGAGCACCTCCTCCCTCTCCTTCTTCACTGACCTTGGTGTCTGCAGAGTTGTTTCTCTCACATATTCACACTCCTCTCTCTGGCTGCTGTTGTGCAGTTTTTTCCCCCTTCTTAAATATGTTATCATAGAGGTGCTACCACCGTCACTGATTGGCTTGGCCTTGGCCAGCGGTGGATGCATCTTGGAGCCGGCTGGCATTGGCTCTACGGGACATAGGGGAAACTTCTAGCAGCTTTTCACAGAAGCCACCCCTGTAGGCCCCAGTACCAAAACCTTGCCATGCAAGAGTGATTCAGAACAAAACCAGAAGAAATGGAGAAAAAAACATTTTCCCATTATTTTAAAATACATCTGTAAAGTTTTAAGTTAGAAATGCAAGAAGAGTTGCTTCCAGGGCTAACAACCTGTTTAACTGTGTCACAATGTTTTTAAAAGTTGTTAACTTTTCATTACACCCCCTTTCCAAGAAAAAGGGGCAAGGGAGAAAATCTCTTTGAAAATATGTATTTCTTCACAAAAATGTAAATGGAGAATCTCTACTCATATTTCTTATAAAAACAACTATTGGGTCTCTTTGAATATTCATTTGTTGGCTAGTTAAGCATGAAGAAAGGAGATGAACCAGCACTCCTTTGTTGGTAGCAATGAGACTTAGATATCCTCAAGCCACAGCTCCATCATCAAAAGTACCTCTCTTAAAAGATGACTCATAGGCAGGGACAAAGAATAAGGGGTGTGTCAGAATTTACTCTGTAAGAAATTTTTACATACTTGATGGGTCAGTGCCCTTTTAATATGCTTTGGAAACATACCCCAGTCATCTTTCTAAGTGGAGTGCCATAGTGACACACTGATATTTAGATTCTGATACTGAGAAAAGTGTGATTCTCTCTAGAGAATACAAGAGACAAAAGAGGAAAGAAGATACATCTCCAGGCCATCAGGACTGCAGCTATAATTTAATTTGTCATCCAATAAGGGGAAGTCTTTTTTTTGGCCTTAACTTCCTAATGCTGTATTATAATTTTTTTCAGTAGCAGCTTCAGTTTCCTGGAAGTTAAATTTGTAAGGAAAAGAACACTTCTGTCTGGTGTTTGTTTGCTGGTATGAGATTCTCTAAATGATCTGTCTTTGACTGGATGTGTCTTGCAAGTTAACTGGGTTAGACAAGGGAGGGGAGGTTGCCTCTTTTTTCCGAAATACATGTTTCTTGGCTTCAGCCTGAAAATTTTTGGCTCTGTGCAGGGTGCAAAGACCCCCCGCATGCCTCCCTCTGTAGGTACCAATGAAAATAACCATAATCACAGAATAATAGCATTAAAGAAGGAAAAGGCCATAGGCATATATGCTTGCTATGCATATGCAGCATTATTCCATACAGTACCTTTATTAATAATCTGTAGCACCTAGTTTTAGCTCACAGGTCTCCCATTTGACTTCTGGAGGTACCATTCTATAGCCAAGTAGATCACACTGTTAGGAAGTTTTCTCTCTTTCTCTTCTTCCCTTTGTTTTGCCCCTTTAATTTAATTCCACTGACTTACCCCCAAATTGCCTTTCCTCCTAGTTGCTTACCCTGTCTAAATACTTGCAGTATCTTGATGACCCCTTAATAGTTGTCTCTATTTAGGCCCCAGAAGTATCTCACAAAAGGAAGTACCTACGGTCAGCAGGACTTCATTGACCTTGGTACCCAGAAATCCACCATTATTCTTCCTGTAAGACTAAGTCCCCATTTTTTTCTCAAGATACATTTATGCTAATATTAACATATTTACTTAATTTGCCATTCTAGAAATTTGTGTAAGTCTATGCCATTGAAAACTGACAGATTAATTTCTGCTGTCTAGCTACTAGTCAATAATGATTCTAGAGTCTGCAGTCACATGGTAAAGCTAGGTATAATAAAAATTGCAAATCAAACCTTTGATCCTATAAAATTTCCAGATCTGGTATGTTTTCAGTCTGAGCAGGTTCCTGCTGAAGCCAGTGGATTCTAAACTGGTATAGGTGAACCTACATATACCTGCAGGGTGATGCATGTTAAAGAAATAGGAATTCCAGCTAACCTGGGATCTTTTCACCCATACTATTCTCTGTCAGATCCTTTGCTCAGAATATCCTGTATAAGGGTTGCTGACAGCAAAAATATTTATTTATTTGAAGAAAACTGCCTTTTTAAGCAAACAAGGTCTTGAAGAACTCTTTTCTTCAGAACAGAAGTGTAAGCTGAAAAATTACCAGCAGTTCCATTCTTAAGTCAAATATTGTGGGTTTTCAGAGGTGTCTTTTGATGTATTTGCCAAAGTCCCATTTTATGATTCAGTATTTCCCCTGTTGTCATCATTAGTGGTTTCATTAAGTGTTTCAGGGGAGCCAAAGACTTGAGTATTAGGTCTGCAGAAATAAAAACATGGAACAAAAACTGTTTAACTGAAATAGCATTAAGCAAGAGTTTTCAAAATAGAAATTGAATTAAAAATTAAAAATACTATGTTTTTCTGAAGCACAGAAACATTATACACTGCTGCATTATTAGACATTAAAACCAAGAGTGCTGGTCCATCATGGTGCATAACCATTAATATTTAACTGGGAACAGGTAATGGAGAGGTAAGAAATTGCCAGCAGCAAAAACATTTCAGGTAGCATTTGTTGTATAAATTTATAGACATAAATTCAAGAAGTTTTTAGAATAGCTGTAAATAGCACAATTTTGTAATTATGGCATACAGTTAACAGTTTTTACATCATGACTAAAAAAGAAAAAAACAACAAATCCTTTTTAAGCCCCACTCAGAAAAAGAGAAGAACAGAAAGTTATGAAGGAAGACTGAAAATTAAAATATAACAAGAAAGAAGCCTGTAGATAGTCAAAAAAGGGTTTGGTTGAAGCCCTGCAGGGAGAAAGGCCCCTGCAATTTTTCCTCTCTAGCAGGTTTACTTATCAATATCTGATTTAAGTACACTAAAGCCTCCCTTGGGTGAATCTATTTTTGAAGCATGATAAATACAAAAGGATATACTGTAAGTGTCCTTTCTGTAAAAAAAAAAAAAATCTCACTTGCTCTTAAGTCTGTCCTTCAATATTTAAAGAAATTGATTATAAGAGGGGTGGGAGAGAGAGAGAGCAAGCGAGCACTTTTATCCAAGATAAGTAAATCCATCAAGTACTTCAAACCAGGAAGTCCCTTCCCCCTACATGCTCAGGGAGTCACCTTTTTGTTTCAGCTGCCATTTTATGGCAGAGAGCTGCCATTTTTGTTAAATGGCATAAACCACGTGTTCTCATACTGCTCTGTGATTGGTTAACAGCCTTTTCTTGACTCTGCCATACCCACATGTTCTCAGGTAGCCTTGTGATTGGTTCGCAGGACCTTCCAGTTTACCTCAGAAGGATGTCAGAGCAGCAAGCCCCCCTCCCACTAAATATGCATGGACCACCATGTTCTTTTAGCCACCATTTTGTGGCAGGTAGCTGCCATTTCTGACAATGTCATGACTTGTGTTTTCATACTGCTTTGTGATTGGCTGACAGCCATTTTTTGACACTGTCATACTTATGTGTTCTCAGATCTCCCTCTGATTGGCTGCCTGCTTCCTTTAGACCAGGAAGGGCTCAGATTAAAAAATATATACATTTATATGCAATATATACATATAGACATGTAGAAATATATATTTAAAAGAGTGTACAAATATGCATAAATATATATTTTATTTATTTATACATAGATACACCATTTTATATATATACTTTTTATATGCATATATATACACATTCAAAAATATATATATAGCCATAAAAACATAGGTATAAAACAGATAAAAAATTCCTTAATAAGAGAATGGAATGAATAACTAAAGCTTAACTGTGACTAGAAAGGAATTAAACAAAGTAAAAGGCAGGTTTGCGTGCCCCCCCCCCCCCACACACTTTACCAGGCTGCAGAACAAGCCTTGACATGTCTGGGGTGGGGAGGACCTTCAATAGGATGGAAGGGCACCAAAAGCAGGGAAGGGGCAGGACATGCCCAAGGGTTACGGACCCCTCCTAGGAGGCCCACCAAAGGGACCCCTGCACAAACTCTGCCATGTGCAAAGAAGAGACCAGATCTGTGAGCTGCACAGAGAGGCCCCTGCATCTGGGCCTGGCCCAACAGAATGACCATACAGTATTATTGGTGCAGACTTTGGGATTTGCACGGTGCTGAAAGGCACAGGCAACACTGTCTACGGAAATGGAAAACCAGAACGAAATGCCAGCTTTGGAAGAACATGTGCGTGGGGACAATAAAGACCTGAAGACAATTCCCCAAAACACCAAACGAATGAGAAGAACCGGCCAATGGGCATGGATTTCGAGGTAAGTGCCGCACAGAGAGGGAGGGCGGTGGTGGGGGAGCTCCCTTTCCCCATGGTTGTGGGGGATCTTACAGCTACCTGTAAGACCATTATGCGCTGCAGGCTGGAGCTTTATGTGTTTTCTTTTCCTTAGGGCAATGCTGCAAAGAAGAGGCAGAAGACCAAGCATGCAATCAAGACTGTCCTGTTAGACAATGATTACTGCAAAAGCGGCAAGATGCAGGCTTTGGGACAAAGACCACAGCCTTATGTTCTTAGAGATCACAGCTACTGCAGTGTACTGTGTCTGGCTACGATGAAGTTATGAAGTTAACTTCATAGCAGACTGTGCTGTGATTTGCATTTGTGGCTGTTTTAGCCACAGTGTGTTGATAACACACCAATGTTTTGGCTACTGCTGAACAGTGCTTGCACAGTGTCAAGGCTTTCTCTCTCCCTTGGGGACAAAGCCAAGACAGCTGACCCAAATTGACCAAAGGGATATTCCATATCATATGATGTCATGCTCAGAAATAAACACTCAGAGAAAGGAGGAGGAAGGGTGGATGTTCGTGGTTATGACATTTGTCTTCCCAGAAAGTAGCTGGATATCTGCTAGCCGATTGGAAATCACAGAATCATAGAATCATAGAATGGTTTGGGTTGGAAGGGACCTTAAAAATCATCTGGTTCCAACCTCCCTGCCATGGGCAGGGACACCTTCCCACTAGACCAGGTTGCTCAAAGCCCCATCCAACCTGGTCTTGAACACTTCCAGGGAGGGGGCATCCACAACTTCTCTGGGCAACCTGTTCCATTGCCTCACCACCCTCACAGTGAAGAATTTCTTCCTTATATCTAATCTAAATCTACTCTCTTTCAGTTTAAAGCCATTACCCCTTGTCCTATCACTATGCTCCCTTCTAAAAAGTCCCTCTCCAGCTTTCTTGTAGGCCCCCTTCAGGTACTGGAAGGCTGCTATAAGGTCTCTCCAGAGCCTTCTCTTCTCCAGGCTGAACAACCCCAACTCTCTCAGCCTGTCCTCACAGGAGACGTGCTCCAGCCCACTGATCATCTTCGTGGTCCTCCTCTGGACTCTCTCCAACAAGTCCGTGTCCTTCTTATGTTGGGGGTCCCCGAGCTGGACGCAGAACTCCAGGTGGGGCTTCACGAGAGCAGAGTAGAGGGGGAGAATCACCTCCCTCGACCTGCTGGTCATGCTTCTTTTGATGCAGCCCAGGATACGGTTGGCTTTCTGGGCTGCAAGCGCACGTTGCCGGGTCATGTTGAGTTTCTCATCAACCAACACCCCCAAGTCCTTCTCCTCAGAGCTGTTCTCAATCCATTCTCCATCCAGCCTGTATTTGTGCTTGGGATTCCCCTGACCCAGGTGAAGGACCTTGCATTCGGCCTTGCTGAACTTCATGAGGTTCGCACAGGCCCACTTCTCCAGCCTGTCAGGGTCCCTCTGGATGGCATCCCTTCCCTCCAGCGTGTCGACCGTACCACACAGCTTGGTGTCGTCGGCAAACTTGCTGAGGGTGCACTCAATCCTACTGTCCATGTCCCCGACAAAGATGTTAAATAATACTCGTCCCAATACAGACCCCTGAGGAACGCCACTCGTCACTGGTCTCCAGTTGGGCATTGAGCCGTTGACCGCAACTCTTTGAGTGCGACCATCCAGACAATTCCTTATCCACCGAGTGGTCCATCCGTCGAATCCATGTCTCTCCAATTTAGAGACAAGGATGTCGTGCGGGACAGTGTCAAATGCTTTGCACAAGTCCAGGTAGATGCCATCTGTTGCTCTTCCCTTATCCACCAACGCTGTAACCCCATTGTAGAAGGCCACCAGATTTGCCACGATTTGCCCTTAGTGAAGCCATGTTGGCTGTCACCAATCACCTCCTTGTTTTCCATGTGCCTTAGTATAGTTTCCAGGAGGATCTGCTCCATGATCTTGCCGGGCACAGAGGTGAGGCTGACTGGCCTGTAGTTCCCCGGGTCTTCCTTTTTTCCCTTTTTAAAAATGGGGGTTGTGTTTCCCCTTTTCCAGTTAGCGGGAGCTTCACCGGACTGCCATGACTTCTCAAATATGATGGATAGTGGCTTAGCAACTTCATCCGCCAGTTCCCTTAGGACCCGCGGATGCATCTCATCAGGTCCCATGGACTTGTGCACCTTCAGGTTCCTTAGATGGTGTCGAACCTGATCTTCTCCTACAGTGGGCAGTTCTTCATTCTCCCAGTCCCTGCCTTTACGTTCTGTGACTTGAGTGGTGTGGCTAGAGCACTTGCCGGTGAAGACTGAGGCAAAAAAGTCATTCAGTACCTCAGCCTTCTCCATATCCTGGGTAACCAGGTCTCCCGTTTCCTTCCGGAGAGGGCCCACATTTTCCCTAGTCTTCCTTTTATCACTGACATACTTATAGAAGCTTTTCTTGTTGCCCTTGACATCCCTGACCAGATTTAATTCTGTCAGGGCTTTAGCTTTCCTAACCTGATCCCTGGCTGCTCAGACAATTTCTCTGTATTCCGCCGAGGCTACCTGTCCTTGCTTCTACCCTCTGTAGGCTTCCTTTTTGAGTCTGAGTTTGTCCAGGAGCTCCTTGTTCATCCATGCAGGCCTCGTGGCGTTTTTGCCTGACTTCCTGCTTGTTGGGATGCATCGCTCCTGAGCTTGGAGGAGGGGATCCTTGAATATTAACCAGCTTTCTTGGGCCCCTCTTTCCTCCAGGGCTTTATCCCATGGTACTCTACCGAGCAGATCCCTGTGTGAATAGTGAATGAATTCTTCTTTTTGCTTTGCTTGTGCATGCAGCTTTTTCTTTTCTTCTTAAACTGCTTCCATTATATTTTTTCATCTTATTCTCCCCCCCCATTTCTTGTTGAAGAGGGGGAGTGAGAGAGTGGCTGGGTGGGGTTCTGGCAGCTGGCCAAGGTCAACCCACCACACACAGAAAGAGCAAGCAGATCAGTAAGAGCAATGGAGGTGTTGCAGAGCTGAAAGACGATGATTATTTTCTGACATAGAGGAGTACCAGGTAGGTTGGTGGTGATAAAAGGGCTGGTGGGGCTCTTAGTTCTGGGGCCTTTGCTCACAGGCTAGGAAAACAGAAAAAAAATGGTTACAACAAAGACTGCTAATTAGGAAAGCTAAACGAGTTTTCTGTTGCTGCAACTGTCTTGTTAGCAAGGGGTTACAGGGACCATAGGGGCTTAAATGCAATCTCCTTTTCTGAACCTGATACATCAGTGAACATGTGTCCCACAAGGGCAGAAGATGACCCCCCTGGAAGGGACTTCCCATTTGCTGCAGCCCCCTGCAGAGCAAGAGGCTGTTGAATGTAATGAGGATTTTTCCCAAGGGGGCCACCTGCTGCACTCCCAAGTCCTGAGGGGGCATTTGAAAGCCCAGCTTTACCCCCACCCTCAAATGTAGCAAGGGTGGTAGAGGAAGGGGCAAACCATCCCATGGCTTCCATGGAGCATGTTTGGCAGTGGGCATGGCTGATACAGAGGTTCAGGGCTAGGCGATATGTACAGGAATACAGATTTGTTAATTTAGATCAGATACCCACTACATGAAGCTTATGAAACAATTGTTTTAGCGTAGAGCAAATTTTTGATCATTTACGCCAACTGCTTGATGATTACACTCAGCTCTGTCTTGAAGCTATCAGCATGCATGATTCCTTATATTCTCTAACTATTTAAGCAACATGAACACTGTGAAATTTTTAGACTGCGTCAGTACTCTCCTGCAAAGTAAGAGAGCTGTGTTTTGATCAGACTTCTTACTTGGCTATCTATATTAGAAAAGTTGTTGGGGTTGAGGTATGCAGAACCCCACAGTCTATCCCTCATTCCAAAATTATAGACAAAAGTGGCACTATTTAATTGATCTAAGTAACAGTGACAATAATCTCTGTTTTGCTGAGAATCTCATAGCTCTTACAGAAGTGAGGGATCTGGCAGTTGCAGAATTGTTAAGCAGAACAAGAGAGCTACATGACAAACTGGGGTGGTCAAACAACACAAATGTAAAGGCTGGAAGTGCATAACGTACTATGAACAGATCTGCAACATAAACCAGCACCAGTGTTTCATCCCCATGATCAAAAATCCAGAAGCAGGGCAGACCTATATTGTCTGTGACACAGAATGTATGCAGGTATATTGGGTTTATGTGACAAGGTTTTGGTATCTGGGGGAGGCTGCAGGGGTGGCCTCTGTGAGAAGAGAGCAGGGGCTGCTGCATGTCCAGCAGAGCCGGTTCCAGTCAGCTTGGCAATGGATGCGACGCTGGCCAAAGCTGAGCCAATCAGCAAAGCTGGTGGTGTCTCTGTGAAAACATATTTAAGAAAGGATAAAACACTGCACAGGCAGAGTGACGAGGGAGTAAAAAAAATGTGAGGGAAGCAATCCTACAAACACCAAGGTCAGAGAAGAAGGAGAGGGAGAAGGTGCTCCAGGCACCGGAGCAGAGGTTCACCTGCAGCCCATGGAAGAGATCACAGTGGAGCAGGTATTATTACCTGCAGGCCATGGAGAGGACAACGTAGGAGCAGATATCCACACTGCAGCCCATGGAGGACCCCATGCTGGAGCAGGGGAACAGTGTGAGGAGGAAGGAGCAGCATAGAGGAACTGTTATGAATTGACCGCAATCCTCCATTCCCCATTCCCACTGCACTGCTCAGCAGGGGAAGGGGGTAGAAGAGTCGTGAATGAAGGAGTGAAGTTGAGCCTGGGAAGAAAGGGTGGGGGTGGTGAAGGTGCTTTTAGTTTTGTCTTTGTTTCTCACCATCCAACTCTATTTTAATTGGAAATAAATTAAATTAATTTTCCCCAAGTTGAGTCTGTTTTGCTCATGATGGTAATTGGTAAGTGATCTCCCTGTCTTTATCTTGACCCACAAACTTTTCCATCTTATTTCTCCCCCCATCCTGTTGAGGAGGGGGAATGAGAGAGCAGTAGGGTGGGCATCTGGCAGCTGTCCAAGGTCAACACACCATAGCAGTGTTAGAGGAATTATGCTCCTGCCACCTCCACTTCAGCAAGGCTCATCCCTAGGATTCCACTTTTTAACAGATCAGATCAACTCTTTTGTATATATTTGTTCCTAATGCATGCGATCTACAGCTCAAGCTGGGTGCCTCCGGAAGAGGGAGGCTGTCGATTGTTACAGGATTTTATAGTTTCTATAGGGTGTCTGATTTCCTGATGGCACTTCTGCTCATCCAATCCTGTTCGTGGAATCTGGGGTCTTCTCTTCTGATTTGCTCTCGCTGTCTCCAGGCTCCCTTTTTGTCTGTGTCTTGAGACATTTCCTTATCTTTTGTTACAGAACATCCTGTAGTTAAAGTTCTGCTTCCTTATCTACCAGTTACAGTTCCATAGATAAAAACAAAGGTTAAAGTACAGTTCAAGGGGCCTAACGCTTCATTTACTTTAGTCACTAGTGTTAAGCTCTGGCACAAATTAATCTCTCACTACAGCAGGAAACTGGGACAGATATCCCAAACTACATTTTTTTTGCCATGGAGTTAACTCCGGATGCCCCTTGGGATGAATAAAGAAGGGGCAGAAGAGAAAACTGAATGAGAACGGGAGTTTGAAGGGGACGCATCTTGTGGACTTTATTGGGTTGTTTATGGACATAAAGTTTTAGGGCTACACTTTCCTAGTGCATAATGTCTATGATGGCTACTTTGTTGTTAGTCAGATTCTGAAGAAGAAAATGGATATGCAGTTAATCACCCAAGGTGGTAAACTCATGCACAGAAATACCCAGCCTGAGTATACAATTCATAGACTCTTTAAATTTATTGGGTTATTTATTTCCCCCATTTTTTCAACACTGCTGAAAATCAAAGTTATGTGGGCCCTCTTCTGCCACTGGAATATTATGGGGTGGACAGCACAATGCTTGAAGAGTGTGGTGGGTTGAAAATGGCCAGCAGCCAAACACCCATTCTACCTCTTGCTCACTCCCCTCTCCCAGGGGATGGGGAGAAAAGAGAAGTAAGGCAAAAAGACTCTTGGATCTATATGATGACAGTTTAATAAGGAAAACAAGCAAGCAAAGCAAAGCAAAAAGGAATTCATTCACTGCTTCCCATCAGCAGGCAGATGTCCAGGGAAAGTGATGGAGCAACTAATCCCAGGAACCTTTTCCAGGCACATGAAGGACAAAAATGTCATCAGGAGTAGTCAGCATGTATTCACTAAGGGGAAGTCATGCTTAACCAACCTGATAAACTTCTACGATGAAATGACTGGCCTGGTAGATGAGAGGAGAGCAGTGGATATTGTCTACCTGGACTTCAATAAGGCTTATGACACTGTCTCCTTTAAGATCCTCATAGAGAAGCTGATGAAGTATGGGCTGGATGAACAGACAGTGAGGTGGACTGGAAACTGGCTGAATGGTCAGGCCCAGAGGGTAGTAATCAGTGGCAAAAAGTCTATTTGGAGGCCAGTAACTAGCAGTGTACCCCAGGGATCAATACTGCGTCCAGTCCTGTTTAATATCTTCATTAATGATCTGGAGGATGGGGCAGAGTGTACCCTCAGCAAGTTTGCTGATGACACCAAACTGGGAGGAGTGGCTGATACACCAGAGGCTTGTGCTGCCATCCAGAGGGACCTGGACAGGATGGAGAAATGGGCTGACAGGAACCTCATGCAGTTCAACAAAGGAGAAGTGCAAAGTCCTGCCCCTGGGGAGGAACAACCCCATGCACCAGCACATGCTGGGGGCTGACCATCTGGAAAGCAGCTTTGCAGAAAAGGCCCTGGGGATCTGGGTGGACACCAAGTTGAACATGAGCCAGCAGTGTGCCCTTGAAGCAAAGAAGGCTAATGGTATCCTGGGCTGCATTAGGAGAATTAAGGGACTGACTGGAGCCTCTTTCCTGTGAGGAAAGGCTGAGAGAGCTGGGACTGTTTAGCCTAGAAAAGAGAAGGCTCGGGGGGGGATCTTAGTGTATATAAATACCTGAAGGGAAGGTGCAAAGAAAATGGAGCCAGGCTCTTTTCAGTGGTGCCCAGTGACAGGACAAGAGGCAACGGGCACAAATGGAAACAGAGGAGGTTCTGTCTGAACATAAGAAAACTACTTTTCACTGTGAGGGTGACTGAGCACTGGAACAGGTTGCACAGAGAGGTGGTGGAATCTCCCTCCTTAGAGATATTCAAAAGCCATCTGGACATGGTCCTGGGCAACTGGCTCTAATTGGCCCTGCTTGAGCAGAGAGTTTGGACCAGATGACCTCCAGAGGTCCCTTCCAGCATCAACTATTCTGTGATTCGTTGATTCTGTCCAGCCACTTCCTGCACAGCAGGGCTTCAGCATGTGTCACGGTTGCTTGGGAGGACAAATACCATACCACGAACGTTGCCCCCTTCCTCTTCCTTTCCCTGAGCTTTTATTGCTGAGCAGATGCCATAATGGTAGGGAATATCCCTTTGGTCAGTTTCAGTCAGCTGTCCCAGTTATGTCCCCTCCCAACCTCGTGCCCACCCTCAGCCTACTACTCACTTTTGGTGAGGTGGGTTGGAGAGACAGCCTTGACGCTGTGTGAGCACTGTTCAGCAGTAGCCAAAACATTGGTATGTTATCAACACTGTTTTAGCCACAAATGCAGAGCACAGCAACTGGCTCCCTAGGGCCTGTGTTTCTCCAAGACCAGCAAACGTGTTTCTGAATATGCATCCACAGAACCAACCTGGAGAGCACTCGCTAGCAATTTGGCTGGCAGATCGGAACCGTGCTGAGTTTTTTTAACTCAGATGGCTATCCTCCAAACAGCACTCTCTTTCCTGAAAGCATCATGTAATTTTTAAAGAGAAGCACAACACTATATGATGGACTTGGCTTTCCAGAGGAAGTCACAGCAGCATCCCTTCTCCGTGGCCTGCAGATACTACCATGCCTTTTTCCTACATCACCGTAACAAAGGACTACTTTTCGAACAGCTTTTAAAACTGTATTATAACAATCTAATACAAAATAACCAGATGGTGATGCATCTGTAAAATATCAATATGGAGCTTTCCCCATGACCAAAGCTATTCAAAATATGTTTCAGAAGACCTAGACCTGCATGTCTTGTAATGATTTTCATAAATGTATTCTGTAAATAAAACTTACAACCCAACTGAAGTGCTCTGTGTGTGTGCACGTGTTCTTTAATTATCCCTCCCACCATTTTTTTTTTAATGGACACTACAAATAGCAAAGTTTATGGATTTTATGAATATTTAATTTTCAACAGTAAACTTTACAGGGTAAGCCACTGGGCTTTGGGTATCTTTCTCTTGTTAGGTGGTGCTTCTCGGTCCTCCTCAGTCACCTTTGCTGTTCCAAGAGATCTCAGTTTGCTGTATTACCCATGACAGAAGACAGGACATTCACAGCAGCTGTGGCTTTCACAAAAACATTCCAGCCTTTATGTGTTCTCAGGCTAGAAGGGCTACGAATCTGAAGGACACATTGGACTAATTCAAGCAGGCTAGACCCCTTGATGATGCCTCCTTTGTATACAACACTTCCCTGGTTGTCCCAAGAAGAAATATGCTTGTTCTGCCCTAGTTTACCTCAGAGCACTTGTACATTCTTCTCATGTCGCGGGCGCACATTATCCAGCACTTCCTGAACAATGGGGTTGGGGTCCTCAGGAGTCTCCAGGGGTTTTTCCACTTCTGTGGGAAGAGTTATTTCCCCCTTTCCTGATCGCTCTGCTTCATGTGTGCCAAGTACTTTTGAAGAGAGGTGGTATACACCTTAGCTTTCTCGTAGGCCTGGTTTCTGGAGAATGTCCCTCATTTCAGCATCCAAAGAGTGGACCTCATTAGCCTTCATGTCTTCCCCAGGTAATGGCGGCACCCTTAGCTGTTCCAGCTGTTTTGCAGGCACCAGATACAATTTTTCTGCATATTCCATCACTGTTTTACCAAAAGACCCATGATGAGTGGAAGAGAAAAACAAAGAAGAGGACCAATAAACCCACTGGCTTGCTTCACCAGTAGCTTCTTTCTTTTCAATGACACACTTTTACTACTTGGGCTTTTAATGAATTTGTGGCTGAATTGCACTGGATCTGGCTGGGACGGATAACACACCAATGATTTGGCTGTTGCTGAACAATGCTTGCACAGGATCAAGGCTTTCTCTCTTCCCTCCTTCCCCAAAAGTGAGCAGGCTGGGGGTGGGCAAGAGGTTGGGAGGGGACATAACTGGGACAGCTGACCCAAACTGACCAAATGGATATTCCATATCATATGATATCATGCTCAGCAATAAATGCTCAGGGAAAGGAGGGATGGTCATGGTTATGGCATTTGTCTTCCCAAGCAACTGTGATGCATGCTGAGGCCTTACTTCCCAGGAAGTGGCTAGACATCTGCCTGTCAATGGGAAGTAGTGAATGAATTCTTTTTTATTTTCTTGCACGCTCAGGTCTGCTTCAGTTATTAATCTGTCATTATCTTGATCTTTTCTCCTTTGATTCTCTCCCTATCTCCTGGGAGAGGGGAATGAGGGAGAGGTAGGGTGTGTGTTTGGCTGCTGGATGGGGTCAACCCACCAGAGTCCTTTTTGGCACCCAACATGGGTCCCGAGGTAGCGACGTTACCATGGATACAGAGCAGATTAAACAGCTATCATCTACTTTGTCTATAATCAAGCGAGCCACACAAGTAAAGTCTCCCTGGAATAGAGGGCAATGGCTGGGATATCAATATGGAAAGGCCTGGCAAATTGACTATATTGGACCACTGCCATGAACACACCAAGGCAAGCACTACGTACTCACCATGGTGAAAGCAACTAGCAGGTGGCTACAAACATACCCTGTAAACCATGCCACTGCCCAAAACACTATCTTGGGCTTTGAAAGGCAAGTTCTGTGGCAACATGGTACCCCAGAAAGAATTGAATCAGACAGCAGCACTCATTTCCAAAATAACCTCATAGACTCCTTGGTTAAGAAACATGGCATTGACTGGGCGTATCACATCCCCTATCACCCAGAAGCCTCTGGAAAGATTGAATGATGTAACGGACTATTAAAGACTATGTTAAGAGTGTTGGGCGCTGAGGAATGGAAGCACTGGGATATAAATTTAGCAGAAGCCACTTGGCTGGTTAACACCAGAGGATCTGCTAGCTGCCCTGTCCCTGTCTAAACAAAGCCCCTACATGCTGTGGTAGGAGATAAGGTCACCATAGTGCACATAGGGAAGTGGCTGAGGAAGGCAGGGTGGGTTCCTCCTCCCTTGGGAAAAGGCAAACCCATTTGTGGAATTGTCTTCACTCAAGGTCCTGGGTGTACTTGGTGGGTAGTTTGGAAGGATGGTGAGATCTGGTGTGTACCTCAAGGTGATTAAACCTTGGGGAAAATAATCCATGAATAGAGTTATATGTTATAGGAACCAACAGAGAATGAGCCTCACAAGGAACCAGGCCAGTCTTAGAGCCCAATAATCCAGCACACTCCTCCTGTCCTGAGCATCACCTTGACATATGGGGCCCAAGTCATCGTCTGTTCTAATGGACATTTTGTGGCGGGGGGCGGGGCATGGAATGGGGAAATAATACCTATGTATATGTCAAGGGACGAGGGATGGTGGTTAATGAAAAACCATCTTTATATCCAACATGCAGATGGTGAATGTATAAACCTGCATGTTGGATGTAAAGATGGTTTAAGTATGTAGAATAAGAGGGGATTTCAGGAATGAGCAATAGAATGGGAGGGGAAAAAAAGTATGGCATAGAAGGATCAAATATTGTAATGCAGTGTGGGTTAGGTAAGTAGGTAGAAAATGTAAGTAGGATATATAAATGAAACAATATATGAATGGGAAGGTCAGAGGATACTTAGATGAATCAGATAATGTGGGACCTGAGCATGACACAAATGGTAGGGAATAAGGGGTGTACTGGGTCTGGCTGGGATGGAATTAACTTTCTTCATAGCAGCCTGTATGGTGCTGTGCTCTTGTCTAGAAATGTTTCTCTGGTGTAGGGGTCTGCTGAAAAAAAATGAGAGCTGTTTGGTGTCCATCCTCACGTGTAGTCAAAGAGCACGTCTCCTCTGGTTTGTCTCTATCACATTGTTCAAATACACCGTACACAATCATATTAATGGTCAACACATTCTTGGTCTGGAGACAGGTTGAAGGCAAACAGGACATAGTCATGGGCGGACTCTTTCCAGTCAACCAGCAGGGAATGGTCTTTCATATGACTGCTAATCATCTGAATGAACTGCATGTATTCTCTCACACATCAGCCATTCTCAAAATCAGTCTGTAGCATAATTGCCGCTAAAAGTGTTGTTATCTACGAACCCAATAACAACAAGCTTGGACAACTGTCCCAGAAACAAATTTTCATGGTTGCTGACATGACTGCTGGCCAGTATGCTGAAGACTTTCGTGTGCACCTGGTCCACTGAGTATTTAACTTTGGCTGTAAGTAATGCCTCAGAGTGCCCCAAATGCACTCCAGGCACCATCCACACCTTCTTCACAAATAGCGAGGCATAGGTAATAACCAGCTTGCAGGTTCCTGCCACCAGGGAGCTCATCAAACAACAGCAGTCTTTGCTGCACAACAGCTTAATTTTTACATCCACACTGTTCAACAAAAGCTTGTTTTGAAAGAACAGATCATTGTGGAGGGGTCCCAATAGCTCAATCCTCCTACTCTGGGCTATCAGAGCTGAGCGTTGCCTAAACCCCTGATTACCAACACCATCCAGTGGGACCACTTCCTGCTGCTCAGCTGTGTTTTTGTAGAACAGCCCTGTGGAGAAGTGTGTGAACAGCATGTCACGGCTGTAATTGAGAAGTAACTCAATGAAGGCGTGGTAGGGGTTGCAGTTGTTGCTCTGGCTTATCAGTTGATCCCCCAGCACAACATCCAGCTGGCTGAAAATAAAGTCCAGTGGGTAATTCATGAGACCCATGGCCTCACAGGCTCCAAGGTTGGACCCGTCAGCTTTTACAATCTTGCAGCAAAGGTACATCAGGGTGTTGTTCAGATCTATGTAAACTTCCCCATTTCCAGAGTCCAGAGATGCAGACTCTGCAATAGTAGAAAGTTTCAAACAAATCCAGATTGGATTTGGTACATTCTTCTGAGCAGCCATGAACAAAAGCCATTCATTTTAAAATATGTTTCTTTTTCTAGCAGTAGAATGGGACCTCTTTCACAGGGTTTTGTTTCTTTTGCACCATTCAGCCTGGCTTGTTGTTCTTTTTTCTTCTTGTTGTTCTAGTCAGAGTGTTGTCTGGCTCCCCCCTTCCTTTTTCTTTTAAAGGGCTGGGGTGGACTTTCCCTCTGGGAGCGTGACATGGCTCTCTTTCTTTTAAGGCTTTTTTTATGAATATAAGCAATTCCCGAGCCTTCCTGGTTTGACAGCGTTTCCAACTTGTCAATGACAACATTGGAAACATGTCGAAACACTTTTTTTGCAATATCTTGAGCAGCACTTTTAACTTGTGGTGTAACAATTTCCAAACCCCTTTTCAAAAGTGGGATGTTTTTTCTAAACAGGCTACAGAATATACCTCCACCACCCACATCATACATCACAGGAATGCCTTGAAAACCAGGGAGACCATTGCTGGCCTGGCAATTCACATACAAGGACAGGTCCCCATAATTTTTTTCCACTAGCATTTTGGCCTGGTTTCTTAAAATATCAGAGGCTTCTGGGGCCAAAGATGCAGCTTGAGAATCACCTTCCCAAAGCAAAATGAGACATGCTTATTCTGATCAATCTTTATTTAAATGCTGATCATGTCGATGTGCTGGTGGTTTACGGGAACATATTGTGGCTTATCATATGTCGCCATCACGATCTCATTGTTATTACTGCCAGTCGGAACACAGTGCAATAAATTTCTGTTGAAGCTATGGTTGTAGCGCTTTATAAACTCTGACAACACATCAATGTAGCGAAAAGTGTTGCTTGCTATAAAATTTCTCTACATCTTGGTTTTGAGTGTCCTGTTAAAACACTCTATAACAGTCTTTTGCTTCATTATTAGTAACAAAATGGTGAACATTACACTGCTTTGACAGCTTGTTTAAAGGCCAGTTCAAAGATTCTTTTCCTCAATCAGTCTGTAATTTTTGAGGCTTGCAACCCCTGCTAAAAAATGTTTTAAAAGCCCTGGCTATTTCAGAACCAGTTTTGCCTTTTAGACCAATGGCCCTGACATGCTTGGATAATATGTCTATCACCGTTAAGATGTACTTAATACCATTGTTGTGTTTGGAAAACTGTTGCATGTCCACCAAGCCTGCCTGCCATTGTGCATCCACCTCTGCCATAATCACCTTGTTTCTTTCAAAGTGCTTTCTTGCAGTCTTGAGTAAGCTGTAAGCATCCTGGCTTGCAAACCATTTGGCTTTTGTTCAGATCAGCAATTTACCTTTTATCAGCTTCAAAAAGGGGATTTATACCCTCAAAGCTTCCCACCTCACCAGGAGCATAGTAAATCTCTTTTAACAGAAGTGGTGGCATAGACATGTCTATGGACATGCTGCTACTACACACATGTATGAAATGAAACACTGGACAATCAATTTATCTCAAATAAAGAGAAACCTTATTAACAGGGTATGAGGGGAGTTGGTTGCCAGTTAGACTTCTCCAGGTTTTTTCCTTTTTTAGCTTGAATGCTGCTGTCATTTCTATGCCCATTCTCCATTCTCTGGCTGCTGCAGGCACGGACAGGAATGCAGACAGGTCATGGCATGCTCCTGACTTATCCTCCCTCACTCAGTCAGCCAGAGCTTTTTGAAATGTTCTATAAGGACAAGGAAAAACATTGTGGTGGGTTGACCTTGGCTGGCTGCCAGGTGCCCACCCATCTGCTCTCTCCCCTTCCTCAGCAGGATGGGGGAAGAAAATAATATGAAAAAATCTCATGGGCTGAGATAAAGGCAGATTAATGAAGAAAAGCGAAGTCTGCATGTGGAAGCAAAGCAAAGCAAAAAGATTTATTCACTACTTCCCATCAGCAGATGATGTCCAGCCACTTCCTGGGAAGAAGGGCCTCAGTACGCGTAGCAGTTGCTTCGGAAGACAAACACCTTAATAATGAATGCCAACCCTCCTCCTCCTTTCTCTTAGCTTTTATTGCTGAGCACAATGTTATATGGTGTGTAGTATCCCTTTGGTCAGTTTGGGTCAGCTGTCCTGGCTATGTCCCCTCCCAACCTCTTGCCCACCCTCAGCCTACTGGCCTTTGGGGGGGGGGGGGTTGGAGAGACAGCCTTGATGCTGTGCTAGCACTGCTCAGCAGTAGCCAAAACATTGCTGTGTTATCAACGCCCTTCTAGCTACAAATACAAAGCACAGCACTATAATGGCTGCTATGAGGAAAGTTAACTCCATCCCAGCCAGACCTAATACAGACATATAGCACTAGCCTGCAGCCCGTAATGGTCCCCCACAACCATGGGGAAAGGGAGCTTCCCTACCACCACTATGCCTCTCTGTGTGGCACTTACTTACTTACCTCGAAATGCAGTTTGCGGTTCACGCACCCATTGGCCAGTTTTTCTTGTTCACATGGTGTTTTTGGGGATTCCCTTCAGGTCTTTCCCTTATTTTCCCCATGCACATGTTTTTCCAAAGTTGGCATTTTGTTCTGGTTTTCTGCAGCCTGGTAAAGTGGGGGACCCCAAGCTGACCTTTTACTTTTGTTTACTTTCTATTCACGGTTAAGCTTTAATTATTCATTCCATTAGCTGTTATTAAAGACTTTTTAATCCATTTTATACCTATATTTTTATGGCTATATGTATTTAATTTCTATAGCTTTAGATATATAAACATATAAATATCATAGAATCATAGAATACCAGGTTGGAAGGGACCTCAAGGATCATCTGGTCCAACCTTTCTTGGCAAAAGAACAGTCTAGACAAGATGGCCCAGCACCCTGTCCAGACGAATCTTAAAAGTGTCCAATGCTGGGGAATCCACCACTTCCCTAGGGAGATTATTCCAATCGCTGATTGTTCTCATTGTGAAAAATTTTCCTCTTATGTCCAATTGGAATCTCCCCAGGAGTAACTTGTACCCATTACCCCTCATCTTTTCCATGTGACTCCTTGTAAAAAGGGAGTCTCCATCTTCTTTGTAGCCACCCTTTAAATACTGGAACATGGTGATAAGGTCTCCCCTAAGCCTCCTTTTCTCAAGGCTGAACAAGCCCAGTTCTCTCAGCCTTTCCTCATATATAAATATATATTTATATAAATATATAGACATATATACATATATAGAAGTATATATACAAAATGATGTATCTATGTAAAAATAAATAAAATACATATTAATACATATTTTTACACTCCTTTATATATATATATTTCTGTATATGTATCTATTGTATATAGAATCATAGAACCGTTGAGGTTGGAAAAGACCCTTAAGATCATCGAGTCCAACCATTAACCTAACACTGCCAAGTCCACCACTAAACCATGTCCCTAAGCACCACGTCTACCCATCTTTTACATATAAATGTATATATTTTTATATCATGGAGTGCCTGAAAACATGTGGGCATGATGGTGTCAAGAAATGGCTGTCAGCCTATTACAAAGCAGTATGAAAACATGTGGGGAATTATGCTATCAAAAGTAGTGGCCTCCCTGTATGTAATGACAGGGGTTTTCCTTTTCTGATGTACTTTTGGGTTCACTGTGAAGGGCAACTAGTCCTGCAAGCCAATCACAACAGAGCACATGACTGGAAGAGGGGAGTGATTTCCAGGGCAAATGGCCCCTGAGGCTGCTGGGAGGGGGTGAGATTTCTGCTGGAAGCTGGGGGGTGGGGCACCTGTCACTTCTTATCTTATGTATCAGTGGTACCTATACTACTCATGAAACATTGTAAACTACAAGTCAATCTTGCAAAACTCCATTTTAAAGTAGTTTTCCTTTTTAAATTTGCTTGTGTAAGAAAAACAAGATCCCAATTCTTAGTTTTGAATGACATCATAATTTAAATGGTGGAAAAAATGATCATAGAATCATAGAATCGTTAAGGTTGGAAAAGACCCTTAGGATCATCGAGTCCAACCGTTAACCTATCATTGCCAAGTCTACCACTAAACCATGTCCTTGAGCACCACGTCTACCCTTCTTTTAAATACCTCCAGGGATGGGGACTCAACCACTTCCCTGGGCAGCCTGTTCCAATGCCTGACTACCCTTTCGGTGAAGAAGTTTTTCCTAACGTCCAACCTAAACCTCCCCTGGCACAGCTTGAGGCCGTTTCCTCTCCTCCTATCACTTGTTACTTGGGAGAAGAGACCGACCCCCACCTCACCACAACCTCCTTTCAGGTAGCTGTAGAGAGCAATAAGGTCTCCCCTCAGCCTCCTCTTCTCCAGACTAAACAACCCCAGCTCCCTCAGCCACTCCTCATAAGACTTGTGCTCTAGACCCTTCACCAGCTTCATTGCCCTCCTTTGGACACGCTCTAGTACCTCAATGTCCTTCTTGTAGTGAGGGGCCCAAAAGTGAACACAGTACTCGAGGTGGGGCCTCACCAGTGCCGAGTACAGGGGCACCATGACCTCCCTGGTCCTGCTGGCCACACTATTCCTGATACAAGCCAGGATGCTGTTGGCCTTCTTGGCCACCTGAGCACACTGCTGGCTCATGTTCAGGCGGCTGTCAACCAACACCCCCAGGTCCTTTTCCACCAGGCAGCTCTCCAGCCACTCCTCCCCCAGACTGTAGCATTGCATGGGGTTGTTGTGACCCAAGTGCAGGACTCGGCACTTAGCCTTGTTGAATCTCATACAGTTGGCCCTGGCTAAACGATCCAGCCTGTCCAGGTCCCTCTGTAGGGCCTTCCTACCCTCCAGCAGATCAACACTTCCACCCAACTTGGTGTCATCTGCAAAATTATATCATGATGATATAATGAAATAAGAAGTAAATCTACAGTGGCCAAAAAGCCAACTGTAAATTCAATGGAGAAAAATGACTGTAGTTTCTGGGATCAGATACAGTTTTGAATGTATTGTAGCTCATTTGTTAATCAATGCAGAAAGAGCCAGTAAATGAGACCTGCTTCGTTATGGCTGTCCCACAGTTATTTTGCAGAAGCATGGAGCGAATAACTTCTTAAGCTGGTTCTCCTTCTCTTTGAGAGAGGATAATCTTTGAGAAACATTTTATGGTGCATCTTTTAAAGAAAAAGTTCATTAGTCTTTACTGAAAAAAACATTTGGTTGACCTTGAAAATAAAGCATTCACGAGAAATATGAACTGAAGTTTTCATTATTCCTTAAACCCTCCCTTCTGAGAGACAAAAAATTCCACCTTCCATTGCTGCTCCACAATACCAAGTTGTCAGGCAACTGATCTTTTATGGTGGATCACCATGGTGACTGATGTAAACAAAATCATAACTCCCATTACCTAGCTAAATACTAGGACAGGGTTATAAAAGAGGAAGGAGTAACTCTGAATTTTAAAGAGAGAATATATTACTGACAATGAGATTTCAGAAAAAAATGAATTGCTATGGTTGATATTATAGTTAATATGGTTCTTCTTACTAGACATTCTTTTTTTTCCACTGTCCTACAAGCCATTCCAAACCACGTTTCTCCTAATTTAATAAGTACATTTTCAGCATAATTAAGCTAGCTGAGGAAACCACTACACCCATCAGTTAAACCTTCAGTCACAGTACAACCAATGTGTGCACAGATGAACTGTGCTAGCATTGTTACAATGGATTGAAAAGCCTTTTGGGAATATAAACAAAAGCTAAAAATGTCTAGTAAGGTACACTGGGTAGTATCCTATCACTGGATACTAGGGAGAAGAGATCAGCACCTCCCTCTCCACTGCCCCTCCTCAGGAAGCTGTACAGAGCAACGAGGTCACCCCTCAGCCTTCTTTTCTCCAAACTAGACAAACCCAGAGTCCTTAGCCGCTCCTCATAGGACATTCCTTTCGGCCCTTTCACCGGTTTTGTAGCCCTCCTCTGGACGCATTCAAGGACCTTAACATCCTTCTTAAATTGAGGGGCCCAGAACTGCACACAGTACTCAAGGTGAGGCCGCACCAACGCTAAGTACAGCGGGATAATCACCTCTTTTGACTGGCTGGTTATACTGTGCTTAATGCACCCCAGGATGCGTTTTTCCCTCTTGGCTGCCAGGGCACACTCACTGCTGACTCATATTGAGCCTGCTGTCTACCAGCACCCTCAGATCCCTTTCTGCAGGGCTGCTCTCCAGCCACTCCTCTCCCAATTTATGCTTGTGCCCAGCATTACTCCGTCCTAGGTGCAGAATCTGGCATTTGTTCTTGTTAAGTTTCATCCCATTAATGATTGCCCAATGCTCCAATTTATCTAGATCCCTCTGTAAGGCTTCTTGACCCTCAAGGGAGTCAACAGCACCTCCCAGTTTAGCATTATCAGCAAACTTGCTAATGGTGCATTCAACTCCTGCATCCAGATCGTTGATAAATATATTGAACAGAACTGGCCCTAGAACTGAACCCTGAGGAACACCGCTGGTGACTGGTCACCAGCCAGATGTAGCCCCATTCACTACAACCCTTTGAGCCCTGCTGTTCAGCCAGTTCTTCACCCAGCGCACTGTGAACCTGCTCATCCCACAGTTGGACAACTTGTCCAGAAGGATGCTGTTGAGGGACAGTATCAAAAGCCTCATTAAATCCAGAAAAACTACATCTACTGCCTTCCCTTCATCCAAGAAGCGGGTGACATTATCACAGAAGGATATCAAATTAGTTAGGACGTTCCCTTTGTGAATCCATGTTAAGTCTCAAAGGCGCAGGAGCAGGCCGTCCCCATGTGCTGTAAGTCGAGCAGACAGGGGAGACCGGCCTGGCTGAACAGAGAGCTTTGGCTGGAACTAAAGAAAAAATGAAGAGCTTCCCACCTTTGGAAGAAGGGGCAGGTGACTCAGGAGGACTACAAGGATGTTGTGAGGTTATGCAGGGAGAAAATTAGAAAGGCGAAGGCCCAGCTAGAACTTAAACTGGCCACCGCCGTTAAAGATAACAAAAAATGTTTTTACAAATATATCATCGACAAAAGGAGGGACAGGGAGAATCTCCCTCCTTTGTTGGATTCAGAGGGAAACATTGCCACAAAGGATGAGGAGAAGGCTGAGGTACTTAATGCCTTCTTTGCCTCAGTCTTTAATAGTCAGACTGGTCATCCTCAGGGTATTAATGCTCCTGAGCTGGAAGATGGAGATAGGATGCAGAATGAAGCCCTGGTTGTCGAAGAGGTAACAGTCACCGACCTGCTCCTCCACCTGGATGTTCACAAGTCCGTGGGGCCAGATGGAATCCACCCAAGGATACTGAGGGAGCTGGCAGAGGAGCTGGCCAAGCCACTCTCCATCATTTATCAGCAGTCCTGGTCAACCGGGGAGGTCCCAGATGACTGGAAGCTAGCAAATGTGACGCCCCTCTACAAGAAGGGTCGGAAGGAGGATCCGGGGAACTACAGGCCTGTCAGCCTGACCTCGGTGCCGGGGAAGGTCATGGAGCAGATCATCCTGAGTGCCATTACGTGGCATGTACAGGACAACCGGGGGATCGGGCTCAGCCAGAATGGGTTTATGAAAGGCAGTTCCTGTTTCACTAACCTGGTCTCCTTCTATGACAAGGTGACCCGCTTAGTGGATGAGGGGAAGGCTGTGGATGTTGTCTACCTGGACTTTAGTAAGGCCTTTGACACTGTCTCCCACAGCATTCTCCTGGAGAAGCTGGCTGCTCATGGCTTGGATAAGTGCACTCTCTGCTGGGTTAAAAACTGGCTGGATGGCTGGACCCAAAGAGTTGTGGTGAATGGAGTTAAATCCAGTTGGCGGCCAGTCACAAGTGGTGTTCCCCAGGGCTCAGTATTGGTGCCCCTGTGTTCGGCACTGGTGAGGCTGCACCTCGAGTACTGTGTTGACTTTTGGGCCCCTCACTACAAGAAGGACATTGAGGTACTAGAGCGTGTCCAAAGAAGGGCAACGAAATTGGTGAAGGGTCTGGAGCACAAGTCTTATGAGGAGTGGCTGAGGGAGCTGGGGTTGTTTAGCCTGGAGAAGAGGAGGCTGAGGGGAGACCTTATTGCTCTCTACAGCTACCTGAAAGGAGGTTGTGGTGAGGTGGGGGTCGGTCTCTTCTCCCAAGTAACAAGTGATAGGAGGAGAGGAAACGGCCTCAAGCTGCGCCAGGGGAGGTTTAGGTTGGACGTTAGGAAAAACTTCTTCACCGAAAGGGTAGTCAGGCATTGGAACAGGCTGCCCAGGGAAGTGGTTGAGTCCCCATCCCTGGAGGTATTTAAAAGAAGGGTAGACGTGGTGCTCGAGGACATGGTTTAGTGGTAGACTTGGCAGTGCTAGGTTAACGGTTGGACTCAATGATCTTAAGGGTTTTTTCCAACCTTAACCATTATATGATTCTATGATTCTGTGACTGTGCCTGATGATTGCATTGTTCTTTAAATGCCTGTCAGTAGTACCCAGTGTGATCTTCTCCATAATTTTTCCAGCTGCCGAGGTTAGACTAACAGGTCTATAGTTCCCTGGCTCTTCCCTCACACCCTTCTTGTAAATTGGAATAACACTGGCTAGCTTCCAGTCTACAGGTCCTCCCGAGGCTCCCAAGACCTTAGGTAGATTATTGAGAGGGGTCCTGCTGTAACATCCTCTAGCTCCTTCAGTACTCTGGGATGAATCCCATCAGGCCCCACGGACTTAGGAACATTCAGCCGGTCCCTTACAATTTCAGTGTCCACAAATGGAAAGTCACTGCTCCAGCAGTCGTGGTCCTCTGACTCGAGGGACCAGGCAGCCCACGGTCTATGAGTATTATTAAAGTCTGAGGCAAAAAATGCATTGAATGCCTCTGCTTTTTCTTCATCCCTATTAGTCAGGTGACCATCTTCAACAAGTATCGGTCCAATGTTTTCCTTAGACCTCCTCTTGCTATTAAGGTACTTAAAAAAGCCCTTCTTGTTGTCTGACACAACACCGGCCAGTTTCAACTCTAACTGAGCTTTGGCCTTTCGTGTCTTCTCCCTGCGTATATGAACCACGGCTCTGTAATCTTCCTGTGAAGCCTGTCCTTGCTTCCAGAGATCATACAATTTCTTTTTCCTCTTGAGCTCCACGAGGAGTTCCCTGTTCAGCCAAGCTGGTCTTCTGCCCCACTTGCTTGACTTTCGACACACTGGAATTGCCTGCTCCTGTGCTTCTAAAAGGTGGTTCTTAAAAACTGACCAGCACTTGTGGACTCCTAAGACCTCAAAAGCACATTCCCAGGGGACTCTGCTAACTAGCTCCCCAAATAGCTTAAAGTTTGCTCTCTTGAAATTCAGGGTAGCAACTCTGCTGTCCTTTTTTCTCATTACACCAAGAATTTTAAACTCAACCATTTCATGATCCCTGTGGCCAAGACAGCCACCTACCATCACATCTCCCACGAGTCCTTCTCTATTCACAAACAACAAGCCTAGGGGGGCATCTTTCCTAGTTGGCTCACAGAGTACTTGTGACAAGAGGTTATCTCCCACAAACTTGAAGAATTTCCAAGACCTGCTCGTCACAGCAGTATGATATTCCCAGTTGATGCCTGGGAAGTTGGAATCTCCCATAAGGACAAGGGCTACCGATCCAGAGATTTCTCCTAATTGCCTATAGAATAACTCATCAGTGCTATCATCCTGGCTGGGTGATTGGTAGTAGACACCCACTACAACATCTCCTTTGTTTTCCATCCCCCTAATCCTCACCCAGAGGCTCTCCACCTCATCACTGCTAACTGTAAGGGCTGTACAATCAAACCTCTCCCTTACATATAGTGCGACACCTCCACCTCACCTGCCCTGCCTATCCCTCCTGAACAGCCTGTAGCCCTCCATCCCAGCACTCCAGTTGTGGGACTCATTACAACTTACTGTGGTGGGTTGAAATTGACTGGCTGCCAGAACCCCACCCAGCCACTCTCTCACTCCCCCTCCTCAACAGGACAGAGGGGGAGAAAATAAGATAGAAAAGCTCACGACTTGAGATAAAGACAGGGAGATCACTTACCAATTACTGTCACAGGCAAAACAGACTTGACTTGGGGATAATTAATTTAATTTGTTGCCAATTAAAAATGGAATAGGATGGTGAGAAACAAAAAACAAAAACTAAAACACCTTCCCCCCACCCCCCTTCTACCCAGGCTCAACTTCACTCCTGAATCTTCTACTTCCTCCCCCACTGAGTGGCACAGGGGGAATGGGGAATGGGGGTTGCAGTCAGTTCATAACAGTTCCTCCTTCCTCCTCACACTGCTCCAGCATGGGGTCCCTCCCACAGGGTACAGTACTTCAGGAGAAGACTGCTCCAGGTCCCCCACAGGCAGCAGTTCTTGCCAGAAAACATGCTCCTGCATGGGCTTCTCTCCATGGCGTGCACCATCCTTCAGGGCATATCCACCTGCTGTGGCGTGGGGTCCTCCACGGGCTGCAGCGTGAGTATCTGTTCCATCTTGGTCCTCTCCATGGGCTGCAGGGACTACCTGCAGAGTCAGGAATGAAGAAGTGAAGCTGAGCCTGTGTAGAAGGGCGTGGGGTGGGGAGAAGGTGTTTTTAGTTTTGTCTTTGTTTCTCGTTATCCTACTCCATTTTTAATTGACAATAAATTCAACTAATTTTCCCCAAGTCGAGTCTGTTTTGCCTGTGACGGTAACTGGCAAGTTATCTCTCTGTCTTTATCTCGACCCACGGGCTTTTTCATGTTATTTTCTCCTGTGTCCTGTGGAGGAGGGGGAGTGAGAGAGCAGCTTGGTGGGTGTCTGACAGACAGCTAAGATTAACCCACCACATTGAGCAAAGAATATTATGGACCAGCCAAAATGTTAAAAAGTCTTCATTCAAATTCCTTCAGTAAAAGAAAAAAGAAAAAAAAATCAGTATTTTTTCTGCCTTGCAGTTACTATATTTTTCCATCAGCAGAAAGACAGAGAATAGCTGCATCGAGGTTTAAACCTGTCTGAAAGAACCACCTCAAAGGCTGAAAGAGTAAATGAGCTCTTGTTGCCTTTCAATCATTGTCCTTTCTGTCAAGGCTGTCAAGAGGATTATCAATTAGTGTCAAATGTGGCAGCTTTGAGAAATGAATTGTTTGTCCACTTGGAGGCAAATTCAAGCACTGATAGAAGCAACTGAAATCAGTGGATATTTATCTTCTACAGCTTTTTGTAAGCTATAGACATGGAGCTACAGACCAAAACAAACAAAAGACCCTCAACTTGAGCAGCAGCCCTGCAAATAAAGCCTACTTTATTCAACTCTTATTAACTCTTTATATTCACATCACTTAAATAGCATGCTAATCCCAAGCCAGATAAAAATCTGAAGATTATTAAAACTTGTTTAGTTTCTAATAGTAATAAATAAGTAAATACACCATAATGAATCACAGCTATTATGAGTTTGGATCCTGTCCAGCAAGAAAACACTTGAACAAATAAGGTAAGGCTGTTGACTGGCCAGAGTTCAATGTATGTTTGCTCTAAACATGATCAAAGTAATGTAAGCAAAGCCCATGCTTCTGCACTCTTTATTACACTCCCATTTCTATCTGTAACTGTTGCTGTCAGCAGAACTCTTAATGGACAGTTGTGGTGCCAAAATCCTACGTATCTTTTAAATGTGTCTAAACCTTACTAACTAGTAAGCACCATAAATAAGACTTCATCGCGATAGTTCTCTCTTAAGTGCCACAGGTTAAACATCCAGCTGCAATTAGCCATAAAACTCTCTATTATCACAGGGACATAATAAAGACTAAAAAAATGATGCTCAGAAATTGGACTTACAGATTTGAATGAATGAACAAGCCTGTTTAATGTTCCCAGTTAAGAAAACAAATAAACAAACAAACAAACAAAAAAACCACACAAACCACAGGTACTCCAGCATTTTGGGGCCAGTCACAGAGGTTACTGAAGTATTAACAGAAGACCCCCAGGTAAGCAAATCAAATAGACTTATCTCCCATACAAGGTACATGCAGTTACTATTCCAATATGCAAACTGGCACAGCAATCACAGGGTGAGGATAGTCTTTTTTCAGAGGTCTGATATCCCAGCTCCACAATATGGAAGGTGTTTTATCTCCCTTCTTAATCGCATCTAAATAAACCAGATTGCTGGTCCAGAGCAACTCCTTGGCAATTCCATAGCTGGTCCAGAGCCATTTCCTTAGAGTAAAACCAGTCAAAAACTGAGATGCACATTCTTGTTTAACTACAACAAAAAAAAAAAGTGAGAAAGAACATCAATACACAGTCTAAGAGAAAGGAAGTCTTAGAAATTTATATATTCAGTGCACTCCTAAGTGGTAGGTTTGGGGTTTTTTGTTTGTTTTTTTACAGTTTTTGATAGTTAATTACCTTAAGCTGCTTGTCCTGAATCTCTTGGATATGAGCAAAGTACTATATATAGAACATGTAACAGTCACATAAATAAATAAAACGTCTTTCCCTTCAACACACATTTCACAGTTCCTTCATTGAGGAAACAGTTTTGTGTTCAGTGTTGCTCAAAATTCTCATACGAAGTGTACTGCGTTTCTACAGTATGTTGTTTGAAAGCATAAGCAAAGGGGCTGCGCAAAAACCAAACACTTCTTGAAGACAAGCCTGTCTTCAGAAGGATAAATACTGAAATTGCTCCCTTCATATCATCTTCTATACCTTACATTTCTTTCAAAAGAAATTTCAAAATTTTAATCGCAGCCTAACGCTCATTCATGGACAATTTCATAGGCAAAGATGGAGAAGACAGAGGATGAAACGACAAAAGTGAATTTTTCTGATATTCGTGTGTGAATAATTTTCTGAAATGGCTCAAAATACTATCATATCAGAAATAAAGAGCAAGTAGTCTATATGATTAAAAGAACAAGTAATCCATAAAGCATATCTGTAATAAGAATGTGGTGTACATACACTGAAAAAAATGGGAAATAATCTGTTAAGTGTGACAAGAAAAAAAAAAAACCACAAAACTTAGTTTTGGGTCTTTTGGGGGAAAGAAGGCAAGGTTGAGCACTTTGATAGAGTTTTATACACGACCTAGTCTTACTGAGCCAGTGCTGTTAGAATTCCTTATGGGAACTATTAGGAGCAGAAGGGGGATTTTTCAAAAGCAATCATCACACAAATTCTGTGAGTTCTAAAAATATTGCTATTACCTGTCTGGGGATACAAACAAGTTGCATTCTTATAAAATATATTTCAAGATCAACAAAATAGTATATTAAAGTGGGGAGGGGGTTTGGGAGATTTTTTTTTTTAGGGTTGGGGGGTTAAGGGGAGTTTTCAGGGGGTTCAGGTTTTTGAGGGTTGAAGGTTTTTTGAGGGGTTGAGGGGCGTTTGGCAGGGGAGTTTCAGGGGGGGTTGGAGAGTTTTGGGAGGTGGGTTGGGAGGACTTTAGGGTTTGGGGCAGGGGGCAAAATTCCCCATCTGGAATTTTTCTCAGGCTATAACAAGGGTGAAATAAAAAGTTGGCAAGACCTGTCACCTCTGTTATCAGAGCTGCCCTCACCCTGCTGATGACATCTCAGTGATTTGCAGTACCAGGCACTCTGTTCAGTAATGGCTGCTTTGCAGCTCCAAGAGAAATTATAAATGGAATGGTGCCCCAGGTCATGCTGGTGCATTAATGTGAATGGGAAACACATGTGAAGACTAATCTGTAACTGGATAATAGTGTTATTCCTGTTTGTCATGGACTCTTTATTCCTAATTAAGAAATGGCAGGGAAAAAATACAAGAGGTCTGATCTTTTAAGACAGTCTGTCACCACTAAAAAAAAACAGTTTTAAGGCCATTTTGCTACCTTTAGCAGCATATAATTTAAAATTATAGTAAAACCTACTACATCTTGTTGATAGATCTTGTAACTAGGTTAGATATAGTAAAGTCATACTATCCACATGATAAAATTCCTTAACCTTAATGTGCCAAAAGTCATTTATCATCATATTATATTTAGTAGTGTTACAGGTCTATAGTATCAGTCTCCTCTCATTCACAATTTAAAAATAGGCAGTTTTAACAGTGGCTTACCTGGAATTCGTTTCAGACTGTATTTCTGTACAGTGCAGCCAGATGCTGCGGTGATCCTGACTGGAAGTCAGAAAGTGACACAATGCTGTAATTATTGTGGCTCTGATTATACTTTTAAATATGATCAGCATATAATACTTTCAAGTATAATTCAATACACATGCAGATCTGCTTGAATTTTTTAATCTGACCATATGATTTCTTTCCCAAGTAGTGTGCATTCAAGTTATACTCCCAGGAAGGAAAGGAATGACTGCACCCAAAAACATGCAAGATACTTCTATCTGCATTTATAGCGCAGATGAGCTGAACAATTCTAGAAGCAGATGTATGACTTGCAATTGTATAGCTAATGACTTTTTTTAAAAATTATGCAAAAGCTAAAGCTTAAAACTTATTTATGACTGCAAACCAATAATAGTAGCAAGGATATTATAGTTTTGAGTGAATACAGATTGTGCTAAAGTACTGACTATGCCTTATGCTAACACCTCTAGTCTTTTAAAAGCATTCTATATTATAAATATTTTGCATGGATCCAGTAATAATATAAGAAAAATAACCTTTTATGGACATGTTCCATCTGCCCCCTGTAGAGAACTGCTAGTGTAAAACAACAAGATGTCTCAAACAGCCTGGGTGCTAAAACCACAATGCAGAGCGACGGTCGCTAGGACCCAGGACCAGACAGTACCCTGGAGTGAGGGTGAGGGAGGGAGGGAGCCCTGTGGAGACAGAGGGGCATAGGCCCCGTTCCCAATGGTCTGTGAAGCGTCTTATTCCCCCCCACACCTACTGCCTGGGGGACAGTCCTGGTATCACTCCTCTTGGTTTGACTGGTCGCTGATGTAATTTTCCAATTAGCAAAACTACTAACCACTTGTGCCTTGGGAAAGGAATTTGGGAGGGAGCTAAAAGATAACAAACTGTGGAAAACTAACGGCTCTAACCTTGAAGAAGAGCTAACAAGACGATAAAAGGGAACATCTTGGCACCAAAGACTGGACAGTGGCCAGAGAAGATAAAACTGCAGAAAGTAGGTGAAAGGTAAATGTGGCGAGGGGAGATCACGGCCACCGACTCAATTCAGGACCGAAAAGACTTGCCCCCCCCCACCTGAAAGGAGCATGCACGCTAATTTACATAGCAAGCGAGGCTAATTTAAATACAGTAAACCAATAGTGTACGAAATGTTAATCACTAACCAATAAGTGTAAATTTAGGCGGGTTTATACTAATCATGTAGCCTGATAAATGTGCTGTAGTTTGTAGTTTGTGTGTGCGCGCGCGCGCTCATGTGTGTGCCGGTACTCGTGTTTATGTTCATGCTCATGTTCGTGCATGCGTGATTTGTGGAATTATTATCACCAAGCACCCTGCGCAGAATCAACATCTCTATAAGAACCTTCACTTCTCCTCACTCTTCTCCTTCTTTCCTCACCGAATACCCTTGTTGGCAGGACCAACGCCAGATCCAGGACTGGTGATTCTCTTTTCCTTCTCTCTCTCTCTCTTTCACTTTTCCTAAGGTTATTAAGTTGTTAGAGTTGTTAAACTGAAGTCAAGTACTGAATAGCCTACTTTCCGTAAAACCACATAGCTAGGGTGAATATAACTGTGAGAGGGTTGGCGGGTATCGAATATTTGTACTCAATATTTGTCTCTATAGAAGCTTTCTATTAAAGCTGGTGTTTGTGTACAGACCTTGAGTGTTGGCCCACCTTAATCCACACCGAGAGGATTTGCGAATCTTTGTCACTCCTCCCCCCTCCTCCCCAGGTGGGACGTGACACCCCCCCCATCTCTTCAGAGCAACATCTTTTCAAAACGGATTAGTTAATTGCGAAGCAAGAATAGAAGGCTGCATCTTTTGATCCATAGTTTTACATTCTACGTGAAACAATATACTTTAAAGCTCCTATTTGTCATTGTATAATGGTGTTCCATAGCCAAAATTAGACAATCATCAGGTGCACAATCTTTTAGAAATGCTAAGTGAAATTCACAATATTGCATGTCAAAGGTAATTCATTAACTCATTTAAAAACTTTCAAATTTCTAAAGACTTATTTTGATAGTAAGAAGCCAGACATATCAGAAATGCCCTAAACCTCCTCTCTGACTGCTGTGGGTTAACCCTGGTCAGCAAGAAAGCACCACACAGCCACTTGCTCACTCCCCACCACCACCCCAGTGGGACAGGGCATATAATAGGAAGAGCAAAAGAAAGAAAACTCATGGGTCGAGATAAAGATAGTTTAATAAGTGAAGGAAACAGGAAGAAGAAAGAAAAACAACTAAACAAAACAAGTGATGCAAAGGTATCACCTCCCACAAGTAGACTGATGCCCAGCCAGTCTCTGAGCAATGGCTACCTCCTCTCTGTTTTTATTGCTGAGCATGATGTTATATGGCATGGAATATGCTTTTGGCCATTTCAGGTCAGCTGTCCTGGTTGTGTCCCCTCCCAACTTCTTGCACACTCCCAACCTACTTACTGGGGGGAGCAGAGCTGTATGCACCCTTGATGCTGTGCAAGTACTGTTCATCAGTAGCCATAACACTGGTGTGTTATCAACATTGTTTTGGTCACATATCTAAAACATAGCACCATACAGGCTGCTATGAAGAAAATGAACTCCATCCCAGCCAGACCCAGTACAGCAAAGAATCTGAATTTCCTTGTATGAATGTTTGGGGTTTTTTTGGTCTCCTCTCTCCCCTTCTTCACAACTTAATCTGGCTACTTCTGTAAAAGAAAAAAAAAATGTTTCTATAAATACCTTAACAACAAAAGGAGGGTTAAGGAGAATCTCCATCCTTTATTGGATGCGGGGGGAAACATAGTGACAAAGGATGAGGAAAAGGCTGAGGTACTTAATGCCTTCTTTGCCTCAGTCTTTAATAGTCAGACCAGTTGTTCTCGGGGCACCCAGCCCCCTGAGCTGGAAGACAGGGATGGGGAGCAGAATGAAGCCCCCATAATCCAAGGGGAAATGGTTAGCGACCTGCTACACCACGTAGACACACACAAGTCTATGGGGCCGGATGGGATCCACCCAAGGATACTGAGGGAGCTGGCAGAAGTGGTCACCAAGCCACTTTCCATCATCTATCAGCAGTCCTGGCTAAAAAGGGAGGCCCCAGTTGACTGGAGGTTAGTAAATGTGATGCCCATCTACAAGAAGGGCTGGAAGAAGGATCCGGGGAACTACAGGCCTGTCAGCCTGTCCTCGGTGCTGGGGAAGGTCATGGAGCAGATCATCTTGAGTGCCATCACGCAGCATGTATAGGACAACCAGGGGATCAGGGACAGCCAGCATATGTTTCTGAAAGGAAGATTCTGCTTGACTCACCTGATCTCCTTCTATGACAAGGTGACCCGCTTAGTGGATGAGGGAAAGGCTGTGGATGTTGTCTACCTGGACTTTAGTAAGGCCTTTGACACCTGTAGCGTTTGTTACATATCAAGGTTATACCGGCGGATCTCCAGCCGACCCGGGCTGGGGAAGGAACAGTCAGCACACACAGTGTGGGTGTTCAGCTTCCCCATTTATTGCGCAGTAGTTTACCTTTATACTCCCAACAGTAGGCGTGTCATGTTATAAGGGGCGGGGAAAAAGGAGGGTCGACCCTTAACTCTTTCCGTACAGCGTGTGATCTTCCGGTCGCCAGCCCTTATCTTTACTACATTTCCCCCTCCCTTAGCTCCAGTAGCTCTGGATCTCGCTGGGGAAGCTGCGTGTAAAATAATCGATATGTGGTAAGACTTCTTAAGACACCGCTTCCCACAGCATTCTCCTGGAGAAACTGGCTGCTCATGGCCTGGACTGGCACATGCTTCACTGGGTAAAAAACTGGCTGGATGGCTGGACCCAAAGAGTTGTGGTGAATGGAGTTAAATCCAGTTGGCAGGCGGTCACAAGCGGTGTTCCCCAGGGCTCAGTACTGGGGCCAGTTCTGTTTAATATCTTTATCAATGATCTGGATGAGGGGATTGAGTGCACCCTCAGGAAGTTTGCAGATGACACCAAGTTGGGTGGAAGTGTCGATCTGCTGGAGGGTAGGAAGGCCCTACAGAGGGACCTGGACAGGCTGGATCGATGGGCTGGGGCCAACTGTATGAGATTCAACAAGGCTAAGTGCCGAGTCCTGCACTTCGGTCACAGCAACCCCAGGGAATGCTACAGTCTGGGGGAGGAGTGGCTGGAGAGCTGCCTGGCGGAAAAGGACCTGGGGGTGTTGGTTGACAGCTGCCTGAACATGAGCCAGCAGTGTGCTCAGGTGGCCAAGAAGGCCAATAGCATCCTGGCTTGTATCAGGAATAGTGTGGCCAGCAGGACCAGGGAGGTGATGGTGCCCCTGTACTCGGCACTGGTGAAGGCCGCACCTCGAGTACTGTGTTCACTTTTGGGCCCCTCACTCCAAGAAGGACATTGAGGTGCTGGAGCGTGTCCAAAGAAGGGCAATGAAGCTGGTGAAGGGTCTAGAGCACAAGTCTTATGAGGAGCGGCTGAGGGAGCTGGGGTTGTTTAGTCTGGAGAAGAGGAGGCTGAGGGGAGACCTTATTGCTCTCTACAACTACCTGAAAGGAGGTTGTGGTGAGGTGGGGGTCGATCTCTTCTCCCTAGTAACAAGCGATAGGACGAGAGGAAACGGCCTCAAGCTGCGCCAGGGGAGGTTTAGGTTGGATACTACGAAAAACTTCTTCACTGAAAGGGTAGTCAGGCATTCGAACAGGCTGCCCAGGGAAGTGGTTGAGTCCCCGTCCCTGGAGGTATTTAGAAGACGTGTAGACGTGGAGCTTAGGGACATGGTTTAGTGGTGGACTTGGCAGTGCTAGGTTAACGGTTGGACTCGATGATCTTAAGGGTCTTTTCCAACCTAAACGATTCTATGATTCTATGATTCTTTGATTCTTGATTAAATTATTCTCCAGCAGCTTTACAAATATACTTTGATTTCAGAATGGATTGGAAGATCAAATCCTCTTCTGAAGCTTTAATTTACCACAAAATTGGCATGAGTACAAGACAAATAGGATAAGTGGGGACGGTAAAGGAACAGTGACGTTATTGTTTGGATGAGGAAAGCTTTGTGTGGGTACAGAAGCATGAGCAGACCTCAAATATAGCCTGAGATTTGCTTAATAAAACAAAGGGAGGACTGTTGTGCTAGTCACTTTCCAGCTCAAACAGAATCCAATACATAGCATTAGTAGCAAGGCTTGTTAAAGCCTTAGGCTGCAAGCTGTGAATTTTCACCTACATACTCTGACCGTATACTGAACTTTTACTTAGCTACATGAAGGAAGGCCCTGAAACCAGTGCAAACCAGGAAGATAAGGTAGCCACAACCATCAGGAGAAGCTGCAACTATTCAAGATAAGAAAAGGAATGTACTGCCTAGAGACAAAGGATCCAATAAGGAACAAGAAGACCCCAGACCCAAATATTGCTATTGGAGGGAACCGTCACGTGTGGGGAGAGGAACTTAGATTGTAAGGGTATAATTGCCCAGGGATTTCTTTGTTTGGGGTCCCTCTCCAGAGGCACTCAGCTTGAGCTGTTTTTTACTGCTGTACCACTCAATAAATTCGCATGGTGTATTTTGTATCGGAGACTCTGCTTTGGGGAAACCTAGGGTCGAGCCTGAGGGGAGAGGAAGCGCCCGAGGGTGAGTGTGTGTGAGCAAGGAGCCGAAAAGGGGCACCCATCAGCTCAATGGAGCTTCCCTCTGCGAAGGGACTCCGGTCCTAGCAGTTAAAGTCTCGGGTGGTGTGTGTGTGACTCCCTGAATGGTGTGTGAATGCTCAGGCAGCGGCTTCTCCTTTAACACTGGCCCCCACACCTGTGAGTGGGGCCAACCTGACACCCATTCAGGCTTTCCCTGCTCTCTGCATTTCTCCTTGAGATCCTGCTGACTACGTCAAATGTTCTGCACCAGGAGGGGGGTGGTGCAGGGTTCTTTTTGGATCACAGTAAGAAAGGTATGACTACAAATAGCATAATGAAATTGTTTTAATAATAGTAAGATAAAAACAGGAAAAGAAATATAGATAGCAAGTAAATCTTATGTCTCTTCAGATACTGGGAACGCTGTTTTTGTGTAGCATTGGATGGACCCCAGGTGGACAGCCACGGCACGCTGTGCAGTATTCCTGTCCATGGAGAGGTTCACCCTTCCAACAGTACCGTGAGGGTAATGTGTAAAAACCAAAACTATACAACTTGTTTTGGCAGGTAGGAATGCTCTCTCTTTATTAATGCCCACCAGAGCCTAGCTATCTACATGTATCTAGGAACTGTATCCAGGAACAGCACATATCCAGAGCCTTCCAGCATGTTACCTTATATTGTTATATACCTGAGGTTATACAGTGGTCCCTTATGCTAACATATGAGTATCTCAAGCCTTAGCACAAGGCCCAATATGGCTGTCAGGGCTTGCTCAAGATCACTAACTCCTTGAATACAATGTCTTCTGCAAGGACCTCAATACAGCATTCAAGTGATCTTTGTAGGACTGCATATTCCATTCCAAGGTCTAAATAAGATGGTTTATATGTTAGAAAATTGGAAAAAAAGCCCAACATGTTCCTTGTGGTCTACTGACAGACTAGTTTATGATCTGTCCCTTGAATGAGACTACAAGCTAGAAGACCCAAGGCTAAACATTTTCATTTGCCACTCCAAATATTCTTTCTGCCTCTATGCAAATCAGGCACACTAATTCACTTGTGGATCAGCTCTAGGTAGCTCTTTATTTCCCATGGACAAGGTACTAGCGAATAAGGAATCACATGGGGTATGTGATCTTGGGCAAGTCACCTACCCTTTTTGGATGACAGTTTTCCAAGTATTGACTTTTGTAAAGGTTGGTCATCTGTGGACAGATAGTGAGATGAAAGCCCTAAATAAGATTATTCAGTGATTCCTCCATTTCTTTTTCACCAGTTCCCTTTTCTTCTGCTATTTCTGGTGGATATGCTAATTCACAGTGTCTTACCAGCTATCTTGACATTGGGCTGAACTTACAAATAGCTATAAGAGCTAACAGTCTTCAGGTCTTATGCAATCCTAAGAGCTGATATCTACCTGAATGGGAGGTACTTAGCACTAAAAGTGGCATTAGTCTTCTGTGACATGGATTTAAGCCATTGTGTTGGGTTTACGTGGCAAGGTTTTGTTAGTGCAGGGGTGTCCTGGTTTCAGCTGGGACAGAGTTAGTTTTCTTCCTAGTAGCTGGTATAGTGCTGTGTTTTGGATTTAGGATGAGAATAATGTTGATAACACAACGATGTTTTGGTTGTTGCTAAGTAGTGCTTACGCTAGTCAAGGACTTTTCAGCTTCCCCTGCTCTGCCAGGTGCACAAGAAGCTGGGCGGGGGCACAGCCAGGACAGCTGACCCAGACTGGCCAAAGGGCTATTCCATACCATATGACATCGTGCTCAGTATATAAAGCAGGGGGAAGAAGAAGGAAGGGGGGGATGTTTGGCGTGATGGCGTTTGTCTTTCCAAGTAACCATTGCACGTGATGGAGCCCTGCTTTCCTGGAGACGGCTGAACACCTGCCGGCTGATGGGAAGTAGTGAACGAATTCCTCGTTTTGCTTTGCTTGCATGTGCAGCTTTTGCTTTACCTGTTAAACTGTCTTTATCTCAACCCATGAGTTTTCTCGCTTTTACTCTTCTGATTCTCTCCCCCATCCCACCGGGGAGGAGTGAGCAAGCGGATGTGTGGTGCTTAGTTGCCAGCTGGGGTTAAACCACGACAGCCTGGTTCATGGATGGATCAGCAATGTATGTTAAAGGGGAGAGGTGGTGGAAGGCAGCTGCCTTTAGTCCTGCCAAGCAAATCTTTTTGACTTGGCAAGGCAAGGGAATAGCAATCAGTATGTGGAATTAATGGCTGTGCTCATGATATTAGAAGAGTCCCCCACTCCTGAGCTATACATATATACTGACTCGTGGGCGATATATAAGGGATTAACTGCATGGGTTAGTAACTGGCAAGCAGACAACTGGACAATGGGATGCATGAATTTAAACCTGTGGGCTCAGCATGTTGATGCTCATGTCATCCGAGGTGTTGGGGAAGAGAGGGAGCACAATGCCAGAGTTGATCAGCTGGTTCAAATTGATAGCGGTACTTTACTTCCTGATACCCTCTCCCCTGATGCTTTATCTTCTGATTAGGAAGCCCTTGCTAAATAAGCCCATGAAAAATCAGGGTAACTGGGCGTTAATGGCACATACAGATGGACTCAAAGTTGGGGCATCCCATTGTACTGGGTCTGCCTAGCTAGGATGGAGTTAACTTTTTTCATAGCAGCCCGTATGGTGCTGTGCTTTGGATTTGTGGCTAAAACAGTGTTGATAACACACCAGTGTTTTGGCTGTTGCTGAACAGTGCTTGCACAGCGCCATGGCTTTCTCTCCAACCCTCCTTCCCATAGCAGACAGCTGACCCCAACTGACCAAAGGGATATTCCATACCATATGACATCATGTTCAGCAATAAAAGCTCAGGGAAAGGAGGAGGAAGGGGGAACATTTGTTGTTATGGCATTTATCTTCCCAAGTGACTGTTATGCGTGATGAGGCCTTGCTTTCCAAGAAGTGTAGCATTGAATAGGCCTCCGATCCATGCACAGCATGCTGGGCAGACCCTGTCCATAGAACAGACAACTCTACTCATTATTTCTACTGTCAAACAGAAAGGATGTTCACATGAGAACTTCTTGCTGCACTTTTAGATAAAGGCAAGGCTACGCAGGTGGCATTATCACGGGTACCAAGTGAGAGCTGCCTGCAGGCTCCTCTGTTACAATGAGCTGGCTGAGTTTTTCCTGTGGCCAAGGGATTTGTTCAGCACAACACAGGCCTGAAAGCTAAACTGTATGTGCAGCACAGAGCAGCACAGCACAGGCCTGGGCCTACCTAGGCTAACTGTTATGTGGATCACTAACTCCTTGATGCACAATGGTCTTTCGGTCAAGATCACTACATATGGTATAGGCCTTTGCAATTTCCAGTTCCATTTTATGTTAATAAAAGCTTATTATTTAATTATACTATACCTAAATTAAAATACATATTATAACTGTGAGATTATAGTGATTAGAGGCACAAAACCTATTTGGCCTTTTTTAAAAGGATGAGAGTAATTGGCTGCGTTTTGTAACTATAAAGGGAATACCATCATTGTGATACTGTATTTCTTTCATGAAACATTTAATACATGTGTCATGACATTAAACAGAGGTGATAATATATCGATATTGCCATGATGTCCAAAAGTGACAGCAAATGCTAAACAATGGTAAAAAAGGCTTGTGTCATGTTTTCAGTGAGGGCAGGTGAAATCAATGCAAACTGATCCAAAAAGAATAATCCAGACCCTTCTGAAAGCTGGTTTTGCCATAAAACTAAGCAAGGCCAAAGGACCTGGACAGGAGATGCAGCTCTTGGGAATAAAATGGCAAGATGGGCATTGCCACATCCCAATGGATGCCATCAATAAGATAACAGCCATGTCCCCACCAGCTAACAAAAAAAGAAACACTAGCTTAGGTGTTGTGGGTTTCTGGAGAATGCATAGAATCATAGAATACCAGGTTGGAAGGGACCTCAAGGATCATCTGGTCCAACCTTTCTAGCACAATCTAGATGAGAATGTTCTACGTTACAGTCATCTAGTGAGTCCTCTCTGTCAAGTGACCTGGAAGAACTATTTAGACTGGGGCCCTGAGCAGCGACAAGCCTTTGAACAGATCAAACAGTTCAAACTTTGAACAGATCAAACAGATCAAACAGATCAAACAGGAGACAGTTCATCCGGTAGCCCTTGTGCTAGTCCAGATAGGACCAGCTGTGAGAAATTGTATTGGGTGTATGTGGCAAGGTTTTGGTAGTGGGGGAAGGCTGCAGGGGTGGCCTCTGGGAAGAGGTCAGGGGCTGCCCTGTGCCAGACACAGATGGTTTGGCAATGGCCCCACCACAGGCCAAAGCTGAGCCAAGCAGCGAAGGTTGTAGCACTTCTGTGAAAACATTTAAGAAAGGGCAAAAATGCCAGACAGAAGAGGAGGGAACAAAAAGGAGTGAGAAACAACAGAGGGAACACCAAGGTCAGAGGAGTAGGAGGTGCTCCATGGCAGAGCAGCCTCCCCCGCCAAAAAAACAAAAAACAAAACAAAACCAAAAAAGGACTGTGGCCTGTGGAGGATCCATGCCTGATCAGGTACTCCCTGGACAGACTGTGGCCCATGGATAAGCCCACCCCAGAACAGATATTTCCCTGAAAGGAACTTTGGCCTATGGATGAGCCCACACTGGAGCAGACTCACCCCTGAAGGGACTGCAGCCTGTGGAGGACTCATGACAGAGTGCAGGACAAGAGTGAGAAGAACGGCAGAGAGAAACAGCTATGTCCTGACTACAACCCTGCCTCCTTGTGCAACTTGCAGCAATAAAAAGGGGGGAGGGGGTGGAGAGGAGCTTGAAATGAAGTTGAATCTGGGAAAAGGGGAAGAAAGGCATTTTCCCTAAGTGTGTAAATATTTGATTATTGTTTGTTTTTGTTCACCCCCATCCAAATCCGTAATTAAATATTTACATAAATTGCCAATAAATTAATTTCCCCAAGTCAAGTCTGTTTTGCCTGTGACAGTAACTGCTAAGTGATCTCCTGAAAGGATTAAAGCTAAGATAGGCAAAGCCACAGCATCAAAATGCCTCCTGAAAGAATTAAAGCCTAGGGGCAAGGAGGATATTGTAAATATCTTAGTCACTTAGCTAAACAAAAGAAAGGCCTTTGTGATTTAGAGAGTAGTTAGAATGGTTGTAAGATAAGGGGGCTCCGGGATGATCCCATCTCAGACAACTGGGCCTTGGGAGAACAAAGGCACGGAAGAAAAGAAAGTTGCAAGGGGATGACAACAACAGCCTTGAAGGACTTGGTCCCAAAATTCTCAGAAATCCTGTAAATATGTAGGATTTTATAGTATATAATCTCTGTAAGTCTACCAAATAGGTGGAGCACTTATGCTGGAGAATCCCCAGTGCTGCCCAGCGCTGCAATAAAATGCCTGCTTAATAACACTCTGTTGTTATTGAGTTTCATTGCATCGGTTTCCTTACCCAGCCGCACCTAGCTTCCCAACTCGGTGAGGAAAGTTAGAAAGCAAGGGCGTTTGGAGAACACCGATCTTTGTATCAATATTCACAGGATTTCTGAGAATTCATTTACATAAACATGAGATTTCCTGGAACTTATTAACATATGCAAATGTCCGATCCGCACGCGCAGTCGTCTTCCTTGGTGGTCTTCAGGTGGTCTTTGGGGGTCTTCAGATGAAGGCTCGTAGTCTTCTTCACTGTGTTCGCTGACTGACCTTTGCTTCTGCACAAACTCAGTCCTAGGATCACCTAAACGGTGTCCTTCAAGGCTGTTGTCATCATTCTTTTGTGACTTCCTATCTTCCGTGCCTTTGTTCTCCCAAGGCCCAGTTGTCTGAGATGGGATTATCCCGGAGCCCCCTTATTTTACAACCATTCTAACTACTCCCTAAATCACAAAGGCCTTTCTTTTGTTTAGTTAAGTGACTAAGATATTTACAATATCCTCCTTACCCCTAGGCTTTAATTCTTTGTGGAGGCATTTTGATGCAGTGGCTTTGTCTATCTTGGCTTTAATCCTTTCACTGTGATTGGTTCAAGATTTTGTTTAATTTTTCCAGAGATATGCTTGCACAACTTATATTTAAGCTCTCATAATGCCAAAACCTCGCCACTTGTTCTTCTGTATATGAGAAAAATAAATATGTTTTTCCATGCCAAGTTAAATGAGTTATGTTTTTAAGACATCCTATAAAGGGAGTGATTAGGTGATATTCTTCAACCAATTGGTTGTTAGTCACTAAACACACATGTCTGGCATTACTTTCTACAAACATTTCACATGCATCAGGAGACAGGATTGTCCATTTGCAATTGTCAACGGAATGTTCTAATAAGCATGGTTCGTATAATTGAGATTGTTGTCCACATAAGATACCGTCAGAGGTGGTTTCACAAAGATCTAAATCATATGTCTTGTTATTGTCCCCAATATACTTCCCATGAAATTCCAGTAACCAATATTCTGGGTTCCCTTCACTCGAAAAGAGTGTTGGGAGAGTTAGAAATGTACACATTACTTCAGGGTTAGTTACATTATAGTATATTAATTTTCCCGCACACCATTCATTGTGACACTGCACGAATTGTGAATAGGCCTTTATGCAGTGTCTAGGGTGGACCCAATATTCAAATAATTTCCTCCACATAAACTCATTATTACTCATCAAATAGGATTGCACCTTATCCTTTTGTTCCAATTGCCACATGGTCTGCATAGTACAGACAGTCCAATTCAGGAATTGTGTCAAATTTTTTAGTGATTGCACTTGGGCAATTATACTTCTATCAAAGAAATGCAAGGATTCTTTATCATATTCTAAAGCCTGTATCTGAGGGTTAAAAGTGGTTGGCATCCATTCAGCCTGAATCAATTGCTTGAGCTACACCAAATCCTGCCGTTCGGACTTTGTTCCTTAAAGTCTCTAAGTCCACTGAATTTAGGAGTCCTATTCCAGTTCCAGTACCTCCAAGCAAAGTGTCATACCAGGCTCGCCTCGCTCTACAAGGGGGGGTGGCTGGAAAAGAGAGGTTGAAGAACAACACATGTTTCTGCCTAATTCTTGCCACATTTATGCAAGTGGAAGGTAACCTGATTAGTTGATCCCGGTTTACGATGGGTTGTGTGTTCAAAAATGTTACCGTGGCCACCCAGTCAGTAGCTTTATTAATGATTTCACTTGCATTTCCGCAGATTAGTGTATCCCAATCACCGGGTTCCCAGGTGTAAGTCTCTTTTATTATAGAAGCATTATTACTTTGCTGGCACTCTGTTAGTTGCCGTAGCTTTTGGTTTTACAGTTATGCTTGTCAAATTTGGACACAATGCAAAGGTCATCCCTTGCCATCCCGTCAACCTATATTTAGCTTGGTCTTTCTTAGAGAGGGGTGCCCATAGAGAATCGTTCACAGTGAACCAGACGTCCACGTAAAGGCACGGATGAAAGGCTGCGCAGGTAAGGTTACCTTGTTGCTTTATCTTAGGCTCCTTGTGCCACCACCATGTGAAATTCGAAGTAGTAGTGAATTGGAAAGGGATGCTCCATTTTTCTTCGAGAGGATCACCTGAAATATTTTTAACATAAACCCAATCCCCAGGTTTGAACAAATGCACCGGGGAGTCTAATCCCCATGCTCTGGTAGACATCACTAATTTGTTTACCTCTTGTAATTGTTTCCCTAATGCAATTAAATATTGTTGCAAATTGATTTCTCCCATTTGGGTGAGATCTTGTCCTTGATACCTAGTTTGGAATGGTCTTCCATATAAGATTTCAAAAGGACTTAGTTTTTCCTTAGTTCTTGGTTTGGCTCAAAGCCTTAATAACACAATAGGGAGGGCTTGATCCCATCTTAAATTGGTTTCCTGGCAAATTTTACTCAATTGTATCTTAATTAAATGATTCATTTTCTCCACTTGCCCACTCGCTTGTGGGCGGTAAGGTGTATGCAATTTCCAATCAATTTCTAAAAATTTACTGACTTTGTTGAACTACTTGTGACACGAAGCGTGATCCCCTGTCGGAGGAAATTACTTCTGGCACCCCGAATCTGGGAATAATTTCCTTCAATAAGATTTTCATTACCTCTCGGGCTTTATTTGTTCTACGAGGGAAGGCCTCAGGCCATCCGGAAAAGGTATCAGTTAATACCAATAGATACTGGTACCCCCCTCTTCTGGGGAGTTCCAAAAAATCTACCTGCCAATTTTGACCTGGAACATTCCCTTTACTAACACTTCCAAACTTTACACGATTTTCTACCTTTGGATTATTCTTTAGACATACTTCACATCTTCCAACTATGGTTTTTATAGTTTGATACAATCTTCTGGCTGCTATTTGCTTGATAAGGGAATTATACAAGGCTTCAGTTCCCCAGTGTGTTTTATCATGTTCTGTTCCTACAAGCTTCCATAATATTCTAAAGGGAACTATTATTCTGTTATCTTTTAACACTGCCCATCCTGATGGGCCAACCTCAGCCCCTAAATCAGTAATTAACTTCTGATCCCTTTCATCATATTCGATCGTCTCAGGTAGTGGCAAAGATTTTTCAGGAATTATACTTAATACCTCACCTTGTTCCGCAGCTCGTCTTGCCTCGTGATCAGCCAATTTATTTCCCATTTCCCTGTCAGTGTTACCTTTCTGATGCCCTTTACAGTGCATAATCGCCACTGCTGACGGAAGTTGTACAGCATCTAAAAGTCGCAAAATTATATCAGCATGTTTTATACCTTTCCCTTGAGCAGTTAAGAGTCCTCGTTCCTTCCAAATTGCTCCATGGGCACGGACTACACCAAAGGCATACTTTGAATCTGTCCAAATATTCACTCGCAGTCCTTTGGCAAGCTCCAACGCCCTCACTAGAGCAATTATTTTGGCTCCTTGTGCAGATGTGCCCTTAGGGAGTGACTTTGCTTCCACCAGTTGGTCTGTGGTGGTCACAGCGTATCCCGCCATTCAAATTCCATTCTTTACAAAACTGCTCCCATCAGTATACCACGTGTAGTCATGTGGTCGTCTTCCTCCAGTGGCTCCTCCTTCAAGTCTGGTCTGCTTGCATACACAGTCTCAATGGTTTCTATGCAATCATGCACGACAGTCTCCATTTCTTGTTTATCGCTCAAAAAGGAAGCAGGGTTTATAAGAGTAGATGTGACAATTTCTATATCATCCTGTTCCATTAGCACTGCTTGGTATTTCAAGAATCTCGATGGCGAGAGCCAGTGTCCCCCTTTTTGTTCTAAAACAGAGGTTACAGTGTGGGAAGTGTGCATGATCATCTTTTGTCCCAGAGTGAATTTTCGGGCTTCTTGAATAATCAAAACAACGGCGGCCACTGCTTGAAGACATCCTAGCCATCCTTTGCTTACTTCATCCAATTGTTTCGAGAAGTACGCTACAGCTCATTTATAAGGGCCCAGCTTCTGAGCCAAAATTCCCAAAGCCACTCCTTGCCTTTCATAAGAGAACAACCAGAAGGGCTTTGTTATATCAGGCAGGCCCAAAGCTGGGGCCCTCATTATTTCCAATTTCAGTTCTTTGAACGCTCTCCTAGCTTCACCAGTCCATATTAATTGTGTCTGGCTATTTTCCAGTAGTTCATATAGAGGTTTAACCAAAAGTCCATAATTATAGATCCATAATCGGCACCAACCTGTCATTCCCAAAAAGGTTCGAAGTTCTTTTACCGTGGTTGGTTCTGGGGTCCTGCAGATGGCTTCCTTTCGGTCATTCCCGAGCTGTCTTTGTCCCTTAGAAATCATGAATCCCAGGTATATTACTTCGTTTTTCAAGATCTGGGCTTTCTGTAATGAGGCTCGGTAACGAGACTCGGTAACCACTTAGTCCGAGAAAATTTAACAACAAACTCACAGTCCATTCTTTGCATTCTTCCTTCTTTTCTGTGGCTATCAAAATATCATCCACATATTGCAAAAGAATCCCATTTCCCGGAGGCCTCTCCCAGGTCTCTCATTCCTTGGCTAATTGATTTCCAAAAATGGTGGGGCTATTCTTAAATCCTTGAGGTAACACCGTCCAGGTTAGTTGGGTTTTCCATCCTGTATCCAGGTTTTCCCATTCAAAGGCAAATAAACTGCGGCTTTCTGGAGCCAAGGTGAGGCAAAAGAATGCATCCTTTAGGTCTAATACAGTAAACCATTCATAGGTTTCCCTTAAACTGGTCAGTAAAGTATATGGGTTTGCCACTACCGGATACAGACCTTCAACTATCTGATTTATTGCCTGCAAATCCTGCGCTAATTGATAAGTTTTGCCATCAGGCTTTTTGACAGGCAGAATAGGAGTGTTATACTCTGAAGAGCATTCAATTAATAGTCCGAATTTTATAAATTCTTCTGTAATGCTCTTCACTCCTCGCCTGTCTTCCCATTTCAGGGGATATTGCTTTACCCTAACAGGCCGTGCTGCCTCTTTGAGTTTAACAACAACCAATTCTGTATTTTTAGCCTTTCCAGGTATTCCTGAGGCCCATACTCCTGGGTATACTTGGTCTTTTATTTCTTGTATAATTTCTTCTTCCCTAATTTGGGGTTAAAATCTCAATGTGGTTTTCTTCTGGTATTTTAAATTCAATTTCTCCATCTTTAATCTTTATTTCAGCATTCAATTGTTCTAATAAATCTAATAAATCTCTTCCCAAGAGTGGTCTAGGGGCTTCAGGCAGGTAGAGAAATTTATGAATCCCTACACTTTTCCCAATTTTAAATTTTAATGGTTTCAAAAAGAAAGCTTTCTCGACCTGTCTGGTTGCTCCCACAATATTAACATTTTGTTTACTTACGGGCAATAAGGTCTGATTTAGTACTGAAAACGTGGCACCTGTATCTACTAAAAATTCTACAGGTTTCTCTTCTTTCCCTAGCTGAATTTTTACCAAGGGTTCTGCTAGGGAAGATTCCCCTGGTTCCCGTCAATTAGCTTCAACTCAGTAACCATCACCGACTTGCCCAATCTCGGGCAATCCTTTTTCCAGTGCCCCGTTTGCTTACAATAAGCACACTGGCCCTTCAGGGGGGGTTGATTTCCTTTAGGTGGGGCACTTACACCGCTTCTCAGGGCTCCTCTCCCTCCCTTAGCGCTGTTTCCTGATGGGTTCCGAGAAGGTACCTGGCCCCGCCGTGGTGTGCAAAGCCCCAGGGAGTCGTTTCCATAAACTCCTCCCAACTGCGCTTGCGCAGTGCCTCCTGGTAGTGGCCGCGGGGGTCTTGGGGATGAAGGCTGATGACTCCTCTTCGTCACTGCTATTAACCCCTTGTTCTTGTGCAGACTCAGTTGCTCCTTGGCTCTTGTCCAAATCGCAGGGTCGGTTTCAGCTGGTTCTTGAGATAAGTTTCTGTTCTTATCAGGGACTGTCCTTTGTTGTGAGATTACAAGGCTCCTCGCTTTAATCATCTTGCACAATAGTTAGATAAGTGTAGTTACACTCTAAAAGCCCCTTTTCAATAATTCCCAGCAGTAATTCGCCAACCATCTAAATCTGCTAGAGTGAAAGGTACTTTAATCTTGAGGGGTCCTCCCGTCCCCATTGCCTGCCTTAGTGGAGCCTGTATAATAGGTCCCACCTTACTTGGAGTTCTGGCAGTGATGGGGGAAAATCCAATATCATTTTCTTCCCTTTCTCTTGCCTCCGGTCCTTCACTCCCTACGGCACCAGCATCTCCTTCTCTATCACCTTCTCTTTCTGGTGGAGGCAAACAATCCTCTAATCTCTCCTTCTGTGAACCAGCCTTTAAACATCTTTGTCCAATGCTGCAAGCCGAGCAACATCTTTTTAACTTGCTGTTTTGCTTATTTTTCTCTTTTTCTATCGCCAGGACCATAGGGTCCTGGGGTGCTAAATTAATTCCACATTCCTTTTGCCACTCAGGGTGATTCTGCAGAGTGAAAAACATATCTGCATAGACCACTTCATGCCATTTTCCTTCTCGTCCTAAGAATAGCATAAGTTGTAACAAAGTATTATAATTCAGAGTTCCGTTAAAAGGCCATTTTCCTCCATCATCCAACTTATATAATGGCCACCACTGATTGCAATATTTTGTCAAAGTTTTACGATTCACACTTCCTCCGGGTGGTCCCCCAATATCTTTCCAGTGAGCCAAAATGCAGCCCAAAGGGCTCTTTTTCAAAACTTCTGACACACAACTGACAATTATTATAAACACAACAACATTATAAACACAACAGCAACAGCTACTACTCCCCAGATAATAAATGTCGACATAAGTTAATCAGAGATTTTCAAATATGCGTATATCAGGCATATACGTATACCACATACGCGTATGTATGGCGTATGTAAACCAAAATCAGATACAGATGCACAAACAAACGACCGTACTAACCAGATGATCAATACAAATCGTACATGCAAATGTATGCCACCCAGCGGGGTTCTCACGAACCGCGACTTATGAGCAGCTTCAAATGACCGATCCCAAAACAAAATAAAATGCCTTTCTTACCAGTGGTCCTTGTCTGCCCCCGCCTGGATCCGCCGAATCGGGGCGTCCCTCCAGAGAAGTCTCCGGGGCTGGCCAAGGGAGTCTCCGACTCAGGGGTTCCTGCAGCCAGACAGAGAGGGTCCCACCTGGGTCGCCAAAACTGATACAAAGATCGGTGTTCTCCGAACCCCCTTGCTTTCCAACTTTCCTCACCGAGGTGGGAAGCTAGGTGCGGCTGGGTAAGGAAACCAGTGTAATGAAACTCAATAACAACAGAGTGTTATTAAGCAGGCATTTTATTGCAGCACTGGGCAGCACTGGGGATTCTCTAAACCTTACAAGAAGCAGTGCAAGTGCAGCAGTGACCCGACCTGAGCTGGCTTTGGTGCCCAATAACTCCCTGCAACACACCACCTCTCCTGTCCTGAGCAACCACCATCACAGATGGAGCCCAAAGTCATGGACTAAATGAACTCAGTGGACATTTTGTGGACATTTATGGACATTTTACAGACATTTCACAGGGGTGGTCCATAGACTAAGGGAATGATACCTGTGTATTGTATCAAAGGATGGGAAGGGGGTGGTGGTTAATGAGGATGTATTGGATAATGTGGGACCTGAGCATGAAGTAAATGGTATGGAATAAGGGGTGGAGAATGTGCTGGTTTCAGCTGGGATAGAGTTAATTTTCTTCTAGGTAGCTGGTATAGTGCTGTGTTTTGGATTTAGGATGAGAATAATGTTGATAATACACTGATGTTTTAGTTGTTGCTGAGTAGTGTTTATACTAGTCAAGGACTTTTCATCTTCCCATGCTCTGCCCAGTGCACAAGAAGCTGGGAGGGAACACAGTCAGGACAGCTGACCCAGACTGGCCAAAGGGCTATTCCATACCATATGACATCGTGCTCAGTATATAAACTGGGGGAAGAAGAAGGAAGGGGGGGATGTTTGGCGTGATGGCATTTGTCTTCCCAAGTAACCGTTACGCATGATGGAACCCTGCTTTCCTGGAGATGGCTGAACACCTGCCTGCCAATGGGAAGTAGTGAATGAATTCCTTGCTTTGCTTTGCTTGTGCGCGTGGCTTTTGCTTTACCTATCAAACTGTCTTTATCTCAACCCATGAGTTTTCTCACTTTTACTCTTCTGATTCTCTCCCCCATCCCACCAGGGGGGAGTGAGTGAGCAGCTGTGTGGTGCTTAGTTGCTGGCTGGGGTTAAACCACGACAAGGGGGCTGCAGGGGTGGCCTATGTGAGAAGAGGTATGGGGCTGCCCCATGCTGGACACAGCCATTTCCAGCTGGCTTTGCAACAGCCCCACTGCAGGCCAAAGCTGAGCCAATCAGCAAAGCTGGTGGCACCTCTGAAAACGTATTTAAGAAAGGGCAAAACACTGCATGGCAGTAAGGAGTGAGAAAGAAAAAAGTGTGAGAAATAAGCCTGCAAACACCAAGGTCAGAGAAGAAGGAGAGGGAAAAGGTGCTCCAGATGCCAGAGCAGAGATTCCCCTGTAGCCCATGGAAGAGACCACGGTGGAGCAGATATTCACCCTGCAGCCTGTGGTGGACCCCATGCCAGAGCAGGTGGATATGCCTTGAAGGAACTGCGGCCCATGGAAAGTCCATGATGGAGCAGGTTCTCCTGACAGGAAATGCAGCCCTTGGAGAGGACCCATGCTGGAGCAGGGGAAAAGTGTGAGGAGGAATGATCAGCAGAGAGGACTTGTTATGAACTGACTGCAACTCCCCATTCCTTGTGCCCTCTGCACCACTCAGGGTGTGGGGGAGAAGGTACAGGGGTTGGGAATGAAGGAGTGAAGTTGAGCCTGAGAAGAAGGGGGAGTGGAGGGAAGGTGTTTTAATTTTTGTCTTTGTTTCTCACCGTCCTACTCTAATTTTAGTTGGCAATAAATTAAATTACTTTTCCCCAAGTCGAGTCTGTTTTGCCTGTGACAGTAATTGGTAAGAGATCTCACTGTCCTTATCTCAACCCATGAGCTTTTTCTTATTTTGTCCCCCTGTCCTGTTGAGGAAGCTGAATGAGAGAGTGGCTGGGTGGGGATGTCTGGCAGCTGGACAAGGTCAACCCATCATAGCCATTATAAAACCCCTTTGTTGGCTGCGTGAGAAGATTGCATTTTGGGAAATGTCTGGCTTCTTCCTTCCATTCTGGATCAGATTTAAATGAAGGTACTGTAGACCATTGCACAGGTCATGCAATCCACCCAGATCATTTTAAACAGTTTGCATACTATTAGGGGTGGACTTAACTTGGCATTGTATGTCATTTCTGTGAGGAAAAGGAGGGTAGACATCACAGCCTCCTGGAAAGCTCCTGTAAAACGTAATAGCGAACTTTCTGAACAATCCTCTAGTAATAGAGTATTATATCCTTGTTACAGAACAGGAAGTTTCAGGAAACTTATGAAAGGATATTGGCCCTTTCTATATAATCATCTTGTGTTGTTACAGAATCCAGGCCCTACTCTGCACAACAGATCATTTCCATCATGAGGGATTAGATAGAAGTGAAGAATTATCATTATTATTATTTTCCCTTTCTTTTCTGTCCTATTAAATTGTCTTTATCTCAACCCATGAGTTTTACCTTTTTTTTTTTCCAATTCTCTCCCCCATCCCACTGGGTGGGGGGAGTGAGCAAATGGCTGTGTGGTGTTTAGCTGCCTGCCGGGTTAAACCACAACACCACCTATGTGGTAGATTGTTAGGTAGAGGCAGTGATAAAAATACACCTGTTTGTTAAATACCTTTTATTAGGTATATCCTACTGAACAATCACATGGCCATATTAAAATTATTACAGAAGATGTTATATGCTTGCACAATAAATACTGCTTTCAAAAAGTATAAGTTAAATACTCTATTATTAAACTTTGAATAAGTCTTCTAATTAAGTCAAAGCCTTCTCATTTCTCATATTCACAAACTTACTTACTTTCTGATTTAGCAGGAAAAAAAAGAAATGACAGACACCAGAGATCTCTTCCTAGGAAAATAGTTCTCCTTAACTCTGTTTTTACCCCAAGCTAGGTACACATTTAGAAACTCTGTTCATTGCCATAGTTTATCTATGCCAGCATTATCTATGCTAACACTATAATTTAATCAGGGTTACATGGTTGCCAAAAATAAATTTTTCAAATATATTCAGAACACAGCCTGACTTCACAAATGTCTCCTTTATCTAGTTTCCAAAAATTTCAAGCTAATACATAAATGCATTACAGGTCTTTTATTCCTCCATCACAGCAATACGATCCTCCTCATATTAGAGCAAGCCTTTATATATTGATTTCATTCATATGTTCAAGGTACAAATTCTCTTATGTCCATTATAGAAACTAGCACAACTTTTAGGTAGGCTTCTATTTCCATACCCGCTGCTGAACAAAGCTGTAGTAGAGACAAAAAATATCTTTAAATAGTGAACAGTTCTTGAAATTATGCACTGTATTAACCTTGTTGGACTTAATGGAATACTCTCAAAGTTAAGACAGTGTGTAAATGTTTTTTTGGATCAGGAACTTACATTTCATACTTAAAAATGATGTGTTCCTCTGTGGATTTGGTTGCATTTATACTTTTCAAATAAAATTGGCCAAAGTTATTTTTGGTGTATTTTTACTTGACCCATGGCCTTGAAAGAAATGCTGTAAAGGAACTGAAATTCTATAATAATTTCCCCTTGCTTATATATCACTTCATTACTTTAAAAAGATAGAGCTGATAAAAACATTGAGGCCTTCTAAGGTTTCTTGCAGACATACTTTACAGGTTTGATCATGATGCATTTTTCAAGTACAGTTACTCTTTTCCTCAATGACTCTGATGTTAACTTCATCCTGTTATGGACTCTTATAGGTGAGGGATGAAATATCAGTTAATCTCCTTGTAAGAATTACATGCTCTGTCTTTCCATGGAGTAAACCTGGCTATGACTTATACTTTGTGAAAGACCTTCTAACATGGAACTAGCATATGGGAAGCAAATGGAATTAAAAGGGCTATCTTTGACTAATGCTAATAAAAGAAAAAAAATTAGATGTACCAACTAATGCAGTTTGGGTTTTACAAAACTGCTTTAACTCTAACTTGACCATTTAGCAGGCCTTTTTCTGAAGAAGTCGTTGTAGTAGGAAAAGCTAATTTCTCTTTAAATAAAAGTATAAATTCATAGAGAAGATGTTGTGAGCCACAAAATCTAGATTAAGAACAAGAAGAATCAAACCACAGAAAACATCTTTACTTGATGTTTGTATATAAGTGTTCTATCGTAATGGTACTGCTCCAATCTCAGCATGGAATTCACTAGCATAAATGAAACTAGATTATTTTCATTGGGCAGATGAGAAGAAATGAAATAAATGAACTACATAGAGAACTTACTATTTTAAAAATTCTTTTCATTTCTGCAATCTACAATATATTTAGAAATTCAGGACAGGAATAATTTATTCTGTTTCTGGTTTTCAATTAATATTTCTCCTTTAGTGAACTTCTGGGTTTTGTTTTTGTTTTAATGTACTACTTTCATCATACTCTGCCAGGAACACTTTAGAACAGTAATGAACACCCAGGTCAAACTGTATTAACACTGACATTTCCCACAAATAGTATAGAATAGTCTAGGGGAGATCTGATTTAGGACAATGAGTCTCTTTGCAGTATAGCTACCATCACCCAAGAGAATGAAAGTAAGAGCCAAAACCAGAAAAGAAACCTGAATAATTAAAAAACATATGGGAAATTAAGCTATGAGAAGATTCAGTGGAGACAGTGCAGACAAGAGAAAGGCAGGTGATGTTGTGGAGCCCAGTGGTGCATTGTGTAGCCTTCCTCTAAGCCAGCAAGAGCTGTGTAGCCTCTGCACCAAAACTACCCTATGCAGGGGTCTTGGCATCCACAGTATGAGGCTCTGACAGAGCATGTCAAATGTTTAGGGGCTTGCAGAGCAACACTGGAGTCGTATGTGGAATCCAGATTACTCTGGGACAAACACAGTGGGAACAGCGCATGTTCAGTTTTGTCATTTTCGGCCCAGCTCATTCCCTTTTGACTATATTCTGCCTTAAGCCACTTAGTCCTTTTTTCAGCTCTCTCTGTGATAGCATGGAGACAGCATAGGTGCTTTAATGGTCTCTTCTGACTTTAAAAATATCTGTATTTATTAATTAAAAGTATTAAATAAGCAGTAATTGTTGCTATGATGATCCCATGACAACTGTAGCCTCAGTAGTTGTTAACGTCTTCTGTGAAACTCCATTTCATTGGGGTTTTCAGTTCAAATTTTACTTGTGCTGTGGGGTAAAAAAGGGCAAAACCTGCTGTGCAACAGCAGCCGAGAAAGAGGAGCGAGAACATGTGACAGAAACAACTATGCAGACACCAAGGTCAGTGAAGAAGGAGAGGGAGGAGGTGCTCCAGGTGCCGGAGCAGAGATTCCCATGCAGCCTGTGGTGAAGACCAGGGTGAGACAGGTTGTCCCCCTGCAGCCCATGGAGGACCCCACGCCATAGCAGGTAGATATGCCCTGAAGGAATCTGTGACCCCGTGGAGAGCCCGCGCTGGAGCAGGCTCCTGGCAGGACCTGCAGCCCTGTGGAGAGGACCCCACACTGGAGCAGTCTGCTCCCAAAGGACTGCACCCAGTGGAAAGGACCCATGTTAGAATCATAGAATCATAGAATTATTACGGTTGGAAAAGACCCTTAAGATCATCGAGTCCAACTGTTAACCTATCACTGCCAAGTCTACCACTAAACTATGTCCTCAAGCACCACATCTACCCGTCTTTTAAATACCTCCAGGGATGGGGACTCAACCACTTCCCTGGGCAGCCTGTTCCAATGCCTGACTACCCTTTTGGTGAAGAAGTTTTTTCTAATATCCAACCTAAACTTCCCCTGGAGCAGCTTGAGGCCGTTTCCTCTCCTCCTATCACTTGTTACTTGGGAGAAGAGACTGACCCCCACCTCGCTACAACCTCCTTTCAGGTAGTTGTAGAGAGCAATAAGGTCTCCCCTCAGCCTCCTCTTCTCCAGGCTAAACAACCCCAGTTCCCTCAGCCGCTCCTCATAAGACTTGTTCTCTAGACCCTTCACCAGCTTCATTGCCCTCCTTTGGACACGCTCCAGCACCTCAATGTCCTTCTTGTAGTGAGGGGCCCAAAAGTGAACACGGTACTCGAGGTGCGGCCTCACCAGGGCCAAATACAGGGGCACTATCACCTCCCTGGTCCTGCTGGCCACACTATTCCTGATACAGGCCGGGATGCCATTGGCCCTCTTGGCTACCTGGGCCCACTGCTGGCTCATGTTCAGGCGGCTGTCGACCAACACCCCCAGGTCCTTTTCTGCCAGGCAGCTCTCCAGCCACTCCTCCCCAAGCCTGTAGCATTGCCTGGGGTTGTTGTGACCCAAGTGCAGGACCCAGCACTTAGCCTTGTTGAATCTCATGCAGTTGGCCCCGGCCCAACAATCCAGCCTGTCCAGATCCCTCTGTAGGGCCTTCCTGCCCTCCAGCAGATCGACACTTCCACCCAGCTTGGTGTCATCTGCAAACTTCCTGAGGGTGCACTCAATCCCCTCATCCAGATCATCAATGAAGATGTTGAACAGGACCGGCCCCAGTACTGAGCCCTGGGGAACACCACTCGTGACGGGCCGCCAACTGGATTTGACTCCATTCACCACCACTCTCTGGGCTCGGCCGTCCAGCCAGTTTTTAACCCAGCGCAGAGTGCACTTATCCAAGCCGTGAAGTTTGGAGAAGTTTGTGAAGGACTGTCCTGTGGGAGGGACTCCACGCTGGAACAGGGGAAAAGTATGAGGAGGAAGGAGCAGCAGAGATGAAGCCTTATGAACTGACTGCAATCCCCATTCCCCCTCCCCCTGCACCACTCAGAGCGAGGAGGTAGTGAAGTGAGGACTAATGTTGAGCCTGGGAAGAAGGGAGGGGTGGGGGGAAGGTGTTTTTAGATTTGTTCTTATTTCTCATTATCCTACTCTGATTTTGATTGGCAATAAATTAAATTAATTTTCCCAAGTTCGAGTCTGTTTTGTCCCTGACAGTAATTGGTTAGTGATCCCCCTGTCCTTATCTCGACCGATGAACTTTTCGTTGAATTTTCTCCCTCTGTCTTGTTGAGGAGGGGGAGTGATAGAGCAGCTTGGTGAGCACCTGGCAGTCAGCCAAGGTCAACCCACCACAGCACTACACAGCCACTTTCTCCCCCACCCCAGCAGGACAGGGGAGAGAATTGGAAGAGCAAAAGCTAAAAACTTGTGGGTCAAGATAAAGACAGTTTAATTAGTGAAGCAAAGCTGCGTGTGCAAGCAAAGCAAAATAAGAAATGTATTCACTACTTCCCATTGGCAGGCAGATGTTCGGCCATTTCCAGGAAAGCAGGGCCTCAGCACGCATAATGGTTACTTGGGAAAACAAACGCCATAAGTATGAAGGTCCCTGCATCCTCCTTCTTCCCTCAGCTTTTATTGCTGAGCACGACATCATATGGTATGGAATATCCCTTTGGTCATTTGGGATCAGTTGTCTCAGCTATGTCCCCTCCCAATTTCTTACACATTCCCAGCCTACTTGCTGAGGGGACAGAGTGGGAAAAAGAAAGCCTTGACGCTGTGCAAGCACTGCTCAGCACTAGCCAAAATATTGTTGTGTTATCAACATTGCCTTTGTCAGAAATCCAAAACACAGCACCATACAGGCCGCTATGAAGAAAACCAACTCCATCTAAGCCAAACTCAGTACATTTGCACAGCTCGCTCTGCTCCTTTGCAGTAGGACTACCAGCTGCCAGCTGAGAGACAGGGCTGTCATTTGGGTCACATCCTGCCACTGCAAAATTGAATGGGGAGCGTGAGTCGGGGCCCAGCAGTATCTGTGGTGGAGAGCTCAGCCTCAATGATGGTACGTGCTTGTAGCAAACACTACACATCAAGGTTATCCCACTAGATCTCCAGCCGACCCGGGCTTTATACCCCCAGCAGTAGGTGTGTCATGTTATAAGGGGCGGAGACAAGGGAGGGTCGACCCTTAACTCTTTCCGTACAGCACGTGATCTTCCGGTCGCCAGCCCTTATCTTTACTACATTTCCCCCTCCCTTAGCTCCAGTAGTTCTGGATCTTGCTGGGGAAGCTGCGTGTAAAATAATCGACATATGGTAAGACTTATACAGACACGCATCCGTTACGTTCATAGATTTTGCCCAGTCCAGCCAGTAGTTCGTCGCGGCTCCCTCATTACTCCCCCACACCATCAGGATGCATAGGGAAATGGTAACCTGTCAAGATAAGACTCAATAGATTGATTAATGTCTATACGGTCGAATATTTCGACTGGGTACCCATTCTAGCGTCCCTTTCTCGGTTTGCACACACGCATACCCACGTCCCAAGCAACGGAGGGAATAAGGGCCCCCCCATTCACGGGTTTGCAGGTCCCGTACTTGAACCAAAGGGTAAGGCCCTTCGTTCTCATCGAGCCGGAAATGTGCCTGGGTTGCAGTCTGGGTTTTATAGGTGTTCCCTCGAATGGTATGATTTAAGGTAATTAGTGCCGTCGTCAACAGACGCTGTGCCCGAAATAAGGGAGGGTCAAGGGGAGGGGGAACCCCTGTTCCTGGGCTTATCTTTTCCCCCTCCCTAAGTCGGTCGAGTAACTCTTTTAATGTGCGGTGCGCGCGTTCTACAATGCTTTGGCCCGTACTGTTATAGGGAATGCCATGACTCAACTGAATATCCCAGCGCGCGCAAAAGTCCTTTGTCTTCTTGCTGACATATGCCGCTCCATTATCTGTTTTAATTTTTTGTGGGATGCCAAGTTGCGCCATACAGTCCTGCCAATGTAAAATAACTGAGAGAGCATTTTGTTTAGCATGCATAGTCGCTAAAATAACTCCACTGCAGGTATCAACTGTGACATGCAGATACTTACGTGGATTAAAGGGTTCATAAATCGTAACATCAGACTGCCATATTTGGTTGGGCTGCAACCCTCGAGGGTTTACCCCTGCCTCCCAGAGGGGACCTTTGGAACACACAGGACAAGCAGCAATCACAGAGCGAGCATCTTGCAACGTAATGCCAGCGAGCCTAGCTAAACCGCGAGCTCCACAGTGGAGGAGCTCATGCAGGCGGAAAGCTCGCCTTAGGTTAGAAGTTTCTTCAACCGCCAGTACGCTCTTTGCTAAGCTGTCCGCTATTTCATTCCCAGCAGAAAGAAAACTCGGTATGGAACTATGACTATTAACATGGATAGGACAGACAGGAGCGGTTCTCATTTGCAGTGCGGTGAGCAACATTCCGGCAATCTCTGACGTTGCCCCAAGTGCCCATCGGCACTTCTTCAGTAACTTATATACATAGCAAGAGTCTGTGATTAGATCCAAGGCCTCTTCGGGCCATTGAGTGAGAGCCATCCATACCGCCTTGGCCTCAAGATACTGCACGGATTGCCCTTGATCTTGATAACTAATGTGGGTCCACTGACCATCCTCCTGCCATGTAACGACAGCTTTCCCAGTAATCGATGACGCGTCGGTAAAAACCGTGCGGCCTCCGGTGGGTTGTTCAACTATGGCACTAGCTGGCAAAAAATGGAGTACCTGGATTATCTCCCCACAGGGGTGTGGTCTTAGACCTTCAATACGACCCGTAAATTCAGCTATCGCCGCTTGCAGGAGCCCCACTTGTGGAAGTACCAACTCCCACTGTGCCAAAGAACAGGGCAATGCGATGACCTCCGGGTCCTTCCCTGTTAAGTGTTGAGTTTGCCTCCGACAGCGGAGAATAAGCTGGGATAATAATGTTGGCCAAGAAATTAAAGCCGTCTTTGGTTTGCCTTGATACAACCAAGCAAAAGGCCAGCCTTTTTCACCATTATTTTGAATTAGTAAACCATGGCCAGCGGTATCGGTCATGTAAATCAGGGCAGTGACTGGTTGTTCAGGTGTAAATCGAGCGAGACCCCAATGCTGGGCTCGCTCCATAATTGTCCTAAGAATCTCCTGATGGTTTCTTGAAAGAGTCCTTGGAGCTAGGGGGGAATCTCCTCCTTTCAGGAGTTGATATAAGGCAGTCATTTCTGCCTCAGATATTGGAATAAAGTTTCTAAGCCACAATAGTTGTCCAATTAATTTTTGTGCCTCATGGAGTGTTGTCACTGTAGTCCGAATTTCAAATGATTGTGCTGTCACGCTTCGTGGCCTCAGTTGAGTACCTAAATACTTTACTGCACGCCCTACCTGCGTTTTCCGAGGCTCAATGTGTAACCCATGTCGCTCCAAACTGACTATCAGCTGCACGCGTGCCTTTTCCAGTAACTCCTCTTGGTTGGACGCCAGTAACACGTCATCCATGTAATGGAAAATGATGACCGTAGGGAAATTTTCTCGAATAGGGCGTATCGCAGCAGCTACAGCAATTTGACACAAGACTGGTGAGTTTTTCATGCCCTGGGGTAACACCTTCCATTGATATCTGGCGCACGGGTGTTGATTGTTAGGCTCAGGAACAGTAAAGGCAAAGCGTACTCTATCTTCTTCATGCAAGGGAACACTAAAAAAGCAATCTCTAATATCTGTAACCACTATTTGATAGTCAGGTGGAATCATGGCCGGAGAAGGGAGGCCCGCTTGTAGCGGACCCATGTCTTGTATACATGCATTAACTGCGCGTAGATCATGTAGCAGTCGCCACGCTCCCGATTTTTTCTTTATCACGAAAATGGGGGTGTTCCAGGGACTTGTAGAGGGTTCGATGTGTCCTGCGTCAAGTTCTCGTTGTACCAATTGTCGAACAGCCGCCCTCTTTTCCTCTGTCAATGGCCACTGCTCTACCCACACTGGTTTATCTGTCAACCAGGTGAGTTTTAATGGGCGGACACAGGCAGTGGCCATTATGATAAATTTGTACGCAGCACTATATTCATCTTCTGCAAGCAACATCGTCCCAAGATGACAATGGGTAACTCAGCAATGACAGGGTTACACCATGCTACCCTAGCTTGTCCAGATTCCGGATCCTTCAACATAATTTGCATTGGGTTCCTGCTTTGATGCGAGGTCTGCATGCCTCCCACGCCTTGCAGCGAACCTCTCGGTTCGAGTGGCCAATCATCTGGCCATAGATGTGATGGGATTACTGTAACATCCGCTCCTGTATCTAAAAGGGCTCTTAACACGAGGCGTGGTGTTCCCCCCAACTCTGGGAGCCATGGGGTAACTATAATATCTACTTCTGGTCGTGTGGTCATGTTTAGGGTGAGTGCCACATACGGCGAGGCTCTATCCCCAGCCTCCTCTATTGCGCGCTCCCATCTCCCCAAGGCAGCTGAGTTGGATATTGCATCATTGGGACCGCAGGCGACTGTGCTGGTCCCGGGGAAGAAGAGACTCCCTGTGCCATACATTGCGCTGCTGTCGTCGGGCCTGTTGAGCTGATCACTGGGGCAGGTGGGGATGGCACGGCCCTCAGCCATCCCCTCTTCTCGTTTCCCCAGCCTGGTCTCCTTTGCTGACTCCCCGATTTGCACTGTCGAGCTCTGTGGCCTAGTCGCCCACAGCGCCAGCATCGTAGGTCTCTCTCTCCTTCCCCTGTTCCGGGGGTGTTTATTTTTGAAGGGCATTGTCGCGCCATGTGTCCTTGCCCCCCACACCTATGGCACATAAGTCGTGCGCCGCGGCAGGCCGCATGGACTGCGGCCACTACCGGTTGCATACTTTGCGCCTGTTCCTGTTCCAGCACATAACGAATCATCTGTGAAAGCGTGGTCCCTATGGGTAACTGTCTTAGCAACACTGCAGTTTGTGGGTTTGCTTGCGTACGTGCACAGTCAAGCAATATGGCCTCCTTAGCCTGCTCAGGAAGTCGAGCAACCTGGAGCGCCGCTTGCAGCCGGTCTAAAAACTTTGTGAAGGGCTCACTTAACGATTGCCGTATTTGGACCCATGGAGGCTCCCTTTTATCAAGAGCTGCGATGATGCGTATTGCTTCCTGGGCAGCTTTCGAAGATGCAGCAAAATCGCGCCCCCGCATTCGCTGAGCCTGTGCCTGAGGAGTTGCGAACTGCCCTTCACCCATCAGCTGCTCTAAAGTCACTCCTGCCATGGGATGGTTGGCCTGTTGCGCCTCAATAACAACTTGGGTGCACCGATTCCTCCACTCCTCCCTAAACAATACCATCATCGAGGGGGTCAATACGGCCCGCATCAACTGAATGATATCAAAAGGTGCAAGCGGCGTTGCAAAAACACAGTCTAATAGGACTTGGGTCTCTGGGGAATTTAATCCATGACTTTTCACCGTTGTGACCAATTCTTTCACCAACTTTGCATCTAACGGTTGCCACTCATATCCTCCACCTGGGGCTGCTCGGATAGGAAATGCTTGAATCGGAGGGGCCTGGAATCGCACTCCTTCCAAGACACAATTTTTTGCAATCATCTGCCAATCTGTCCCGTTTGCCCTCTCTTTCGGCATTCCCCCTGGCATAAGACTTTCCGCATTTGCCACCACCCCTCTCAATCGGCTGATCAATGCCTCGAGTTCCCTTGAAACCTCGTTAGTCCGTCTCGGAAGCGGGGGCGGATGAGCAACAATCGAGGATCCCTCGTCACCCCCTTCGCCCTCACTGCTATCAGAGCTCATGGGGTAATCGTGTACAGGCTCCCTCCACTGTGAGGGAATACCAGTTTGATTTCCCATTGCCCTAGGGATAGGGGTTCCCTCTGGTGGCTCAGGTATTACTGACAGTGCCGGGGGAGCCCTACCACCCCCCCTCGATGTCCTGCGCTCCGCTCTCTGTGTGTCCAGCACTCGTCGATCACTGGGATACAATGGGGCGTCCTCAGGTGTTTTGCCTTCTTTTTCTCCTTCCCGCCATCTTCCTTCACGTAGTTCACGATACTGCTGGGATCCCACATCAGCCCCCGGGACCCAATCCAGCAACCTATCAGTCAGCTCCCTTTCCACACATTGTTGCAACTCGCCCCAGGGGTATTGAGGAAGTGGTAGATCCACCGGTGCAGGAGGTGCCGAAGGTTCCGTGGGCGGCCGCTCTAAACTCCCCACTTGTATCGGGAACACCTTTCCCGACTCCTTTGTTCCCGCTGCACCATAGTCTCCCTGCACCTCCCCTTCCTCCGTTGGCTCAGCCCCCAGTAACAACGGTTCCGTCTGTGTCCCACAGGCCACTCCTTCCCAGCCAGCCTGGGTCCCCTCCGAAACTAAACTTGTTGGCTTTTCGTTCCCAGGAGATTCCTGCCCCATCAGCACACCACGTGCAGCAGGTCGGCGCCGCCTTGCCGCAAACCCCCGCTTGAGCACCGTTGTCGTTACCGACTTTAGTACCTTTATGAGTTCCGCGAGCTCCATCGCTGTTGCCTGATCACGTCGGGGTCACCACTGTGTAGCAAACACTACACATCAAGGTTATCCCACTAGATCTCCAGCCGACCCGGGCTTTATACCCCCAGCAGTAGTTGTGTCATGTTATAAGGGGCGGAGACAAGGGAGGGTCGACCCTTAACTCTTTCCGTACAGCACGTGATCTTCCGGTCGCCAGCCCTTATCTTTACTACACGTGCTTGGCAAAACAGTGCTTCCAAGCAATTCAAACCAGAGCTGTAAATGCAGAAAAGTGAATTGACAAGATCAATCCCACTTTAATTGCAAGTTTTTACATGTGGGACTACTTTGCTTCAAGGCAACATTTAGGCAGCTCAATGCTACCCTAAAGTTAGACAACTTGAAAGCAACCATGTGGTAGCAGTTCAGAGAGCAAATGTGGCTAACAAGTACCGATTTAGAAGAAATTTAGCAAGTTTGCAGGGAGATGTGCAATTGCATAGTCATAAGGGCAAATGCTGTTCATCTGTCTGTATGATGTTTAGCAATGCTGTTTAAATGCACAAAAACAGGTTAAGAATGAAAAAAGAGCTTATTGGCTCAATTACCTGGCCTAGCCCAAGCAAAGTTTGGAGCAGCCTGAGGACTTTTTTTGTTATGGCTGATTGTGGTCATCAGGGTCCCATGTCAGCTAGGCATAGCTGGAGTACACCCTGATGTTGTCACACTATTGACCCATCCCCCAAAGGTCTTCTTCAGATGATGCAGGGAAGAAGGAGATGCACTTTAATAAACAACCTCCATGTCTGTAGGGGACCAGCCAAGTCCCCAGGAAAGGTCTTGAAAAAGACTCCCACTATCTGAGCAGTAGCAGTAGTACCCTAACCTCACGCTGCGTAGATGCTCTCAGAATTTGGCCTTAAGCAAATCCAATTAGGAAAAAAAAGTAAAAGGAAAATTTGGCAAGTGGTAGTCTGAACAAAGTGTTTATCCTTTGCTCATTAGTTTTAGCCATAACATAAGTTAGAATTGTAACAGTGCCATTCCTTATATCTTCAACATAGACTGAATCTGATTCAGTGTGAGAAACCATGTCCCTATATGATTTAAGAACCAAAGCTAACTAGGATGAGGTTAGCCAGGAATTAAGCCAGGTGGCATTATTTCAGGGTAGACTTCTTTTTCCTACAAATAATGCACCTTTGAGCTGACAATTCACTGCTCCAAACTGAATGTGTTAAACTGTGCCAAAGCAAAAGAGAAGAATGAGAAAATTCACACACTGGTGAGAGTGGCTTGGTGAGCACCTGGTGGCTAGCCAAGGTCAACCCACCACACACATATTCTCAACTCCTGGCAAATGCAAGGTAATTTGAGTTAGTTTAACCCTCAGCATAAGGGCGAATTACTCTTGTAGTGGGAAATGTTCTTTTAAAAGAGCTTCTTTTCCACAGCAGTATCAATTTTCTATCTTGTAATGGTTTAAAATAACTTGAGGGCTGTTTGAAGTTCTTTTCTGTCCTTCAGAAGTCTCAAAGAATACATCAATGTTTTGAAAATATTCCAGCTACAGTGGTACCTCATCACTCCTCTCTGTCTAGACCATTACAGCCTGAATCATTTAATGTTAATCTTCATTGTTCTAAACCGATGTCCCATGTAAGTGGAGTGGTTTTATACTGGATTCTGGTCAGTTACTGTTCTGGCCGTGGTTATATGGCTGCTTTCTTAAGGCAAATCTCTTACTGTTTTATCATTGGTATGGGGTGTTCTCAGCCAGTGGGAGCTGGCTTATGTTGGGTCTTCAGGTCATGTCGACCCTGAGGTAAAAGCTCGTAGTCCCAGGTAGTGTTCGTTCTAAGCAAGTCGTATTGGAGTTAGCACCTTGCCTTTCACAGTATATCTCTGTAGCCAATGGAGGGGACCACGTTGGAGCAGATATCCACACTGCAGCCAGTGGAGGACCCCATGCCAGAGTAGGTGGATATTTCCTGAAGGAACTGTGACCTGTGGAGACCCCACACTGGAGAAAATTCTCCTGACAGGAGCTGCGGCCCATGGAGAATCCATGCTGGAGCAGATTTTTTCTTGAAGGACTGCAGCCCATGGAGAGGACCCACACTGGAGCAGAGGAAAAGTGTGAGGAGGAAGGAGCTGCAGAGAACAACTGTTATGGACTGATCGCAACTCCCCATTCCCCATTCACCCTGTCCTGCTTGGCATGGGACAAGGAGGTAAAGGAGTTGGGAATGAAGGAGTGAAGTTGAGCCTGGGAAAAAAGGGGGTAGTGGAGGGAAAGGTGTTTTAGTTTTTGTCTTTGCTTCTCACTATCCTACTCTATTTTTAATTGGCAATAAATTAAATTTTCCCCAAGTCAAGTCTATTTTCCCTGTGAAGGTAATTGATAAGTGACCTCCCCATCTTTATCTCAACCCAGGAGTTTTTCCTTCTTATTTTGTCTCCCTGTCCTGTTGAGGAGGTTGAATGAGAGAGTGGCTGGGTGGGGGCATGTGGTAGCCAGCCAAGGTCAACCCACCACACCACCACAAGGCAAGAGGCAGAAATTTGATATCTGCATAGTGAGCAGCATTCATACATGTCAATAGTGTCCTATTCACTGTGTCAGTGGTGGCGAGCAAGTTGTTTAGGGTATAAATTCTGCAAAGTTCTTATGCATATGCAGAAACTTTAACACCTGTTTAGGCCCAAAGAAGCTAAAGGAAGCACTTGGAAGTTTAAAATATGTATCAAAGTACTCTATCAATCAATGAGAACGAAATTTCTAGAATGATACTCTATCACTGGGACTTTTTAATATCATAGAAACAGATACTGGATGTTCACATTCCAGTTGATATTTTTTTTGCAACAGTATATTGTTTCTGATTCTTCTTCTTCCTTTTCAGTCTTGGTCATATTTACTTTCAGTCTTACAGGACACAGCATTTCAGCTACAGATGCAATTTACATGCCCTTATTTTGTACTGGCAGTTCAAAAGCAAGCTAATCTAGTTGACCAAAGGAAGCCAGTAGATGTGGATTTTTTTATTTTAGCAAAGCTTTTGATACTGTCTCTCACAGTATCCTTCTGGACAAAATGTTCAGAATGCAGCTAGACAAGTCCATAATACGTTGAGCGAGCAATTGCTTGATGGGTCAGGCTCAAAGAGTTCTAGTAAATGGGGTTGCATCAGGCTGGTGGCTAGTCACCAGTGGGGTTCCCCAGGGCTCAATTTTAGGGCCAGTGCTCTTTAATGTTTTTATAAATTATCTGGGTGCAGGAGTTGAATATACATTAAGTATGTTTGCTGACGATACTAAACTAGGAGGAGCTGTGGACTCCCTCGAGGGTAGAGAGGCCTTACAGAGAGATCTGGATAGACTAGAGAGCTGGGCAATCACCAACTGTATGAAATTTAACAAGAGCAAGTGCCAGATTCTCCACCTGGGACGGGGTAATCCTGCTTATACATAAAAAGTGGGGGATGAGAGACTAGAGGGCAGCCCCACGGAAAGAGATCTGGGGGTTTGGGTTGATGGCAAGTTGAATATGAGCCAACAGTGTGCCCTGGCAGCCAAAACGGCCAACCGTGTCCTGGGGTGCATCAAGCACAGCATAGCTAGCTGGCTGAGGGAGGTGATTGTCCCACTCTACACTGCACCAGTGCAGCCCCACCTCGAGCACTGTGTGCAGTTTTGGGCGCCTCAATATAAGGAGGATATCAAACTATTAGAGTGTGTCCAGAGGAGGGCAACCAAGATGGTGAAAGGTCTTGAGGGCAAGACTTATGAGGAGGGGCTGAGGCCACTTGTTTTGTTCAGCTTGGAGAAGAGAAGGCTGAGGGGTGACCTCATAGCAGTCTACAACTTCCTCAAGGGGAGCAGTGGAGGGGGAGGTGCTGATCTCCTCTCTCTGGTGGCCAGCGATAGGACATGAGGAAATGGCATGAAGCTGCGTCAGGGGAAGTTCAGATTGGACATTAGGAAAAGGTTCTTCACTGAGAGGGTGGTCAGTCACTGGAACAGGCTCCCCAGGGAAGTGGTCATGGCACCAAGCCTGTCAGAGTTCAAGGAGCGTCTGGACGACGCTCTTAGTCATATGGTTTAGTTTTAGGTAGTCCTGTGAGGAGCAGGGAGTTGGACTCAATGAGCCTTGTGGGTCCCTTCCAACTTGAGATATTCTATGATTCTAAATCCTTTGAATATTTACCCTCCCTCTGAATAACTGACAATGAAAGTGTTAGTTCTAAATGGTCCCAAATTTGGAACCAGAACTTATTTCTGTAGCTGAACACCATCTGTGCATCAATTGCATGGTGAATAATAAGAAGAAACATACAAAATTTCCCTAAAACTCCTGCATTTCCTCATGTTCTCCTGTTTCCTTAGCTGCAGCTCCAGTCTTCTGTACCTAAACCTTTATTCAAAGTCTGCTCCAAGGCTGATGGAAATCATTGCATTATTTTACCATTACTTTCAACAGACTTTGGATCAAGAATAAAGATTTGGAAGAACACAGATATTATTTTTTAAAAATTAATTATGCAGAAACTGCAAAATTTTTATCTAATCAGTTGGGCCACTGATGCATTTTCAGGTATTTTAAAGTCTGCTTTTATCTTTTTGGAGTTGCTAATGCACAGTTTTATCTAGATCCTCAGGATATTTAGATCCTCCTTCTTGAAGCCTCAAGCACCTGAATTGCTGAATCAAGGTTTATTGTGACTGGTATCTAGACTCCCTGCCTGAAATTTGAAAATCTAAGCCTCAAACAACAGAAGATAAATAAAAAGAATGCTACTCTCATTATTATTTTTTTAAAATCATGGATTTAAGGTAGTGCCATGAATTTCTGAGACTTGATCCATTATCATTTAATACTTGTAATGTCGGTAAAGATTAACCTTGCTCATTTTACCCTAACAATACTATGGCATCATGAAACAGGATATCTGTCTCAGAACAAGGAACCCCAAAGTGAATGATAGTTTGCTTCGCTAATGGTCCGTAAAGGACTGCTTAGTGTTCCCGAAGTTAAGTGAACTTAGGGGAAAGGTAATTCCAGCAGGGGGAGATCACGACCACTGACTCAAGGACCACCCACTCAAGAAACCCACCGACCCAAAAGATTAAGGAAGTAAAGGTCTCGAGAATCATAGTGAGCATGCGTAGTAATTTACATGGCAGGCGAAGAATTTTAACCAATCATTTAACAAAGTGACAAGGAATATGTATTAGATTATTGTATAAATAACTGTTAGCTTACATCAACGGTGTGCTGGTTTGTACCACGCACCCTTATTTGCGCACGTACGTAATAAAGGAAAATACCTCGACTCTGTGTGTGAATTGGGCAACGCACTTGGGTGACGCACACCAAGTTTTTGGGACAACACTTGGAGCTGATAAAAAACATCATTTCTTCTCTAAACTTGTTGCATCTACTTCTCAGTAGTGCTAGTAATGTGTTTCTTAACTACTCACTCTAAACATCATGCTTAGTGTCTTTTCTGCTAATATTAAGCATTTGCATCTCTTCACATCTTCTCAAGGTTGTTTTCAAAATGGGCACTTAGCACTGTAGGGCCCTGTATGCTGACCTCCTAAATTTGTCATGTAAAAGAGAAGCTACAAGTATTAAACAGTTGTGAAAAGTTGTCTATCAAAATGCATCCATTTCAGAATACAGTGCTAACCAATGCAGAGAATCCTTGCAAAGGAGAAGAAAAAAAATTATGAGGAAATGTGTTAGAAGAAAATATACTATGCCAACAGCCTGAGAGAGGCAAGGCTGCTGCAGATCCGTGACCCCAAGTCCAAGCAGCAATGAGACTGAAGATGTATCCCCAGCAGGCACACGCAAACAGAGCACACATATACACTACAGATACATATATAGATATATACACGGCCAGCCACATAGATTACACTCGGAGCACTCACATAAACACAGACAGCAGCAATGGCCTTATCCTGTTCCCCTCGCTGGCTGAGCAGGATAGAGGTCCACTAGTGAGAATTGTTGGGGAATTTTTATGGTACCCCTTGAGGCAAATTAAACATATGTTTGTGCTTAAATTAAAAAAAAAAAAAAGAACAATGCATTAGGTAGAGTCCTACTGCCATAAATGGTTCTACAAGGAGTCTGCAAAGATACGTCACAAGTAGATTCCTTATACACACTTGCACCAGCACCAATCCATGAGCGGTTACATGGGGTACCTCAGTCCTGCCTTGGGTCCATGCCCCCACCCCAGCCCTGCTGCCCAAAGGTGGCCCCTAAGCACTTGCATTCCAAGATTGCTACAAGACAACGCTGCACTGAAACTTCACTCCCTTACAGGGAGTCCTTCTGTCTCGGGCATCCCTGCTTCCATCCATTTTAACCCCTTCTGCAGTTGAGCCTTCTTGCCCTCTCTGCCAGATCATTCCTCTGTCACAAATTACCACTGCTGAGCCGTTACAATTTGAATTTCCCCTTCAGAATGTATATACACATATGTACAAGGTGGATCCCTGTAAGGGGAGGACTCAGAAGATTAGCAAGGAGTCAAGGACATGGCTTGGTGTGTGCAATCTAGTCCCAGTTCATGAAGTGAACATCCTGCCCCCACTGATGATCACCAGGTCACAAGGACCCTAGCTTCTAAATATTGCAATATTGTATTGTTTGATGTGTAACCACGTGGGCATGATACATATAATCTGCTGTCAAAAAGAAAAAGTATATAAGTTGAGGCAGGGACATCCCAGAGCTGAGCCTTGATTGGATGCCTGACCCGACTGTCCACTTTTCCCTTGCAACCCTCTGCAGTTACTGGGGCTCCCCATGCTTATTGGACTGTGAATATATTATCAATAAATTAATAGCTATCTAACTCCTGTTGTGGTCTTACATTTCACCTGATGGTATTGAACTGCAAAATTATTTCTGAGAACCTTTTTGCCTACAATCCCTCCAGCAACTGGGCTCAGACACTCAGTCTCCACCATAGCTGGCCTTTGGATCCCAGTCTCCCCAGTTGCTGGCATCTGGACTTACAAACTCCCGAGACCACAGTACCACTCCAGTTGCTCCTACAAACCATCACGCACACGTATACACACACAGCTGGCCAGGACTCCCCAGGTTCCAATAGCCGACCCCCCTCCGCTCTCGCCCTTAGAGAAACACAGGCACTCACACACTCAGTATTAGCCGTGACTCCCCTGGTCCCCAGTAGCCAATCCCCTTGTGCTCTTGCCCTTAGACATATGCACTCTTGTTGTCCTTGTTCTTCACCTGGTGTGCGAAACGCTAATTAACACACTGAGACGAGATATTTGTCTTTATTGCCAGTCTGCAGAGTGGGGTGCCAGGCATTTAACATCGGCCAGCACACCTCTTAGAAACACATCAGGTCTTTTTATATCAAATGATAACAAAGAAAAATTACATTAGAGTAACCAATTGGTCACTTGTACAAAAGTTCATCTGCGCATGTCCCAATTTTAATTTAGCTCATGATATTAGGGTGGGCCTACATTTACACATAAAATCTCCTCCTAGGAGTGTGTATTTTTAGTATTATAATTACCTAAGGTAACTAAAGGTTATACCTTCATCCTATCAACTACTACCAAGTTACAGTTTAACTTTATACCTTGTTACAGTTTCTACTTAGACAATGGTTAACCTCGAGACAGGTAATTGCAGATCTTTGTTTTAGGAACTTTCTATTCTCATTGTCATGGTTTCAAAACAGACCTGTTATGGTTGCCTTAACTCTCCAACATCACTCTCACACTCAGAGTTGTCCCTTAGAGACCCACTTACCCTCTTGCTCCCAGTCCGTTTCACCTATTCACTGGCTAGTCTGGCTTGTTCTTCGCTAGCAATCACGCACTTACTTACTCACACACTTACACTCACTCCAGTCACTGGTACCATACATATGCAGGCCCTCAGACCCGTCATCTCACTCCAGTAGCTGGCACTGAGACCTCCATACACACACATGCACATAGAATAGAGAGCGCCCCACCCAGGACTGAGTTAGAAAATAATTTAATAAGAAGATGGGACAAACTGTGCTGATCAGGCACAGGGCATAGCCAGACAAGCATACTGACTATTTACACATGACCAGCCTTTTTTATCCCTTTATCCCTCTATTTTCCCATACTTGTTCCTCCCTACATCACCTAACCCTTTTCCTTTTCCTGCCTTTGGTTTCTCCCCTAAACAGCCCATAATAAGTCCTGTGCAATCCTGAACTGCTTTTCCCCTGCGTTCCATAATGTGTCCTACCTCTAGGCAGTGACTCTTAGTCTGAAAGGTGATCTGGAGAGCTGCTCCAGATGACTCATCATGATGGGTTTCATGCCTGGACAACAGAGCTGTGTCTCTCCTGCAACAGCCCTGGGAGGGGCCTGGACAAGGTGTTCAAGGTTTTCTTGTTCCTCTGAGTCCTTGATTTGGGTTCCTGCCTGCCCTGTGCTCCTCTGGGCTTGTGGAGATGGTCCTTTGATGGGCTGATGGCCTCTGTGATGGGCCTGGGAGTATCCCAGCAGGGTATTATTTGGGGTCCCCTTCCTGCCATTATCTGTCTGATCTCTTTTGTGGGTGTGCAGATGAGCTTTTATGACATAACCTAACAAAATGTAATAATGTCCAGTAGCTGCCTTGAATACCACAAGCCATTTTATATTGCAAGACTGTAATGGAGAAATGTTATCACAAGCACTGTGAGTGCCACCAGAGCCCAAAGCCATACATGGAATGCAAAGGTTAGGAGCAGCTGATAGTGGAGGGTTAGTGATGTATTAAACTGAGTATATTAAACTGTCACAGACTATTTATACAGGATGCACAAGGGAAAATAAAATCTAGTATCTAGTGTCACAATGGCTGCACTGTTTACACAGCAGAAATTAGCAAAGTCAGATATTATTCTTGTTTATCAATCATATATCAGAGTCATTTCATCATTTCCCAGTAACATAAAGGGCTCTGTTTTTGTCTCCCTTATATAGATATGCTACAGAAGTAGATATACAGCAACAGTTTGCATCTTTTTTGCTTAGCCCATAATAAATTACATATAGGAAGACAAACTGGTTTTATTTATATGACTTTCACTAAAAGAATATGATGCTCAAAAAAGACCTTCTTGAAGGTCATATGATAAACAGCAAACATAAACATTTTATGCCAGGGAAATGTAAATTCTACCAATCTTTAGGAGGTTCAGTGCAATTTTTGCTTCCATTTAAATGGCTACTGGAAAGAGTATTTTAATATCCCATGCAGAACATTACCTTTAAAGGAACATGACCTGTCTACAGCTATGCTTCAGTGTCAGTATAGATATGAGCCTAACTCCTAATGTATGATCTCAACTACATTGCCAGGTGGCCCAGAGTACATTACATGAACACATTCCCATGTTTAAAGGGTTGTTTCTTTCTTTAAATTATGTAAATGATACATTAATGAAGCATCTGCCCATGCTGAGGGTCGAGTTTAGAACAGTCTCACAGACACAAATATAACAGAAAAATCTATCAGTGAGTATATTAAAATAGAAGTTCGTTTTGAGTCTGTCACACACTCTCAGAATAGCATAAGTTAAGATTCTCTGTAGCAAAACAAAGGCAGCTTAACATTTCCACACTCTTGAACCAGTTAAGAAGATTTCAGAGCTGTGGGTATAAAATGCAGATGATAAAACAGCGTCGTGGTTTAACCTCAGCCAGCACCTAAGCACCACAAAGCCACTCACTCACTCCCCCCGGTGGGATGGGAAGAGTAAAAGTGAGAAAAACTCATGGGTTGAGATAAAGACAGTTTAATAGGTAAAGCAAAAGCTGTGCATGCAAGCAAAGCAAAGCAAGGAATTAATTCACTACTTCCCATCGGCAGGCAGGCGTTCAGCCATCTCCAGGAATGCAGGGCTCCATCACGTGTAACAGTTACTTGGGAAGACAAACACCATCACTCCAAACGTCCCCCACTTCCTTCTTCTTCCCCTAGCCATCATATGGTATGGAATAGCCCTTTGGCCAGTCTGGGTCAGCTGTCCTGACTGTGTTCCCTCCCAGCTTCTTGTGCACTGGGCAGAGCATGGGAAGATGAAAAGTCCTTGACTAGAGTAAGCACTGCTTAGCAACAACTAAAACATCAGTGTGTTATCAACATTATTCTCATCCTAAATCCAAAACACAGCACTATACCAGCTACTAGGAAGAAAATTAACTCTAGCCCAGCTGAAACCAGGACAGAACAAGGGGAGAAGGGAACTATGTGTCAAGAGATTAACTAAATAATAGAAAAATATCAGAAGCAAAGAATGTGAATATTATTGTTGGAAAAAGAATTCTGCAAAAGTCTTTTTTTAATAAATACTTTATTTATGACTTTGAAAATATAAATTAGAATGTCAAACTGAAATAAGTTCTGCACTTATAATCATAAATTATACAGCACTATAAATTTGCAGGACATTTTACAGATACAGATGATATTTCCCCTGTCCCAAAGAATTTAAAATCTAAATCAGGCATGAGAAACAGAAGACATGGCACAGGACAACAGTTCAAGACATGAATGATGAGAAAAGAGTAAACATTGTCTGAAGTGATGGGTTTAAAGGAGAGAGAGAAAAGACAAGGAAAAGTTCTCTTTTTAGATGTGGACAAGGAGGCAGTTTTAAGTTTAAGCCCTTCTCTCTGCTCCCTGGAGAACGAGAAAATATAGCTCTGGAGGGCTTCATTCACATGCTTACTAAGTCCACTTTCTGAGTTTTGACGCTTTGGTTAAAGTTTATGTTTTGATTTTGAATACATTATTATTCTAAATATACTCACAGAAGGACACTGAATTTAAAAGTGACAGCTTTTGGTTTAGTAACAAAGTTAAAAATCTGAGCTGGAGGTGGCAAAGAGGTTTGTTTTGCTCTGTGTTCACAACACAGAGGGCCTGTGCCATGTGCGGAGAGAAGCCATGACCATGGTGCAAAGCTGACTTCACAGATGATAGAATCAGCAGTGTCTGCGCAAAGCTGGTCATGAGGGAACCTAGTTGATGGCAGTCACCCAAAGCTAACCTCACCACAATTTCTGGCTAGCAGAAGCAGAGCTGATATCGCAGGACTCTACAGACATACTGTGGGCTGGGAGCCAGCAGAGCGGTGCTGGTTGGTAGACCTCAGGGGGTCTGCAGAGAGTTGCCACTTCCATGGGTCCCTTGTCTAGCAAGGATGCAAGAATGGGGTTTGAGGTGGTGGATCAAGCCTGTGGTGGGACTAAATGTTCTGGACCTCAGAAAGCTGGGCAATAAATACTTGGAGCTCCAGGTTGATCAAACTCTAGGTGCAATGGTTTGGAGTAGTCATTTCCCTTAACACAAGCTAAAAGCATGGAGAGTTATCCAAATTTTCCTTGTTGGTCTTTCTAACCCTCTGCAAATAATACCTGAATTTCCTGTTCTTAATAAATGCTTAGGACTGGTAAAAAGCCATAGCTATTCCTCTGTGCCATAGTAGTGGTATAGATAAGATACCTCACGGAAGATTGTTTTGCACCAGGAGGTGCTGGTTCATTATGATCCCAGTAAGAAAAGCACTCACACTCTGTAAACTGTAATCTAAAATGCTATTTATTAGAGCTAACACTATAAAGAAGGAAAGGATAGCAGAGATAATCTTATGTCCCTTCAGATGATGGGAACCCCCTGTTCATGCAGCACCGGATGGACCTCGGATGGATTTTTCCCATGGCGTGCTGCACAGATCCTGTCCGTGCAGAGAAGCTCTTCCTTTTTGGTCATTCGAGCTATTATGATTTTCTTACAAGCAAACAATTCTATTCATCATTTCAGCTGTCAAACAGAAAGGATGTTTGCATGAGAACTTCTTGCTGCACTGTTAGATAAAGGCAAGTACACGCAGGTGACATAATCGTCGGTAGCAAATGGGAGCTGCCTGCGGGCTCCTCTTTTACAATCAACCGTCTAAGTTTGTCCTGTGGCCAAGGGATATGCGCAACACAACACAGGTCTGCAGGCCAAGATGCACGTGCAGCACAGCGCAGTGCAGCATAGCGCAGCACAGCACAGTGCAGCATAGCACAGCACAGCACAGGCCTGGGCCTACTCAGGTTAACTGTTATATAGATCACTAACTCCTCGATGTACAATGATCTTCTGGTGAGGATCACTACAGAGACATAGTCCAACTGCAGCACTAAAAGTCTAGATTCAGTTGCTTTGACACAGGAGCCTACTGTGATTTGAGACACTCTCAGGCACTTGAAACCCTTGTAAAGGACTTGTGGGAGCCCTGCATCCATCTGGGACAGCAGCTGGAGGTAAGATGTAATACCCCATAGCACCTAAAATGACATCTATGTTTAACTGAATACCTTCCATGGTGTCAAACAAAAGAGGGGCAAAACAAAAAATACTTTAACACATGTGACTGAAACAATGTTTTACCTCAGCTATTGTTTCCTGATTATCATGAAACAGTGACAAATACAGATAAATTCTCAAACTATAAAATAGCCTATGTATCTACCGGCAGTTGATGTTGCTGAGCTGTTCAAAAAGGTCTCTTGCCCCATTATCTCCAACTCAGCCTTGCTCTGGTCTAGATGCAACCAGCCAATTTATCTCATTTTGTTGGTCTTTGACAATTGCTAGAACAGTTTAGTGACAAAAGGTGTATCAAATTGCCAGAGATGTACTGACTGGCCTGAGCAGTGGTGATGTCTGACCATTTCCAGTGGGTGCTAGACAGACACAGAGCAGGACGTGATAAGACATCATGTGGAGAACTCTGGCAACTGACTTGTTTTGGAAGCAGAGAAGTTGCTCACCTCTGCTGTCTGACTGCATTTCATAGGCTGTCATCTAGGTCAAAGCTCTCCCCCAACACTGCTTGTTGTTACTTCTTCACAGAGGGACAGCTGTACACTGCTTTCAGTAGTAGAGTGGACTGGGTTTACTTGTAGTATAAATGGACATTTATCCCTCTTAATGCAAGAGATAGCCATGGTTACTGCTGATATGATTAAATGTCCTAGTCTGAAATCTGCACATAAGGGGTTATGTTCATGGTGGTGGATACATCCAAAGGCAAATGGTTTACTTTTATCAAGAAAGACATGCTGGACAAATTTTTGAGATGTACAGATTTCAGTTATAGCTTATGACTTCCAGTGGGACAGTAAAGTAATTTTTGGCATATCTCCCTTTTAAAGATGGAATTAACTATGCAATTGCCAATGCAGACATGAGCTCCAGTTGCAGATCCAGGCTACCTTCTCTTTCCTGAAGGAACAGAATGCATTTACACCTGGTGAAATCTTTGTTGTTATGAGTTATTATCTTGTTTTGAGGTGTAGAAACAGTACTTAAAGCTGTTTCAAGTGGTTTATCTAGGTCTATGTCCTTTTTGCTTCATTATAGCTAAAGATTAGGAAGGATGTTTTAGAATAGAATAGAATAGAATAGAATAGAATAGAATAGAATAGAATAGAATAGAATAGAATATTTCAGTTGGAAGGGACCTACAATGATCATCTAGTCCAAGTATTGATCTCTTATTGCCCACTAGGGATGCAAAACATTCAGTTTGCTAGAAGTTGTGGGGCCAGAGCATCATGGCTGCTGGGGGTATAAAGCCCGGGTCGGCTGGAGATCTAGTGGGATAACCTTGATGTGTAGTGTTTGCTACACAGTGGTGACCCCGACGTGATCAGGCAACAGCGATGGAGCTCGCGGAACTCATAAAGGTACTAAAGTCGGTAACGACAAGGGTGCTTAAGAGGGGGTTTGCGGCAAGGCGGCGCCGACCTGCTGCACGTGGTGTGCTGATGGGGCAGGAATCTCCTGGGAACGAAAAGCCAACAAGTTTAGTTTCGGAGGGGACACAGGCTGGCTGGGAAGGAGTGGCCTGTGGGACACAGACGGAACCGTTGTTACTGGGGGCTGAGCCAACGGAGGAAGGGGAGGTGCAGGGAGACTATGGCGCAGCGGGAACAAAGGAGTCGGGAAAGGTGTTCCCGATACAAGTGGGGAGTTTAGAGCGGCCGCCCACGGAACCTTCGGCACCTCCTGCACCGGCGGATCTGCCACTTCCTCAATACCCCTGGGGCGAGTTGCAACAATGTGTGGAAAGGGAGCTGACTGATAGGTTGCTGGATTGGGTCCCGGGGGCTGATGTGGGATCCCAGCAGTATCGTGAACTACGTGAAGGAAGATGGCGGGAAGGAGAAAAAGAAGGCAAAACACCTGAGGACGCCCCATTGTATCCCAGTGATCGACGAGTGCTGGACACACAGAGAGCGGAGCGCAGGACATCGAGGGGGGGTGGTAGGGCTCCCCCGGCACTGTCAGTGATACCTGAGCCACCAGAGGGAACCCCTATCCCTAGGGCAATGAGAAATCAAACTGGTATTCCCTCACAGTGGAGGGAGCCTGTACACGATTACCCCATGAGCTCTGATAGCAGTGAGGGAGAAGGGGGTGACGAGGGATCCTCGATTGTTGCTCATCCGCCCCCGCTTCCAAGACGGACTAACGAGGTTTCAAGGGAACTCGAGGCATTGATCAGCCGATTGAGAGGGGTGGTGGCAAATGCGGAAAGTCTTATGCCAGGGGGAATGCCGAAAGAGAGGGCAAATGGGACGGATTGGCAGATGATTGCAAAAAATTGTGTCTTGGAAGGAGTGCGATTCCAGGCCCCTCCGATTCAAGCATTTCCTATCCGAGCAGCCCCAGGTGGAGGATATGAGTGGCAACCGTTAGATGCAAAGTTGGTGAAAGAATTGGTCACAATGGTGAAAAGTCATGGATTAAATTCCCCAGAGACCCAAGTCCTATTAGACTGTGTTTTTGCAACGCCGCTTGCACCTTTTGATATCATTCAGTTGATGCGGGCCGTATTGACCCCCTCGATGATGGTATTGTTTAGGGAGGAGTGGAGGAATCGGTGCACCCAAGTTGTTATTGAGGCGCAACAGGCCAACCATCCCATGGCAGGAGTGACTTTAGAGCAGCTGATGGGTGAAGGGCAGTTCGCAACTCCTCAGGCACAGGCTCAGCGAATGCGGGGGCGCGATTTTGCTGCATCTTCGAAAGCTGCCCAGGAAGCAATACACATCATCGCAGCTCTTGATAAAAGGGAGCCTCCATGGGTCCAAATACGGCAATCGTTAAGTGAGCCCTTCACAAAGTTTTTAGACCGGCTGCAAGCGGCGCTCCAGGTTGCTCGACTTCCTGAGCAGGCTAAGGAGGCCATATTGCTTGACTGTGCACGTACGCAAGCAAACCCACAAACTGCAGTGTTGCTAAGACAGTTACCCATAGGGACCACGCTTTCACAGATGATTCGTTATGTGCTGGAACAGGAACAGGCGCAAAGTATGCAACCGGTAGTGGCCGCAGTCCATGCGGCCTGCCGCGGCGCACGACTTATGTGCCATAGGTGTGGGGGGCAAGGACACATGGCGCGACAATGCCCTTCAAAAATAAACACCCCCGGAACAGGGGAAGGAGAGAGAGACCTACGATGCTGGCGCTGTGGGCGACTAGGCCACAGAGCTCGACAGTGCAAATCGGGGAGTCAGCAAAGGAGACCAGGCTGGGGAAACGAGAAGAGGGGATGGCTGAGGGCCGTGCCATCCCCACCTGCCCCAGTGATCAGCTCAACAGGCCCGACGACAGCAGCGCAATGTATGGCACAGGGAGTCTCTTCTTCCCCGGGACCAGCACAGTCGCCTGCGGTCCCAATGATGCAATATCCAACTCAGCTGCCTTGGGGAGATGGGAGCGCGCAATAGAGGAGGCTGGGGATAGAGCCTCGCCGTATGTGGCACTCACCCTAAACATGACCACACGACCAGAAGTAGATATTATAGTTACCCCATGGCTCCCAGAGTTGGGGGGAACACCACGCCTCGTGTTAAGAGCCCTTTTAGATACAGGAGCGGATGTTACAGTAATCCCATCACATCTATGGCCAGATGATTGGCCACTCGAACCGAGAGGTTCGCTGCAAGGCGTGGGAGGCATGCAGACCTCGCATCAAAGCAGGAACCCAATGCAAATTATGTTGAAGGATCCGGAATCTGGACAAGCTAGGGTAGCATGGTGTAACCCTGTCATTGCTGAGTTACCCATTGTCATCTTGGGACGATGTTGCTTGCAGAAGATGAATATAGTGCTGCGTACAAATTTATCATAATGGCCACTGCCTGTGTCCGCCCATTAAAACTCACCTGGTTGACAGATAAACCAGTGTGGGTAGAGCAGTGGCCATTGACAGAGGAAAAGAGGGCGGCTGTTCGACAATTGGTACAACGAGAACTTGACGCAGGACACATCGAACCCTCTACAAGTCCCTGGAACACCCCCATTTTCGTGATAAAGAAAAAATCGGGAGCGTGGCGACTGCTACATGATCTACGCGCAGTTAATGCATGTATACAAGACATGGGTCCGCTACAAGCGGGCCTCCCTTCTCCGGCCATGATTCCACCTGACTATCAAATAGTGGTTATAGATATTAGAGATTGCTTTTTTAGTGTTCCCTTGCATGAAGAAGATAGAGTACGCTTTGCCTTTACTGTTCCTGAGCCTAACAATCAACACCCGTGCGCCAGATATCAATGGAAGGTGTTACCCCAGGGCATGAAAAACTCACCAGTCTTGTGTCAAATTGCTGTAGCTGCTGCGATACGCCCTATTCGAGAAAATTTCCCTACGGTCATCATTTTCCATTACATGGATGACGTGTTACTGGCGTCCAACCAAGAGGAGTTACTGGAAAAGGCACGCGTGCAGCTGATAGTCAGTTTGGAGCGACATGGGTTACACATTGAGCCTCGGAAAACACAGGTAGGGCGTGCAGTAAAGTATTTAGGTACTCAACTGAGGCCACGAAGCGTGACAGCACAATCATTTGAAATTCGGACTACAGTGACAACACTCCATGAGGCACAAAAATTAATTGGACAACTATTGTGGCTTAGAAACTTTATTCCAATATCTGAGGCAGAAATGACTACCTTATATCAACTCCTGAAAGGAGGAGATTCCCCCCTAGCTCCAAGGACTCTTTCAAGAAACCATCAGGAGATTCTTAGGACAATTATGGAGCGAGCCCAGCATTGGGGTCTCGCTCGATTTACACCTGAACAACCGGTCACTGCCCTGATTTACATGACCGATACCGCTGGCCATGGTTTACTAATTCAAAATAATGGTGAAAAAGGCTGGCCTTTTGCTTGGTTGTATCAAGGCAAACCAAAGACGGCTTTAATTTCTTGGCCAACATTATTATCCCAGCTTATTCTCCGCTGTCGGAGGCAAACTCAACACTTAACAGGGAAGGACCCAGAGGTCATCGCATTGCCCTGTTCTTTGGCACAGTGGGAGTTGGTACTTCCACAAGTGGGGCTCCTGCAAGCGGCGATAGCTGAATTTACGGGTCGTATTGAAGGTCTAAGACCACACCCCTGTGGGGAGATAATCCAGGTACTCCATTTTTTGCCAGCTAGTGCCATAGTTGAACAACCCACCGGAGGCCGCACGGTTTTTACCGACGCGTCATCGATTACTGGGAAAGCTGTCGTTACATGGCAGGAGGATGGTCAGTGGACCCACATTAGTTATCAAGATCAAGGGCAATCCGTGCAGTATCTTGAGGCCAAGGCGGTATGGATGGCTCTCACTCAATGGCCCGAAGAGGCCTTGGATCTAATCACAGACTCTTGCTATGTATATAAGTTACTGAAGAAGTGCCGATGGGCACTTGGGGCAACGTCAGAGATTGCCGGAATGTTGCTCACCGCACTGCAAATGAGAACCGCTCCTGTCTGTCCTATCCATGTTAATAGTCATAGTTCCATACCGAGTTTTCTTTCTGCTGGGAATGAAATAGCGGACAGCTTAGCAAAGAGCGTACTGGCGGTTGAAGAAACTTCTAACCTAAGGCGAGCTTTCCGCCTGCATGAGCTCCTCCACTGTGGAGCTCGCGGTTTAGCTAGGCTCGCTGGCATTACGTTGCAAGATGCTCGCTCTGTGATTGCTGCTTGTCCTGTGTGTTCCAAAGGTCCCCTCTGGGAGGCAGGGGTAAACCCTTGAGGGTTGCAGCCCAACCAAATATGGCAGTCTGATGTTACGATTTATGAACCCTTTAATCCACGTAAGTATCTGCATGTCACAGTTGATACCTGCAGTGGAGTTATTTTAGCGACTATGCATGCTAAACAAAATGCTCTCTCAGTTATTTTACATTGGCAGGACTGTATGGCGCAACTTGGCATCCCACAAAAAATTAAAACAGATAATGGAGCGGCATATGTCAGCAAGAAGACAAAGGACTTTTGCGCGCGCTGGGATATTCAGTTGAGTCATGGCATTCCCTATAACAGTACGGGCCAAAGCATTGTAGAACGCGCGCACCGCACATTAAAAGAGTTACTCGACCGACTTAGGGAGGGGGAAAAGATAAGCCCAGGAACAGGGGTTCCCCCTCCCCTTGACCCTCCCTTATTTCGGGCACAGCGTCTGTTGACGACGGCACTAATTACCTTAAATCATACCATTCGAGGGAACACCTATAAAACCCAGACTGCAACCCAGGCACATTTCCGGCTCGATGAGAACGAAGGGCCTTACCCTTTGGTTCAAGTACGGGACCTGCAAACCCGTGAATGGGGGGCCCTTATTCCCTCCGTTGCTTGGGACGTGGGTATGCGTGTGTGCAAACCGAGAAAGGGACGCTAGAATGGGTACCCAGTCGAAATATTCGACCGTATAGACATTAATCAATCTATTGAGTCTTATCTTGACAGGTTACCATTTCCCTATGCATCCTGATGGTGTGGGGGAGTAATGAGGGAGCCGCGACGAACTACTGGCTGGACTGGGCAAAATCTATGAACGTAACGGATGCGTGTCTGTATAAGTCTTACCATATGTCGATTATTTTACACGCAGCTTCCCCAGCAAGATCCAGAACTACTGGAGCTAAGGGAGGGGGAAATGTAGTAAAGATAAGGGCTGGCGACCGGAAGATCACGTGCTGTACGGAAAGAGTTAAGGGTCGACCCTCCCTTGTCTCCGCCCCTTATAACATGACACACCTACTGCTGGGGGTATAAAGCCCGGGTCGGCTGGAGATCTAGTGGGATAACCTTGATGTGTAGTGTTTGCTACACATGGCCTAACCCCAGTCAAAAAGACTGAATAAACATCTTGGTTCAAAAGTACGCTTACTTCTCTGCATAAAAAAATTACTTTCATTTTCCTAATTGGTGAATCCAGCTACTGGTTTCCAAAGAGATGCACCAAAGTGCACCTGAGCAAATCAAGGAAGAACTGGAACAACTAGATTGTTACTCTGGAAATATTTCACAAAATAAAAATTATGATAGATTTGCCTGTGACACTTCTGGGCAAAACTCTTGTCTTTACAATGATAACTCCCAGCCTGTCTTATTTATCAGTGCTACCTAGAGAAAGTCTAATACTGGTTGTACCTAGGAACAAGCAGATCAGAAAAGGCCACTGTGCTCTTCTGAGATGGAGTGATGAGAAAAATAGACTCATTCACTAGATTTCTGCTTAGGCAGTAGTGCCATGGAAACTGCCTAGAACTCAGCAGTTTGGCTTCCCAAACTGAACAGAAGGAGGAAATTGATACAAAAAGTGCTAATATGCTAAATCCTGGTCTATAAACTTGAATATTTGGGTTTAGCACAACAGTGCTGGATAGGGCTATCAAGACAGGACTTGACCTCCTACAGATGGTAGCAAAGGAACCGCATCCAATCAGCCACAACTGTAACACGATAGCTGCTGCTGTCCCTACTTAGACTAGTTAAAAATATGCAGTTTGTCAGGTTCAGAAAGTTTTGTGGGAACAGATTGGCTTCCACAAGATTATTGTCAGGAAGTGGTTGGAATATGTAACTTTGATTTTATCATTTTGATTAAGCTTTAGATGTTCAAATTGTAACAAATATCAAGTTTATGTGACACTGCAATCTATATATACTATGTTAAATAGTTATATATTTATAGGTGTTATCTATCACATGGGTTAATTTAATCTAATTTGGAAAGTTCTAAGGAAACAAAACACTAATATTGAAACAATTTTTTTTAGTAGTCACAGTCATTAAACCATCAGACTTTTGTTTGACAGAGGTATTTTAGGGTTTTGTTCTGTTTTGGAATAAGCTTTGTTTCAAACCATTGGAATTTCCTTCACAACAGAAATCCCAATTCCCAACTAGTTTTGATCCCATTGTTCCTGTATCCCAGATCCCAGCACCCAGAGGCAAAACTTCTTTTCTAGTGCATGTCCTCGTTTCACTTCCCTATCCCCACAAGTCCTGCTGCATAGAGTAAACAGTACCAGATGGCTAATGTTAATGTTATGAGAGATTCTGCTATAAAGAGCCCTAGGCACAGGTACCTAATATAAAACAAATAGTGGACTTTGTGCATGTGCTGTCTGCATAGGTTGTTTCTCAAAAAGAGAAGCCTGTGAGACTCTAAGGAGAAGCCTGGTGGACTACATTACCCAGAATCCTTGACAGGGGAGTCCATATGTGGCTACTGAGTGAAAAATAAATCATGCTCAATTACTCTATATTCCTCAAAGCCATGTTTTTTTCTTGCCAGATGTACACAATGGATCATGGTGACAGCAGGTAAAAATGAAAGCGAGAAATAGGTTGCACTCAGATTTGTCTGAATCACCAGTGAAAATTCAGACCCCAGCAGTAATTGTGAAAAACTTGGTTTGCCTGAACCCTTATAGAAATATTCAAAAAGTTGGATTCACTGTAAAATCCTAGGAAAAAAAACCTGAATTCTATAAATAGAATACCTAATGAGATTAACCAAAGTAGAGCACTAAGTGGGAAGTAGTGGTTAAACATAGATGACTCCAGATGCTGTAGCGAGACACCCATAATGATTTCATCACAGGCACAGCTGGAGAGAAGCCAAACTTCCTCAGTGTAAATGGAGCAGGTGACAGTGAATCTTTGTTTCTCCCCTAAGTAGTCACCACTGACTGCTTGGCATTTGCACCCTCCGCTACCAACTCCTTAAGATCAGAGCGCTGCTGCTTTCAATGCTGACAGCAGGCATCCAGTATCAGACATGGATCGCTACACTTTAAAAAAGCTTATTTAAAGTTTACAGTGGTGGAGTTGTCACATAACATTTGTTTTTTTGATGTGATGCAGTGTAAATGCTGTAATCATATTTACAAAACATGATTGATAACATGTTGTGCACAAATTCTTTCCTTTAAACTTTCCTGTAAAACACACTCATCTGCCATTTCCCAATCTCAAACCCCAGAAGGTCCAAGTGAAAAAAGAAAAAATAATTAGGTCCAAATAGGGCAAATAGGCCCAATCATTCAGGAGCAGATGAAAGTTCAGTTCCAAATTTGAGTTGGCTGAATCATCATGCTCTTCCTTTAAAAGTTTATGCAAATAGTTTGTTTCTGTTTCAGTCAGCATAAACTCATACTCCATGTAAGATTAATGTGAGATCCCAATGAATGCTAAGTCCCAAAGCAAAACTGTTCACTTGATTCCAAGTTCATTAATATTTTTTCAGTGCTGTGATCTCATTGATTTGGAAAGTTGCTCCTGAGCAGCATTGCTGTACAGGGATTCATGGGAGAAGCTGTGGAGGAGGCTGTGGACTTCTTGAGCTGCTTTGCTGACTGATAATGTTCTCCCCTTAGCTACTCAACACTGCAAACTGCAGTAAATCACCCTAAGTGACTGCTAGATTAATATGGCCAACTCTTCTGGCAGGGAATTAGGGAGCACTCAGTTATCATTCTAACTCCAGAGTTGGGAGATGATAATCTCTGACATAGGGCAATCACAAACAGCTGTCAGGTTGTACCCCTGTTAGATACTGAAGACTTCCACTGCAGCCTTAGATACTGTGTGTGGAAAGGGAACATTTCACAAGTTATTCAATCACTTGTGCTTAACTTTCTTGACACTTCCCCCTCAACATCCATACAGGAAAAGTTTGACTTCTGTAGAACTTGAACATGACTAGCTTACATAATAGGAAAGGCATTAAATTCCTGTAATTAGATTGTGAGGGAACAAATACCAGTGAAAAATGCAAGTACATCATGGTAAAGGAAGAACATGGTAAATACGTCCAACTGGGATGCTGGATCTTTAGATACATTTGTGTTGCACTTGACTTTTACATGATTCTGAGATTAAAGGTACCAAGTAACATGTATTCAAAAACTCCAGTTACAAAATAATCAAATGAAATTTTTTTTGTCATACAGAAACGTATTATTTTGCTATTGCATGTTTGAATCTGCAGACAAGAATGGTTAAAAATATGCTGCAAACCTTTGGGCCAATAGGCCCAAGGACATCCAGTCCTGCAGATGTTCAGATAACAAATGTTTTCAAGGCACTTTGAAGATAAAGCACTGCATATAAATAGAATGTTTCATTATTAGGTATTAGGAAGAATAATAAAAATGAATACATTTCATCAAACTAAAGAACATCTGAAGGCCCATTTATGAGACACAACATAGAGGTCTTTTCAAAGTAATGATTTACTTTTTCATATTACTCCTTTTCATTATCAGAGTTCAGAAAATAATTTGACGGTTTCTGTTTCATTCAATCCAACAGTGTCAAACATTTTTGCAGAAGACACAATGACTTAGAGAGCATGAAGAAGTTTGTGAAAAGCTACTAGACAGAAATGTTCACTCAACCAGTAGCAGCACTGATTGGATCCAGAGCCACAATAAAATGGATAGACAATATATACCCTTATCTTAAAACCATCTCAAATATCACACAAAGGAAGGGGGGCACAGGAGCAGGAGAGAGCACTGTAGAAAAGCAAAATGAAAGCCATTCACCAACATCTCGGTTTTGAACAGTTGTGTAAAAACATCTGAAAGTTACAAATCCTGAAGAACCCAGCAGTCCTCTAGTCTCCTGTTTCACCCAAGGACCATATTTGGCCTCTATGAACTAGAGAGCAGGAGCACAAAGAAGCATAGCACATCAAATAAAGAGCATGCATGATATAGTTATTTGTTGGCTTCATTACAATCAACCCATTTTCCATCTGGTGAATGAGAAATGTCCTACAGGCTGTGAGAGGGGTATACTGCAGAATTCCTTTTGTTTATATGGATAGCAATAGTAAGGAAAGCTTACACCCCAAGGCTTACATCCACAAGTGTGATCTTTCAACCATATCCTTATGGCCATTGTAAATGTATATTGTATCTAGTCAACCTTCTGCTTTTCCAGTGAAGATTATATGTAACAACAGTTTTGATGGTTATATCTTCAATAAGGGAAATTCCAGTAAAGATCATAGGAGTACCTTTGAAGTAAGGAACATACTGAATGATAACCATTAAATATTTATGGGGTTTCCTTTCCTGGTAGAAGAGAAAGCTCTGTGGTATTTGATAAACTTAAAATGAGACATACTGCAAATTTAAGTACCACTTAGAGAAAAGTTGAGAAAACATCTCATATGGTATTAGGAAAATAATATAAGATGTTGTGCATACTATGAGGCAATTTTTCTGACTTCTGAAGCTGTGAATCCTAGCATTGTCAGAGAAATAATTTAACTGAAATACAAGAAAGAACATCCTCAGAACGAAAAAGGATAGAGCAGGGGGTAGGGAGGTAAAAACAAAGCAGAAGCTAAATAGTCATCAACTGAATCAGTAAATGACTGCTTACAAAATTGAAAACCAATCAGGTAAGGACAGAACAAAGCTATAGAATGCAAAGCTCTTGATTTTACTCTCGGTTTGGGAGGGAGTGAGGTTTGTGTTTATGGATAAATAAAGACCTATTTCTATGATTTAGACATAAAAGATTATATGGTTTAGAAAACCCACAAACATTTTTCCAGAGATAGAGAAGCCTAGGAATATAAGGAATATTTTAGGAACCTCCAATTATAGCTAGGACTATAAGGATCCTGAAAAGCAAAACTATTAGGAATGGCAGTATTTTGCTCTGTGGTGCACATATGTAGAGTTAAAAATGCACAATGAAATTGCAAAGTCAATTCCTTAAAGTTAACATCAGAATTTCCACTGCCCATAAAAATCTTCTTTGGGTTCACTTGCATGTGTGCCTTGGGGTATGGTGAGAGCTTACAGACTGGGCTGCTAGTCATCAGTTTGTCCCATTCTCATTGTTCTGCACATGCCTTTTGAATAATTCAGACTCAACTTTGAAGACAGAATTAATAAATTGCTCACAGGTCTCTCTGTTTTACTTCTTATTATAATACTTGAGTGCATTATGGACATGATTGCATTTATAAGAAGCCTGTCAAGACTGGGACTATTATAAAACATGGGAACTGAAGCACAGAAAGATTAATGTCCAAAGGGCCTGTGTATTTTGGGTGCAATAATTTGAGGCTAATTTAACGCTGCTAGGATTTCATATTTTTCAGACTTTTTAGCATTAGCAAGCATGTTACATATACCAGTCCAATTGACTTTTGCAGCTATTGTGAGTGCTCTGCAGTTCTGTGAGACCCCAGCACATAGCAAGTGATTACCTGTTAAATTCTTGGTGATGTACTACACAATAAATGTGTCAGAGAAAATTCAGTTGTCAGTGGCAGCATTTCACCACACTAGCTCTGCTCCATTCAGTAAATACTTTCCAGTTTCCTCAACAACGAAGGCTAACAATGTCCTTCATTAAACAGTCCTGTCTCTTGTACTGGGTCTGACTGGGATGAAGCTATGAAGTTAACTTCCCCATAGCAGCCTTCATAGTGCTGTGCTTCGTATTTGTATCTAGAGCAATGTTGATAACACATCAATGTTTTGGCTACTGCTGAACAGTGCTTGCAAAGTGTCAAGGCTTTCTCTCTCCCTTCCCTCCCCAACAAATGTGAGTAGGCAGGGGGTGGACAAGCGGTTGGGAAGGGACATAGTCAGGGCAACTGACCCAAATTGACCAAAGGAATATTCCATACCATATGACATCATGCTCAGCAATAAAAGCTTGAGGAAGGGGGGACATTTGTGGTTATGGCATTTGTCTTCCTAAGCAACTGTTACATGTGATAAAGCCCTGCTTTCTATGAAATGGCTAAACATCTTCCTGCTGATGGGAAGTAGTGAATGAATTCCTTATTTTGCTTTGCTTGTGCATGTAGCTTTTTATTTCCTTCTTAAACTGTCATTATTTTGATCAAAGAGTGTCGGGAAAAGGAGAAGCTAATATAAGCATATTCTATGATTATTGCATCAGTAGTCACAGAGGAATTACAAATTTTTTTAAGTTGGGGTCCAGCAAACAGACTTCACTCCACATGGAAAACTGCCAACAGGGTGGTAATAGAGATAGCATCAGGAGACAAGAGAAATTTCAATTGGGAGAGAACTGCCTGTCAGGAGTGGAGGCAACGGGCTAGGACAGACTTGGGGAACTGGAGGATGTATGCTGTCAGTTTTTGATACAGGGTATGGATAAATTTGGATCAAATTACTCAGGCCTTTATATAAATGTACCAAGATGCCCACTATGCTGTGAAGTTATGGAAAGGTACAACGAAGCATTAGGAAAATGTGTACTTAATATTGAACAAAACCACTAAGTTCCCTGTAAGCAGTTACTGCTTATAACCCGTTATCTACTCTGGGTAGCAAATACTCAACCTTTCTGTTTAGTGTTTTTTAAATGTTTAATACATTTATTCTGGAGAAAATAAAAAGGTGGAGCCTGGGAATGAAGTACAGAATATAGCAAACTCTCACAGCAAGCAGAGAAACAGAAAGAAGAAAAAGCCAAGGGAGATTTGCTGCTTTCCAGGAGTTTTAATGACATGGTCTTTTTTTCACAACGTAGTAGTGTTTTTCACTAAGCATGACAGGATTAATGAGAAGAATTCTCAGCATTTAAGAGCTTTTAAAATATGAATGAATGTTATACATAAAACAAGGTATTTTATGCACATCTCTCTCTGACCCTCTGGCACCTTTTCCTCAGAACTTCTCACTTCAGTAGTTGAGGCATTTATTGCTAGGACTTTCTACCCTTATATCTTCAAGCAGAAGGAAAATACCTTAAATCTATTGCCCAGGCAGAAGGAAAATCATAGAAGAAAAGTGTTTCCAAAGAGCTACAAAAACTCATTACTTAAAAGCCTTGCAAACAGAAAAGAATTGCCTGGCAAGAAAAATCCAAGAGCAGGCTGCAGTGCTTCAGTTCCCTGGGTTACTGCCTTAGCCTGTGTAAAAATTATCCCTCTAGAGGCCAGCAGAGTATCAAAAAACAGTTACAGTGAACTAGACTGTAAGGCCCTGTAGAACCAACTCTTAACCAGAATTAACATTTAAAACTTCTTCCAGCTGTCCAAGGGCTGCATCTTGCATTCAAACTGAATTGTCCTGCAGTTACAGTAGGAAAACAAAAACGATAACATTATCTATATCATAGATCTAAATTTTTTAAGTAAGTAGGGTCATAGAAACAGAGAGCACTCACTAAAACAGATATATTGCCCTCATTCATATAGGGAAGATCTGCTCTTTTAAGAAGCCTGTTTGAGATTAGTATATGCTTAGGAGAGACAATATGCCTCATGGTTAGAGGGGGGAATGGGACTCTACCCTGCTCTAGCATTTATTTGCTGTCTCTGAACTTCTGTGTCTTGGTTTACCATCTGTAAAATAGATACTGTGATACTTTTAAACCACAGCTGACCTGGGAGAAACACCTCCTTCTTCATAAAAGTGACGGGAAGATTAATTACTGTAATTAATTACACAGAAGACCCTCAATAAAAAGTGCAATGGGAATACAAAGCCATGAGAGATTTGGCAAACAAAGCATGTATACTTGTACTTGAAGCACGCTGAAGATATAACTTCTTGGTACAGGTACTAAGGGAGCCGACTAGGAAAGGTGCCCTCCTAGATCTGTTGTTTGTAAACAGAGAGGGACTCGTGAGTGAAGTGGTGACTGGTGGTTGTCTTGGACACAGAGACCACAAAGTAGTTGAGTTTCAAATCGTTGGCGATATGAGAAAAACTGCCAGCAAAACTTCGACCCTGGATATAGGGAGAGCAGAATTCGGGCTGCTGAAGGAGCTAGTTAGTAAGGTCCCCTGGGAATCTGCTTTTGAAGGTATTGGGGTCCATGAATGCTGGTCACTTTTTAAGAGCCATCTCTTAAGAGCACAGGCAATTCCAAAGTGTCGGAAGTCAAGCAAGCAGGGCAGAAGGCCGGCTTGGCTGAGCAGGGATCTTCTTCTAGAACTTAGGTGGAAAAGGAAAGTGTATGGACATTAGGAGCAAGGACAGGTGACACAGGAGGACTACAGAGATGCTGTTCACCACTGTAGGGAGAAAATTCGTGCGGCCAAAGCTCGATTAGAGTTCAAGCTGGCCAGCACTGTGAAGGACAACAAAAAGGGCTTTTTTAAATATGTTAACAGCAAAAGGAGGATCAGAGATAACATTGGTCTGTAACTTGATGAGGTCATTCACCTCACAAATAGGGACGTAGACAAAGCAGAGACGTTTAATGCCTTCTTCACCTCTGTCTTCAACACCGATGATGGGTCCTGGGAGCCCTGTGCTGGAAGACCGTGACTAGGGGAATGCTAAACTCTTAGCCGACCCTAAACTTGTTCGAGACTTGCTGCTCTGCCTGAATGCGCATAAGTATATGGGGCCCAATGGGATTCATCCCAGGATACTGAAAGAGCTGGCTGATGTTATAACGGGACCTCTCTCCATTATTTTTCAACGGTCTTGGGAGTTTGGAGAGGTCCCAGTCGACTGGAAGCTGGCAAATGTAGTCCCAATTTTCAAGAAGGGTAGGAAGGAAGACCCTGGTAATTACAGGCCTGTCAGTCTCACTTCAGTGCCTGGTAAAATTATGGAAAAGGTTATTCTGGGAGTTATTGAAAAACACTTGAGACACAATGCAGTCATTGGTCATAGCCAGCATGGGTTCACAAGGGGAAAGTCCTGCTTAACAAACTTAATTTCCTTTTATGACAGGGTCACCCATCTAGTTGACCAAGAGAAGCAAAGCTTTTGATACTGTCTCTCACAGTATCCTTCTGGACAAAATGTTCAGAATGCAGCTAGACAAGTCCATAATACGTTGAGCGAGCAATTGCTTGATGGGTCAGGCTCAAAGAGTTCTAGTAAATGGGGTTGCATCAGGCTGGTGGCTAGTCACCAGTGGGGTTCCCCAGGGCTCAATTTTAGGGCCAGTGCTCTTTAATGTTTTTATAAATTATCTGGGTGCAGGAGTTGAATATACATTAAGTATGTTTGCTGACGATACTAAACTAGGAGGAGCTGTGGACTCCCTCGAGGGTAGAGAGGCCTTACAGAGAGATCTGGATAGACTAGAGAGCTGGGCAATCACCAACTGTATGAAATTTAACAAGAGCAAGTGATGGGTAGATGCTTTGGTGAACTACCTGAGCGTGGTGGGCTACCCCGAGACACACGGTGAGTGGTGGCCTGCTGCACACCATGTTGTGGGCAAGGACATCCTCAAGTTTCATGCTGTCTACTGGCCAGCGCTGCTGATGGCAGCAGGACTGGCTCCCCCCAAGTGAATCTTTGTGCACTCCCACTGGACTGTCCATGGGCAGAAGATGTCCAAAAGCCTGGGCAATGTGACTGACCCCTTTGCTTGTATTGGAGAGTACACAGTAAATGGATTTCGGTACTTCCTGCTAAGGCAGGGTGTACCTGAGCGTGATTATGACTATTATGATGAGAAGGTTGTTAAGCTAGTGAATTCAGAACTGGCAGATGCTCTTGGGGGGCTTCTGAATCGGTCAACAGCTCTCAGCATTAACCTCAGCAACACTTACCCTTGTTTCTCAGAGTCTTGTTTTGCAAAGATCTTGGATTACAGGGGGATGAAAGCCATGGGTAGAGCTTCTGCTGAACACTGAGTTTGTGGCATCTGTGGCTTCTCTGCCTCTGCAGGTGGCTAGTTATTTTGAAGGTTTCCAGATCTACAAGGCTTTAGAATGTGTTGCCCTGTGCGTAAGGCAGACCAACAGTTTCTTCCAGAGACACAAACCTTGGAAACTCAACCGAAAAGACCCCGCAGATAAGCTCTGGCTTGACACCATCATCCACGTTACGCTGGAATGCCTGTGTGTTTATGGGACCCTCTTGCAGCCCGTGATCCCACACACTGCAGACAAGTTGCTTTCCAGGCTGCCTGTTGAGCCAGAAGAGAGAGGTCTCTCAAGTTTGACATTTCTGCCACACTACGATGGGAAGCCGTGTCCCTCTGAAGGGAGGCAGCTTGGAACTGACACCGGCATCTTATTTCACAGACTAGAGAAGTCAAGACAGCATCAAATAGAAACCAAAAAGCTCTAGTCTCTGACAAACAGCTTCTGCAAATAAAAGCCTCCGGGAACTCCTGGAAAAAAAATTTTTAAAAATTTGAGCTATGGATGTCATCTATCTGGACTTCTGTAAGGCCTTTGACACAGTCCCCCACAATATCCTTCTCTCTAAATTGGAAGGATATGGATTTGATGGGCGGACTGTTCGGTGGATAAGGAATTGGCTGGATGGTCGCATCCAGAGGGTAGTGGTCAATGGCTCGATGTCCAGATGGAGAACAGTGACGAGTGGTGTCCCTCAGGGGTCCGTACTGGGGCCAGTGCTGTTTAATATCTTCATCAATGACATAGCGGGATCAAGTGCACCCTCAGCAAGTTTGCAGATGACACCAAGCTGAGTGGTGTGGTTGACACGCCTGAGGGATGGGATGCCATCCAGAGGGATCTGGACAAGCTTGAGAAGTGGGCCTGTGTGAACCTCATGAGGTTCAACAAGGCCAAGTGCAGGGTCCTGGGTCAGGGCAATCCCCGGTATCCATACAGGCTGGGGGATGAAGGGATTGAGAGCAGCCCTGAGGAGAAGGATTTGCGGGTACTTATAGATGAAAAGCTGGACATGAGCCAGCAATGTGCTCTCGCAGCCCAGAAAGCCAACTGTATCCTGGGCTGCATCAAAAGAAGCGTGGCCAGCAGGTCGAGGGAGGTGATTCTCCCCCTCTGCTCTGGCGAGACCCCACCTGGAGTACTGCATCCGGCTCTGGAGAACTCAGCACAGGAAGGACATGGACCTGTTGGAGCGGGTCCAGAGGAGGGCCACAAAAATGATCAGAGGGATGGAATGCCTCTCCTGTGAGGAAAGGCTGAAAGAGAGTTGCTGTTGTTCAGCCTGGAGAAGAGAAGGCTGTTGGGAGACCTTATTGTCCTGCACTGCTGTGGCCCCACGTCCAGTACTGTGTGCAGTTTTGGGTGCCTGTCCAGAGGAGAGCAACCAAGATGGTGAAAGGTCTTGAGGGCAAGACTTATGAGGAGGGGCTGAGGCCACTTGGTTTGTTCAGCTTGGAGAAGAGAAGACTGAGGGGCGACCTCATCGCAGTCTACAACTTCCTAAGGGGGGCAGTGGAGGGGGAGGTGCTGAACTCCTCTCTCTGGTGACCAGCGATAGGACATGAGGAAATCATGTCCAGATCATCAATGATAGGACATGAGGAAATCATGTCCAGATCATCAATGAAGATATTGAACAGGACCGGCCCCAACACTGAGCCTCGAGGAACACCACTCGTGACCGGCCGCCAACTGGATTTGACTCCATTCACCACCACTCTCTGGGCTCGGCCGTCCAGCCAGTTTTTAACCCAGCGCAGAGTGCACTTATCCAAGCCATGAGCAGCCAGTTTCTCCAGGAGACTGCTGTGGGAGACAGTGTCAAAGGCCTTACTAAAGTCCAAGTAGACAACATCCACAGCCTTCCCCTCATCCACTAAGTGGGTCACCTTGTCACAGAAGGAGATCAGGTTAGTCAAGCAGGACCTCCCTTTCATAATCCCATGCTGGCTGAGCCCGATCCCCCAGTTGTCCCACACATGCCGCGTGATGGCACTCAGGATGATCTGCTCCATGACCTTCCCCAGCACCGAGGTCAGGCTGACAGGCCTGTAGTTCCCCGGATCCTCCTTCCGACCCTTCTTGTAGAGGGGCGTCACATTTGCTAGCTTCCAGTCATCTGGGACCTCCCCGGTTGACCAGGACTGCTGATAAATGATGGAGAGTGGCTTGGCAAGCTCCTCTGCCAGCTCCCTCAGTATCCTTGGGTGGATTCCATCTGGCCCCATAGACTTGTGAGCATTCAGGTGGAGAAGCAGGTCGGTGACTGCCACCTCTTCGACAACTGGGGCTTCATTCTGCATCCTGTCTCCATCTCCTGGCTCAGGGGCCTGAAAACCCCGAGGATGACCAGTCTGACTATTAAAGACTGAGGCAAAGAAGGCATTAAGTACCTCAGCCTTCTCCTCATCCTTTGTGGCAATGTTTCCCTCCACATCCAACAAAGGACTGAGATTCTCCTTGGCCCTTCTTTTGTCGCTGATATATTTGTAAAAACATTTTTTATTATCTTTAACGGCATAAAGATAAATGTAAATGTATCTTTACAATAATGTTTTCTACCCAGGCAGCCATGCCTTGCCACAATGCAGCAGGCCAGATGGGTTTACCTATGCGCTGCCAGCTGGTCTGTTTCCATTGCTGTAGCCATCCCCCACAGGGCATTTGCCACCATCCAGGAGTCAGTATAGAGACAGAGTACTGGCCACTTTTCTCATTCAATGATCTCTAGGGCCAGCTGGATGGCTTTCACTTCTGCAAACTGACAGGACTCACCTTCTTCTTCAGTGTCTTCGACAACGTATCATGTGGGACTCCACACAGCAGTTTTCTGCTTCCGATGGTTTCCTACAACACAACAGGACCCATCAGTAAAGAGACCATATTGCTTCTCATTTTCTGGTAATTTATTATACTGTGAGGCCTCCTCGGCACGGGTCACCTCCTTGGGCAATGCTCCGCAATCTCTGCCTTCTGACAAGTCCATGATCTCTTCCATGATTCCTGGGCGGATGGGTTTCCCCATTTGAGCCTGTTGCATGATCAACGCTACCCACTTAGTCCACGAGTCGTCAGCTGCATGATGCATAGAGGGGACGTTTCCTTTGAACATCCAGTGCAGCACAGGCAATTGCGTTGCCAAGAGGAGCTGTGCTTCTGTACCGACTACCTCTGAAGCAGCTCGAACCCCCTCATATGCTGCTGGTATCTCTTTTTCAGTCAGGGTGTAGCAGGCCTCAGATCCTCTATATCTCCAGTTTCAAAACCCTAGATGTCAACCTTGGGTTTCTCCTGATGTTTTCTGCAAGAGTCTCCAGGTGAGGCCATGCTCCCAAGCTGCAGTTTAGAGCACATTTCTCACAGCTGGTCCTGTCTGGACTGGCCCAAGGGCTACCACGTGAATTTTTTCCTGTTTGATCTGTTCAAAGGCTTGTCGCTGCTGAGGGTCCCAGTCAAAACACTTCATCTTTCAGGTTGCTTGATAGAGAGGACTGACAAGCTGACTATAGAATCATATAATCATAGAATCATAGAATTGTTTAGGTTGGAAAAGACCTTTAAGATCATCAAGTCCAACCGTTAACCTAGCACTCCTAAGTCCACCACTAAACCATGTCCCTAAGCACCACATCTACCCGTCTTTTAAATACCTCCAGGGATGGGGACTCAACCACTTCCCTGGGCAGCCTGTTCGAATGCTTGACCACCCTTTCGGTGAAGAAATTTTTCCTAATATCCAACCTAAACCTCCTCTGGCGCAGCTTGAGGCCGTTTCCTCTCGTCCTATCGCTTGTTACTAGGGAGAAGAGACCGACCCCCACCTCACCACAACCTCCTTTCAGGTAGTTGTAGAGAGCAATAAGGTCTCCCCTCAGCCTCCTCTTCTCCAGACTAAACAACCCCAGTTCCCTTGGCCACTACTCGTAAGACTTGTTCTCTAGACCCTTCACCAACTTCATTGCCCTTCTTTGGACATGCTCCAGCACCTCAATGTCCTTCTTGTAGTGAGGGGCCCAAAAATGAACACAGTACTCGAGGTGCGGCCTCACCAGTGCCGAGTACAGGGGGACGATCACTTCCCTAGTCCTGCTGGCCACACTATTTCTGACACAAGCCAGGATGCTATTGGCCTTCTTGACCACCTGGGCACACTGCCAGCTCATATTCAGCCGGCTGTCGACGAACACCCCCAGGTCCTTTTCTGCCAGGCAGCTCTCCAGCCACTCCTTCCCAAGCCTGTATCATTGCCTGGGGTTGTTGTGACCGAAGTGCAGGACCCAGCACTTAGCCTTGTTGAACCTCATATACTTGGCCTCAGCCCATCAATCCAGCCTGTCCAGATCCCTCTGTAGGGCCTTCCTACCCTCCAGCAGATCAACACTTCCACCCAACTTGGTGTCATCTGCAAACTTCCTGAGGGTGCACTCGATCCCCTCGTCCAGATCACTGATAAAGATATTAAACAGAACTGGCCCCAATACTGAGCCCTGGGGAACATCACTTGTGACCGGCTGCCAACTGGATTTAACTCCATTCACCACAACTTTTTGGGCCCGGCCATCCAGCCAGTTTTTTACCCTGCAAAGCGTGTGCCAGTCCAGGCCATGAGCAGCCAGTTTCTCCAGGAGAATGCTGTGGGAGACAGTGTCAAAGGCTTTACTAAAGTCCAGGTAGACAACATCCACAGCCTTTCCCTCATCCACTAAGTGGGTCACCTTGTCATAGAAGGAGATCAGGTTAGTCAAGCAGGACCTGCCTTTCATAAATCCACGCCGACTGGGCCTGATCACCTGGGTGTCCTGTATGGACATATATAACCTGGACTATGCATTCTCCAAAAATATGCATTCTCCATATATAACCTGGAATATGCATTCTCCAGAAATCCACAAGGCCTAGGAAAGTTTGGATTTGTTTTTTATTAGCTGGCAGGGACACAGTTGTTATCTTACTGATGACATCCATAGGGATGTGACTATGTCCATCTTGCTATTTTATTCCTAAAAACTGGATCTCTTTTGCAGGTCCTTTAACCTTGCTTTTTTTAATGAAAAAAACAGCTTTCAGAAGGACCTGGATTATTCTTTTCCATTTCTCAAACACTTCCTCTTCCATGTTGCCCCACATGACGATGATGTTGATGTATTGCAGGTGTTCAGGGGCTTCACCCTGTGTTTTAATCCTGACTAGGAGACCATTGTACATCAACGGGTTAGTGATCCATGTAACAGTTAACCTGAGTAGACCCAGGCCTGTGCTGTGCTATGCTGCATGTACAGCTTGGCCTTCAGGCCTGTGTTGTGCTGAACAAATCTCTTGGCCTCAGGAAAAACTCAGCCAGCTCATTGTAACAGAGGAGCCCGCAGGCAGCTCCCACTTGGTACAGGCGACTACGCCACCTGCGTAGCCTTGCCTTTACCTAAAAGTGCAGCAAAAAGTTCTTATGTGGACATCCTTTCTGTTTTACAATAGAAATGATGAACAGAGTTGTTTTCCTTGTAAGAAAAATCCTATAATAACTCAGATGACTTAAATGGGTGGGGAGAAGGGAGATTCTCTCCAGGTATGGGATCTGTGCAGTGTGCAATGGAAGAAATCCATCCAGGGATCATCCGATGCTTCACAAACATGGGGTTCCCAGCATCTGAAGAGACGTAAGATTTACTCGCTATCTATATTCCTCTTACAAGGGCTTTAAACTAAAGTTGCTGGGGGAGGGGAACCTCAGTCCATCCCACTCTTACCAGTTTGATGCCAGTGCCAGCAATAGATGCCCAGAGCCCAGAGAAGGATCACAGGTCAGCAGGAGAGCACCTGAAGAGCAGCACAAAGGAATACCAGCCACTCCAGCCAGTAATTCTGATACAAAAATTCACGGATGCTTCTCCTCACAGTCCGAATCTCCCCGAGGGGGAAACGGAGTATTCAGAGAGTCCCTGAAATGAAACTCAATAGCAACGAAGTTACTATTAAGCAGGTATCCTTTATTGCAGCGCTGGGCAGCACTGGGGATTCTCCACCATAAGTGCTCCACTGATTTGGTGGACTTTCAGAGATTATATACTATGAAATCCTACATTTTCATAGGATTTCTGAGAAATCGTTTACATAAACATGAGAGTTCCAGGGACTTATTAACATATGCAAATGTCCGATCCGCATGCACAGCCATCTCCCATGGTGGTCTTCAAGTGGTCTTTGGGGGTCTTCAGATGAAGGCTCGTAGTCGTCTTCACTCTGCTCGCTGACTGACCCTTGCTTCTGTGCAAACTCAGTCCTAGGATCACGTAAACGGTGTCCTTCAAGGCTGTTGCTGTCATTCTTCTGTAACTTCCTATCTCCATGGTTCCGTGCATCTGTTCTCCCAAGGCCGAGTTGTCTGTAACAAGATTATCCCGGAGCCCCCCTTATCTTATAGCTGTTCTTCTAGCTACTCCCTAAATCACATCAGACAGTCCTCTTGTCTAATAAGGTATTTACAACATCCTTAAATCACAACAGGATGTCTTCTTATCTAATTGAGTAACTAAGGTATTTACAACATCTTTCTTACTCTTGTGGATTTTAACCCTTTCAATTCAGCTTCATTGGGGGCCCAACTTAAATGCCTCTATGCAAACGGACATAGCATGGGGAATAAACAAGAGGAGTTAGAGACATGTGCACGCCTGCAGGGATATGATCTTATTGGCATCACGGAGATGTGGTGGGATGGCTCTTATGACTGGAGTGTTGGAATGGAAGGATACAGGCTCTTTAGGAAAGACAGGCAGAAGAGATGAGGCCGGGATGTCGCCCTCTATGTCAATGACCAGCTGGAGTGCATGGAGCTCTGCCTGGGGATGGATGAGGAGCCGACTGAGAGCTTATGGGTCAGGATTAAAGGGAGGGCAGGGACAGGTGACATTATAGTGGGGGTCTGCTACAGGCCACCTGACCAGGAAGACCGAGCGGATGAGGCCATCTATAGACAGATAGGAGCAGCCTCATGTTCACAAGCCCTGGTCCTCATGGGGGACTTGAACCACCCAGATATCTGTTGGAGGGACAACATAGCAGGGCATAAGCAATCCGGGAGGTTCCTGGAATGCATTGATGATAACTTTCTTCTCCAAGTGATAGAGGAACCAATGAGGAGAGGTGCTATGCTGGACCTTGTTCTCACCAACAACGAGGGGCTGGTGGGGAATGTGAAGTTCAAGGGCAGCCTTGGCTGCAGTGACCATGAAATAGTGGAGTTCAAGATCCTTAGGGCACCGAGGAGGGTGCACAGCAAGCTCACTACCCTGGACTTCAGGAGAGCAGACTTTGACCTCTTCAGGGATCTGCTTGGTAGAGTACCATGGGATAAAGCCCTGGAGGAAAGAGGGGCCCAAGAAAGCTGGTTAATATTCAAGGATCCCCTCCTCCAAGCTCAGGAGCGATGCATCCCAACAAGCAGGAAGTCAGGCAAAAACGCCACGAGGCCTGCATGGATGAACAAGGAGCTCCTGGACAAACTCAGACTCAAAAAGGAAGCCTACAGAGGGTAGAAGCAAGGACAGGTAGCCTCGGCGGAATACAGAGAAATTGTCTGAGCAGCCAGGGATCAGGTTAGGAAAGCTAAAGCCCTGACAGAATTAAATCTGGTCAGGGATGTCAAGGGCAACAAGAAAAGCTTCTATAAGTATGTCAGTGATAAAAGGAAGACTAGGGAAAATGTGGGCCCTCTCCGGAAGGAAACGGGAGACCTGGTTACCCAGGATATGGAGAAGGCTGAGGTACTGAATGACTTTTTTGCCTCAGTCTTCACCGGCAAGTGCTCTAGCCACACCACTCAAGTCACAGAACGTAAAGGCAGGGACTGGGAGAATGAAGAACTGCCCACTGTAGGAGAAGATCAGGTTCGACACCATCTAAGGAACCTGAAGGTGCACAAGTCCATGGGACCTGATGAGATGCATCCGCGGGTCCTAAGGGAACTGGCGGATGAAGTTGCTAAGCCACTATCCATCATATTTGAGAAGTCATGGCAGTCCGGTGAAGCTCCCGCTAACTGGAAAAGGGGAAACATAACCCCCATTTTTAAAAAGGGAAAAAAGGAAGACCCGGGGAACTACAGGCCAGTCAGCCTCACCTCTGTGCCTGGCAAGATCATGGAGCAGATCCTCCTGGAAACTATACTAAGGCACATGGAAAACAAGGAGGTGATTGGTGACAGCCAACATGGCTTCACTAAGGGCAAATCGTGGCAAATCTGGTGGCCTTCTACAATGGGGTTACAGCGTTGGTGGATAAGGGAAGAGCAACAGATGGCATCTACCTGGACTTGTGCAAAGCATTTGACACTGTCCCGCACGACATCCTTGTCTCTAAATTGGAGAGACATGGATTCGACGGATGGACCACTCGGTGGATAAGGAATTGTCTGGATGGTCGCACTCAAAGAGTTGCGGTCAACGGCTCAATGCCCAACTGGAGACCAGTGACGAGTGGCGTTCCTCAGGGGTCTGTATTGGGACGAGTATTATTTAACATCTTTGTCGGGGACATGGACAGTAGGATTGAGTGCACCCTCAGCAAGTTTGCCGACGACACCAAGCTATGTGGTACGGTCGACACGCTGGAGGGAAGGGATGCCATCCAGAGGGACCCTGACAGGCTGGAGAAGTGGGCCTGTGCGAACCTCATGAAGTTCAGCAAGGCCAAGTGCAAGGCCCTGCACCTGGGTCGGGGCAATCCCAAGCACAAATACAGGCTGGATGGAGAATGGATAGAGAACAGCTCTGAGGAGAAGGACTTGGGGGTGTTGGTTGATGAGAAACTCAACATGACCCGGCAACATGCGCTTGCAGCCCAGAAAGCCAACCGTATCCTGGGCTGCATCAAAAGAAGCGTGACCAGCAGGTCGAGGGAGGTGATTCTCCCCCTCTACTCCGCTCCTGTGAGGCCCCACCTGGAGTTCTGCGTCCAGCTCGGGGACCCCCAACATAAGAAGGACATAGACCTGTTGGAGTGAGTCCAGAGGAGGGCCATGAAGATGATCAGTGGGCTGGAGCACCTCTCCTGTGAGGACAGGCTGAGAGAGTTGGGGTTGTTCAGCCTGGAGAAGAGAAGGCTCTGGAGAGACCTTATAGCAGCCTTCCAGTACCTGAAGGGGGCCTACAAGAAAGCTGGAGAGGGACTTTTTAGAAGGGAGCATAGTGATAGGACAAGGGGTAATGGCTTTAAACTGAAAGAGAGTAGATTTAGATTAGATATAAGGAAGAAATTCTTCACTATGAGGGTGGTGAGGCAATGGAACAGGTTGCCCAGAGAAGTTGTGGATGCCCCCTCCCTGGAAGTGTTCAAGGCCAGATTGGATGGGGCTTTGAGCAACCTGATCTAGTGGAAGGTGTCTCTGCCTATGGCAGGGGGGTTGGAACTAGATGATCTTTAAGGTCCCTTCCAACCCAAACCATTCTATGATTCCACCACATAGACTGCATGCACCGGATGTCATCAGGATATTTGGAGGGCTGGTTGTTTTCCAGGTCACTGTATACCACCTCTACCACTGCTAATTCTTTCAAATACTGGGCACCTTCCTCTGCAGTAGTCCACTTGCCTTGGTAGTTTACAACATCTTCCTTAAGGTGATCGATACCTTGCCTTCACACTTGACAGAAGCCACCTTCAGAGGCTGTAGATTGTTGCCCCCTTTTCTGATCCATTTGTCAGCTCTCCAGTCCCTAGCTAGGGATCCCAGCTGCCAGGCTTCCTTGTCCTCTAATTCCTGACTGTGGGCCCCACTATCCCAGCTTTGGAGCAAGCAGGTGATAATTTGCTTGCTTGGATAATGGCCGTAATCTTTCTGCATATCTCTCAGCTTGCTCAGGGATAGGAACTGGGTGGTTTCCAACTCTTATGGTTTCTGTCTCTTCCCTCTCTTGTTCTTATGGCTGCTCTGCTGCAGAACAGGCTGCCTCTTCTGATTCTTCCTCCTGCTCCTGGTATTGCCAGACAGTTGTTTAACCTTAGGAAAAGTAAAACTGAGATTCACTCACAGCACACACCAATATGAGCATTCTGGTTACACAGGGATGTTCAAGGAACTGAAGGGCCATTGTAACAAAGCAGGAAACATCTACCCTGGAGGAGAAGGGGGAAGTGCTATTCTTCCTTTCCCCCACAGAGTGGCTCCAGGAGGAGAAGAGAAAAAAGGTATAATTGTTAATTGTCTCTGGGACAGCAGCAATGCAGGGTCCAAATACCAGATTAGGCTGAAGGCCAGTGATTTTATCATAGCTCTCCCAGGCAAAGGAAATGCATTGGGTTTGCATAGCAAGGTTTTGGTAGCAGCGGGATATAGGGGCAGCTTCTGTGAGAAGCTGCTAGAAGCTTCCCCTACGTCCGACAGAGCCAATGCCAGCCAGGTCCAAGACGGACCTGCCGCTGGCCAAGGCTGAGCCAATCAGTGATGGCGGTAGCACCTCTGTGATAACATATTGAAGAAGGGGAAAGAAAAAAAAACAACTGTGCAATTGCAGCTGGAGAGAGGAGTAAGAATATGTGAGAGAAACAACTCTGCAGACACCAAGGTCAGTGAAGAAGGAGGGGGAGGAGGTGCTCCAGGCACCAGAGCAGAGATTCCCCTGCAGCCTGTGGTGAAGACCATGGTGAGACAGGCTGTCCCCCTGCAGCCCATGGAAGTTAACGGTGGAGCAGTCTGTTCTTGAAGGACTGCACCCTGTGGAAGGGACCCACGCTGGAGCAGTTTGTGAAGAACTGTAGCCTGTGGGAAGGACCCACGTTGGAGAAGTTTGTGGAGGACTGTCTCCTGTGGGAGGGACCCCACACTGGAGCAGGGGAAGAGTTTGAGGAGTCCTCCCCCTGAGGAGGAAGGAGCAGCAGAAACAACATGTGATGAACTGACTACAACCCTCATTCCCTGTCCCCCTGTTCCACTCAGGGGGACGAGGTAGAGAAAACTGGGAGTAAAGTTATAGCCTGGGAAGAAGGGAGGGGTGGGCAGAAGGTGTTTTAAGATTTAGGGTTTTTTTTCTCATCACCTTACTCTGATTTGACTGGTAATAAATTAAGCTAATTTCCCCAAGCTGAGTCTGTTTTGCCCCTGACAGTAATTGGTGAATGATCTCTCCCTGTCCTTATCTTGACCCATGAGCCTTTTGTTATATTTTCTCTCCCCTGTTCAGCTGAGGAGGGGGAGTGATAGAGTGGCTTTGGTGGGCACTTGGTGTCCAGCCAGGGTCAACCTAACACAGGAAAACAAAGTGATAACAGAGCAAACAAAAAAAGTCGAAAGCAGCCATTAACAAGCCCTGGTGTTTAATATACAGCAAGAGAGAGAACATGCGACAGAGCAGGTGAGGGAACAAATAAACCAATATAGAGAGCAAACAAGTCAACATCTTGACCAGCAACAGCAACTAGCAATCTGCCAAATAATAAATAAGCAGGTATAACTACTATAAATTTAGTCTAGCACACTCTGATAAAAACTGCTGTTATCTTGAAACCCTTGGGCCCCACGTTGGGCACCAAAAAGGACTGTGAAGGGTTGACCCTGGCCAGCAACAGTGCCTGTTGCAGGGGTTGGAGTAGCTGCAGTGCCTGTTGCAGCAGTTCGAGTAACCGCAGTGCCTGTTGCCAGACATGCTAGAAATTCAATATGAATTGGAGTCAAAGGCAGCCAAGTGGTATGCCACAATTGACATCGCTAATGCGTTGTTCTCAATCCCTTTGGCAGCAGAGTGCAGGCCACAGTTTGCTTTCACTTGGAGGGGCCTCCAGTACATCTGGAATCGACTGCCCCAGGGGTGGAAACACAGCCCCACCATTTGCCATGGACTGATCCAGACTGCATTGGAACAGGGTGGGGCTCCGGAACACCTGCAATACATTGATGACATCATCATGTGGGGCAACACAGCAGCAGAAGTTTTTGAGAAAGGGAAGAAAATAGTCCAAATCCTTCTGGAGGCTGGCTTTGCCATAAACCAAAGTAAGGTCAAGGGACCTGCACAGGAGATCCAGTTTTTAGGAATAAAATGGCAAGATGGACGTCGTCAGATCCCAATGGATGTGATCAACAAAATAACAGCCATGTCTCCACCAACCAGCAAAAAGGAAACACAAGCTTTCTTGGGCGTTGTGGGTTTTTGGATAATGCATATTCCAAATTACAGTCTGATCGTAAGCCCTCTCTATCAAGTGACGCGGAAGAAGAACGATTTCAAATGGGGCCCTGAGCAACGACAAGCCTTTGAACAAATTAAACAGGAGATAGTTCATGCAGTAGCCCTTGGGCTAGTCCGAGCAGGACAAGATGTGAAAAATGTGCTCTACACCGCAGCCGGGGAGAATGGCCCTACCTGGAGCCTCTGGCAGAAAGCACCAGGGGAGACTCGAGATCGACCCCTAGGGTTTTGGAGTCAGGGATACAGAGGATCCAAGGCCCACTATACTCCAACTGAAAAAGAGATATTGGCGGCATATGAAGGGGTTCAAGCTGCTTCGGAAGTGGTTGGTACTGAAGCACAGCTCCTCCTGGCACCCCGACTGCCGGTGCTGGGCTGGATGTTCAAAGGGAAGATCCCCTGTACACATCAGGCAACTGATGCTACATGGAGCAAGTGGGTCGCACTAATCACACAACGGGCTCAAATAGGAAACCCCAGTTGCCCAGGAATCTTGGAAGTGATCATGGACTGGCCAGAAGGCAAAGATTTCAGAATCTCGCCAGAGGAGGAGGTGATACCTGCTGAGGATGCCCCGCTATATAATAAACTACCAGAAAACGAGAAGCAATATGCCCTGTACACTGATGGGTCCTGTCATCTTGTGGGGAAGCATTGGAGGTGGAAGGCTGCTGTATGGAATCTGTATGTATGCTGTAGTGCACATAAAAATGCTGTAGTGCACATAAAAAATATGCTGGGGAAGACAGTCTGGGTTACTCCAGCCTCAGGCAAATATAAACCCATTTGTGGGATTGCTTTTGCTCAAGGACCTGGGTGCACTTGGTTGGTGATGCGGGAGGATGGGGAAGTCCGATGTGTACCTCAAGGGGACTTGCTTTTGGGTGAGAATATCTAATAAATTAAATTGTATTATGTTAATTGCTATATAAGATTGTATATCATCTCTTCTATAGTGGCTATATGCCATATCAACAGTATTATAGTAAGAATCACACAGATTAATGAAGAATTAACTTTGTTGAAAACCGAGCAAAGTGCAGTGGTGATAGAACCAGAACTGGCTTCAGCATGCAACAGTCCAACACCACACACCATCTCTCCTGCCCAGAAAGACTGTTATGACAGATGGAGCCCAAAGTCATAGACTAAATGAACTCAATGGACATTTTATGGGAATGGCCCATAGACTTAGGGAACGACATCTGTGTGTATATATTAAAAGACAGGAAAGGTGGTGGTGATGAATTGGGATGTATTGGAAATTATGGGACCTGGGCATGATGTAGATGGTATGGAATAAGGGGTGGAGAATGTGCTGGTTTCAGCTGGGACAGAGTTAATTTTCTTCTAGGTAGCTGGTATAGTGCTGTGTTTTGGATTTAGGATGAGAATAATGTTGATAATACACTGATGTTTTAGTTGTTGCTGAGTAGTGCTTACACTAGTCAAGGACTTTTCATCTTCCCATGCTCTGCCCAGTGCACAAGAAGCTGGGAGGGAGCACAGCCAGGACAGCTGACCCAGACTGGCCAAAGGGATATTCCATACGATATGATGGCATGCTCAGTATATAAACTAGGGGAAAGCTGGCCAGGGGGGCTGCTGCTCAGGGACTGGCTGGGCATCGGTCAGTGGGTGGTGAGCAATTGCATCGTGCATCACTTGCTTTGTATATTCTTTTATTATTATTACTACTACTACTACTATTTTATTTTATTTTATTTGAGTTATTAAACTGTTCTTATCTCAACCCACGAATTTTCTCACTTTTACTCTTCCAATTTTCTTCCCCATACCACTGGGGAGGGGAGTGAGCGAGCAGCTGTGTGGTGCTCAGTTGCCGGCTGGGTTTAAACCACGACACACTCACAAGCCTCTTGCTCACTCCCCACCCTAACAGGATCAGAAGAGCAAAAGCAAGGAAAAATGTGTGTTGCGATAAAGACAGTTTAATAAGTGAAGGGAAAAAAAAAGAAAAAATTCTAGGGGAAAAAAAAAAGAAAAAAATCCTAGTGATACAAAGGCAATTATTCACCACCAGCAGACTGATGCCCAGCCAGTCTCCAAGCAATGGTGTCGCAGATGGAGTGAGAGTGCACTTGTAAGAGCAATATGTTTATTGATAACAAAGTTTGATAATAAATGCGACAGTGTTTTAATGAGATTTGATGGCAAGATAGACTTGATTATTTACTGCATAGAGGACAGGGTCAGACAAGACTGTCAGGGAGACCCTCCCATTGAGTCATGAGGTTCAGTGAGGACCCTCTTGCTTTCTAAACTCCTTCTCAAAGAGGAGTCTAGGTGCGGCTGGATCCAATCCTAGTCCCAGACTTGGTCAACGGTTTATGTCTAAAGGATTATATATGCACAATCAATCCTTTTATTACTTAGCTAAGATTACAAAGTTTAGCATGCTATTAGTCACTTACCGAGGATCTGTTGCAGCAAGGAATCTCTCAACCTCGAGGAGTAACCTTGAGAGGCATCCCTACTCAAGGGGAGATCCAGGCATGCAGCCCGCTGCCGTGCAGGAGAGCTCAACAGGCTCTTGGGCTGCTCACTATTTATGGGGGTAAGATGATTGACTCATAGTCATATTTACATACCAACTCCGTATGTTAGTTTCTTCCAAATCTAGCTTGAGTTGGACACTGACCAGCACTGTGGTTAGGTAGACACATTGCCATAAATTAGCCCTTGGCTGTTGTGTTGTTATCTATCTCCCCCGAATCCACTCCGATGCATCCATCACAACTGCCACTAGTGATTATCACTTGAGCAGGGCCATGGGAAAAGGTCAGACGGGGGGGGGAAGGCAGGAGGGTACAGGGTGAGCACACCACCACAAATGGCTACTTTGGAAAGAATCCCCCCCCCCCCCCCTTTTATTGCTGCACATGATGTCATATGGTATAGAATATCTCTGCTGACCCAGCTGTGTCCCCTCCCAAACTCTTGCCCACCCACAGCCTGTTCACTGGGTGGCAGAGTGAGAAACAGAGAAGGCCTTGATGCTGTATAAGCACTGTTCAGCAATAGCTAAAACACTGATGTATTATCAACACTGTTTTGATCACAAATCTAAAACACAGCACTGTACGGGCTGCTATGAAGAAAATTAACTCCATCCCAGTCAGACCCAGTACATAAGTGAATATTGTATCAGAGCTACAATACTACATCCAGTTTTCATAAATTGTAGTACAGTCATGCAATTTTTATTTGGGATGAAATTTAGTATAGAGGCTCTCAGTATCTGCTAAAGAACACTATAAAAAATAAAAAAAAACTTTAGAAAACAAAGTTGTGAGAAATAATAATGAGTTAAATAGATCTTCATCTGCTTACTCAAAATAATCAGCTCCTCTGTAATTATCTGTGCATCTGAACAGTGGCAGTATTGTTGAGTATAGCAGGCTTTTAGAGCAGGCAACTTGCTTCCAGCAGTGGGTTAGAATTAAGCAAAACATAATCTGATCCTTAACAGAAAATCAGAATAGGATTTTTCCCCTCAGCATTTAGGTGCTCTGCTGTGTGCAGAAATGTTGCTTGCCTGAAGCATGGAGAATCTTAATATATTCTTACAGAAAACTTCGGTTTACATTCTTTTTATGAATGATTTCACACATTCCAAACTTAATTTTTTCAGAAGAATTCTTTAGTCGTGCAAACTTTAAACACAATCTAATAACTATTTTACTACTGTTGATTATTGTTTAATTAATTATCTAGGTAATATCATTAATAATAAAAGTTCCTTGATGATTGCTTCAAGTATTATTTATGTAAATGATTCACTAGGCCATACATGTTTCTTAAGACAATCTAAATATTGTATAGATTTTAAACTCTTTGATATCTTTTAAATTGCTATTGAAGGAAATGATTACACAAGAACTATATATGAATAATTAATATTAAATGTGTGATTTGAATCTGGTAGAATAGAAGCATTATGAGATGAGACTGATATTTGGGGCTTTAGTATTGTGGATGGATAGGGAATGTTGTGTGTAATTCTGTCTGTTTTGATTTTCCTTTTTTTTTAACCTAAATGTATCCTTATTTGCTTTTTTTTTCTGTAGATGAAAGCCAGAAGACACTGATGTGGTTCTTATGTTGTCTATACATCAGTGAACCACAGAATCCTGTGGAACTGAAGGCCAGCAGCTGGATATGGGTAGGTGAATTAATCCTTCCCAGGACTGCTTTGAGTTAAATTGATTATTCAAAGGTGCTACATCTGTAGTATAGAGACACAGTCATTTAAGAAACTGCTCCAAACAGAACTTGCATCCATATTTTGATGAAGTATGTTCCACTCTAAATATAATACAATCTGTGCTAGTCTGCCATTTTAACTGTTAAAAAGATGTGCTATTTTAAAGTGGGGTAACTTAAATGGCTCCTAACCCAGTGGATTCACTAAATCTAGCAACTGTGAGTAAGGAGCAAAGACCACAAATTGGAAGGGAATAAAGTATTATTAAAAAAACCAAAACAACCCCCTTTCAATTAAGGTAAAATAAATAATCTGGAGAAATGCCATCGTTTGTTTTGAAAACAGCTTATATTTGCTCTTTAATTTTGTTCTCTTTTGCTTTTGTTTCATCTCCTGCCTATGAAGAAGCTAATTGTATCCAAACTTTCTTCAAAGGCAGTCAGAGATGGGAGGGGTAGTGCTTGTGTGTGGTTTCATATTTAGTGGCTTAATGCATAATGAATCCTTAACTTTTTAATCTCAAATTTAGGGGTTTTACATAGGCACATCTGTTCATATTTTATATATTTCCACACCGAGCTAGCAAAACAAATGAATATGTAAATAACTTGAAACACAATGATGCTTAATGCTATGCATTGCTGAAGAGCAATTTGAGGGTGCCGCGTTGTTGACTTTACATCCTTGCATTCTCCATGGATCTTTATTAAAATATGGTTTAAAATATTAATAGAATTGTTAATGTTTTTTTTATAGTATATAGTCCTCACAACTAATGAGATTATAGCAGTCTGATTATTATTTATTTACATTTCTGCTAAAGCTGAAGATATTTTCAGGTTTCTCTAAGCAGTTACTTTCTCAATTACTAGTTGTCTTTCTTTGTATGTACATATCAGTTTATCTAGGTATGCATATAATACTAGGACATACAAATTATTATAAAATAGGTAATGATATTGCAGATGTGTATGCTGGTAAATAACTGTATTTATCTGAGTAGTATTGTTGATTTTGGTGAGATAATTCTCAGCATAAGTTCTGACAAATATTCAGATGCCTTTGGTTGCCTGTATGTATGTGTTTGATGGGTTGTACTGTAACCCATGAAATTCTCAATAACTTAATAGTAACTACAATCACCCTCACTTTCTTCTTGTCTTTAATCTTTCTCAAAGAGCTTTTCCTGAGGTCAGTAAACTTGGGATTCATTGTGCAGCAAATTACAAACCAAGACTAAGACTAAGTTTGTTGGGTTTTTTTAATTGACTATAAAATCCAAGGTAAAATGATGCAAAAATTCTACCTTTGAAGTGCTGGAGCGTGTCCAAAGAAGGGCAATGAAGTTGGTGAAGGGTCTAGCGAACAAGTCTTATGAGGAGCAGCTGAGGGAGCTGGGGTTGTTTAGTCTGGAGAAGAGGAGGCTGAGGGGAGACCTTATTGCTCTCTACAACTACCTGAAAGGAGGCTGTAGTGAGGTTGGGGTCAGTCTCTTCTCCCTAGTAACAAGCAATAGGATGAGAGGAAACGGCCTCAAGCTGCACCAGGGGAGGTTTAGGTTGGATATTAGGAAAAACTTCTTCACCGAAAGGGTAGTCAGGCATTGGAACATGCTGCCCAGGGAAGTGGTTGAGTCCCCATCCCTGGAGGTATTTAAAAGAAGGGTAGACGCGGTGCTTGAGGACATGGCTTAGTGGTGGACTTGGCACTGCTAGGTTAACGGTTGGACTTGATGATCCTAAGGGTCTTTTCCAACCTTAACGATTCTATGATTCTATTCTATGATTCTATGGTGAGGGAGAGTTATATCTAGATAATTTTCTACAGATTACTTCAGTTTCTGGGGAGGGAAAAAAAAGGTCACTTCAACTTAGATCAGATACCTGATCTGGTTTATGTAAAAGGACTGATGCTCATAAGGATATAAGGAAAAGTTTTGAGGAAACACGAACAAACAGTTGGGGATGGGTGGACATGGGGCTGCTGCTTTTGGCAGCACTGCTACCTTAAGCTGTCTTAAATTGGGACTAACATGTAAGCATCTGATCCAAGACTCACTGTAGTCTGCAGGAAGTTTTTCCACTGACTTCAGTGAGTTTGAATCAACCTTAAATAGGCATTGTAACTTAATGGGTCAAGAATTAATCTAAAAATGATAGGGAAGAGGACATGGAGGGGTTAAACATGACTTATAAGCTATTTTTATCATTCAGCACTTCCTGAAATTGTTTAAATTGTGTAGCGTGATATGATCTGAAATGTATCATCTGAAAGCTTTGGGAGAGATGAGATCCACCTCACTAAGCGGGGAAAAGGTATTTTTGCCAGTAGGATGGCTGACCTCATAAGGAGGCCTTTAAACTGGGAATGACAGGGGGAGGGAGAGAGTCACCAGCAGCCCTGTGAGGGAGTGATGGACAGGGTTGACTAGCAAAGGGCCTGGAGTGATATGAACAAAAGGGAACGCAACATCAACAAAACAGGGTGTAAGCAGGGTCACCCCCAGCATTCACATGTAAGCAAGGAAGTGTCTACAAGGCACCATTACTGAAAAAATTCCAAACAACCCAGAGCCTTTCTAGGAAATCAGCATGCTCAGGATTCCAGTCATCATATAGTTTTAATTACACTTATTATGAAAAGTGGAAGCAGAATACTCTTACAATTTTCAAATCAGTTTATCAGGTTATCATTTTATCATTTCAGATATCTGGGCAGAGATGGGATGCTTTTTGCCTTCCAAACAAACAAACAAAAACATTGAAATGTGCATATATTTACAATGAAGTACTCCATCTCCTCCTTCTCATTATCTAGTATGTTTGCACAAAGACATGATCATTCAGAATACCAGCTGGCCAACAGGCAGGATTTTATAGGTTTTTAACAAGACCCTATAAATAATAAATAATTCCATTTAAAACATCTTCTGGGGAGGCAATGTAGTACCAGAAGAATTCACAGAATCACAGAATGGTTGAGATTGGAAGGGACCTCTGGAGGGCATCTTGTCCAACCCCTGCTCAAGCAGGGCCACCTAGAGCTGGTTGCCCACAACCATGTCCAGACAGCTTTTGAATATCTCCAAAGATGGTGATTCCACAACTTCTCTGGGCAACCTGTTCCAGTGCTCAGTCACCCTCACAGTGAAAAAGGGTTTCCTGATGTTCAGACAGAACCTCCTGTGTTTCACTTTGTGCCCATTGCCTCTTGTCCTGTCACTGGACACCACTGAAAAGAGCCCAGAGAGATAGATCTCATCTCTTCCAAGCAGTCAGCAATCCTCAGAATCCCATGGTCATAGAAACCAAAATCCTGTTGTCAACACCAGCTCTGCAGCCTATTGTTGGCATGCAGTATCATTGCCTTCCCCCTTACACCCTTTCCCCTCACCAGCAGGACTGAGGAGAGTATCACCTAGCCCCCCCATGCCCTTGATTATTGCCCTCAGAGCTCTGTAGTCACTTTTGATACTGTCCAGTTTGCCCCTGGCAGTATCATTGCTGCCCACCTGGAAGAATAGCAGGGGGTAATCATCACAGGGTTGAACAAGCTTTGGCAGTCTCTCCACAACGTCTTGGATCTGGGCCCCTGGCAAGCAGCAAGTGTCGCTGGACAATAGGTCAGGTCGGCAGAGGGGTCCTCTGCAGCAGGGAGTGATCCACTACTATCACTCACTGCTTCCTCCTGGTGGTCTTGCATGGTTCAGGGTCAGTTGGCCCAGATGCTTGGCTTGAAAGCACATCTGTCTCCTCTTCAGGTTTGAGGGCAGTGAACCTATTTCATAGTTTTAAGCCTTTAGGGGGAGCAGGATCCTTCCTCGGTGCCAGAAGTCACCAGTTTCCATTCACTTTCCCCAATGGTTGCACTTATCTTAATACTAAGGGTGGACTTTCCCTGCATCTCCACTGCAGTTGGGGTCCAGGGTTCTTCAAGCTGTTGTGTCTCTAAGAAGATTCTGTCTATATCTCTCTCATCTTTTTTGATGCTGCACAGCCTGCTGACTTCCTCAATTTCCTTCAATTCAAGAAAATATTTTTGGAATCAGTTTGCTGGAACAGAAAAGGAGCATTCAGTAGAAGTATTCCTGCACAGTTCTGAGTAAAACAGGAACTGATTTAAACTCTACAAACTACTGAATAAATCTCAGGTCTTATGTTTCTAATAGATAAGTTATCTTTCAGATAAGCCACACATGGCTTTATACTTTTGTAATATTCTGATAAAAAAAAATTAACAAAACCAAAATACTGTAAAAACATTGTCCTTGAAATATTGCTATTGCTGCTGGGGAAAAGAAGAAGGTAATTCTGGAAGTTTAGTAGAAAACATTAATTTTTTTCTGTTGTATATGTACTGTGATAACACAAAGAAGTCCTTGTAAGGATAAAACCTCTCACACTGCCAATTATATAATATTTCAGTCTTTTATCTCACTACTGATTTTCAGACTAAAAGTTCAGCAACTTATCTGAAGCTTCTGAGCTTCGTCAGCGCATAAAAGTGGTTTTGCTTTTGTCAAACAATAGATTTTTATTTCATCAAAATTTAACTCCTTGGGTGGTTTTGTGGGAGGTGACCGGACTTTAGGACGCGTCTTCACCATCTCTAATAAGATGAAGATAACACATCCCTTTTAGTTATTCTTAGAATTACTATCAGCAAATAGGGAAGTTTCTAAAGCTGGTCATCCTGTTGGGCAGTGTTTCAGCAAAAAAAGTAATTATTTTCTTAAGGTGTTCATAGCTGCAGAGCAAAAGATAATTTCAGCAATCCTGTCAACATCCTGTCGCACTACAAAAACTGCTATAATTTCTTACTGAAATACTTATGCAACTATTTTTCTTGCTTTCCATACACACATACACACCCCATTAATAACTGTCTTCATAAATGACTTGGATGCAGGACTTGAAGGTTTGTTATCAAAGTTTGCCAATGACACAAAATTGGGAGGAGCCGTTGACACTCTTGAGGGCAGAGGGGCCCTGCAGAGAGATCTGGACAAATTAGAGAGCTGGGCAATCACCAACCATATGAAGTTTAACAAGGGCAAGTGCCGGATTTTGCATCAGGGACATGGCAGCCCTGGATGTACATACAGACTGGGGAACGAGAGGCTGGAGAGCAGCCCCGCGGAGAGGGATCTGGGGGTTCTGGTCGATGGCAAGTTGAACATGAGCCAACAGTGTGCCCTGGCAGCCAGGAGGGCCAACCGTGTCCTGGGGTGCATCAAGCACTGTATTGCTAGCCAGTCGAGGGAGGCGATTGTCCCGCTCTACTCTGCACTGGTGCGGCCTCATCTTGAGTACTGTGTGCAGTTTTGGGCGCCACAGTACAAAAAGGATACGAAGCTACTAGAGAGTGTCCAGAGGAGAGCCATGAAGATGGTGAAGGGTTTAGAGGGGAAGCCGTATGAGGAGCGGCTGAAGTCATTTGGTCTGTTCAGCCTGGAGAAGAGGAGACTGAGAGGAGACCTCATTGTGGTCTACAGCTTCCTCACAAGGGAAAGAGGAGGGGCAGGTGCTGATCTCTTCTCCCTGGCGACCAATGATAGGACCCGAGGGAATGGCAGGAAGATATGCCAGGGGAGGTTTAGGTTAGATATTAGGAAAAGGTTCTTCACCCAGAGGGTGGTGGAGCACTGGAACAGGCTCCCCCGGGAGGCAGTCAAGGCATCAAGCCTGACAATATTCAAGAAGCATTTGGACAACGCCCTCAGACATACGGGGTGAATTTTGGGGTTGTCCTATGCAGGGCCAGGAGTTGGACTTGATGATCCTTGTGGGTCCCTTCCAACTCAGGACATTCTATTCTATGAATAGTTATTCCATGTTACTATTTTAAGGTTATTTTCACTGGCATACGTGTAATGGTTTTCTTCTACTTTGTGTTTCAATAATTTTTTCAGTACTCCAACAATGTTACTTTAAGGCTTCCAAACATTCCAAACCCAATCTCCATTGAACCCAGTAGGATTCAGAGCAAGTCCTAAGGCACAAATACTGTAAACAGTTAGACATCTGCTTAATTTTACACACTTGAAAACCCTATGAGTTGAGCACTTTAAACATTTGCAGTATTGTCCTGGTTTCAGCTGGGATAGAGTTAACTTTCTTCTTAGTAGCTGGTATAGTGCTGTGTTTTGGATTTAGGATGAGAATAATGTTGATAACACACTGATGTTTTGGTTCTTGCTAAGTAGTGCTTACACTAGTCAAGGACTTTTCAGCTTCCCCTGCTCTGCCAGGTGCACAAGAAGCTGGGAGGGAGCATAGCCAGGACAGCTGACCCAGACTGGCCAAAGAGCTATTCCATACCATATGACAGCATGCTCAGTATATAAGCTGGGGGAAGAAGAAGGAAGGGGGGGACGTTTGGAGTGATGGCATTTGTCTTCTCAAGTAATTGTTACGCATGATGGAGCCCTGCTTTCCTGGGGATGGCTGAACACCTGCCTGCCAATGGGAAGTACTGAATGAATTCCTTGCTTTGCTTTGTTTGCATGTGTGGCTTTTGCTTTACCTATTAAACTGTCTTTATCTCAACCCACAAGTTTTCTTACTTTTACTCTTCCGATTCTCTCCCTCATCCCACTGGGAGGGAGAGCGAGCGAGCGGCTGTGTGGTGCATAGTTGCTGGCTGGGGTTAAACCACGTCAAGTATTGAAGCTTAAGTATTTTTGACTGTAATATATTATTATGCATGTAGGAATATGTTCATAGCCCTATGACTATACTATCTCTTCAGATTGTAAATTTTCCCTCTTGGCCCCTAGCAGCTAGTAGGGGTAGCCAAATGTGATCCATGAAGTCAGACTCCCAACCTGAATTCAGGACAATCTAAGAAATTCAGGTTTCTTTAACAAAAAGAGGTGCTTTCCCAGTTTAGGCTGAAATAGTTGCAAATGCTGATTGTGGCTGGGAATGAATTACTGACTTCTATACACTGTTTTGAAATCTGTGCTTTTAGTGTAAGAGACGGTGTGTATGAAACCAAATTCTGTTCTTCTTAATGTTCTTCAGAGATGAAACATCCATCCCTCTTACATTAACTGGATAAGTTGACACAGTTGGAGTGAAAGGATGCCAAGACTAAACTATTTACTTAAAGGATTCCAGTTTTTCTAAGCACCAAGCAGTCTCTCAACCAGACAGTTAATAATAAAACCACCATTCCAAAACACAGTGTAGCACACCAGGTATATACCCTAGTTTAGCAGTATCTGATTGTCTAACATGTTGCACATTGCTCTGAAAAAAAAAATTTCACAAAATGGATAGCTTCAACCCTGAAATCCATTTCAGACATTCAGAATGGATACTGGCAAAAAAGTTTAAAAGCCTTTAGGTTTTAAACTGCAGCTTATCTTTCTGTGGACAAATACTTGAAAAAAAACTTTGAAATTATTTTTGTTTTCACTGGGATCTTCCAAGCACTAGCACTTCTTCATATTAATCATGTTTTAGGCAGACTTATTTCCTTGTGAGAATCGCTAGTTTCCACTCAACTGGATAAAAAAATGCTTCTTTCCTGAGCTGAATATGTTGCATCGAAATAAAAGGAAGCCTTTTTATGGCACCACACCTTAGCATTTCTTCTATCTAGGTTACCTAATGCCCATTTAGAGGGCCAAACTCAGGAAAGTGAGTTTTTTAAGTGGACAGAAGGAGAAACAGGGGTAAACCCAAGTAAAAATCCACATGAAAATATAAGTGAACATGTATGAACAATATGGAAGTCCAAACCAGAATGCTGGAAAACAGAAGCAAACACAAATTTCTGTATTTTGATGAAAGAAACACAGCCAATACAGAAACTCTTCATAAGTCACAGACCCTAGCAAGCACCATCAGCTAAATTCAATTCACAGTTCTGAAATCGAACCAATTGAAATGGTAGATTTTTGCACAGTATTGTGGTTAGTTTTCATGGAGGATTAAACTAGTCTATGCCCAAAATTCTTGAGAATTTGGAGTTGATGACACTTCAGTATTTCATGGGGAAAGCAGAGCATCTTCTTTAATAGGATACCAGGTATATTGTTTATTCATAGAATCAGAATAGTTGAGGTGGAAAGGACCTCTGGAGGTCATCTGGTCCAAACTCTCTGCTCAAGCAGGGCCAATTAGAGCCAGTTGCCCACAACCATGTCCAGATGGCTTTTAAATACCTCCAAGGAGGGAGACTCCACCACCTCTCTGTGCAACCTGTTCCAGTGCTCAGTCACCCTCACAGTGAAAAGTAGTTTTCTTATGTTCAGACAGAACCTCCTCTGTTTCCATTTGTGCCCGTTGCCTCTTGTCCTGTCACTGGGCACCACTGAAAAGAGCCTGGCTCCATTTTCTTTGCACCTTCCCTTCAGGTATTTATATACACTAAGATCCCCCCCCGAGCCTTCTCTTTTCTAGGCTAAACAGTCCCAGCTCTCTCAGCCTTTCCTCACAGGAAAGAGGCTCCAGTCAGTCCCTTAATTCTCCTAATGCAGCCCAGGATACCATTAGCCTTCTTTGCTTCAAGGGCACACTGCTGGCTCATGTTCAACTTGGTGTCCACCCAGATCCCCAGGGCCTTTTCTGCAAAGCTGCTTTCCAGATGGTCAGCCCCCAGCATGTGCTGGTGCATGGGGTTGTTCCTCCCCAGGGGCAGGACTTTGCACTTCTCCTTTGTTGAACTGCATGAGGTTCCTGTCAGCCCATTTCTCCATCCTGTCCAGGTCCCTCTGGATGGCAGCACAAGCCTCTGGTGTATCAGCCACTCCTCCCAGTTTGGTGTCATCAGCAAACTTGCTGAGGGTACACTCTGCCCCATCCTCCAGATCATTAATGAAGATGTTGAATAGGATTGGACCAAGTATTTTGATCCCTGGGGTACACCGCTAGTTACTGGCCTCCAACTAGACTTCGTTCCACTGATCACCACACTCTGGGCCTAGCCGTTCGACCAGTTTTCAATCCACCTCACTGTCTGTTCATCCAGCCCATACATTGGCCAGCTCCCTCAGCACTTGTGGGTGCATCCCATCAAGGCCCATAGACTTATGTATGTCCAGTTTGCCTAAGTATTCCCTGACCTGATCCTCTTCTGCCAAGGGTAAGTCTTCCTTGCTCCAGACTTTCCCCCAGTCTCTGGGACCTGGGATGCCTTTTCCATGTCCTGTGTCACCAGGTCCCTTGCTTTATTCAGCAATTGACTCACATTTTCCCTAGTCTTCCTTTTGTCACCTGTGTACTTACAGAAGCCCTTCTTGTTGTCTTTGACATCCCTGGCCAGATTCAGTTCCAGGTGGGCTTTGGCTTTCCTAACTTTGTCCCTGGATGCTCGGACAGTGTCTCTGTATTCCTCCCAGGTTACCTGTCCCTGCTTCCACCTTCTGTATGCTTCTTTTTTTGTGTTTGAGTGTTGCCAGGAGCTCCTTGTTCATCCATGCAGGACTCCTGGCATTTGTGCCTGACTTCCTACTCGTTGGGATGAACCACTTCTGAGCTTGGAGGAGGTGATCCTTGAATATTAGCCAGCTTTCTTTTCCCAAGGTCTTCCGCAGATCCATCTGTATTTGGTCTGTGGTGGACTGACCTTGGTCAGTTGCCAGACTCCTACCCAGTTGCTCTCTCATTCCCCCTCCTCAACAGGACAGGGGGAGAAAATACAATAAAAAAGCTCATGGGTTTAGATAAAGACAGTGAGATCACTTGCCAATTACTGTCAAGGGTAAAACAGACTCAACTTCAGGAAAATTAATTTAATTTATTGCCAAATGAAAATAGAGTAAGATGGTGAGAAACAAATATGAGAACTAAAACACCTTCCCCCCACCTCCTTTTTCCCAGGACCAACTTCACTCCTTCATTCCCACCAACTTTACCTCCTCTCTACCACCCCAAGTGGTGCAGGATGGGGAATGGGGTGTTGTGGTCAGTTCATAACACTTCATCTTTGCTCAGTCGGCGAGGAGCACAGAGGCGGCAACGGTAAGTTCCGCGGCTGAGCGCGTGTTGAGGAGGAAAGAAGGGGTTCCTGGAGCCAGGGAAACCCGCGGAAGTGCCGGGAGTCCAGCCGGGAGCCGGCAGCTCTCGCGAGCGGAGGTGACGCGGCGGAGGCGTTGCCAGGAGCAACCGCGGGAGATTTAAAAGGCCCCTAGGGAGCGCGAGCGACCAGGGCGCGGCGCGTCGCGTCGGTCAGGGCGCGTCGCGGCAGGGCAGGGCAGGGCAGGGCAGGGCAGGGCAGTTTGAGCAGGCAGAGCCCTGCCACTTCAAACGGAGGCTGCAACCCACTTATAAGGAGCTAAGAACAGCAGGAGCCATGGCATCCACCCGGCAAAAAGCTGCGCTCTCAGAGTCCCTCGCAGCCCCTCCAGCTGCAAGAACTGACGCAGCCACCCAAACAGAGCCTCCAAGGGAACATGCAGCCGTCCAGGTTCTGGGTTGCGGGGAGTGCCCGAGTTTCAGGTCAGTATCTGATGGCAGCAGTGAGCTCACCTGTGGGAGATGTGCCCAAGTAAAGGAGCTGCTCAGCCTGTTGACGGAGCTTTGAGAGGAGGTGTCCAGGCTGAGGAGTATCAGGGAGTAAGAGAAGGAGATTGACTGGTGGAATTGTACTCTACCATCCCTGAGACAGATGCACCAGCCAGCTGCAGCACAAGAGGCAAAGGACCCCCTACCATCTCACCACCAGGCAGAAGGAGGAGACCCAGGTGATGGGCAAGAATGGAAGCAGGTTACTGCTCAGGGTGGCAGGCAAATCTGCTCTCAGCCTGCCTCACCTTCCCAGGTGCCCATACACAACAGGTATGAGGCCCTGGAACTGGATGGGCAGACAAGCGATGATGCAGACGCAGGTCCTTCTGGGATGGAGGGGCCGTCTAGACAGCCTCCCCCTGCATCACAACCACCCATGTCAAGAAAAAAAGAAGGGTAGTTGTCATAGGTGACTCCCTTCTGAGGGGAATGGAGAGTCCCATATGCTGACCGGACCCAACCCACAGGGAAGTCTGCTGCCTCCCTGGGGCAAGGATAAGAGACGTCACTAGAAAAATCCCCAGTCTGGTAAGGTCCTCAGACTACTACCTGCTATTAGTTCTCCATGTCGGCAGTGAAGAGATAACAAAGAGAAGTCCTAAGTCAATCAAAAGGGATTTCAGAGCCTTGGGGCGGTTGGTTGAAGGATCAGGTGTTCAGGTGGTGTTCTCTTTGATCCTTCTGGTAGCAGGGAAGAACACTGAATGGAACAGGCAGACCCAGCTGATCAACACGTGGCTCCGAGGCTGGTGTCATCGGCAGAACTTTGGGTTCTTCGATCACGGGATGGTCTATTCATCCCCAGGTCTAATGACATCCAATGGGATGCACCTTTCTCAGAAGGGGAAAAGGGTTTTTGCCCAGGAGCTAGCAGGACTGATTGATAGAGCTTTAAACTACATTGGAAGGGGGAAAGGGACAATACCTGGCTAGTCAGCGATGAACAATGGGATGGCATGCTAAAGTTCAAGGAGCTGCGTGCTACTGAGATTCCTCAGGCTGCTCCACGAGGCAACAGGCACAATGAACCGCACTTGAAGTGTTTCTACACAAATGCACACAACCTGAGGAACAAGCAAGAGGAGCTCGATGTCTTGGCCCAGTCCCAGAGATACGACATCATAGGCATAAGTGAAACCTGGTGGGATGAGTCCTGTGACTGGTGTGCCATGATGGATGGGTACAAGCTCTTCAGGAGGGATAGGCAAGGCAGGCGAGGTGGAGGGGTGGCATTGTATGTAGTGGAGGGGCTGGAATGCATGGAGCTAGCAGTCGGCGATGGCCCAGTTGAGAGCCTCTGGGTAAGGATTAAGGGACAGACAAATAAAGCGGATGTTGTTGTGGAGTCTACTATAGGCCACCCAGCCAGGATGACGACACGGATGAGTTATTCTTTAAGGAACTAAGGGATGCTTCCAAGTCATCTGCCCTTGTCCTTATGGGGGACTTCAACTTGTCAGATGTCAACCGGGAATACCACACAGCCGGTACAAGCAGGTCCAGAAGATTCTTAAAGCATCTGGATGATAACTTCTTGGTACAAGTACTAAGAGAACTGACCAGGAAAGGTGCCTTCCTCGACTTGCTGCTTACTAACAGAGAGGGTCTCGTGGGTGAAGTGGCGATTGGTGGCTGCCTTGGCCAACAGCGACCACGAAGCAGTCAAGTTTAAAATCTATGGTAACAGGAGGAAAACTGCCAGCAGGACCTCAACTCTGTATATGAGGAGAGCTGACTTCAGGCTGCTCAGGGAACTACTTAGTAAGGTCCCCTGGGAAAAAGCTTTTGAAGGTGCTGGGGTCCATCAGTGCTGGTCACTTTTTAAGTACCACCTCCTAAGCGCACAGGAGCAGGCAATTCCAAAATGTCGGAAGTCAAGCAGGCGAGGTAGAAGGCCGGCTTGGCTGAGTAGGGATCTTATGCTAGAACTAAGACAAAAAAAGAAAATGTATGACCAGCGGAAGCAAGGTCAGGCAACATGGGAGGACTACAGAGAGGCTGTTCATCACTGTAGGGAGGAAATACGCACGGCCAAAGCTCAACTAGAGCTGAAGCTGGCCAGTACTGTGAAGGACAATAAAAAGGGCTTTTTAAAATATATAAATGGCAAAAGGCAGGCAAGAAATAACATTGGCCCATTACTTGACGAGCATGGTCACCTCACAAACAGGGACATAGACAAAGCAGAGACGTTTAATGCTTTCTTCGCCTCGGTCTTCAACACCGATGATGGGCTCTGGGACCCCCAGAGCCCTGGGCTAGAGAACCATGACTGTGAGAATGATAAACTCCCAACCAACCCCGAACTTGTGCAGGATTTGCTGCTCCAGCTGGATCCCTACAAGTCAATGGGGCCCGATGGGATTCATGCGAGGGTACTTAAAGAGCTGGCTGATGTCATAGCGAGACCTCTCTCAATGATTTTTCAATGCTCTTGGGAATCTGGGGAGGTCCCAGCTGACTGGAAGCTGGCAAATGTTGTCCCAATCTTCAAGAAGGGCAATAGGGATGACCCCGGTAACTACAGGCCTGTCAGTCTCACCTCTGTGCCTGGCAAAATCATGGAGAAGATTATTCTGGGAGTTATTGGAAAACACCTGAAAGACAACGCAGTCATTGGCCCCAGCCAGCACAGATTCATGAGGGGAAAGTCCTGCTTGACAAACTTAATTTCTTTCTATGACAAGGTTACCCACCTAGTTGACCAAGGGAAGCCAGTCGATGTAATCTTTTTGGACTTCAGTAAAGCCTTCGATACTGTCTCTCCCAGTATCCTCCTGGACAAAATGTCCAGCATACAGCTGGATAAACACATAATGCAATGGGTGAGCAATTGGCTGACGGGTCAGGCTCAAAGGGTTATAGTAAATGGGGATACATCGGGCTGGTGACCAGTCACTAGCAGGGTTCCGCAGGGATCCATCTTGGGGCCAGAGCTCTTCCATATCTTCATAAATGACTTGGATGTAGGACTTGAAGGTTTGTTATCAGACCTGAAGGTTTGTTATCAAAGTTTGCCAATGACACAAAATTGGGAGGAGCCGTTGACACTCTCGAGGGCAGAGAGGCCCTGCAGAGAGATCTAGACAAATTAGAGAGCTGGGCAATCACCAACCATATGAAGTTTAACAAGGGCAAGTGCCGGATTTTGCACCTGGGACATGGCAGCCCTGGATGTACATACAGACTGGGGAACGAGAGGCTGGAGAGCAGCCCCGCGGAGAGGGATCTGGGGGTTCTGGTCGACGGCAAGTTGAACATGAGCCAACAGTGTGCCCTGGCAGCCAAGAGGGCCAACTGTGTCCTGGGGTGCATCAAGCACTGTATTGCTAGCCAGTCGAGGGAGGCGATTGTCCCGCTCTACTCTGCACTGGTGCGGCCTCATCTTGAGTACTGTGTGCAGTTTTGGGCGCCACAGTACAAAAAGGATACGAAGCTACTAGAGAGTGTCCAGAGGAGAGCCATGAAGATGGTGAAGGGTTTAGAGGGGAAGCCATATGAGAAGCGGCTGAAGTCACTTGGTCTGTTCAGCCTGGAGAAGAGGAGACTGAGAGGAGACCTCATTGTGGTCTACAGCTTCCTCACAAGGGAAAGAGGAGGGGCAGGTGCTGATCTCTTCTCCCTGGCGACCAATGATAGGACCCGAGGGAATGGCAGGAAGATATGCCAGGGGAGGTTTAGGTTAGATATTAGGAAAAGGTTCTTCACTACCCTCTGGATGCGACCATCCATCGATGTGGCTCGATGTCCAGATGGAGAACAGTGACGAGTGGTGTCCCTCAGGGGTCCGTACTGGGGCCAGTGCTGTTTAATATCTTCATCAATGACATAGACAGCGGGATCAAGTGCACCCTCAGCAAGTTTGCAGATGACACCAAGCTGAGTGGTGCAGTTGACATGCCTGAGGTATGGGATGCCATCCAGAGGGACCTGGACAGGCTGGAGAGGTGGGCCTGTGTGAACCTCATGAGGTTCAACAAGGCCAAGTGCAGGGTCCTGCACCTGGGTCAGGGCAATCCCCGGTATCCATACAGGCTGGGGGATGAAGGGATTGAGAGCAGCCCTGAGGAGAAGGACTTGCGGGTACTTATAGATGAAAAGCTGGACATGAGCCGGCAACGTGCTCTCGCAGCCCAGAAAGCCAACCGTATTCTGGGCTGCATCAAAAGAAGCGTGGCCAGCAGGTTGAGGGAGGTGATTCTGCCCCTCTACTCTGCTCTGGTGAGACCCCACCTGGAGTACTGTGTCCATCTCTGGGGTCCTCAGCACAGGAAGGACATGGACCTGTTGGAGCGGGTCCAGAGGAGGGCCACAAAAATGATCAGAGGGCTGGAACACCTCTGCTATGAGGAAAGGCTGAAAGAGCTGGGGTTGCTCAGCCTGGAGAAGAGAAGGCTGCGGGGAGACCTTATTGCGGCCTTTCAATACTTAAAGGGGGCTTCTAAGAAAGATGGGGACAGACATTTTCGCAGGGCCTGTAGTGATAGGACAAGGGGTAATGGTTTTAAACTAAAAGAGGGTAGATTCAGGCTAGAGATAAGGAAGAAATTTTTTATGATGAGGGCGGTGAAACACTGGAACGGGTTGCCCAGAGAGGTGGTAGATTCCCCATCCTTGGAAACATTCAAGGACAGGCCAGATGGGGCTCTGAGCAACCTGATCTAGTTGTAGATGTCCCTGCCCATTACAGGGGGGGATGGACGAGATGACCTTTAAAGGTCCCTTCCATTCCTAAGCATTCCATGATTCTATGTTACTGAAAGGATGCCACAAGTTGTTATAAACATAGAATGACAGAATCATAGAATGGTCAAGGTTGGAAAAGACCCTTAAGATCATCAAGTCCAACCGGTAACCTAACACTGCCAAGTCCATCTATACCATGTCCTCGAGCACCACATCTATCTGTTCTTTAAATACCTCCAGGGATGGGGACTCAACCACTTCCCTGGGCAGCCTGTTCCAATGCTTGACCACCCTTTCGGTGAAGACATTTTTCCTAATATCCAACCTAAACCTCCCCTGGCGCAGCTTGAGGCCGTTTCCTCTCATCCTATCACTCATTACTAGGGAGAAGAGACCGACCCCCACCTCGCTACAACCTCCTTTCAGGTAGTTGTAGAGAGCAATAAGGTCTCCCCTCAGCCTCCTCTTCTCCAGACTAAACAACCCCAGCTCCCTCAGCCACTCCTCATAAGACTTGTGCTCCAGACCCTTCACCAGCTTCATTGCCCTTCTCTGGACACGCTCTAGTACCGCAATGTCCTTCTTGTAGTGAGGGGCCCAAAACTCAACACAGTACTCGAGGTGCGGCCTCACCAGGGCCGAGTACAGGGGCACTATCACCTCCCTGGTCCTGCTGGCCACACTATTCTTGATACAGGCCAGGATGCCATTGGCCCTCTTGGCCACCTGAGCACACTGCTGGCTCATGTTCAGCCGGCTGTCAACCAACACCCCCAGGTCCTTTTCTCCCAGGCAGCTCTCCAGCCACTCCTCCCCAAGCCTGTAGCATTGCATGGGGTTGTTGTGACCCAAGTGCAGGACTCGGCACTTAGCCTTGTTGAACCTCATGCAGTTGGCCCCAGCCCATCGATCCAGCCTGTCCAGGTCCTTCTGCAGGGCCTTCCTACCCTCCAGCAGATCAACACTTCCACCCAGCTTGGTGTTATCTGCAAACTTCCTGAGGGTGCACTCGATCCCCTCGTCCAGATCAATCATCAATGAAGATGTTGAACAGGACCGGCCCCAACACTGAGCCTCGAGGAACACCACTCGTGACCGGCCACCAACTGGATTTGACTCCATTCTCCACCACTCTCTGGGCTTGGCCGTCCAGCCAGTTTTTAACCCGGCGCAGAGTGCACTTATCCAAGCCGTGAGCAGCCAGCTTCTCCAGGAGAATGCTGTGGGAGACTGTGTCAAAGGCCTTACTAAAGTCCAAGTAGACAACATCCACAGCCTTCCCCTCATGCACCAAGCAGGTCACCTTGTCGTAGAAGGAGACCAGGTTAGTGAAACAGGACCTCCCTTTCATAAACCCATGCTGGCTGGGCCCAATCCCTCGGTTGTCCCGCACTTGCTGCATAATGGCACTCAAGATGATCTGCTCCATGACCTTCCCCGGCACCGAGGTCAGGCTGACAGGCCTGTAGTTCCCCGGATCCTCCTTCCGACCCTTCTTGTAGAGGGGCCTCACATTTGCTAGCTTCCAGTCATCTGGGACCTCCCCGGTTGACCAGGACTGCTGATAAATGATGGTATGTGGCTTGGCCAGCTCCTCTGCCAGCTCCCTCAGTATCCTCGGGTGGATCCCATCTGGCCCCATGGACTTGTGCGCATCCAGGTGGAGGAGCAGGTCAGTGTCTGCCACCTCTTTGACAACCGGGGCTTCATTCTGCTTCCTATCTCCATCTCCCAGCTCAGGGGCATTAATACCCTGAGGATGACCAGTCTGACTATTAAAGACTGAGGCAAAGAAGGCATTAAGTACCTCAGCCTTCTCCTCATCCTTCGTGGCAAGGTTACCTTCTTCATCCAAGAAAGGAGGGAGATTCTCCCTGGCCCTTCTTGGGGAGGGCTCCATGGGCTATTATCCACTATTACTCTTTCATGTGGGCACGAATGACACGGCAAGCCGGAACCTGGGCAGAATCAAGCAAGACTACAAAGCTCTGGGGGTGTGATTGAAAGGGATTGGTGCTCAAAGTTATCTTTTCCTCTGTTTTACCAGTTAGAGGAAAGAGTGCAGGCAGGAACAGAAGCATCATGCAAATCAACACTTGGCTACATGGCTGGTGCTGTCACCAGGCTTTCATGATCATGGGATGCTCTTTGATGACTGTAACCTTCTAGGGATATATAGGATCCGGCTGACTAGAAAAGGCAGTCTTTGCCAACAGGCTAGTCAACTTGGTGAAGCAAACTTTAAACTGACAAGCCTGGGGGATGGGGTCCATAGTGGTGACACCTTTGAAGTTGAAAGCAACAGGGTAAAAAGCCAAGCCAACCAGAGCAGCAGTGAATGCTCCTTAGCCATCTCAGTGGGGGTAGGGGATGGAGAGCCACGTGGTAACAAAGCCACAAGGGTTGTTGATGTGCTAGAAACCACAGAAGCAACTGAGTACAGTCACATAGGAATTAGGGATTCTCCCCCCAAAAAGGTGGCAGGAGCAATGGCCCAACTGAAGTGCATCTACACCAATGCACACAGCATGGGCAACAAACAGGAGGAGCTGGAAGCCGTTGTGCAGCAGGAAAACTATGACACAGTTGCCATCACGGAAACATGGTGGTATGACTCGCACAACTGGAGTGCTGCAATGGATGGCTATAAACTCTTCAGAAGGGATAGGCAAGGAAGGAGAGGCTGTGGGGTAGCCCTATATGTATTTTGATTGTCTAGAGCTTGACGATGGTGATGAAAGGGTCAAGTGTTTATGGGTAAGAATCGGGGGGAAGGCTAATAAGGCAGATATCATGGTGGGAGTCTGTTATAGACCACCCAACCAGGATGAAGAGGCGGACAAAATATTCTATAAGCAGCTGAGAGAAGTCTCACAATTGCTAGCCCTTGTTCTCAAGGGGGACTTCAACTTACCAGATGCCTGCTGGAAGTACAATACAGTGGAGAGGAAACAGTCTAGGAGGTTCCTGGTGTGTGTGGAAGATAACTTCCTGACACAGCTAGTGAGGGAGCCAACTAGGGAAGGGCCCCCCCTGGACCTCTTGTTTGTGAACAGAGAAGGCCTGGTGGGTGATGCGAGGTGATGGTTGGAGGCCATCTTGGGCATAGCAATCATGAAATGATAGAGTTTTTGATTCTTGGAGAAGTAAGGAGGGGGGGTCAGCAAAACTGCTACCCTGGACTTTAGGAAGGCAGACTTTGGCCCGTTTAGGAGTCTGGTTGAGGGAGTCCCTTGGGAGGCAGTCCTGAAGGGCAAAGGAGTCCAGGAAGGCTGGACATTTTTCAAGAAAGAAATCTTAAAGGCACAGGAGCAGGCTGTCTCCATGTACCGAAAGACGAGCAGGCGGGGAAGAAGACCGTCCTGGGTGAACAGAGAGCTTTGGCTGGGACTCAGGAATGAAAGGAGAGTTTACAACATTTGGAAGAAGGGGCAGGCCACTCAGGAGGACTACAAGGATGTCATGAGGTTATGCCGGGAGAAGAGTAGAAGGGCCAAAGCCCACCTAGAACTTAATTTGGCTACTGTGGCAAAAGACAATAAAAATGTTTCTATAAATACATTAACAACAAAAGGAGGGCTAAGGAAAATCTCCATCCTTTATTGGATGTGGGCGGGAACATAGTGACAAAGGATGGACAGTGTGGATATCTGCTCTGTTATGGTCCTCTCCATGGGCAGGGAAATACCTGCTCCACTGTGGTCTCTTCCAGTATTTCTGTTGTAACAGATGTAGGCACATGGATTTATTTCATGGGCTGCATTTTTTTGTTGATATGTGCAAGGCTTTTCTGGAGAATTTACATCATCTTGATATTAACCAGCCAATTACTTGAGTTGCCTCTCAGCACCTCCTGGTGCAAAAAAAAACCTTTAAAGGAAAAACAATGGGTGGAGCCGAACAACACTGTGACCAGAACAAGAAGAAAAAGAACAAGTCCGACCAAATGGTGCAAAAGAAACAGAAAGCCCAGAGAAAGAGGTCCCTTTCTACTGCCAGAAAAGGAAACATATTTTAAAAGGAATGGCTTTCATTCATGGCTGCTCAGAAGAATGTACCAAATCTGAGCTGGATTTGTTTGACGTGTCCCCATAGCAGACCGACACTGAGAAAAGCCTGTTTATTGAGGTGTCTCCATTTTCTGCTACTGCACAGTCTGTACCTCTGGACTTTTTCATAGCTTGGAATGGGGAAGATTATATAGATCTGAATAATACCCTGATGTACCTTTGCTGCAAGACTGAAAAAGTTGATGAGTCCAACCTCAATGCTGGTGAGGTCATAGGCCTCGTGAATTACCCACTAGTCTCTACTTTCAGCCAGCTGGACGTTGTGCTGGTGGACTAACTGATAAGCCAGAGCAACAACTGCTACCCCCACCACGCCTTCATTGAGTTGCCTCTCAATTACAGCTGTGACATGTTGTCCACACACTTCTCCACAGGGCTGTTCTACAAAAACACAGCCTAGCAGCAGGAAGTGGTCCCACTGGATGGTGTTGGTAATCAGGGGTTTAGGCAATGCTCAGCTCTGATGGCCCAGAGTAGAATCAAGCTATTGGGACCCCTCCACAACAATCTGTTTTTTCAAGACAAGCTTTTGTTGAACAGTGTGGATGTAAAAATTAAGCTGTTGTGCAGCAAAGACTGCTGTTGTTTGATGAGCTCCCTGGTGGCAGGAGCCTGCAAGTTGGTTATTACCTATGCCTTGCTGTTTGTGAAGAAAGTGCAGGTGGCACCTGCAGTGCGTTTGGGGCATTTAATTTAATTAATAAACAATCCCAGCTCCCTCAGCCGCTCCTCACAGGAATTGTTCTCTAGACCCTTCACCAACTTCGTTGCCCTTCTTTGGACACGCTCCAGCATCTCAATGTCCTTCTTGTAGCGAGGGGCCCAAAAATAAACACAGTATTCGAGGTGCGGCCTCACCAGTGCCGAGTACAGGGACACTGTCACCTCCCTGGTCCTGCTGGCCACATTATTCCTGATACAAGCCAGGATGCCATTGGCCTTCTTGGCCACCTGGGCACACTGCTGGCTCATGTTCAGGCGGCTGTCAACCAACACCCCCAGGTCCTTTTCTGCCAGGCAGCTCTCCAGCTACTCTTCCCCCAGCCTGTAGCATTGCCTGGGATTGTTGTGACCCAAGTGCAAGACCCAGCACTTAGCCTTGTTGAACCTCAGTTGGCCCCAGCCCAACAATCCAGCCTGCCCAGGTCCCTCTGTAGGGCCTTCCTTCCCTCAAGCCGGTCAACACTCCTGCCCAACTGGTGTCATCTGCAAACTTACTGAGGGTGCACTCAATCCCCTCATCCAGCTCATTGATAAAGATATTATCATTGATAAAGATATTAAATATAATGTTTCAGAAGACCCAGACCTGTCTCTCTTGTAATGTTTTTCATAAATGTAATCTGTAAATAAAATTTACCACCCAAGTGAAGGTCTGTGTGTTTGTGTTCTTTAACCACACCCCCAATATGTTTTCTTAAATGGTCACAACAGACAGCAAAGTTTAAAGATTTTACAAATATTTTATTTTCAACAGTAAACTTTACAGGGTGAGCCATTGGGCTTTAGGCATCTTTCTCTTCTTAGGTGGTGTGTATGGTGCTTCTCAGTCCTCCTCAGTCACTTTTAGTTGTTCCAAGAATGAATGAATTTAATGGATTTGTGACCATTTTTCAGTATGCATATCTGGTGGAATATTAACAGAATGTTCCCCTTCAAGGTATTCAGGGAAATTTCAGAAATGGCTTTTATCAAGTGATCAGAAGCAGCACAGAGTTTTTATTTTCCTCTACTGAATCAACAGCTCCAGGAGGGACAGGTTACTCTTCAGACAATGGGACATCATGCTCACAAGTCTGTCCTGATAGCAATGCAGGGGGCTGGGCTGGATCCTCTGTATTTATTGCTGAGCATTGCGCTTTTTTTCCCAATATGTAAATGGCTGGCCACCCTGGCAGGAAAAGGATAGTTCTTAGCCTAAAAGCCTCAGGGGTAGAAGTGTTTAAATCGACAACCAGGTACCCATATGGTGCCTTCATAGGATGTTCAAACACTTCTAAAAAACACTGGGCCTTGACAGGATACATCTGCCTGGCTAGGGACATAACCTGGAGCCTATCTCAGGGGTTCTTAAATAACACCATATATTTTGTGTTGAGAGTGATGGTGTGACTCTTTTCACCCTGGCAAAAAAAAAAACATTCTGGACAATGTACAGGATGCTAAGATTCCTGTGATGCACACACTTAGTAAAAGCTTTCTCAATTTCATCACTCTCACAAGCAGAGTTCATCAAATCATCGATCACAACCATATTTTTTTCATTAGGGGGAAATAAATGGTTATTGCTAAGGCTTTCAAGTAAATCCTCCACAAACTTGATAAAAGGATGTTTACAGAGCACTTCCTGATACAATGGTTGCCAGAAACTGTAACACCACACAATATTCTCAGGCATAACAGAAAACAAGCGGTCAGCATTCTCCAAAAGACTTTTTATGAAATAACTTTTCCCACAGTTGCTAGGCCCTGCTAGAATAGTAGAAAAGATGTATTTCCAACGCATGCCCATGATCAAACACATTAAGGGAGGCTTTTAAAATTTTTAGTCAGTACCCTTTTGTCATAGACTATATGTTCTGCATCTTCCAGACAGGCCTGGTTTCTATTGTCCACTTCTGCTTGTTCCTGGCAATAAAGCGCTGCTCTGTCATGATCTTTTTAGGGTTGTCACTGTAGCTTGCCATTTACCATCATGGGAAGAGCATGAGCACGAGACAGGTACGGCTTTACTTTGACCATCCTAAAGTAGGCTGTCAGGGTGTCAAAATTCTCAGAAATAACTTCAGGGTGCCCAAGAGGGTATTGTTTTGTTTTGTTGATGAAAGGATAGAGGCTAGTAAAATTGTAGTAATGTATCTTTTCATCAGGGGCTGCTTTGTCATATGGACAAATAGCATTTGTCCTGCTGTCGAAAAGCACATCTCTGGGGACCAGTGGTGTGGGCAGTTTGGTCCTGGTTAAGAACTCTGCAAGCTCCCCATCTGATTTTGTTATAGCAACCCACTCATGCTCCCATATAGATCTGATGTTGACACCCACTCTCTTTAGGTGGTCCATCTTTCATTGTGTTGTGTAATACAAATATCCAAATGTGGCCCCTGCCAGAGGGTTCCAGTCATTTTCGTAGTAACATTCAACACAACCATGGAGAAAGCACCCATTAAATTCAAAAGCTGTTGGCACCCCATCAGTGACTGCATAGCCACTCAAGAAGTAGGATCCTACTTGATATTCACCACCTTATAACACATGACGGATTTGAATATTCTCCTTTTTGAGCACGTACATAAACCATTGAATAGAGGGGGTTGAATATCTCTTTTCATTCCAATGACAGTCATCTGGAAGGAGGAGCACTGCCGTGTTAGTTTTAAGGAACATAAGCCAGTACATGGACATGCAAGTAGGGGTCAGTGTAGTATACTGAAAGGGATCTATAAGCCTTCACCTTTTCACCACCCTCTTTCTCATAGAATGTGCGATGGGACATCACCATAAACTCATTCCTGTATGATCTGCAAGCCTCCCTCAAAATTTTTACATCTTGTTGGCAGGAATAACTTAGTTCTTCTTGCAAGTCAGGAATCTTCTGATTAGGTGTGTGCCATGCCAAGAACTGCTTTTTCTTTTCAAGCATCATGCTGTCTACCCCATAATATTCGGGTGGTGGAAGAGGGCACACATAACTTTGATTTTCAGCAGTGTTGAAAAAATGGGGGAAATAACCTTTGCAGCACTCAATACCTGTTGCGTGGGGAAGGCTGCTTAGTTTCATGGGTAAAATATGTAAAGAATCTATGAATGGTATACTCATGCTGGATACTTCTATGCACATGAGTTTATCACCTTGGGTCATTAACTGCACACCCATTTTTTCCCCTGCAGAACCTGACTAACAACAAAGTAGCCATCATAGCCTTTGGCATTATGCACTAGGAAAGTGTAGCCCTAAAACTTTGTGTCCATAAACAACCCAATAAAGTCCATGAGATATGTATCCCCTTTAAAGTTCCATTCTCCTTCAGTTTTCCTTTCTGCCCCTTCTTCTCCATCCCAAGGGGCATCTGGAGCTAACTCCATGGCAAAAATGTAGTTCGGGACATGTGTTCTGGTTTCCTGCATGCATTCCATGTCACAGATAATATAGCCCTGCCCTGCTTCTGGATTTTTGATCATGGGGATGAAACACTGGTGCTGGTTTACGTTGCAGATCTGTTCATAGCATGTTACGCACTCCCAGCCTTTACATTTGTGTTGTTTTTCTACATAGGCCTTGCACTTCTCACAGAAAATCATAGCCAAACAGTCAATTTTTTTTTTAATAGCCAGGGCCTTGAGCCTCTGGAAACGTTCCCCATACCTGCACAACAGGCTGCAGCTGGGGCACCTTATCCTTGTCCCCAAGTTAACTGCACAGTCGTGAGAAAAGCAGAGTCGGCAATAACATTTACAGCTGTGGCCATGGTTATAGAATGTATGACAAAGCTCACAAAAGTTCCTCACCCCAAATACCTTCCTGACATCCTTAACACCATAATAATGTTCATTATGTAAAAGGAGGAAGCAGGTCTTGAGATATCTAAGACTGTCATTTGGCTTAATAAAGGTCAAAAATTTGCTCTACATCTCAAACAAATATTTCATAAGCTTCGTGTAGTGGTACCTGATCTAAATTAACAAATGTGTATTCCTCTACATATCACCTAGCCCTGAACCTCTGGATCAGCCATTCCCACTGCTGAACATGTTCCATGGAAGCCATGGTGTGGTCTGCCCCCTCCTCCAGCACCCCTAATACATTTGAGGGTGGAGATAAAGCTGGGCTTTCAAATGCCTCCTCAGGACTTGGGAGTGCAGCAGGTGGCCACCCCCAGAAAACATCCTCATTGTGTTCAACAGCCTCTTGCTCTGCAGAGGGCTGCAGTAACTGGGAAGTCCCTTCCAGGGTGTCGTCGTCTACCCTCCTGGGACATGTTCACTGCCACATCAGGTTCAGAAAAGGAGACTGCATTTAAGCCCCTATGGTCCCTGTAACCCCTTGCTAACAAGACAGTTGCAGCAACAGAAAATTAATTTAGCTTTCCAAATTAGCACTCGTTAACTGTTTTTTCTGTTTTGCTAAGCTATAAGCCAAAGCCTTAGAACCAACAGCCCCACCAGCCCTTTTATCGCCACCAACCTGCCTGCTACTCCTCTGAGCCTGAAAATAATCATGGTCTTTCAGCTCTGCAACACCCCCATTGCTCTTACTGATCTGCTTGCTCTTTCTGTGGTAGCTGTGATCTCTAAGAACATAAGGCTGCAGTCTCTGTCCCAAAGCCTAAGTCTTGCTGCTTTTGCAGTGGTTATTGTCTAACGGGACAGTCTTGATTGCATGCTCAGTCTTCTGCCTCTTCTTTGCAGTATTGCCTAAGGATAAGGAAACACATAAAGCACCAGACCGCACCCCAGAATGGTTTTACAGGTAGCTATAAGATCCTCCACAACCATGGGGAAAAGGAGCTCCCCCATCACCACCCACACTCTCTGTGTGACACTGAAATCCATGTTGCGATTCATGGGCCTGTTGGCTGGTTCTTCTGGTTCGCATAGTCTTTTTCGTGAATCTCTTAGGGTCTTTCCTTTATTGTCCCCATGTTCTTCTGAAGTTGGCATTTTCTTCTGGTTTTCCATTGTCAGAGACAGTGTTGCTTGTGTCTTGCAGCTGTCATGAAAATTTTGCAACTGGCCTGTGTCAACTGAGGAGAGAGGCTAGAATGCAAAGTATAGAATTACAAGAGTAATTCTTTTATTCATGTGCATAAGGTGTCCCATTCAAATTGGGGCACACTGAATGCGGCTTTACACATGGTTCTTATACCTTTCAAACATTCAGATACAACATGATTTGACCAATCACTGCTTAAGACACACATACTACTGTTTTGCAAAGCAACTATAGTTCTATGGCGTTATCAACCATCTGCTTCTTTCTTGATCTAGACATCCCTGGAGTCGGTCTTGCTACAGTTACTTATCTATGATGCCAGATAATGGGAGGGTTTCACAGAGGTGTTAGAGGGGCTAGGTTGCTGGCATTATCTCGGTAGTCCAGGGGTATCCTTTATTCTTCAAGGTGGGGGCTGTCCTTGCAATGAGCTGGGGTCCTTTAGTCATACTTACTTAAGCATGACTATACAGAATGCAATGTAAACTATATGTATATCTTAAGAAAGTTCATACAATTTCATACTATAAAGACTAATTGGTACAATAGTTAGGGAATGAGATTTTCCTAACACAGAACCGTACAAAGTCCAAAAGCTGCCCCAGTAATACCACATGGACATCCTGTTGTGCTGGGCTCGGATGCAGGGGCTTCTCAGTGCAGCTTACAGGATTGGTCTCTTCTTTGCACGTGACAGGGTTTACGCGAGGAAACCCTTGGTGGGCCTCCTAGGAGGGGTCCATAGCCCTTGGGCGTGTTCCAACTTGTCCGTGCCCCCCTTTTGGCCCTCCTCCACCCACTTGAAGTGCTTTCCCCCACCTCAGACATGTCAGGGCTTGTTCTGCAGCCTTGTAAAGTGAATCCATCTTGCCTTTTACTTTTTAAAAAATTCCTTTCTATTCACATTTAAACTTAAATTATTCATTCCATTAGCTCTTATTAAAGAATGTTTTAGCCATTTTATACCTATGCTTTTCATAGAATCATTTAGGTTGGAAAAGACCCTTAAGATCATTGAGTCCAACTGTTAACCTAACACTATCAAGTCCACCACTAAACCATGTCCCTAAGTGGCACATCTACACAATTTTTAAATACCTCCAGGGATGGTGACTCAACCACTTCCCTGGGCAGCCTGTTCCAATGCTTGACAATGGATATATATTTATTTTCTACATCTTTTAAAATGTGTGTATATATATTTGCGTGTGTGTGTATACACACACACACATATAAATATATATAAAATATTGTATAATAAATATTGTAAAATAAATAAAATATAAATTTATACATATTTGTACATTCCTTTATATATAAATTTCTTTATATCTATATAATGTGTATTTTTATATAAATGTATATATTTTTACATCTGACCACTCCCTGTGTTGAGGGTTAACTGGAAATTAATTATTAGGAAACAGGATGTACTTAATAGATAGACAGTTAGATAGTAGTGATACCTGCGAATATAGATAGAAGCTCCTGAATACTCCCCTTTACCAAACAAAAGCAAATCTTTGTGAATAGTTAAGACACTTGTAAGATAAGAAGCTCCTGAATACTCCCCTTTAGACAGCTAGGCCTTGGGAGAGCAGATATGCAGAACCATGAGGATAAGAAAGTCGCAAGATGACCATTAGACCAGAACAAACCAACCTTGAAGGACATAGTATACGTGATCCTAGGACTGAGTTTGTGCAGAAGTAAAGGTCAGTCAGCGAACACAGTGAAGAAGACTACGAGCCTTCATCTGAAGACCCCCAAAAACCACCTGAAGACCACCACAGAAGATGATTGCGCATGCGGATCGGACATTTACATATGTTAATAAGTTCCAGGAAATCTCATGTTTATGTAGACGAATTCTCAGAAATCCTATGAATATGTATATTTTCATAGCATATAATTACTGAAAGTCTATCAAGCCTTCGCAGCACTTATGGTGGAATTATCCCCAGTGCTGCCTGGCACCACAATAAAGAATGCCTGCTTTCTAAAACTCCAAAATTAAGTTTTAGAGAGTGAATTATTTTGCTGCTTTCCAGTAACAGTAGGAGTGTAGTCCGATGGATGGTGTTCATATATTAAAAGTTTAAATATAACCAGGATGTCCTTTGAAATGTCAGTAATAATTGATTTTGGATTCTTTGATGTAAACCAACCAAGGACGCTATGGAAACAGTGGACAACATACCTGTCCTTTCTATGAACTATCCTCATTATAATACTAAAAATCACACCCCCTACTGTGGGACCCTCCTCTGATTAAGGGGACCCTCACTCTCTGAGCATGCTCTGTACTTATCTTGTTACCAAATTAGGAATGTATATTAACATATACCAATCAGGTAGCAAAAAGGCTATGTAATGGATTATGTATGTTATGTTTACACTATATAAAAAGGGCTGTTGGTAGAAAACTCGTGTGCTTGATTTGTGGGAAAACACCAAGCACCCAGGCTTGCGCAAACCTGAAATAAACAATCAATGTCTCTCCTGAGTGTGTGATTATTGGCCTATTGCACACCAGGCAAAGAATCCGCTTTTCAGACAACACCTGGTCCAAAGGAAGTGGGGAGCCAGTCAGAGGGAGATCTGAGAACACATGGCTATGACGGTGTCAAAAATGGCAACCAGCCAATCACAAAGCAGTAGAAGAATGACGGGGAATGATGTTGTCAAAAGTGGTGACCTCCTTGTGTGTAGTGAGATGGGGCTTCCTTTTTTGACATACTTCTGGGTAAACTGGTAAGGGCATCTAGTCCTGACAGCCAATTACAGAGCAGTATGAAAACACATGGGGCATGACATCATTGTCAAAAATGACAGCAATCTGCCATAAAATGGTAGCTGAAAGAACATGTCAGTCCCTGGGTATTTAGTGGGAGGGGGGCTTTCTGCTGTGACATCCTTCTGGGGTAAAAAGGTTGGGGTGGCTGGTCCTACCAGCCAATCACAGGGCCACCTGAGAACACGTGGGTATGATGCTGTTAAGAAACGGCTGTCAGCTAACCACAGAGCAGTATGAGAACACGTGGGTTTTGACGTTTAACAAAATGGCAGCTCCTTGCCAGAAAACGACAACTGAAACAAAAAGGTGATCCCCTGTGCATGTAGGGGGAAGGGACTTTCTGGTCTGATGTACTTCCAGGAAACCTGGAAGGGGTGAGTGGTCCATGTGACCGGAAGAGGGAGTGAAACCCGGGGCAAATGGTATATGTGACTGCCTGCAGGGGAGCGGAACTTCCTCAGGAAGCTGGGGGCAATGTACCTGTCACTTCTTATCTGTAAAATAGTGGTACCTATATTACTTACATGTCACAGATATCTGTCGGCATAGCTGCTTTCAGCAGCTAACTTCACCATCAGCCTTGCCAGATACCACACAGAGATCCCCATGGGGATATACAAAAAAGGCAAAGCTAGCAAGACAAAGGGAGAAGACAAGAAGAGTAGTGCTGAAGCTGTGACTAAAATCCTATTTAAATTTTTTTAAAAAACGATTATTTCCATGCAGAGATCCACTTCCACAGAGCTAAAGGGTACAATCTAAGTTATTGCACTTAGCGTACAGAGATTTTCTTACCCAAGTTACATATCGAAGATTATAGGAATGGTATGAATAGCATTCATTTGCATTTTATGTACTTTCATGTATTTCATTTTACTGTACTGTACATGGGCCAAACCACACAAAGATTAACACAAACGCAGATTCACCTAGGAGTAATCCTACTGAAGACAATTTAAAAGCAATACTTGCTTAAGGCTGAGCATGTTCTTAAACACCATTGCTGACTCGTGGTTTATTCCTATTAGAGTTGGCAAGGATTTCTTCGTCGCTTCATGTATACTCATTTCAATAACAAAATGTTAAAAAGTTCTTAACAGCTCCTAAGGAACCATAACCAACTACTGTGTAAATCCTTGTTAGTTCACAGGCTACTGATTCAATGGTTACTTTGGAACATTACAGTCTATTGCATTAGAGAACATCCATTGAAATTTGTTTAAATCCATGTACTGTATAATTCATTGGGAAAGCTATTTCTAAATGAGATTAAAGCTTTCACAGACAATGTGTGTAAAAGCCCTTTTTGCCTCCGTACATGTACTTTTCCTCAAAATTATGCTGAAATGCCTGGGCCAGACTGAACAAAACTATAAATGCATGGTGTTCACAAAGCTCATACCATGGATACTTTTATTCCACTCATTTAGTTTCACAAGTACTTTGTGGTCAATTTTTTTTCAAATTATGGGAAGACAAAACTGAACAAATAAAGTGGTTCCCCGCACCACCACCACCCCCTGCCTTTGCCAGGTAGAAAGCTAACTTAAAAATAAAAAGTTGTCTTTTATATGTCATCTGATAATTTGCCTAAGCGCTACACTAAGGTGTGTGACACTATACAATAATACTGCCCCTTAGTCTTTTTAAGATGTTTAAATTTGAACCTGTTAGTCTTCTAAAATCTTACAAAATGGTACAAAAACATATTAAAATGGCTACCAAAGTAAACACTCAAAATAAATAGGTTAATATAATTGCATAAAGGGAATTGATAAAGTGAAAGAAGGTTTGTCTGAAATATCTTATGGAATTTGCTTGTTATTTAGGGTGAAAATTGTGAGCTTCCTACTTACATCAGTTGTTTTAACTGAAATAGGGCACTTAAATATTTTATCTTTATTAGTCTTAACAACTAATAAAATATCTGCTCCCTTGTTTAATGAAAAGAACGAACCTGTTTGGCTCCTAAAGGTAAACTATAATTACAGATAGGTTATATATTTGGTAACTGGATAAGGATAAATTGGTATTTTAACCTCAAGATTATTAGTTTAAATCCAGCCCATCTCAAAGGTCATTTGTTACCTATGTTTGGTGACCTATGAAGTCACATATACTTTCAGTAAAACACCATTAGTACAGGAACAGCACTCTGTAGTGACAGGCTCTCCTAAAGGAGGCTTCCCACATAATGTCCTGCCAAGCGATGGCAGACCAGGGGCACAATCTCTCCCATCTTCTGGGCAGGACACAAGAGAGAGGAAGAGGAAAGATTTCCATTAGTCAAAGTTATGTAAGCTGAAAAAAGGAAGCATAATAATACTCTTCTTTTGAATCCTTTCTAGCTACTGAATAATTAACATTTAATTCCTTTCCTTTTCTCTCTTTTTTTCAAAAGGCTAGCCAGCCTTTCCCCCTTACAGGTCTGTTTCCCAACGCAAAGTTCAGACAAAAAGGACAAAAAGGACAAAAAGCTCAGGCTTGCTAAACTGGACAAAACCTGGAATAGAACAGTCAGTCTTCTTACCCAGGCTTTAAAATATGCTGGTAATACCATTCTGGGTCTCCTAAACCAGATGCTGGAGCACTCTCTCTTCCAGAGCATCCAGGGTATCTCACTTCTGCCATAAATCCCCTTCTAAAAACTTCAGCAGTCTTTCCCCCTCAACAGATGGGTTTTTCCACACACGACCACTAACAACCACTTAATTCACTCGTGTGGCATGGCCCCCACTTCCCAACCCTTCCCTCTCCAACCAAGACCGAGCCTTCCCTGGGAAGGAGTTTCCAACCTCCAGCCTTCAACCCTATTCCTTCTCAACTGCTGCAGTTTATAACCTTGCTCCTCAGCACGTTTCACAAGATTCTGCTGTCTGTAGGCAACTGGGGACCTGCAAAGTCAGCCCTACCTCAAAGGCCTGAGCTCAAGGGACAGAAAGACCTGCTCAGGAGACAGCCTTGGGAAGAGCCCTTCCTCCTGTGATTTATCTCCAGTTTCAGCCTCAGTTTAGGAGCTCCCTGTTGTGGAAGGGCAGAGGGCAGCAGAGAAGTGTTTTGAGAAACACCTTGGCTAGGGCCCAGGAGAGTGCAGGCAGCACCACTCCAGAGCAGGAAGTGCTCCCACACACTGGGTGTCATGAGTTTTTGTGCTATGTCACACAAAAGTGCATCTCCACTACCTGGACATGAGGTTCTAATTCAGATTAGCTGACTCAAAGACCCTGCAACTCTTAACTGGAGTTAGCAGCTTGAGTTAAGCCTGGAGAAGAGCCTGGGGATATGCTCTGATTAGCAATAAAAATTAAAATGCATGCTGCCTTGTGTTTGTTGCTCCTTTAGGCAAAATGAGTTATAGGACATTAACTAACTCAAGGTAGATATGACACTCTCCACTGCAGAGTCTTACCCTACATCAGTGCCCTGCAGGTATAGCTACAGCACTAGTAACATGCCTATGCAGTTACAGCTGTTAAAAGGAGGGTGATGTTCCTAAGAAAAGCTATTATAGGATAGTAAATGGCTTGAATGCCACTGTAGATGACCTCAAAATCTGAGGTAGAGATTTCCTTTTCTTACATAGTACTCACAGGGGCAGAACGGTTTCCACAGTACTAAATACACTAGAATATATTCAACTTTTTTGTACAAGCAGCAGCACGCTGCCCTCATTTTTGTGTTTAATTAGTTGCAATTAACCATGAAAAGTTAAAGCAGGCAAGTATTTTTTTTTAAGCTATTCAGGCTGGGTAGTGCAGTTTCCTGGCATGCATCCTGTTCTAGCAGTAAGGTCCAACATGTCTGCAACAAAAAGGACAAGAATGATTAAATGGAATAGGGAATTAGCAATTGTTCTCATTACTTGCATCAGTCATTAAAAGTAATTACACTTTGGCAAAGGTGGTTTTCAGATATAAACAGTGTCTCAGATGCTAATTGGGAGTGGAAGATACCAAAAATGAAAAACCTGTTTATATGTCAGTGCTGCTGCAGTTTAGAAGCAGGCAGCATTCCTGGAGCTGTTAAATACATGCATTATGCCAACAAAAATTTGGCCACATATTTACTTAAGGCTTTGTCGTGGTTTAACCCCAGTCAGCAACTAAGCACCACACAGCCGCTCACTCACTCCCCCCCGGTGGGATGGGGGAGAGAATCAGAAGAGTAAAAGTGAGAAAACTCATGGGTTGAGATAAAGACAGTTTAATAGGTACAGCAAAAGCCGTGCACGCAAGCAAAACAAAGCAAAGCAAGGAATTCATTCACTACTTCCCATTGGCAGGCAGGTGTTCAGCCATCCCCAGGAAAGCAGGGCTCCATCACACGTAATGGTTACTTGGGAAGACAAACGCCATCACGCCAAACGTCCCTCCTTTCCTTCTTCTTCCCCCAGCTTTATATACTGAGCATGACATCATATGGTATGGAATATCCTTTAGGCCAGTCTGGGTCAGCTGTCCTGGCTGTGCCCCCGCCCAGCTTCTTGTGCACCTGGCAGAGCACGGGAAGATGAAAAGTCTTTGACTAGTATAAACACTACTCAGCAACAACTAAAACATCAGTGTGTTATCAACATGATTCTCATCCTAAATCCAAAACACAGCACTATACCAGCTACTAGGAAGGAAATCTACTCTATCCCAGATGAAACCAGGACAGAAGGGACCTACAATGACCATCTAGTCCAATTGCCTGACCACTTCAGGGCTGACTAAAAGTTAAAGCATGTTATTAAGGGCATTGTCCAAATGCCTCTTAAACACTGACAGGCATGGGGCATCGACCACCTCTCTAGGAAGCCTGTTCCAGTGTTTGACTACCCTTTTGGTAAAGAAATGTTTCCTAATGTCAAGTCTGAACCTCCCCTGATGCAGCTTTGAACCATTCCCACGCATCCTGTCACCAGGGAGAAGAGATCAGCACCTCCCTCTCCACTTTCCTTCCTCAGGAAGCTGTAGAGAGCAATGAGGTCACCCCTCAGCCTCCTTTTCTCCAAACTAGACAAACCCAGAGTCCTTAGTCGCTCCTCACAGGACATGCCTTCCAGCCCTTTCACCAGCTTTGTTGCCCTCCTCTGGATGCATTCAAGGACCTTAACATCCTTCTTAAAATGTGGGGCCCAGAACTGCACACAGTACTCAAGGTGAGGCCGCACCAATGCTAAATACAGTGGGATAATCACCTCTTTTGACTGGCTGGTTATACCGTGTTTGATGCACGCCAGGATGCGGTTTGCCCTCTTGGCTGCCAGGGCACACTGCTGACTCATATTGAGCCTGCTGTCGACCAGCACCCCCAGATCCCTTTCTGCAGGGCTGCTCTCCAGCCACTCCTCTCCCAGTTTATACTTGTGCCCAGCGTTGCTCCATCCTAGGTGCAAAATCCGGCATTTGTTCTTGTTAAATTTCATGCCATCGATGATTCCTCAATGCTCGAATCTGTCTAGATCACTGTCCTAGTTACGGCTGGCATAGAGTTAGTTTTCTTCCTAGTAGCTGGTATAGTGCTGTGTTTTGGATTTAGGGTGAGAACAATGTTGATAACACACTGATGTTTTAATTGTTGCTGAGCAGTGCTTACACTAAGTCAAGGACTTTTCAGGTTCTCATACTGCCCTGCCAGTGAGGAGGCTGGAGATGCACAAGAAGCTGGGAGGGGACACAGCTGGGACAGCTGACCCAAACTGGCCAAAGGAATATTCCATACCATATGCCATCATGCTCAGCATATAAGGCTGTGGGAAGAAGAAGGAAAGGGGAAAATGTTCAGAGTGATGGCGTTTGTCTTCCCAAGTAACCATTATGTGTAATGGAGCCCTGCTTTCCTGGGGATGGCTGAACACCTGCCTGCCAATGGGAAGTAGTGAATGAATTCCTTGTTTTGCTTTGCTTGCGCGCACGGCTTTTGCTTTACTTATTAAACTGTCTTTATCTCAACCCACGAGTTTTCCCATTTTAACTCTTCTGATTCTCTCCCCCATCCCATTGTGGAGGGAGTGAGTGAGCAGCTGTGTGGTGCTTAGTTGCCAGCTGGGGTTAAACCACGACATCAACCCACGAACCTTTCTTTATATTTTCTCTCCCCTGTCCAGCTGAGGAGGGGAAATGATAGAGCACCTTTGGTGGGCACCTGGCATCCAGCCACAGTTAACCCACCACAATTGACTAGCTTCCAGTCAGCGGTTCCTCCCCAGGCTCCCAAGACCTTAGGTAGATTATTGAGAGGGGTCCTGCTGTAACATCCGCTGGCTCCTTCAGTACTCTGGGATGAATCCCATCAGGCCCCATGGACTTGTGAACATTCAGCTGATACAGCTGGTCCCTTACAATTTCAGTGTCCGCAAATGGAAAGTCACTGCTCCCACACTCGTGGTCCTCTGACTCAGAGGACCGGGCAGCCCAAGGTCTATCAGTATTATTAAAGACTGAGGTAAAAAAAAAGCATTGAATGCCTCTGCTTTTTCTTCAACAAGTATCGGTCCAATGTTTTCCTTAGACCTCCTCTTGCTATTAAGGTACTTAAAAAAGCCTTTCTTGTTGTCTGACACAACACTGGCCAGTTTCAACTCTAATTGAGCTTTGGCCTTTCGTGTCTTCTCCCTGCATATATGAACCACAGCTCTGTAATCTTCCTGTGAAGCCTGTCCTTGCTTCCAGAGATCATACAATTTCTTTTTCCTCTTGAGCTCCTCGAGGAGTTCCCTGTTCAGCCAAGCTGGTGGTCTGCCCCACTTGCTTGACTTTCGACACACTGGAATTGCCTGCTCCTGTGCTTCTAAAAGGTGGTTCTTAAAAACTGACCAGCACTTGTGGACTCCTAAGCCCTCAAAAGCAGATTCCCAGAGGACACTGCTAACTAGCTCCCTGAATAGCTTAAAGTTTGCTCTCTTGAAATCCAGGGTAGCAACTCTGCTGAACTTTTTTCTTATTACACTGAAAATTTTAAACTCAACCATTTCATGATCCCTGTGGCCAAGACAGCCACCTACCATCACATCTCCCACGAGTCCTTCTCTATTCACAAACAACAAGCCTGGGAGGGCATCTTTCCTAGTTGGCTCACAGAGTACTTGTGACAAGAAGTTATCTTCCACAAACTTACATGACAAATAATATAAGAGAAATAGCTATAGATGTAAAATGGAATTTTGAAAGAAAAAGCCTGTGTTCTGAATGGAAGAATGTATTGATTTAGTCATACGGTTTCCAGTCTAGTGAATGGAGCCATTCCCATGAATGGTTGGGACACAGAAGTCAAAGTCAGCATTTTCAGCTTACGCATGATTTTAATGGATACTGAGTGTTCTTCTCATGGACCGTAACCCACAAAGGCCAAATCTGCAATCTGATTCAAAGGAGCACTTCTTTCCACTAGTCTTATGGATCTGAAGGAGAATAATTTGAGTAGCAAAAATAAATGCAAGAGTTTTGCAGTTCAAGTCCTTTAACTGTCTCTCTTTTATGGTTAAACTTCCAGAAAATGTAAAATAAAAATATATATTTTTATTTCATCTGACCATGAAAAGTAGAGGTTGAATCATCCCAAGACATGCTTGAGCTTTTGGTTTATGAGACATTTATAAGATTCATGATAAATTTACATAAGGGATGTAGGATAAAGCTAAGGATTGCTGGCTCTGTGGTACTTTGGTGGATGCTTACCACAGTATCTTTGCATACCACAAGCCACGCAGGGGTTTATGATACAAGTGACTTCTGATAGAAGTGTTGCTACTTACAACACTGGTATCCGCAATAGTCCCTCCTCTTTCCCAAACATGGGGGAACTGCACACTGGCTTGCAGTTGCTAGCACATTTCCTAGAAGAGGTTTTGTCAAGACTCTCCTTTCTTAGACTCTATAGTTTTCAGAAGTCAGATTTTTTTTTTTTTGTTCCGCAAAGTAGGAAAAAATAGACTATTTCTCTAATCCAATTTAAGGAACAACCACAGTGAAGGAAACAGGCAAAAAATTTCTACCCACCTCTGAGAAGTAACCTGTTTGCTAAACTGCCTTATCCAAGTGCTAAACGTTTACACAAAATGCTTCATTCAGAAAGAGAATGAAATGTGTAATCCAGCCCTATACCTATCCCCCAGAGACATAAAAAGGGCAACAGAATCAAAAGACAAGCACCTACATTTTACAATTTATCTATGGTTTTAGAATTTGCTCCTTCTCCAAAAGAGGCCAAATCTCAATCTTCCAAAAATCTCAAATTTGCTCTCCAAATTATGGAGGTTCCAGATTTGGGGTTGAGTTTGCTGAACTAAGAAATAAGACTTTATGTTTCAAGTTGGATTTAGGCTCAACTCTGACTCTGAAAGTGCAAACTGACATATGATACAACTATTTGACTACAGCATGTAGCAGACTTACCAATAATATAGGATGTGCCCTGAAGGATGATTGCTACTCCATAGAAATCAATATAATTGCATGATTGTATCTGCATAGTTGACCAGTACATAAAAAACTCATTCTATAAAAAACAAAATAAATAATCAATAAGTTATAATATTTTTATTCATGTTAGAATTTCTATCATTGTTTGAACATTAATATTTAGAGAGTTTGTACAATTTCCTTTCAAGGTTTAAAATAAGAACCACACTAGATCACAAATGGTAACTAAAACACAGTCCAGAATTATACGAATATTCATATTCTCTTTCTCTCTTAACACTGTTTAACACTTTCTTTTCTGCCATGGGGTTTTCAAGGAAAAGTATGCACCATAATCACATTTCAGCAGTGTTCTAAAACGTAATGTTATCATCATTGCATATAAAATCTTTAAAAATATACTTCTGTCAAAAGGCTTGATGACTACTATGTACACTACAAAAATAAATTTTCACATAAATAAATTATATGGCATAATTTTATCTTTGTAACTGAAATGACACAAACCCACTCCTACCAAAATAGACAGGTGATGAGACCCAGTTTGAATTTTTTTCCTTTTAACTCCTTATGCTAAAAGCTATGATGAGTCTTTAATGTGTTATATACTCTTTCCTATTTAACATTAGTAAGCACTCTATACAAATAAAAATACATTAAAAAGGAAAAACATATCTGTAATCGTGCATCCAATAGAAATAAAATCCCTGCATTTTGCTTGGTATAAACTGGCATGACAAATACTGTAAGAAAACATTCTTATGATACAAAAATATAAATATCACCCACAATTAAAAAAAGGTTTTAAAAATCCCAAACCAAAATAAATGTTGCCAGCCACCGAGTGCTCCCTTTGCCAATGTGACTATTGGAGTGTGAAGCAGCAGACAGGTCATCCACACATACCATGCAGAACAAGGAATTGGGCAGGGGCAGATGGGAGACATCACAGCTCTTCCTTGCCCCCTTCCCTCCTCTTGTCACCTCAGAGGAAAAGGAGGGAGAAAGGAGCACATGCCTGTGGGCTGCGCCAGTGGTGTCAGTGGAAGCTTTGCTGACCACTGACACAGGAGGACACACACTTGGCAGTTGAAGGTAGCTTCCAATTAGTATCATACAATTTTGTTGCAAAGTTTTTATGACCTGAGGTCACTATGCTGATAGTACTAAATTGGGGCCCCTTGTCTTGTTTTCATGTTAGACAGTGAACTGGACCAGTAGGCAATTAAAATATCCCCTAGCATGCATCGAAACAGTGGCTTATGTATAATGGGAACAACGTCAGGCTCTCACTGTCTCTTCAGGTGTTCACCTCTTCAGGTGTCACCGCTTGTTACTGATCTCCATTTGGACATTGAGCCATTGACTGTACCTCTTTGGACGCGGCCATCCAGCCAATTCCTTATTGACCGAACGGTTCATCCATCAAACCCATATCTCTCTAAGTTAGCAACAAGGATGTCGTGGGGGACCATGTCAAAGGCCTTACAGAAGTCAAGATAGATGAGATCAGTTGCTCTTCGCTTATCCACCAAGGCAGTTACTCCATTGTAGAAGGCCACTAGATTAGTCTGGCACAATTTGCCCTTGGTGAAGCCATGTTGGCTGTCCCGAATCACCTCCCTGTCATCCATAGTCTTTGAAATAGCTTCCAGGAGGATCTGTTCCATGATTTTACTGGGCACAGAGATAAGTCTGACTGGTTGGTAGTTCCCAGGGTCTTCCTTTCTACCCTTTTTAAAAATGGGCGTGATGTTTCCCTTTTTCCAGTCACTGGGGACTTTACCTGACTGCCACGACTTTTCAGATATGATGGAGCGTGTCTTAGCAACTATATCAGCCAATTGCCTCTAGACCCTGGGATGCATCTCATCGGGTCCCCATGGACTCATGTATGTTCAGGTTCTTCAGGTGGTCTCGATCCTGATCTCCTACAATGGGTGGGTCTTCATTCCCCCAGTCCCTGCCTTCAGATTCAGGGACTCAAGAGATGTGGGAAGAGACATTACCATTGAAAACTGAAGCAAAAAAGTTGTTGAGTACCTCAGCCTTCTCCATGTAGGTTGTCACCAGTTCCCCTGTCCTATTTATCAGGGGGGATACAATTTATTTTGCCTTCCTTTTCTGAATAACGTACCTGTAGAAGCCCTTATTATTTTTCTTCACATCCTTTCCAAATTTAGCTCCAGCTGTGCCTTAGCTTTCCTGATCGTATCCCTACACATCTGGGCAGCGTCCCTATATTCCTCCCAGGATGCGTGCCCCCGCTTCCACTGCCTATGCATTTCCCTCTTGTGTTTCAGCTTGACCATGAGGTCCTTACTCAACCATGATGGTCTCCTGCCTTCCTTGCCTGATGTCTTGCACATGGGAATTGATAGTTCTTCTGCTCTAAGAAAAACGTCTTTAAATAGCTGCCAGCTCGGTTCAGCTCTTTTATCCCTGAGGGCAGTTTCCCAGAGGGTCCCATCCACCAGTCCTTTGAACAACTGAAAAAAATACAAATGTTCATTAAAGTTTAAGAAAAAAGAAATAAATCATTCTAGTTATCCCCACTCACTGTGCTGGGAAGGTCTGTGGGCAAAGATAGACTCCCTGAAGCCACTGGAGAAATACACCTTCCCATCAAAGAATTTGCAGCTGCTGTTCAGGCACTGTATTTAAAGAAAAGCCCCACCATCACTGTGTTTAAAAATCGAATGTTGGTTGTGTGTGTTTGGCTCTGAATACATATTTGATCATCTACCTGCTCTAAAAACCAGCTTGGAGAAGGGCAGAAAAAAGATGGAGAAAGACAAAGAGAGAGAGAATGAGAACTTTTGTTCTCGTATTTTAAATTAAGGTTCTCCATTCTTAGGGTTTGTTTTCAACCAGAACACAGAGATTGTAGTATTTTTCCAGGCCCTTCACCTGCAGCAATCCATCTTTAGTTTAAAAATAACGACAAAAAAGCTAAATTAGTTTCACAAAGGGATTCCAGTTTAGCTGTTTTAGTTAAAAGTGCCAATGCAGCGTGGGAAAAAACAAGCAAAACAACAGAGAAAAAAACATACCAGGTTTTAAGTGTCATTCATTACAGTCCTGGATCCAACAGAAAGTCATTTATATTTAATAAGTGAAAATATAAGATTTTTTTTTTAATCCTTCCATTTGATTTTTCTCACTTATTATTAACTTCTTTCCTGCCATCAAAATAAGGTGACAGAGGATACTGCTTTGAATGTTATAAGGCCACAGATGAGCTGTGGCTTACCAACAAAAAAACTAGATTATTTAGCTCCTAATGCCACTCATAGTTAACAGTATCAATATCAAATCAAGGCATATGCTCATTGACTTTCTATAACCACCAGCACCTTTTGAAGTGAAAAAGGAATGGTTATAGTGTTTGCACTTACTTGGCACCGTTTATGAAAAAATATCAAAATACTTTTGTAAACAGTAATTAAGCCTCGCAACTATCCTGGGAGGTAGGTAAGTACAGTTATACCCATTTTACAGATTGAGAAACTGAGGCACAGGGCAGTTATGTGACTTGACCAAAATCACGTGTACCAAGTCATTAATAGAGTGGGAACCTGAACCACATTACCAAACCCTGACTTCCTCTCTTCTATTTTATCTCGGCCCTTTGATGATGGTAGTCTATGGTACATGTTGGTAAACACCAATGCAGTTTTCACTAGTGCCTACTAACAGGGAAAGCCAGACTCACACCAGCATCAGTGGGTTTATAAGCCCATTAAGGGTTACCATACAGTAAAAGAGAAACTACGGTACACTGGGAACATACACACACTGACATGCACATTTCCAGATGCACACATCAATACACAGCAAAACAAAACCTGCACACAGCTAAACCTATTTAAGTCTCCAAGATTAATATGCTTTTCTTCATATCTGCATATTTTAAAAAATTATCACGCACAGCGTGTTTGAAAGTTAACAGTAACATTTCAAACTACCACAGGGTTGTGATATGCAAATTTAAAATATTTTAAACATGTACCTTTACAGAAAAAATCCTATTACATAAGCAATATTCGCATAGAATTATACAAGTAAATCATACAATATTTAAGCAGCAGCAACTTATGCTGAAATTTAGAACTATATTAAGTTTACTTGTGGCAAAGAGATCAATATACAATAAGTACAGAGCAAAACCAATATTGTCCCCACTCTATTAACTGGAGGCAAATGACTCCAGATTATACTACTTTACGATGTTCTTTTGTATATTACATATGTGTACATCTTTAAATATTTATAGAAATATTTAACAAAATAATACAATAAGTTACAGTAACAGTGAATTGTTGTCCTGATGCAGCATGTCCTTTTCCACAACTTTGAGCAGTTCTTCTCTTCAAGCAGTTCTGGAAATACAATTTTCCATCTTTGGCCTCTTCTTTGCTTCAGTTATTACCCTTTACAAATACAGAGGAAAAAAATACAAATATTCATTAAAGCTCAAGGAAAAAAAAAACAAATCAAGCTAAGCTCATTTCATGATTCTTGTGGTTACAGTTAGCAGTCAGGCAACGTGGACTCTTTTTCCATTAGTCATAGACTTCTTCGTAAAGAAATCCTGATGCCAATTAAAAAAATGTGGATGCCTTGATTTCCGAATGCCACAAATTCAGTCAAAACCAATGGACACTTCAAAGAGAAAAAAGCTGTATCTGATACTGGACACAGTTAACATTCTCATATTAGCCTGCTGTTCATCTTGGAAAATCTGAGCCCGAACATTTCCTTATTCTGAGGATGCTATTACTTACCATAGACTTTGAGTATAAATGCATTCAGGTTTATTTGCACTTTGAGATGTTTGGAGAGAAGTTTTATAAATCAGAAGGTGATTTTATCAGGAATCATCAAAAAAATTCCATCAAAATTCTGCATATATATGTGTGTGTATGTGCATGTGTGTGTGTAAAATATTTCCGCAACCAAAATAAAATGGCTTGCTTTGGTCAAACTAGTGTCTGCCACTGAAAAGCTGTGAAAAGCAGAGCAAGAAAATAGGGACCAAGAGCTAAGTAAGGATTTAACACTTCTGTTTTTTTCCCCCAAATGAGGAAAAAAAGGAGTTAGAATAATTAAATTGGTTTTCAACCACAAGCCCCAAAAAGCTTTAACCTCAATTTATTCCTCCCCTTCAAAGCATTCCCCATAAAATTAATGGATTTTTTTCAAGAAAACAAACAGCTTTAGTCTTCCCCAAACATCTAAAATATCCCATCTGTTCTGAACAGCACTACATCCTGTAACTTTCTGTTGCTAGCCTAAGGAGAGATAATGATTAAAGTTTCAAATCGCACAAATTCTTGGATGAACCAGCAGAATATTATTTCACAGGAACATATTAAATGCCCTGTTAAGTCAGCTTTGACCTATATGAATCTGTGATAGCCACTGCAACTGCCCCTGGCAAAACAGAGTGCTTGGCCCAGGGACTCCTCCAATCTGGGAGCTTGCTGGGCAGATCTCCAAATACAGCGTCGCATCCCCAAAGTGCAGGGGACACCCCACAACGCAACACCGCACTAGGCAAAGTGGAGCTTTCCCATCTCTCTCACTCAGCCCGTCCCCCAGAGGGATTCAGTCCTCACTATGGACTTCAAATTCTTTTGATGAGTTTTATTCGAAAAAGGACAATTCTTGAAGTAACTGGCAATTTTACACTTTCACTGTCATTGCTGTGTGATGTTTTAGAAGATAGCCTGATTCAGTGATCAGAGCACAGGGAAACAACTGAAAGTTCGCTTTGCTAAGGTTTAGGGTGTTGACTATACTTTTCGCCTGGCCTATATCCCTCGAGATCATGAATTCCACCAGGGCATGATCACTGCAGCCCGGGCTACCTACCAATCTTGACCTCTCCAATAAGTTCCTCTGCGTTGGTGAGCAACAGGCCCAGTAATGCATCTCCTCTGGTTGGACTTTCTATCACCTGGATTAGGAAGTTATCCTCAATGCACTCCAAGAGTCTCCTAGACTGCTTGCAGCTTGCTGTGCCACTTTTCCAGCGGATGTCAGGGTGGTTGAAGTCCCCCAGCAGGATCAGAGCCTGTGAGCATGATGCTTCCTGTAGTTGAAGCAAGAACGCTTCATCAACATCCTCCCCTTGATCAGGTGGCCTGTAGCAAACACCAGCCACGAGATTTCCTTTGTTGGCTTGGTCTCTAATTTTCACCCATAAGCTCTCGACCTGTGTACTGCTGTTTTTCAAAGATGGCTTTGTGCAATCAACCCATTTTTTTTACATAGAGCGCCCCCCCCCCTTCCTTGCCTGGCCCTCCTGAACAGTTTATAGCTATCGATTGCAGCGCTCCAATCATGTGATTCATCCCACCAAGTTTCAGTGATAGCGATCAGATCGTAGCTTTCCAACTGCACAGTGGCTTCCCGCTCCTCCTGTTTCTTACCCATGCTGCGTGCATGGTATAGCGACACTTCAGTTGGACTGTCGACCGTCTCACCTTTTTGGAGGAACCTTTTTGGAGGGTTGGGAGGGCATTCCTCAGTACTCTGGTAGGTGCGCTCATCCACCCTGTTGCTTGTGAGTACACAAGTGTCACGGCTTTGGACCCCACCCCCCAAGTTCCTTAGTTTAAAGTGCGATTCACTAAGTCAGACAATCTGCCAGCAAAGATTCTCCTTCCTCGTCTAGATAGGTAGATCCCATCTCTCCCCAATAGGCTGTATTCATCGAAGAACGTCCCGTGATCATAGAAGCCAAAGCCCTGGCAACGACACCGGCCACGAAGCCAGGTGTTAATCTGCATGATGCGTCGACTTCTGCCCACACCCCTATCCCTGACTCGCAAGATAGAGAAGAAGATCACTTGGGCCCCTGTCCCCTTCACTTGTGCCCCCAGGGCTCTGAAGTCCTGCTTGATCTTTCCCAGGTTATGCTTTACCGTGTCATTGGTGCCCACATGGAAAAGAAGTAGGGGATAGTAGTCTGCGCTTTTAACCAGTTGTGGCAGTCTCTCTGTGACATCCTGGATCTTGGCTCCTGGCAAGCAGCAAACTTCCCTTGACTGTATATCAGGCCGGCAGATGGGTGTGCCTCGGTGCCTCTCAGCAGAGTAGCCTACTACTAGCACTTGCCGCTTCCTTTTGCAGTTTTTAGTGTGTGCAACTGGTGAGGTTTCTCCCTGTGAGTCTTGTTCATTGGCTTCACCCACTGCCAAGAGTTTGTATCTGTTGCTGGTTGGTACATACAGGGAAATGGGGGGGGGGGGAAGTGATATCCTGTTGCCACGAGTCACCAGAGACCACGACGCCTCCTTCTCCAAGGTGCTGTCTGTTCGCTGTTGACACTCTTTGTCTGGTAGTCCTTGGAGGTCAGTGTCACGGGGCCCTAGTATTTCTTCTTGCAAAGTCTCGAATAATTATCTATTTCTTGTTCCCCCTCCCTAATACAGTGTAACCTGCTGACTTCCTCCTCCCGCTGCCTGAGTGACTCCACCAGAGCACACCTTGCACAGGTGGAGCTTGCACCCTCCTCCACCCAGGAGTGTGGGGTACAGACTTTACAGCCCTCCACCTGGACAGCAGCTTCCCTGATAGGAAGCTCTGTCTGGGTGGCTGCCTCCACTCGTCCCAGGCTAGCCTGGCTAGGTAGATGGTTCCCGGCTGCTGCAGAGCGCAGACCTCGCCGGGTCTCTGCCACCATGCTTCCGACGATCCCAAAGCACTGCCTAATAAGCCCTTCTAATTCCCTGGAGACCTCAAGCTGCTGGGTAGGTTTGCACAGCCAACAGCTAGCTGGGGTGACTGTCGGGGCCGCAGCCGAAGCCTGCGGGTGAGCAGAGCAGGCAGCAGCCTGACAACCACCCTTCTCACGAGCCCTTCCATGCAAACTTCCACACTGCTCCTCTCAGATGATGCTCCTTGTTTGCATGCCCTGTTTGCGGCGCTCCTGGTTGCTGGAGCTCCCTAGGGGCTGGTTATATGTGGCTTCCCAAGGTTTGAACTGGCCGCGGGGACAGCCAGCACCACCCGGCATCTACACGTTGTAGATGAGGTACAGAGTTGGGCATATATAGTGCTGCTAGCTAGTGTGCTATATAGTTGGGCGTAGTATAGTGCTGCCAGGTTTGAAGTAGAAAAAGTTGCAAAAACATTCATCTTGAGTGAAATAGGAATATAAAAAAGCAGCACACGACTTAGTAGTGTTACTTTATACTGGTCCTGTTGAATACACTGGCAACTTTCCATCAGCTGAGTGCTTACTGTGTATAATATCTGATAGCGTGGATCCTCAGACCTGTGAGGAGAAATGCACTGTATCAGCGGACACTTCTGTGTAAAGTGACAGAAAGACCTGATCCACTAGTAAATGCTACAGTGGATGTGACTGTGTGAGTGAGCAAAAGTTGCAAGTCCTTGGTCTGTTCCAAGTGTATTCAGGAAAACCCGAATCAGTATTGGCTAGTTTTACAGCAAACTTCCCATGACAGTCATGGAAGCTATCCCCTCATGAGAGTGACAAGAATAGCCCTATAATTTTTACACCTGAAGTGCTTTTACCATAAAATGAATTCTTTGCGTGTGGAAACGAGCAAACCAAGAAAGAAATGAAAAGCCTACCAGTGCAGGCAGGCATTGTTTCCAAAATTATTACTATGGCTCTGACTCTGTAATCAATGCTTACTCTGGTCATGTGACTTCAGCAGCAGCTATATGGTATGACTGCAGGATCAGACCTTGTCTTGAAGTCTAGCCAGCTATAGAGATATTTTAATGGACTGTAAATTGAAGTAATTAACTGGTGAAAAACTGCATACTAAGAGAGAGGCTGTTTGAAAGGCTGTACGTCTCTCTCTAATGAAATGGATTTCATTGTTTTACAGGCATTTTTAACTGCCGTAGGAGACAAGAACCGTAGGGCTGTCCTTGCATTGGAACATATGTTTGCACCAGTGTTGGATGGAGCTGTGTCCACTCTGTTTGGAGTGTTGATGCTCGTAGGATCAGAGTTTGATTTTATTGTCAGGTAAAGCATTTGTGTGTCTTGACTTCTTTTTTTTTTTTAGTAAAAATAAGTATGCTTTTAATATTTAGTCATTTCAGTGTATCTGTCATTTTATTACTATGTATGGTGTGTCAAGCATGCTTACGTCATGGTCCTGTTTCCCCTATGTTTTATTAACTCCTTGTCACATGCTAGACATAGTAGTATTTTGATTGCTGGTATTCAAATCTGTTCCAGGAAAATCTGACTCCCAGCATGAAAGGAAACAAAAATGGCCCTCTTTAGCAAAGTTTGCTAATTCTGGAATTAAGTCAGTTTGAAGCAGCTAGTATTGTCCAATATTAGCTGGATTTTTACCTTTAACCTTCCAGATATAGGTCTTCCAGATTTTTCATATGCACAACAATTTGCCTGGAAAGGACACATGGAGCTACGAACATGCTGCAATTACACTGCAACTGATGCTCTCTGGGCCTTCTCCTGCTATCTTTATATGAGGTTTACAGCAATTTATAAATGGGTGAGGAAAAAAGCCCTGTTTGGGAGCTAGGGAACCACAAGTATGAACACAGAACTTCATATTAAAATTTTGTAAAGCAAAGTCCGAAGGCTCTTCTGTTTAGAACTACAGGCACAGTTTCTTGTAGATTTAATTAAGAATGTGAATTCGTCAAGTATGAGAGGAGAGCAAGTTTTTCTTTTGAGGGGAATTTGAGAAGTACAATGATGAAACAGATCCCAATCCATTCCAAACAACTTGTGGAGCGCTGCAAAATCGCTAATCTTAGAAGTAACACAGGTTCTTTGTGGCAAACTGCAGCGCACACACACACACACAAAAAAAAATCCTAGCCCTAAACCAGAACTGAGGTAGAACTGGGCCAAATAAAAATACTCTGAAAGATGACTTAACTGCTTAGGTAAACATAAACTGGATAGGTGATCAGACTTAGCTGACATCCATTTGACAACAACAACAACAACAAAATGTCAGAGGCAGGAACTGAGAGAATGATTGCTAAATCTCATCAGGATTTTTTGTGTATATGTATGTAAGAGATTTGCAGAAAGCAGGGAGTAGGAGGTTTACACTTAGGTCTAAATACATTAAACCTACATGGGAATTATTACTATACAGATATCGTATGCCCTGAAATAGAACTTGTATTTTTTTCAGGTCAGTATATTTTATTTTATTTTATTTTATTGGTGGTGAAGAAATAAGGTAGAATTATTCTTTTAGGACCTGATCTTGTAAGGGATGGAACACACTGACGTATAGGTTGCTCATAGATTTAGCCTAAATTTACAGGGGTATATTTGCTGTGCTACTTTCCTACTTAACAGACAAAAGATTTGGCAAGCATATTTTTGTATCATAGCAAATAGAAGACCGTAGCAGCCCTTCATTTAAAATTTGGAGTGGATATTCTCTTAGTACATAAAATGAGCATTTCAAATTTTCAGCTTCTTTTATTTTACTTTTTTTCCCATCAGTTTCTTGCTTTCTAGTACAATCTGACTTTAGTTCACCTTGTTTAAAAAAATAAAATTAAAATAAAATAAACCAAAATAAAATAAACTAAACTATCAGAGCCTGAGCATTGTTACAGTGGGTGAAGATGACCCCAAACTTCCAGAAAGGAATAGATTAGTCCAACAGTGTGGAATATTAAGTAAATTAACAGACATTGTATACACCAAGTGGTCAGAGCTATAATCTTCTTGTTTATCCTAATGTTACATGAATGAGATGCAAATGTTTTAATGCCTGTTGTTGATCTCTGTCCCAGTATAAAGTTCTGGTGGTTTATCCTAGTGGAGTAGATTGGTTCACCGATTTTTGCTAATGCAGATCAGGAATTCCAAAATGTTCACAGCAGCAGGATATATGTAGTTTTACAGGAGTCTGATATATTTGATAAGATGTAGAAACATGAAGGCAGTAAAGTTTGTTGCCAGCTTTGTTTCTAGCTGGAAGCTATTTCAAAGACTATGGATGACAGGGAGGTGATTCGGGACAGCCAACATGGCTTCACCAAGGGCAAATTGTGCCAGACTAATCTAGTGGCCTTCTACAATGGAGTAACTGCCTTGGTGGATAAGCGAAGAGCAACTGATCTCATCTATCTTGACTTCTGTAAGGCCTTTGACATGGTCCCCCACGACATCCTTGTTGCTAACTTAGAGAGATATGGGTTTGATGGATGAACCGTTCGGTCAATAAGGAATTGGCTGGATGGCCGCGTCCAAAGAGGTACAGTCAATGGCTCAATGTCCAAATGGAGATCAGTAACAAGCGGTGACCCTCAAGAGTCCGTATTGGGACCAGTACTGTTCAATATCTTTATTAATTAATTACACAGATAGTGGGATTGAGTGGACCCTCAGCAAGTTTGCGGATGACACCAAGCTGAGTGGTGCAGCTGATATGCTTGAGGCAAGGGATGCCATCCAGAGGGGACCTTGACAGGCTTGAGGAGTGGGCCAGTGTGAACCTCATGAAGTTCAACAAGGCCAAGTGCAAGGTCCTGCCCCTGGGTCAGGGCAATCACCAATATTAATACAGACTGGGGGATGAATGGATTGAGAGCAGCCCTGCTGGAGTCCCCAGCACAAGAAAGACATGGACCTGTTAGAGCGGGTCCAGAGGAGGACCATGAAAATAGTCAGAGGGCTGGAACGCCTCTCCTATGAGGAAAGGCTGAGAGAGTTGGGGTTGTTCAGCCTGGAGAAGAGAAGGCTCTGGGGAGACCTTATTGTGGCCTTTCAATATATAAAGGGGGTTTATAATAAAGACGGGGACAGACTTTGTACCAGGGCCTGTAGTGACAGGACAAGGGGCAACGGTTTTAAACTGAAAGAGGGCAGATTTGGATTGGATATAAGGAATAAATGCTTTACGATGAGGGTGCTGAGACACTGGAACAGGTTGCCCAGAGAAGTTGTGGATGCCCCATCCCTGGAAGTGTTCAAGGTCAGGTTGGAATGGGCTTTGAGCAACCTGATCTAGTGAAAGATGTCCCTGCCCATGGCAGGGGAGTTGGAACTAGATGATCTTTGAAGGTCCCTTCCAACCCAAACCGTTCTATGATTCTATGATCTATCAACAGGAAATGCAATCACACGGCTTTGAACGGGCTACATAACACCTCTGCTTCATTTTCCTCTTCTGGTAAACTGGGATCATAATATGTACTCACCCACTTTGCAAGGCTCTTGGAGTAGTTTATGTTTGGATCATTGTAACTTCTTAGCACTGGCAAGCACTACCTTATTCAACCTAACTTCTAGTGCAAAATGTACTATATTCATGGTCAGGAGATTCCAGATGATCAGGGACTAAGAAGTAAACCTACCTGAAGGAAAGGTACTTCAGAGAATTCTTATCTTTCCCCTTTGTTCTGATCACAGCATTACCCAAGAAAGGCAAATCTACTGGCTACAGGAGACAGATCTACCTTATTCTGAGTTGTTGCCAGGTATCCTTTCTTCACATTCAACATCTTGCAGTTCTATAACTTCTACTTTAGAATTTCTTCTTTCATACCACACATCAAAAGGCACGTGGGGGTCCTCAAATGGCCCATGGTCAGCTTCATAGTGTCCTTTGTAGGACGGAAAGCTCCCTCCCCAAGAGCTGTGGTTGTGCACGACAGGGTGGACAGCAACAGTCACTGAAGCTGTCACAGTAGTGATAGGCTGGCAGTAGGCTGGTCCTGAGGCACTCATGGCACCAAACACTGGGCTTCTCATGTTATGAGAATGAGCCTTGTGGACTAAGCAACCCCTATTGCTAGGTCCTGAATGCCATTCAGGAGAAATTTCAAAAGTGTCCCTGTGAGGGCAGTAAGGAGGTGGTCGCAGCCCTTCCCTTGTTTCCCATTTTGGTTGTCGGCCCTGATGCCGTGCCTGCTGAGTGCCAGCCTCTGGATTCGATTGCAATCTAGGACTCGACTGATACCTTGTCTCTGGCTGAACCACCTGAAAGGGAGACACATGGTTATGCCTCTGACAAAGTAAGGCAAACAAATACTACACTCTTCTATTTTTATCCCAGGAACAACATTTATAATGGTATTGTCCTGGTTCTAACTCTATAAAGGTAGTGTTCTGGAGTCTTAGAACTGTTGATTTTTCCAGACATTTTTTGTCTGAATTTGTTAAAACCTGGAAAGCATAACTTCAGATAAACACAGGACTACAGCTGAAAATATATGCACTTCCTACATACTGCTCCATCTTTTCAAAGGGATGGATAGCAAGCACTTGATCTTAACTGGTTCAACAAGCAGAATTGCAGGCATTTGGAAAAGGCTCCACCCAGGGTACATACACAGGATGTTAGTGGGGTAGTTTGTACAGACTGTAGGAATCTGTTTCTGGATTTCTTTAAAAAGCGTGATGATCAGTGGCCACATCAGTCAATAAACCATGACCAACTTCACATGTGGCTATGCTTGTACCTATTTTTAGGCCTCTGCTGAACAGAGATCCACATTGCAGCTCAGCATGCAGCATCAAGGGGAGCAGGAGACAGAGCTTTATCACTTTCCTTTGAAATTGCAATTATGCCAACCCAGTAGCAAGATGGAACAGACCCAAGATTTGATACAACCCTGAACTTCTTTTTTTCTGGGCTCTATCAATCTTTCTCCCCAAGTGAGCTGTCCAGAGAAGAGGTATATGAGATGGTGACACACAGGGAGCTCTGTGGAAGAGGTTTGGATCTTTTAAACCTCTCCCCACTTTTTTTCCTGGAGGTCACCCAGAACAGTCATTGAATAGACTGAGAACTCTCTCTTGTGGCTGGTGCTAATATGATATAACAACAATTACACATGCTGAAGACCTCAGCTTTGGTACCATAATTTTACCTCCAACTTGATTCTAAAGGAAAGCCTTCACGTCCTGTCTACAAGTGCTCCAAATTTTGGCACAGTCACAAGGCATAATCAGCCAGAAACATGAAAGAAATATTACAGCCTTCCCACAGAAATATATTTAAATTTAAAAAAACCCAACCAAACAAAAAATATTCTTGCCCTCCCTCCAGTCGATATGTGAGCTACTTACAGTGGATCTTGCAAAGACAGGATTCTCAGTGGCTTCCACTATTACTGGATGGACTGATGCCCTAGAGCCTTGAGTAGCCTCATACTGATGGAGCTCTTCACTGATGCCTGACACTGCAGTTTGAGAGCTGTACTCAGAATCAGAGGAATCTGACCCATTATTTGTGTGCCCGGGTGGCAGTGCAAACCTCACAATGCTGGGGGGTGGCTCAGAAGATGGAGTAGGCAATCTGTTTCGTCCACTGGCTGGAGAAACCTGATAATTACAGTGATAATTATAATTACAAGCATTTGGTATCATTCAATTAGCATTACCCTTATTATTATTAGCAGTTGATAGAAATAATCTTTAGCCAAATACACCTTTCCATGCCATGAGAACCTTAGCACTAGATTTCTGATCAACACCTGTATTACACTGAAAAAATGCATGAAAGAAAGAGACATGATCTCCATCTCTGGAGGTTTATGAAAATAGGACTATACATATTCCTCTATGTATCATTGTCTCAGCAAGTGCATATATGTACATGAACATGCACACTTATAAATATACAAATAATTCCTGGACTTGCCTCCTCCCTCAGCATAGATTAAGTGTGATTTCATAAATCATCTCAAATGTGTATGTATAATATGGTTCAGTGTCTAGTTGCAAAGAGAGATGGACACACATAATTGCAATATACGCACATACATACATATATATTGTTTGAATAAGGGACAGGCCATGTATACTGTTAGGAATATAAGAAATTATGCACTTCTGTCAAAACTGTTTTATTAATACTGTATTGGGTGTATGTGGCAAGGTTTTGGTAGCAGGAGGGGGGGGTCTTCAGGGGTGGCCTCTGTGGGAAGAGATGAGGGGCTGCCCTGTGCTGGACAGAGCCAATTCCAACCAGCTCCACAACAGCCCCACTGCAGGCCACAGCCGAGCCAATTAGTGAAGCTTTTGGCACCTCTGTGAAAACATATCTAAGAAAGGGCAGAAATCGCCAGACAGAGAGAGGAAAACAGCAGAGGGAACACCAAGGTCGGAGAAGGAAGAGGAGGTGCTCCATGGCACCAGAGCAGATATTCATTGCAGCCTGTGGAAGACCTATGCTGGAGCAGTTATTTTTTTCCTGAAGGACTGTAGCCTGTGGGAGAGCCCACACTGGAGCAGGGGAAAAATGTGAGAGAGGAGAAGCAGCAGAGAGAAACCACTATGTACTGACAGTAATCCCCATCTCCCATCTTCCCCTGTACCATTTGGGTGGGGATAGAGGAGTCTGGAGTGAAGGAGTGAAGTTGGGCATGGGAAAGGGGGGAGGAAAGGTGTAGTTTTAATGTTTGGTTTTGTTTCTCACTACTTGAATCTATTTTAATTGGCAATAAATTAAATTAATTTTTCCCAAGTTGAGTCTGTTTTGCCCGAAACAGTAGTTGGTAAGCAATCTCCCTGTCTTTATCTTGACCCACGAGCTTTTTTATCCCTTGTCCCGCTGAGGAGGGGGAATGAGTGATCGGCTGAGCAGGCCAAAGTTAACCCATCACAAATATAAAGACCCAAAATAAATACATCTCATTATATTACTAGCACTGTATATGTACCTTGTGTTTGATTTTTATACACATGTGCGTGCACACACATGCACATATATATATATATAAACATGCAGCATAGCATTACTGATTCTACTAATGCATGATAAAGATATCCATACATAACACAATAATTGTGTTAACTGAAGTGTAGGTAATGAATAATCAAATACAAATTTGATAGCTGTGAATCCTTTTTTACTGGACTTGGGCTTTATATTGTACAGTCCTCAACATCCAGGTGGAGCCTACCACCCACCAAGATCTTTGCTTGAGCCAAAAGGGTAGCACGGGGAGGGATGACTGGACTGGGGGGTGGGGGGGCACCTTTTGGCAAACTTCTGGCCATGGTTATCAGGGTGTGGTCTGTGGACCACCACTGGTGTAATGTTGGTCCACACAGGCCTCCTTGGTGGTCTGATGAGTTAAATATTTTGAGGAAAGCAACAGAGGCAGTAGGGTGGGAAAGGAGAAGGTACGTGTACAAAAGAAACTGTCTTTTGCAAAGTCTTGGGGAAAAGCCTGGTTTTATATTTGCATATGACATTCTGCTTTTAAAAGCTTACCTAATACCTTCATTTGTATCTAGCTTGTTGATTGCAGCCTCTAAAACAATACTTATTAAAAAACCATACTTTAAAAGTATAAGAAAGTAGAAGAATATCAAATAAATAACAAACATAACATTTAATAAAGATTTAAATTAAAACTAGAGCAAGAAACTTAAAAATTTAAAAAATCCAAGAGAATTTTAAAAATAAAGAGTTTCTAGAGAAAGGGGTTGGTTGCAGGGGGAGAGATAATATTATCATTTCTTCTGTTCACCATTAGTTTTACTGACCTCAGGGTACGGTCCAAAGAGTGAAAGAAGAACAGGAAGCAGCACCAATCCATTGAGAACTCCCAAAATGGTTAAGATTGCCAAAACAGCAAAAAAATACCTGAAGTAGGGTTTAAAGGGGTGAGAGGGAGAAGAGAAGAGGCACAAATATTGTTAGAAATAAGGGATTACATACTACTGCTAAATATATTACAAAATACATATACTAAATTAAATCTCAAATACTACTAAAATTGTACTAAATAATTATATCACTTTTTTTATATATAGGTTTTTTTGGTTTTACCCCTTGGATTTATACACTATACCAGCTACTAGGAAGAAAATTAACTCTATCCCAGCCAAAACCAGGACATGATTAGAGAATGTACATCACACAACCCAAAGTATTAGTTGATAAAAGAAAGAAAGAAAGAAAATTAAATTTGTTAATTTCCCAGAATCTGGCAGCACATAATGTTATTTACGAATGTGTTACACAAATACAAAAATATGGAATGTGCAGTGAATAGTTGAATGGATTGAAAGCACAAATACAATGAAAGGGGCCCCCATTAGTGAAAATCCAGCAGAAGCAAACAAATGAAGTGAAGGGTGTAGAAGTTAAACAATTTAGCCTAGAAGGGAAAGAAGCCCACTTCTCCCAGCAGCTAATCCAGCGTGAAATACTTCTGCATCTTACAGTGGAATCTCTAATTAAATCTCCAGTGTAAGGTAAGGCTTTCGCTTGCCATTCATTAATCACAACGCTCCACCTAGAAATCTGCGAGTTTCAGTTTTACCAAATAGCTCAAATTGCAGCCTTTTTACAACACAGGAACCATCTTTCTGCAAAGAAAATGCTACCCATTCTATAGTAAGCTTCAGCATTCTACTGAGTAATAGCATTCCACAATAGCAGAAATGCATTGCAGGCTAATCTTTTGTTGAACAATTTAACACCTCTGAATAGTGTTGTTTTGCATCAGCCAATTCAAACATGAAGGCTGAAATACTATGGAAGAAGAGGAAGGTGCACAAGTGTTTCTCCTTTCCCACCACTGAGGGCTAACATCTGTGATCGATCATGAATACCAAGGTAAAACTGTCAGTAAAAGGAAAGCCTTGTTAGTTGCTATTCAGTACAGCTGGAGCTCAGACTAAATTTAAGGCTGCATTATAACTACTGATCTCAAGAACTCATTCTTGGGTAAACTCCTGGAGGAGAAGGGATAAAGAACTGAGGGCAAGTTTGCTACTAATAGCTCTGCTGACATTAGCCAGCAACAAACTTTACTGCCTTCATGTTTCTACATCTTATCAAATATATCAGACTCCTGTAAAACTACAGATATCCTGCTGCTGTGAACATTTTGGAATTCCTGATCTGCATTAGCAAAAATCGGTGAACCAATCTACTCCACTAGGATAAACCACCAGAACTTTATACTGGGACAGAGATCAACAACAGGCATTAAAACATTTGCATCTCATTCATGTAACATTAGGATAAACAAGAAGATTATAGCTCTGACCACTTGGTGTATACAATGTCTGTTAATTTACTTAATATTCCACACTGTTGGACTAATCTATCCCTTTCTGGAAGTTTGGGGTCATCTTCACCCACTGTAACAATGCTCAGGCTCTGATAGTTTAGTTTATTTTATTTTGGTTTATTTTATTTTAATTTTATTTTTTTAAACAAGGTGAACTAAAGTCAGATTGTACTAGAAAGCAAGAAACTGATGGGAAAAAAAGTAAAATAAAAGAAGCTGAAAATTTGAAATGCTCATTTTATGTACTAAGAGAATATCCACTCCAAATTTTAAATGAAGGGCTGCTACGGTCTTCTATTTGCTATGATACAAAAATATGCTTGCCAAATCTTTTGTCTGTTAAGTAGGAAAGTAGCACAGCAAATATACCCCTGTAAATTTAGGCTAAATCTATGAGCAACCTATACGTCAGTGTGTTCCATCCCTTACAAGATCAGGTCCTAAAAGAATAATTCTACCTTATTTCTTCACCACCAATAAAATAAAATAAAATAAAATATACTGACCTGAAAAAAATACAAGTTCTATTTCAGGGCATACGATATCTGTATAGTAATAATTCCCATGTAGGTTTAATGTATTTAGACCTAAGTGTAAACCTCCTACTCCCTGCTTTCTGCAAATCTCTTACATACATATACACAAAAAATCCTGATGAGATTTAGCAATCATTCTCTCAGTTCCTGCCTCTGACATTTTGTTGTTGTTGTTGTTGTCAAATGGATGTCAGCTAAGTCTGATCACCTATCCAGTTTATGTTTACCTAAGCAGTTAAGTCATCTTTCAGAGTATTTTTATTTGGCCCAGTTCTACCTCAGTTCTGGTTTAGGGCTAGGATTTTTTTTTGTGTGTGTGTGTGTGCGCTGCAGTTTGCCACAAAGAACCTGTGTTACTTCTAAGATTAGCGATTTTGCAGCGCTCCACAAGTTGTTTGGAATGGATTGGGATCTGTTTCATCATTGTACTTCTCAAATTCCCCTCAAAAGAAAAACTTGCTCTCCTCTCATACTTGACGAATTCACATTCTTAATTAAATCTACAAGAAACTGTGCCTGTAGTTCTAAACAGAAGAGCCTTCGGACTTTGCTTTACAAAATTTTAATATGAAGTTCTGTGTTCATACTTGTGGTTCCCTAGCTCCCAAACAGGGCTTTTTTCCTCACCCATTTATAAATTGCTGTAAACCTCATATAAAGATAGCAGGAGAAGGCCCAGAGAGCATCAGTTGCAGTGTAATTGCAGCATGTTCGTAGCTCCATGTGTCCTTTCCAGGCAAATTGTTGTGCATATGAAAAATCTGGAAGACCTATATCTGGAAGGTTAAAGGTAAAAATCCAGCTAATATTGGACAATACTAGCTGCTTCAAACTGACTTAATTCCAGAATTAGCAAACTTTGCTAAAGAGGGCCATTTTTGTTTCCTTTCATGCTGGGAGTCAGATTTTCCTGGAACAGATTTGAATACCAGCAATCAAAATACTACTATGTCTAGCATGTGACAAGGAGTTAATAAAACATAGGGGAAACAGGACCATGACGTAAGCATGCTTGACACACCATACATAGTAATAAAATGACAGATACACTGAAATGACTAAATATTAAAAGCATACTTATTTTTACTAAAAAAAAAAAGAAGTCAAGACACACAAATGCTTTACCTGACAATAAAATCAAACTCTGATCCTACGAGCATCAACACTCCAAACAGAGTGGACACAGCTCCATCCAACACTGGTGCAAACATATGTTCCAATGCAAGGACAGCCCTACGGTTCTTGTCTCCTACGGCAGTTAAAAATGCCTGTAAAACAATGAAATCCATTTCATTAGAGAGAGACGTACAGCCTTTCAAACAGCCTCTCTCTTAGTATGCAGTTTTTCACCAGTTAATTACTTCAATTTACAGTCCATTAAAATATCTCTATAGCTGGCTAGACTTCAAGACAAGGTCTGATCCTGCAGTCATACCATATAGCTGCTGCTGAAGTCACATGACCAGAGTAAGCATTGATTACAGAGTCAGAGCCATAGTAATAATTTTGGAAACAATGCCTGCCTGCACTGGTAGGCTTTTCATTTCTTTCTTGGTTTGCTCGTTTCCACACGCAAAGAATTCATTTTATGGTAAAAGCACTTCAGGTGTAAAAATTATAGGGCTATTCTTGTCACTCTCATGAGGGGATAGCTTCCATGACTGTCATGGGAAGTTTGCTGTAAAACTAGCCAATACTGATTCGGGTTTTCCTGAATACACTTGGAACAGACCAAGGACTTGCAACTTTTGCTCACTCACACAGTCACATCCACTGTAGCATTTACTAGTGGATCAGGTCTTTCTGTCACTTTACACAGAAGTGTCCGCTGATACAGTGCATTTCTCCTCACAGGTCTGAGGATCCACGCTATCAGATATTATACACAGTAAGCACTCAGCTGATGGAAAGTTGCCAGTGTATTCAACAGGACCAGTATAAAGTAACACTACTAAGTCGTGTGCTGCTTTTTTATATTCCTATTTCACTCAAGATGAATGTTTTTGCAACTTTTTCTACTTCAAACCTGGCAGCACTATACTACGCCCAACTATATAGCACACTAGCTAGCAGCACTATATATGCCCAACTCTGTACCTCATCTACAACGTGTAGATGCCGGGTGGTGCTGGCTGTCCCCGCGGCCAGTTCAAACCTTGGGAAGCCACATATAACCAGCCCCTAGGGAGCTCCAGCAACCAGGAGCGCCGCAAACAGGGCATGCAAACAAGGAGCATCATCTGAGAGGAGCAGTGTGGAAGTTTGCATGGAAGGGCTCGTGAGAAGGGTGGTTGTCAGGCTGCTGCCTGCTCTGCTCACCCGCAGGCTTCGGCTGCGGCCCCGACAGTCACCCCAGCTAGCTGTTGGCTGTGCAAACCTACCCAGCAGCTTGAGGTCTCCAGGGAATTAGAAGGGCTTATTAGGCAGTGCTTTGGGATCGTCGGAAGCATGGTGGCAGAGACCCGGCGAGGTCTGCGCTCTGCAGCAGCCGGGAACCATCTACCTAGCCAGGCTAGCCTGGGACGAGTGGAGGCAGCCACCCAGACAGAGCTTCCTATCAGGGAAGCTGCTGTCCAGGTGGAGGGCTGTAAAGTCTGTACCCCACACTCCTGGGTGGAGGAGGGTGCAAGCTCCACCTGTGCAAGGTGTGCTCTGGTGGAGTCACTCAGGCAGCGGGAGGAGGAAGTCAGCAGGTTACACTGTATTAGGGAGGGGGAACAAGAAATAGATAATTATTCGAGACTTTGCAAGAAGAAATACTAGGGCCCCGTGACACTGACCTCCAAGGACTACCAGACAAAGAGTGTCAACAGCGAACAGACAGCACCTTGGAGAAGGAGGCGTCGTGGTCTCTGGTGACTCGTGGCAACAGGATATCACTTCCCCCCCCCCCCCCCCCCCCCCCATTTCCTTGTATGTACCAACCAGCAACAGATACAAACTCTTGGCAGTGGGTGAAGCCAATGAACAAGACTCACAGGGAGAAACCTCACCAGTTGCACACACTAAAAACTGCAAAAGGAAGCGGCAAGTGCTAGTAGTAGGCTACTCTGCTGAGAGGCACCGAGGCACACCCATCTGCCGGCCTGATATACAGTCAAGGGAAGTTTGCTGCTTGCCAGGAGCCAAGATCCAGGATGTCACAGAGAGACTGCCACAACTGGTTAAAAGCGCAGACTACTATCCCCTACTTCTTTTCCATGTGGGCACCAATGACACGGTAAAGCATAACCTGGGAAAGATCAAGCAGGACTTCAGAGCCCTGGGGGCACAAGTGAAGGGGACAGGGGCCCAAGTGATCTTCTTCTCTATCTTGCGAGTCAGGGATAGGGGTGTGGGCAGAAGTCGACGCATCATGCAGATTAACACCTGGCTTCGTGGCCGGTGTCGTTGCCAGGGCTTTGGCTTCTATGATCACGGGACGTTCTTCGATGAATACAGCCTATTGGGGAGAGATGGGATCTACCTATCTAGACGAGGAAGGAGAATCTTTGCTGGCAGATTGTCTGACTTAGTGAATCGCACTTTAAACTAAGGAACTTGGGGGTGGGGGTCCAAAGCCGTGACACTTGTGTACTCACAAGCAACAGGGTGGATGAGCGCACCTACCAGAGTACTGAGGAATGCCCTCCCAACCCTCCAAAAAGGTTCCTCCAAAAAGGTGAGACGGTCGACAGTCCAACTGAAGTGTCGCTATACCATGCACGCAGCATGGGTAAGAAACAGGAGGAGCGGGAAGCCACTGTGCAGTTGGAAAGCTACGATCTGATCGCTATCACTGAAACTTGGTGGGATGAATCACATGATTGGAGCGCTGCAATCGATAGCTATAAACTGTTCAGGAGGGCCAGGCAAGGAAGGGGGGGGGGGGGGGGGGCGCTCTATGTAAAAAAAATGGGTTGATTGCACAAAGCCATCTTTGAAAAACAGCAGTACACAGGTCGAGAGCTTATGGGTGAAAATTAGAGACCAAGCCAACAAAGGAAATCTCGTGGCTGGTGTTTGCTACAGGCCACCTGATCAAGGGGAGGATGTTGATGAAGCGTTCTTGCTTCAACTACAGGAAGCATCATGCTCACAGGCTCTGATCCTGCTGGGGGACTTCAACCACCCTGACATCCGCTGGAAAAGTGGCACAGCAAGCTGCAAGCAGTCTAGGAGACTCTTGGAGTGCATTGAGGATAACTTCCTAATCCAGGTGATAGAAAGTCCAACCAGAGGAGATGCATTACTGGGCCTGTTGCTCACCAACGCAGAGGAACTTATTGGAGAGGTCAAGATTGGTAGGTAGCCCGGGCTGCAGTGATCATGCCCTGGTGGAATTCATGATCTCGAGGGATATAGGCCAGGCGAAAAGTATAGTCAACACCCTAAACCTTAGCAAAGCGAACTTTCAGTTGTTTCCCTGTGCTCTGATCACTGAATCAGGCTATCTTCTAAAACATCACACAGCAATGACAGTGAAAGTGTAAAATTGCCAGTTACTTCAAGAATTGTCCTTTTTCGAATAAAACTCATCAAAAGAATTTGAAGTCCATAGTGAGGACTGAATCCCTCTGGGGGACGGGCTGAGTGAGAGAGATGGGAAAGCTCCACTTTGCCTAGTGCGGTGTTGCGTTGTGGGGTGTCCCCTGCACTTTGGGGATGCGACGCTGTATTTGGAGATCTGCCCAGCAAGCTCCCAGATTGGAGGAGTCCCTGGGCCAAGCACTCTGTTTTGCCAGGGGCAGTTGCAGTGGCTATCACAGATTCATATAGGTCAAAGCTGACTTAACAGGGCATTTAATATGTTCCTGTGAAATAATATTCTGCTGGTTCATCCAAGAATTTGTGCGATTTGAAACTTTAATCATTATCTCTCCTTAGGCTAGCAACAGAAAGTTACAGGATGTAGTGCTGTTCAGAACAGATGGGATATTTTAGATGTTTGGGGAAGACTAAAGCTGTTTGTTTTCTTGAAAAAAATCCATTAATTTTATGGGGAATGCTTTGAAGGGGAGGAATAAATTGAGGTTAAAGCTTTTTGGGGCTTGTGGTTGAAAACCAATTTAATTATTCTAACTCCTTTTTTTTTCCTCATTTGGGGGAAAAAAACAGAAGTGTTAAATCCTTACTTAGCTCTTGGTCCCTATTTTCTTGCTCTGCTTTTCACAGCTTTTCAGTGGCAGACACTAGTTTGACCAAAGCAAGCCATTTTATTTTGGTTGCGGAAATATTTTACACACACACATGCACATACACACACATATATATGCAGAATTTTGATGGAATTTTTTTGATGATTCCTGATAAAATCACCTTCTGATTTATAAAACTTCTCTCCAAACATCTCAAAGTGCAAATAAACCTGAATGCATTTATACTCAAAGTCTATGGTAAGTAATAGCATCCTCAGAATAAGGAAATGTTCGGGCTCAGATTTTCCAAGATGAACAGCAGGCTAATATGAGAATGTTAACTGTGTCCAGTATCAGATACAGCTTTTTTCTCTTTGAAGTGTCCATTGGTTTTGACTGAATTTGTGGCATTCGGAAATCAAGGCATCCACATTTTTTTAATTGGCATCAGGATTTCTTTACGAAGAAGTCTATGACTAATGGAAAAAGAGTCCACGTTGCCTGACTGCTAACTGTAACCACAAGAATCATGAAATGAGCTTAGCTTGATTTGTTTTTTTTTTCCTTGAGCTTTAATGAATATTTGTATTTTTTTCCTCTGTATTTGTAAAGGGTAATAACTGAAGCAAAGAAGAGGCCAAAGATGGAAAATTGTATTTCCAGAACTGCTTGAAGAGAAGAACTGCTCAAAGTTGTGGAAAAGGACATGCTGCATCAGGACAACAATTCACTGTTACTGTAACTTATTGTATTATTTTGTTAAATATTTCTATAAATATTTAAAGATGTACACATATGTAATATACAAAAGAACATCGTAAAGTAGTATAATCTGGAGTCATTTGCCTCCAGTTAATAGAGTGGGGACAATATTGGTTTTGCTCTGTACTTATTGTATATTGATCTCTTTGCCACAAGTAAACTTAATATAGTTCTAAATTTCAGCATAAGTTGCTGCTGCTTAAATATTGTATGATTTACTTGTATAATTCTATGCGAATATTGCTTATGTAATAGGATTTTTTCTGTAAAGGTACATGTTTAAAATATTTTAAATTTGCATATCACAACCCTGTGGTAGTTTGAAATGTTACTGTTAACTTTCAAACACGCTGTGCATGATAATTTTTTAAAATATGCAGATATGAAGAAAAGCATATTAATCTTGGAGACTTAAATAGGTTTAGCTGTGTGCAGGTTTTGTTTTGCTGTGTATTGATGTGTGCATCTGGAAATGTGCATGTCAGTGTGTGTATGTTCCCAGTGTACCGTAGTTTCTCTTTTACTGTATGGTAACCCTTAATGGGCTTATAAACCCACTGATGCTGGTGTGAGTCTGGCTTTCCCTGTTAGTAGGCACTAGTGAAAACTGCATTGGTGTTTACCAACATGTACCATAGACTACCATCATCAAAGGGCCGAGATAAAATAGAAGAGAGGAAGTCAGGGTTTGGTAATGTGGTTCAGGTTCCCACTCTATTAATGACTTGGTACACGTGATTTTGGTCAAGTCACATAACTGCCCTGTGCCTCAGTTTCTCAATCTGTAAAATGGGTATAACTGTACTTACCTACCTCCCAGGATAGTTGCGAGGCTTAATTACTGTTTACAAAAGTATTTTGATATTTTTTCATAAACGGTGCCAAGTAAGTGCAAACACTATAACCATTCCTTTTTCACTTCAAAAGGTGCTGGTGGTTATAGAAAGTCAATGAGCATATGCCTTGATTTGATATTGATACTGTTAACTATGAGTGGCATTAGGAGCTAAATAATCTAGTTTTTTTGTTGGTAAGCCACAGCTCATCTGTGGCCTTATAACATTCAAAGCAGTATCCTCTGTCACCTTATTTTGATGGCAGGAAAGAAGTTAATAATAAGTGAGAAAAATCAAATGGAAGGATTAAAAAAAAATCTTATATTTTCACTTATTAAATATAAATGACTTTCTGTTGGATCCAGGACTGTAATGAATGACACTTAAAACCTGGTATGTTTTTTTCTCTGTTGTTTTGCTTGTTTTTTCCCACGCTGCATTGGCACTTTTAACTAAAACAGCTAAACTGGAATCCCTTTGTGAAACTAATTTAGCTTTTTTGTCGTTATTTTTAAACTAAAGATGGATTGCTGCAGGTGAAGGGCCTGGAAAAATACTACAATCTCTGTGTTCTGGTTGAAAACAAACCCTAAGAATGGAGAACCTTAATTTAAAATACGAGAACAAAAGTTCTCATTCTCTCTCTCTTTGTCTTTCTCCATCTTTTTTCTGCCCTTCTCCAAGCTGGTTTTTAGAGCAGGTAGATGATCAAATATGTATTCAGAGCCAAACACACACAACCAACATTCGATTTTTAAACACAGTGATGGTGGGGCTTTTCTTTAAATACAGTGCCTGAACAGCAGCTGCAAATTCTTTGATGGGAAGGTGTATTTCTCCAGTGGCTTCAGGGAGTCTATCTTTGCCCACAGACCTTCCCAGCACAGTGAGTGGGGATAACTAGAATGATTTATTTCTTTTTTCTTAAACTTTAATGAACATTTGTATTTTTTTCAGTTGTTCAAAGGACTGGTGGATGGGACCCTCTGGGAAACTGCCCTCAGGGATAAAAGAGCTGAACCGAGCTGGCAGCTATTTAAAGACGTTTTTCTTAGAGCAGAAGAACTATCAATTCCCATGTGCAAGACATCAGGCAAGGAAGGCAGGAGACCATCATGGTTGAGTAAGGACCTCATGGTCAAGCTGAAACACAAGAGGGAAATGCATAGGCAGTGGAAGCGGGGGCACGCATCCTGGGAGGAATATAGGGACGCTGCCCAGATGTGTAGGGATACGATCAGGAAAGCTAAGGCACAGCTGGAGCTAAATTTGGAAAGGATGTGAAGAAAAATAATAAGGGCTTCTACAGGTACGTTATTCAGAAAAGGAAGGCAAAATAAATTGTATCCCCCCCTGATAAATAGGACAGGGGAACTGGTGACAACCTACATGGAGAAGGCTGAGGTACTCAACAACTTTTTTGCTTCAGTTTTCAATGGTAATGTCTCTTCCCACATCTCTTGAGTCCCTGAATCTGAAGGCAGGGACTGGGGGAATGAAGACCCACCCATTGTAGGAGATCAGGATCGAGACCACCTGAAGAACCTGAACATACATGAGTCCATGGGGACCCGATGAGATGCATCCCAGGGTCTAGAGGCAATTGGCTGATATAGTTGCTAAGACACGCTCCATCATATCTGAAAAGTCGTGGCAGTCAGGTAAAGTCCCCAGTGACTGGAAAAAGGGAAACATCACGCCCATTTTTAAAAAGGGTAGAAAGGAAGACCCTGGGAACTACCAACCAGTCAGACTTATCTCTGTGCCCAGTAAAATCATGGAACAGATCCTCCTGGAAGCTATTTCAAAGACTATGGATGACAGGGAGGTGATTCGGGACAGCCAACATGGCTTCACCAAGGGCAAATTGTGCCAGACTAATCTAGTGGCCTTCTACAATGGAGTAACTGCCTTGGTGGATAAGCGAAGAGCAACTGATCTCATCTATCTTGACTTCTGTAAGGCCTTTGACATGGTCCCCCACGACATCCTTGTTGCTAACTTAGAGAGATATGGGTTTGATGGATGAACCGTTCGGTCAATAAGGAATTGGCTGGATGGCTGCGTCCAAAGAGGTACAGTCAATGGCTCAATGTCCAAATGGAGATCAGTAACAAGCGGTGACCCTCAAGAGTCCGTATTGGGACCAGTACTGTTCAATATCTTTATTAATTAATTACACAGATAGTGGGATTGAGTGGACCCTCAGCAAGTTTGCGGATGACACCAAGCTGAGTGGTGCAGCTGATATGCTTGAGGCAAGGGATGCCATCCAGAGGGGACCTTGACAGGCTTGAGGAGTGGGCCAGTGTGAACCTCATGAAGTTCAACAAGGCCAAGTGCAAGGTCCTGCCCCTGGGTCGGGGCAATCACCAATATTAATACAGACTGGGGGATGAATGGATTGAGAGCAGCCCTGCTGGAGTCCCCAGCACAAGAAAGACATGGACCTGTTAGAGCGGGTCCAGAGGAGGACCATGAAAATAGTCAGAGGGCTGGAACGCCTCTCCTATGAGGAAAGGCTGAGAGAGTTGGGGTTGTTCAGCCTGGAGAAGAGAAGGCTCTGGGGAGACCTTATTGTGGCCTTTCAATATATAAAGGGGGTTTATAATAAAGACGGGGACAGACTTTGTACCAGGGCCTGTAGTGACAGGACAAGGGGCAACGGTTTTAAACTGAAAGAGGGCAGATTTGGATTGGATATAAGGAATAAATGCTTTACGATGAGGGTGCTGAGACACTGGAACAGGTTGCCCAGAGAAGTTGTGGATGCCCCATCCCTGGAAGTGTTCAAGGTCAGGTTGGAATGGGCTTTGAGCAACCTGATCTAGTGAAAGATGTCCCTGCCCATGGCAGGGGAGTTGGAACTAGATGATCTTTGAAGGTCCCTTCCAACCCAAACCGTTCTATGATTCTATGATCTATCAACAGGAAATGCAATCACACGGCTTTGAACGGGCTACATAACACCTCTGCTTCATTTTCCTCTTCTGGTAAACTGGGATCATAATATGTACTCACCCACTTTGCAAGGCTCTTGGAGTAGTTTATGTTTGGATCATTGTAACTTCTTAGCACTGGCAAGCACTACCTTATTCAACCTAACTTCTAGTGCAAAATGTACTATATTCATGGTCAGGAGATTCCAGATGATCAGGGACTAAGAAGTAAACCTACCTGAAGGAAAGGTACTTCAGAGAATTCTTATCTTTCCCCTTTGTTCTGATCACAGCATTACCCAAGAAAGGCAAATCTACTGGCTACAGGAGACAGATCTACCTTATTCTGAGTTGTTGCCAGGTATCCTTTCTTCACATTCAACATCTTGCAGTTCTATAACTTCTACTTTAGAATTTCTTCTTTCATACCACACATCAAAAGGCACGTGGGGGTCCTCAAATGGCCCATGGTCAGCTTCATAGTATCCTTTGTAGGACGGAAAGCTCCCTCCCCAAGAGCTGTGGTTGTGCACGACAGGGTGGACAGCAACAGTCACTGAAGCTGTCACAGTAGTGATAGGCTGGCAGTAGGCTGGTCCTGAGGCACTCATGGCACCAAACACCGGGCTTCTCATGTTATGAGACTAGATTCCTATGATTCTATGATTCTGTGTTCCCAATATTTGGCTATATCTCCAGTGTTCTAGGGTCCCCTTTAGTTCTCAGCTCCTTTTCACTGTCAACAGATCCTCTCCATAGTCTACCAGTCCTCCTGTTGATTCTAAGGTCTATTAAATCCCCATCCAATTTCTCTCCATCTCTTGCCCCATTTTCCAGCCCCTTCCTTTCATTTTTTTTTGATTGCTATGGTACCAATAAAGAAGAGATTATAGTAGACTACAAACATCTTTTTCCTGAGATTATATTATATTTACCAGACTCACTCATTCTTTCTTTTTAATACAGTAAGATTCAAATCCATGAAGACAATGATATTCTTAAAATAACATTCTTCTAAAAAATGGATTAGAATAGTCTTATAGGAAAATGATTTATGCTGAGTACGTGAAGAGGCCTTTCTGTATGTAATGCTGAGAGTTCTGAGATCTAACACTGCTAAGAACAGGTAAATGGAAAATATTTTAAAACTTGGGTAGCTTTTCATTTGTAATATATAAACATTTAAATTCTGAAATTCCCCAATTTCTAAGAAAATATCTAAGAACTCAACTTATTATCAAAATTGCTTAATCGGCAGAAAATAGAAATCAGGCCTTTGTCTAAGCTTATCCTTAACATTGCATAGATCAGCACTGCCACTGTCAAATGTGAACACAGAGAAATAGCCATTTACTCCAGTCTTGGTCACCAAATAAAGCATGATGAGTTTTGCATAACGAGCATCCACAACTGCTCCCTTGCAAGAGAACTGTCATTTCTCTGCACTTCTGTACATCAGGTTGATTAAGTTGGATGATTAGGTGCTCTCTAGATTTGGACACCTAACTGAAAATGTTGAAAATGTTTATATAAAACATTCATACATTTTTTCCCCTCTGCTTCTCTTTATTACATTGGAAAACTATTTCCCTATAGATTGCACATTTGAGCCCATTGTTAATACCTGATGGGTTTTGAAAAGAAGGTGGAGATTCTCCACATGAAGAATTAAAATCATTCAAATTTTAGTGGTCCAGAGAGATTAAATGACATTATATGATTTTGAATATCTCCCTTCAAAGGTTTCTTTACTGCAAGATACAGAATCTACATACAAGAGGGCATAAACAGCTACATAGCACTGAGAGTCAACAACAGCGAGGCTGCAGATAATGAGTGGGAGAGTGTGTCCTAAAATAATGAATATTAAGAGCTCTGCTTTGTCTATGTATTTTTATGGCTCACACAACTAGATACCATGTTTACCCATGATCTTAATCACAGTCTTCAAAAAGCATTATTAAATACTAAAATACTGTTATGTATTCCCTCTTATCTTCTAGGAGACTGACTCAATAGTTAGGAACTAATTCATCAGATCAGATGTACTCTACCATGACAATCCAAATGGCACACAAAACTTTGTGTGAGGTTTATGACTGACACTCTTCTGAGAGTCATGTCACTGACTCAGGAGTCTAAGTAAGGATTTGGAATCATAACAGTCACCATTTTATTTTACAATATTTTGAAAATGCTTTCTGGTTTTACATACCAAAGCAATATGAACAGTGAATTCCACACCAATGCCAACAGAAGCAACCAGGATAACCACAGGCACTGCACTCAGCTTTATTCCAATTAGACCCATCATGCCAAACAGCTCCACAGTCATCAGAGCCAGCACCACCACCTAGATGATTTCAAACAGCCATTAGTAACTTCTTATACTCTAGACAAACTAAGAGGAAGGATATTTCAAAACAACATGGGGACTATAAAATATATTCCTCAGATCAGTCCTTCTCTTATCCCCATAGACAAGCCATTTTTCCTTGTTTCATTGTGCTCAATGGCAATGACCCTCTGAAGAGTCAGTTTAAATTATTATCCCAAGAACCAGTTAACAGATCAAGCATCACTTTTCTATTGGTAACAATTTATCAATATGTGATTTGAAAAATAATTTTTTTCTTCCTTCTCATGGATATCCACTGGAAGATAAATTTTGTCTTTTTCACCTGTTTCTCTGACAATCCTTCTAGAAAAACTAACTTTCAAATAACTGCATTGGAATTCTTTTTGTAGTACTCCAAATGTAAGTGAGGAGGACTCCAGAATAGGTTTAAAGCCCAGAAGAAAGTGAATGTCATAATTAGCTGATGAGTCTCAGGTTACAGAGGGCCTTTGAGCTTTAAAGATACTTGGAGGGATTGACATGGACAACGCAAATAGTTAAATCTAAGGGAAAGCTTTTGTTTTTCTTTCATCTACCTTGTAAAAAATAATAAGGGAGGGGAGGAAATCTGTGGAATCGACTTCAAAGTTTCTAAAGCCAAGCAGGGAAAAAAGAGGCAAACTTATAAAAGCAATGGCAGACTCTGAAAATAAGCCATCTTTCCAAGGGAAAAAAGTATGCACTATAATAAATAAGCTAATAAATCAAGAAAAAAAATGAATCAAGAAAAAATGAATCAAGAAAAATAGCATAAATTGCTTGATTAAGTGCTACGAAAAATATTATAGACTAAACATTTACCTTTTAACATACTTGCCATATAAACATATATTACAGAAACTAGTAACTGTTTTACACTTTTCTACCTCTGGCATTTTATAAACCATACAACAGTTTATGGAATTTAAACATAGGAGCATCATCATCCAGTTAACTTGAATGTTTACTATGAGGCTTATGGTGCCTTGCAGAAAGCATGGAGGAGTATTCTCTTCAATTTATAGTTTTTTAACTCTTTCTCCTCAATAGCCCAGTTGTTACACTCTCAGTGTGTACTGTACAACCTAAACATTTCAGTCTTTCCAGAAAGACTGCATTCAGAAATCAGTGGGCAAATTTACAGGCAAGTTAGTCACAAGCAACTGCCTTAAAAAATAACATTGTCTGATAAAAGGGAGGAAGGAAAAACTAAATAGAAATAACTTTAATAACATTCTTAATTTTCCTCTGTGTCTTTATTTCTCATGTTAATGTGCATCTGAACAAGGGCAAAAGTTCACATATCCTTATAAGAAACCTTTAAAGCTGCAAAAAGGTGGCCAAAGGATTAAGGTTATTAAGGTTTGTACCTTTAGCATGAACTCTACCCCCTCAAGTTGAATAAATACATAATGAATGATCCAATATACATACTCCATTAGAGGCCCAGACATAAACAAAACCTTCCTGACTACAGCAAGAGCTATGCTGAAAGGAATTTGACTTCAACAAAGACCCTTATAATAAACTTACAATGATGCCAGATGTCCAAGGGTTCAGGAGGAAGAGGGCACACACCAGAAACGTGCAAGCCAAAACCACACTAATGGATAAGAGGAGCCAGTGACGAAGCCCAATATACTGCTCCCAAAATAGAAATGGATAACCATTTGGGTAGCTGGCAATCCCCAGGCCGGCATAGTTATTACAGATAGCTCTCACTTTCTTGATAGCTTCCACAAAGTCAGAAGTTTCACGCAATCCATTGAGGTAGAAAGGAAACTGAGCATATTCTATGGGCTCAGCTGCTGGAACTAGGAAAAGGATAGCAATGTTTTAATGTGTTTGGGAAGAAGGAGATACATAGAGAGCATGATTAACAAGACACTTGTTCTCTATAGCAAAATGCTTAAAAGTGTTGAATATAAATTTTGCATCTTTGGAACAACTGACACTTTAAAAATTCTAAATACAGGAGATTACTATATTTGGGATGAACACAGCCTATATCAAGTCCCCAAACAATTCTATATAATTTAACAACTACAGGTATATTTCAATATATGCATTTCATAGAATCATAGAATCATTAAGGTTGGAAAAGTCCCTTAAGATCATCGAGTCCAACCGTTAACCTATCACTGCCAAGTCCACCACTAAACCATGTCCTCAAGCACCACGTCTACCCTTCTTCTGAATACCTCCAGGGATGGAGACTCAACCACTTCCCTGGGCAGTCTGTTCCAATGCCTGACTACCCTTTTGGTGAAGAAGTTTTTCCTAATATCCAACCGAAACTTCCCCTGGCACAGCTTGAGGCCGTTTCCTCTCATCCTTAACCTTCACCAGCCTTTTATTGAATACCTGCCCCAGGGTTTGGATACACTGAAGCACAGCTAGCTTGTTACCCAAGCACACTCTTGAAAAAGAGCGCCAGTCCTCCCCCACGTCCTCTCCCATTCCCCACTGGTGTCCAACTAGCAATCCTCCCAATAAATTCAAAGCTGAAGCAAAGCAAGGCGAACCAGCATTACTGCTCAGGATGCAAAACAGTGAACAGCACAGAGTGGGAGGGACAGAAGGAGAACACCCACTCACACAAACTGCTCCCCTAAATAGTTCTTGTACCATATTGGTGTTGGTAGCTTATACATATGAGCTAACTTGATAAAATTTCCTTACATATTAAAAATTGAGGATAAATATGATGTAATCTCAGTGATGAAATTCAGGGATTTCATGCAATCTCCAGGTTTCTCTCACATACGGAACTATAAGGTGACATTAAAAAGCAATGCTTATTATAAGTTTTTAGAGCTTTGCTAGAAACTGTTATAAAACTCATTTTTCAACATCATAAAACCCTTCGGTGGTGCCAGATTACACTAGATTCCACAACTGTATTTGTCTCCTGAGGCTACGGAGTAACACAATATATTGTTCTGTTTATGCTTCTGAACCCTATACAGCATCACCCAACTATATAGTTACTAGGCCTTGAAGGAAGGAGTGAGAGCACCTATATAAACTGTAAGACATTAAGATGAAATGTTACTTACTTCTCAGCCTTGTTTCTAGCATATAGTCTGCTTTGTCATGGACCCATTCTGGGCGGTGAGGCCGGATATTGGCTTGTGAAGCAGCATAGGCCACAGGGTCATTGCTAACCCAGGCTGTCAGGTAGATGTAGAAAGCATTTGGGTTAATGATTCCATCTGCATCCACCAAACGCTGTTTAGTCAACTGCAAAATGGAAAGATTAGAAGCCATTCAGAATGAGTTTTGATTTCAGGGCTCTTGCTGCAAAGCTTATGACAAAAAGCCTAGAGATGCAACATACACATATGGGGGGGGAAGAAAAAGACAAACAGCATGAACTCTCACTTGAAGTGACTTACCAGCAAACTATTGTTTGACAATGAAGAAAAATCTAAATAATTGCAGTGGCAGTGGAAAGTGGTTATTTATAAACTAATATATATATAATATTTATCATAACCACTAAATCAGCAGATGGTTCCAGAATAGACTGAACCAATCAAATATGAATTCCAAAAGGCTGTCTGTAGCTGAGGGTGAAAACCAACTAAATTGGAGAAACATATTTTAAAGAAGGGGAAAAAAACTTGGCAAGAGTCCCTATACATGCCTGTGTGCAGTTAACCTCTGTTGTTAACATTGAAGGAAATGCCACCCAGTAAATGGAGGAGATCTATAAAAATAAAACATCTGTATAAATTTTTCTAACACTTTGTCCTGGTTTCGGCTGGGATAGAGTTAATTTTCCTCCTAGTAGCTGGTATAGTGCTGCGTTTGGGTTATTTAGCATGAGAATAATGTGATAACACACTGATGTTTTAGTTGTTGCTAAGTAGTGTTTATACTAGTCAAGGACTTTTCAGCTTCCCATGCTCTGACGGGGAGGAGGTGCACAAGAAGCTGAGAGGGAGCATAGCCAGGACAGATGACCCAAACTGGCCAAAGGGATATTTTATACCATATGACGACATGCTCAGTATACAAACTGGGGGGAGTTGGTTGGGGGCAGCGATCGCTGCTCAGGGACTGGCTGGGCATCGGTTGGAGGGTGGTGAGCGGTTATATCACTTGTTTTTCCTGGGTTTTGTTTCTCTCTCTCTTTTTGTTGTTTTCCTTTTCATTACATTATTATCATTATCATTATTATTATTATTATTATTATTATTATTATTATTATTATTATTATTTTTTATTTCATTCATTAAACTGTTTTTATCTCAGCCCATGAGTTTTCTTACTTTTGCCCCTCCAATTCTCTCCTCCATCCCACCAGGGGGGGAGGGTGAGCGAGCGGCTGTGTGGTGCTTGGTTGTCGACTGGGGTTAAACCATGACATACTTGTCTCCTATAACCTATGTATTTCAGAAAATGCCCAGTGCCAAAAAAAGTGGACAAGTGCACTGTGTTATTTGGGTCACTGTTGGCAAATGTATCTGTGGGGTAAACAGCAGTGGTACACTTCTAGGGTTCTGCAGCCAAATACTGCACAGCTAGAGTTCTGACAGAGGACTCTGGATTAAAAGTATTACTGGTTTTTTTTTGTTTTGCTTTGTTTATTTAAAATTCTGGCTTGGCTCCAGTTTCAGGTCTTTTTAATGAAATGAAGAACAACAGTGACAGCAGTTAAAAAAAAAAGCACACACACACCCAAACTAGATTCCAAGGATCTGGATTCAATTAATTCGCAGGATATGTAACAACTGTATGTCTTCAAGCTGTCTTTGGAATTGCATAGTACAGCACTCAGCCCTTGTGGATGCACGATGCTTTTCTCCCTCCCAGGCACAGGAAATTGTATCAGCAGCTGTAGTCCAATCACATTTGTTCTGCAGTGTATGTGGTACACACTGCTAAACAAAATCTCACTAAAGGTTTTCTCTTTGGCTCCCTACCTTTGCTAAATTCATAGCTGAAGCATCATTCAAACCTGACAGCATGTTGCCATATAGCAACGTGTTTTACACACCATAGTAACTGAACAATGTAATCCATAAATCTGTCACCTTTAATGCCAGCTAAAAAAGAAAATAAGCAGATCTGCCGAGAAGCTCACTAGAGACACTATTTTCTGCCTGAAAGCACAAAGAGTCAATGATGATTCTAGGAGAGGAGAAGCTAGGTTACTGCAGAATTTTTTCTTAAGAGGTTTAAAATCAAATTTTGGCATAAGGAGTCAAACCTAGTGTGTTTCACCAACCTATGTGATAATAAAAAGCAGCAAATGCAGTCATATGCTGTGATAACCTTATGAAAGAAGCTCAGATGTATTTTATTTAGGCAGCTCAACCAACTGTCATTCTCAGTTCTACTACAGTATATCTATATTTAGTAATGGCAGTACAATAATATTGTACAGCATATAGTTATTTCAGTCCCCTTCCAGTCACTATCATTTGTAAACATCTTCCTTTAAAATGTGTGTTTTGAATAAATTGGTAGGAACTAACCAAATAATTGCAAACACTAGATTCAAAGCCACAGCAGAAGGCTGAGCAAAGGTCAGCCCTATAAAAAAATCTGATTCAAATCAGGAATGATGCCACTTAGGGCAACAAGGCTAACATTGACCGTATATCTGGCATAGGACCAGGCTCCATCTACCTATGGATGCAGAGTAGCATCTTTCACACCAATTGCAGTGGAAACTGCATGTGTGTGTATGAGACAGGAACAGCATTTAATGCTTGCCAGCCAATAATCACCAAGGATAGGCATTCCTGGTGTTGATTTTAAATACTTCTCAACACATGCCAGACTCTGCAGCTAACATGTAGCTCAAGCAAAGGCAACAAGGCTACGCAATTAGGTACAACTCAGGAATTTCAATTCAGCAAGATGAAAAAAGAGGCTATGGCATGCTCCTTGCATCTCCCCCAACTCCTGACGGATTGTGCGTTCCTGTATAAACCAGTATGGACTCTGATACAGTACCTGGCTGATGTCAATGGGCTTTGCTCGGTTGCCTGTTTGCACCAAGAGTTTGTAAGCCAGAACAGCATCGTCGGATCCATTTTTATAATTGTTGTAAGTGATTTTCCCAGCTTCCCAGTCACTGTCAAATGCATGCTGAAGTCCTAAAGAGTTGAGGAAGGTGTGAGGAAGATAGAACAAGCAGATAAGAAATCGATCTTTGAAACAAATTTCAGTAGGAAGAAACAATAATAATGATTCTTTTTAATATAAACTGTGACTATTTATAGCTGAAGCGGGAAGAAAATTATCCATCTGCTGCTGCCTAAATTTGGGCTCCCCGCCTTATGGTCAGTGTGTGGGAAGGTAAAAGTACCAGTTGCATGTCCAGTACTTCTCCCAAAGAAAGGCAGGAGAAGCAAGAAGGTGCAAGGGAAAACCTCAAGACTCTTCCCACATTGCTGACCAGCAAAAGTGAGCTAGCAAAAGGGAGATGCAATCTGCACTGGAATAATCAGTTTCCCCTCAAGACAAAAGGGAGAGTGGAGATGGGATTAGGACTGTCAGGTCCACTGTCCTTCTCAGAGCCATTCCTGAGTTCGCACAGCCTCACCACTGTCTCAGCGCAAGGCTGGATGTGAGAGCACAACCTAGCACTCTGGTTGTACACTTATGCAGGGAAGAGTCAAAGTTGTCTAGAATAAAAAGCATTTTTCTTCATGAACTACAGTTCCAGAGTTACCCCACTCAAATTCTTCCCTCCTCCCTTCGAAAACTGCCTCCCAGGTCATCCTACAAAATTGTAACCACTTGTAAAGCCAACAGGTTGAGAACAAAGTGATGAAATAAGCCTGCCAAACTTGCTATGTGCAGCCCTTCAGCACCTGCCCAGAAAGAGGATGATGTAACAATAGATATTCTGACATCATTGAAGGGACTTCAAAGTCCCCTTTAAGAAAATGCTGTTTGTTGGTGCCCTTGGAGTGGGGAAAATATTATTTAGGAAGTGTGAGGCCACTCTCAAGTATCTTTGAATGATCCTGGAGATTGGGAGGAGTGCCTGAGGACTGGAGGAAAACAAATGTCACTCCTGTCTTCAAGAAAGGCAAGAAGGAGGACCCAGGGAACTATAGGCTAGTCAGCCTCACCTTGATCCCTGGGAAGGTGAAGGAACAGCTAATCCTGGAAACCATTCCAGGCATATGAAGGACAAGAAGGTAATCGGGAGCAGTCAGCATGGCTTCACCAAGGGGAAGTCATGCTTGACCAAGCTGACAACCTTCTACAATGAAATGACTGGCTTGGTAGACGAGGGGACATATTGTCTACCTTGACTTGAGAAAGGCTTTCGAAACTGTCTCCCATAAGATCATCGTAGAGAAGCTGATGAAGTATGGACTGGATGAACAGACAGTAAGGTGGGTTGGAAACCGGCCAAATGGCTGAGTCCAGAGAGTGGTGATCAGTGGCACGAAGTCTAGTTGGAGGCCAGTAACTAGCGGTGTACCCCAGGGACCAATATACTGGGTCCAGTCCTATTCAGCATCTTCATTAATGATCTGGATGATGGGGCAGAGTGTACCCTCAGCAAGTTTGCTGATGACACCAAACTGGGAGGAGTGTCTGATAGGCCAGAGGCTTGTGTTGCCATCCAGAGGGACCTCAACAGGCTGGAGAAATGGGCAGGCAGGAGTCTCGTGCAGTTCAACAAAGGGGAAGTGCGAAGTCCTGCACCTGAAGAGGAACAACCCTATGCACCAGCACATGCTGGGGGCCACCCAGCTGGAAAGCAGCTTGGCAGAAAAGGACCTGGGGGTCCTGGTGGAAACCAAGTTGAACATGAGCCAGCAGCAAAGGCGGCTAATGGTATCCTGGGCTGTATTAGGCAAAGTATTGCCAGCAGGTCAACGGAGGCGGTCCTTCCCCTCTACTCAGCACTGGTGAGGCCACACCTGGAATGCCATGTACAGTTCTGGGTCCCCCAGTACAAGAGACATGGACATACTAGAGAGAGTTCAGCAAAGGGCCACAAAGATGATTAAGGGACTGGAGCACCTCACATATGAGGAAAGGCTGAGAGAGCTGGGACTGTTCAGCCTAGAGAACAGAAGGCTCAGGGGGGGATCTCATCAATGTATTTAAATACCTGAAGGGAGGGTGCAAAGATGACAGAGCCAGGCTCTTTTCAGTGGTGCCCAGTGACAGGACAAGAGGCAATGGGCACAAACGGAAACACAGGAGGCTCCATCTGAACATAAGAAAACCTTTTTTCACTGTGAGGGTGACCGAGAACTGGAACAGGTTGCCCAGAGCGGTTGTGGAATCTCCATCCTTGGAGACAGTCAAAAGCTGTCTAGACATAGTCCTGAGCAACCGGGTCTAGGTTGAGCAGGGGGGTTGGACCAGATGAATTCCAGAGTTCCCTTCCAATCTCAAACATTCTGTGATTCTAATGTATTGGGTTTACATGGCAAGGTTTTGGTAGCAGGGGGGCTACAGGGGTGGCTTCTGTGAGAAGCTGCTAGAAGCTTCCCCTATGTCCAATAGAGCCAATGCCAGCCAGCTCCAAGACGGAACCACCACTGGCCAAGGCCGAGCCAATCAGCAATGCTGGTAGTGCCTCTGTGATAACATATTGAAGAAGGGAGGGAAACAAACCTGCGCATTTGCAGTCAGAGAGAGGAGTGAGAATATGTGAGAGGAACAACTCTGCAGACACCAAGGTCAGTGAAGAAGGAGGGGGAGGAGGTGCTCCAGGCACCAGAGCAGAGATTCCCCTTGCAGCCCCTGGTGAAGACCATGGTGAGGCAGGCTGTCCCCCTGCAGCCCATGGAGGTCCACAGTGGAGCAGATATCCACCTGCAGCCTGTGGAGGACCCCATGACAGAACAGGTGGATATGCCCGAAGGAGGCTGTGACCCCATGGGAAGCCCATGCTGAAGCAGGCTCCTGGCAGGACCTGTGGACCCATGGAGAGAGAGGAGCCCACGCTGGAGCAGGTTTGCTGGCAGGACCTGTGGACCCGTGGGGGACCCATGCTGCAGCAGTCTCTTCCTGAAGGACTGCACCCCGTGGAAAAGGACCCATGCTGGAGCAGTTCGTGAAGAACTGTAGCCTGTGGGAAGGACTCACATTGGAGAAGTTTGTGGAGGACTGTCTCCTGTGGGAGGGACCCCACACTGGAGCAGGGGAAGAGTGTGAGGAGTCCTCTCCCTGAGGAGGAAGGAGCGGCAGAAACAATTAGTGATGAACTGACTGCAACCCCCATTCCCCGTTCCCCTGCGCTGCTCGGGGGGAGGAGGTAGAGAAACTGGGAGTAAAGTTGAGCCTGGGAAGAAGGGAGGGGTGGGGGGAAGGTGTTTTAAGATTTAGTTTTTATTTTCTCATCACCTTATGAAGAACTGTAGCCCCAGCTAGAACTTAAACTGGCCACTGCAGTGAAGGATAACAAAAAATGTTTTTACAAATATATCAGCGACAAAAGGAGGGCCAGGGAGAATCTCCATCCTTTGTTGGATTCAGAGGGAAACATTGCCCCAAAGGATGAGAAGGCTGAGGTACTTAATGCATTCTTTGACTCAGTCTTTAATAGTCAGACTGGTCATCTTCAGGGTTTTCAGGCCCCTGAGCTGGGAGATGGAGACAAGAAGCAGAATGAAGCTCCAGTAATTGAAGAGGTAACAGTCAGATACCTGCTCCTCCATCTGGATGCACACAAGTCTATGGGGCCAGATGGAATCCACCCAAGGATACTGAGGGAGCTGGCAGAGGAGCTGGCCAAGCCACTCTCCATCATTTACCAGAAGTCCTGGTCAACCGGGGAGGTCCCAGATGACTGGAAGCTAGCAAATGTGACACCCCTCTACAAGAAGGGTCGGAAGGAGGATCCGGGGAAGTACAGGCCTGTCAGCCTGACCTCGGTGCCAGGAAAGGTCATGGATCATCTCGAGTGCCATCATGCGGCATGTGCGGGACAATCGGGGGATCAGGCCCAGCCAGCATGGGTTTATGAAAGGCAGTTCCTGTTTCACTAACCTGGTCTCCTTCTATGACAAGGTGACCCGCTTAGTGGATGAGGGGAAGGCTGTGGATGTTGTCTACCTGGACTTTAGTAAGGCCTTTGACACTGTCTCCCACAGCATTCTCCTGGAGAAACTGGCTGCTCATGGCTTGGATAAGTGCACTCTCTGCTGGGTTAAAAACTGGCTGGACGGCCGAGCCCAGAGAGTGGTGGTGAATGGAGTCAAATCCAGTTGGCGGCCGGTCACAAGTGGTGTTCCCCAGGGCTCAGTGTTGGGGCCGGTCCTGTTCAACATCTTCATTGATGATCTGGATGAGGGGATCGAGTGCACCCTCAGGAAGTTTGCAGATGACACCAACTTGGGCGGGAGCGTTGATCTGCTGGAGGATAGGAAGGCTCTACAGAGGGATCTGGACAGCCTGGATTGATGGGCTGAGGCCTACTGTATGAGGTTCAACAAGGCTAAGTGCCGAGTCCTGCACTTGGGTCACAACAATCCCATGCAATGCTACAGGCTTGGGGAGGAGTGGCTGGAGAGCTGCCTGGCGGAAAAGGACCTGGGGGTGTTGGTCGACAGCTGCCTGAACATGAGCCAGCAGTGTGCTCAGGTGGCCAAGAGGGCCAATGGCATCCTGGCTTGTATCAGGAATAGTGTGGCCAGCAGGACCAGGGAGGTGGTAGTTCCCCTTGTACTTGGCACTGGTGAGGCCGCACCTCGAGTACTGTGTTCACTTTCGGGCCCCTCTCTATGAGAAGGACATTGAGGTGCTGGAGCGTGTCCAGAGAAGGGCAACGAAGTTGGTGAAGGGTCTAGAGCACAAGTCTTATGAGGAGTGGCTGAGGGAGCTGGGGTTGTTTAGCCTGGAGAAGAGGAGGCTGAGGGGAGACCTTATTGCTCTCTACAACTACCTGAAAGGAGGTTGCAGTGAGGTGGGTGTCAGTCTCTTCTCCCAAGTAACAAGTGATAGGACAAGAGGAAACGGCCTCAAGCTGCGCCAGGGGAGGTTTAGGTTGGATGTTAGGAAAAACTTCTTCACCGAAAGGGTAGTCAGGCACTGGAACAGGCTGCCCAGGAAAGTGGTTGAGTCCCCATCCCTGGAGGTATTTAAAAGACGGGTAGATGTGGTGCTTGAGGACATGGTTTAGTGGTGGACTTGGCAGTGTTAGGTTAATCGTTGGACTCAATGATCTTAAGGGTCTTTTACAACCTTAACGATTCTATGATTCTATGGGAAGAATCCACGTTGGAGAAGTTCATGGAGGACTGTCTCCCATCGGTGGGACCCCACACTGGAGCAGGGGAAGAGTGTGAGGAGTCCTCCCCCTGAGGAGGAAGGAGTGGCAGAAACAATTAGTGATGAACTGACTGCAACCCCCATTCCCCGTTCCCCTGCGCTGCTCGGGGGGAGGAGGTAGAGAAACTGGGAGTAAAGTTGAGCCTGGGAAGAAGGGAGGGGTGGGGGGAAGGTGTTTTAAGATTTAGTTTTTATTTTCTCATCAACTTACTCTGATTGGATTCGTAATAAATTAAGCTAATTTCCCCAAGTCGAGTCTGTTTTGCCCCTGACGGTAATTGGTGAATGATCTCTCCCTGTCCTTATCTCGACCCATGAGCCCTTTGTTATATTTTCTCTCCCCTGTCCAGCTGAGGAGCGGGAGTGATAGAGAGGCTTTGGTGGGCACCTGGCATCCAGGCAGGGTCAACCCACCACATCTGTGAAATTCAGAAATACAAATCCATCCTTCCTGAATACAGCTCTACTCCATTTCAGTTTCTTAGAAAGTGGTTAAGTGAAAGCATTTGTGGTAACATAATAGTCATGTAGAAGATCACTTTGGGAGTTAAGAGGAGGCTGTTGAAGAAGAATGTAGGAAAAAGGAAACACCTTCAAAGGACAGCTTAGGAGGAGCAGGCAAGTTGCTATGCTAGAGAATATTTGGAGGCAGAACTTTCAGACTAATATCAAATTCCTGACACAGGGCTAAGCAGACACACAATACCAAATATATGCATTTGCATGCAACATTACCAATTTGTGGCTGCAAGTTACATTTTACATTACTACAGTGTGTGAGCTCTTTCACTTCTTTTTCCCCCTCCAATGTATGCTACAGTTCTTACAAGTTCGATCATCCCTCAAATCCAGCTCTCTTTCATATCTTTCTCAGCTGGCTTAACCACTTTACACTTTGGGTCATCTTATTACTGGCCTTGTACACTGCTGAAACTGAAAGTCTGCAGAAAGAATACCAAGAAACCACTATCAGTTGTGCTTACTTTCTGAAGGATTTCAAAATTTCAATAATAAAAATTCCCTATAACACTTTGAAATTAATAGCAGAGTAACTGATTTAAAAGCAAACAATACTTTTATTATAAACTGTTCACACCAATGATTTTAAAAGCCCTTCAATCTGTTTTGAAGATAGCTGTAATTAATGAAATGTTCCTGGGCAGAAAGATAAAAGTAAATTGTTGACCCCTTTCTGCAGAGAAATTATACAAACTAAGGCAATTTTTAAAATGTTATACGGAAGAATGTGAAGTCCTCCAAAAGTATGTTGGATGCTGGAATGGGGGTAAGGAAGGAATTCATATTGACCCATGTGAACAGCTGGCACCATGAAACACGAGATAAGATTATCCTTTGCAAAAACAAGCCTAATTAAAAGCCTCATTTACATTCAGTCACTTACAAAAATAATGTTAACATTTCCAGTTTAAACGAATTATTAATGTTAACTATCTGCTCTTGCATTTTCAGATAATAGAAAATGCTAACATGATTTGATACCAGGAAGCAAAATACAAATGAGCCTCTGAAAGAAGAGGTGCGTTAGGCTGAAGGCACTCCAAATACTGGCAGTTATGTGCATGTTTTCTAAGAATCATTGGCTGCATTGGCCATCTGTAAACAGTTAAGGTTAAAATTTACAGTCTCAGTAGGTCAGCATACTTTATTTTTCTGTTTGCAAAAACTTCCTGAAGATTCTTCCAACAGAGAGACAGAGGTAGGACAGAAGTATTTCTGGGCAGGATGTGTTTGCTCACAAGAGAGAACTGTTAAATTTGCTGAGATGTAACATTACTATTTATTTTAAATACAAAAGAATTACTTGCCTCAACATGAATAATTATACCATGCCTTTAAAGCCCACTTTAATATAATTATCATCATATTACCTATAACACCCCCCTCCCAGTTACAGTTCAGCACAGAAAAAGTAGCACCATAGAAAGAGTGAGGATACTTGATTGGAAGTCTAGAATGTGTAGTAATCTCCCAATCCAATAAAATGCCTAAACCCCACTGAACTTTCTTCATGCCAGCAGTCCCAGCTGAAGCCAACAGGATCACTCATGTGCTGAAAGTTAAGTCTGTGCCAAAATATATTGCTGGACCGGGGCTTTTCATTTACTGTTCTCAAAACACTCAGCAAACATTTATCTTCCCAAGAAACTGGGCCATATTTGGCCATTAATTATAAATCAGAACACCTCATTAGCCACTTCAAAATTAATGACATGAGATGACCTCTCATGGATATAATCTTTTAAAGCTCCAAAACTGCTTTATTGGGGAGTAAACTTAGCCACAAAGAATTTAAGTGAACTGTTGGAGAAACAGCGAATTGATGTCCGAGTTTGGATCAGAACCTAGGCATTTTCCCTCCTGCTAGCATGCTTTAAACCATGTGACCGTATTGGAAGAGGAGAGCATTACTACAGTGAATAATTGCTTGCTACTGTAGAATTAAAAAGAAAAGTTCATGCAATTCTCTCTTACCTTGCAGCCAGTCTCGAAAGTAGTGCAACCACATTTTGGGAAGCTGCTTATCCTCTTCCAACAAAACGTATGTCACATTACTGAAACTTTTGTGAAGTTCATAAAGTAAGTGCTGGACATTGGGATAGTCTGCTTTCTGTGTCACTATATACATGTTGTAGAAAGAGAAATACTTGAACTGTGCTGCAATAAAGTCATATTCCTGGGTTTCTCGTGGTACAATGTCTGTGAGATTCAGTCCATCTCTAGCCTGGGTAGTTCCATAAAGGCTGAGCCCAAGTAAACCCAGAAAAAGAAAAATAACTACAATCTGCAACAGAAAATGGAAATGCATTTGGTTTTATGTTCCTAAAGAAATTAATAACTCATAATGGCACACAGAACCAGGTTCAAAATTAATACCTATCACTATACTATTAAGCTTTTATGTATTTATGCACACATATACTACAAGGCCAAACTAATTTGTGTTTTAGTGAAGGGGAACAGGAAATTTATATGGTGATGAAGTTAAAAAGTAGATTTAGTTTCACTGTTCATGAGCTTAGGCTACTGAAAGTCACCAAAACCCTCATTCATAACTTACATTTGAAAAGTATGTCACTACAGCACTACCAAGATAAAACTTTTAAAGTATGAAATTAGGTGTAAAATTATTAAGAATTGTAATTCTAAAATAATTCTATTTATTCCTGATATTTAATACTATTGTCAGGATAATTTTCCTACTGGGCAAGGCAGAAGTCTATTTTTGAAAAACAGGTAAATAGTTTTCTGATTACCTTAGCTTTTGGTTTTAGCAGGAATGGAGCATAATGCTTTTCTGCAAAAGATGAGAGTGTCCATTTAGTACAGGGTGGCTCAAGACAATGCATACTGGAGTCTGAGAACTGGGAAAGCAAATCTCTTGTTGAGCTTGTGCTTTCTGGGCTCTGGCAGCTGAGATTATCTTGCGTCACTGTCACCGGCTGCACAGATATTGCTGAGCAAGGCTCTGCTGTGGTGTAGTACACCTGTGCATGAGGATCGTATTCTGTGCACAACTGCACTGTAGACTGCATTGTAATCTGAGTTTCATGTGCAAAACTGTGACTGCTGTATGGGGGTGGAGGACTGTAGCAAGTATTATCACTGTTTTCCACATATGCTTGAGGCTCAATCTGAATCACTCTAGTGGCACACGGACTGCAAGAGAAGAGAAAAACATCTGTTCACATTTAGATAGGTCTTTATTTTAATCAGGCTAGATAGGATAATCTGCTTCCATCTAAGACTGTTTCTACTACTATTAAATTGTTTATGTTAATTAAGCATAATGTTTTGATGAGGATTTCCTTCTGCACTTTTAGGAAATGTTTCTTAGACATGGTTTAAAGCGTAGGCCTCTGAGCCTGTTTCTGCACGTTTCTTGTGCCCAAGAAAGAAGGAACCAGCATTTGTCTGAAGACACTGGCATCCACTCACATCACTCTATTAATTACACATGCTAATCAGGTCAATAGCCAGGTAGTTGCACACAGTCTGAATGCATGAGATGTGTGTGTGAGTTTACATCTACATGACCATGCTGAGAATTAAACTATTTAGAAGATCAAAATGTAAATGCATGACATGCTGAGTTCTTCTGTTTAGAACTATTAAAGTAACTGTTAAATAATATTTGGGCCTTCTGGATAAGATCTCAGACTTTTGGGAGGCAGGCTGAAACCAGCTGCCATACACTGACTGCATGTTTTAAAATTGAAGTAAACATATACAAGGATTAATTCCCAGGAAGGATGGGCAACATGAAGAGACAAAATTACAGAAGCATTTTTTTGAAGCATTCCCTTTATTGTAGTCTATGCAAGAACATAACAGATACCTAGTTTATTAAAAAAAAAAATCATAAGCCTCCTTCTGTAAATAAAAACAAATTGCTGATAGAAAACAGTATCAGAGATTTTTCACCAAGTGGAAAAATCTTACAAAAAGGAAGAAAATGTTGCCTACGTAAACAAAGCAAGATCTTATTAACTGAATTTCTTCATATGTACATATGTTGGAGACATGCGAGAAACAAAACAAAGGATACTATTCAACCTCTGTAGATAGTTAATAAGACACGGCCCTGGGAGAAGGAACAGGATGGCAACGTAAGTCAGCCAGACTAGAAAATACCAAGATAAGCGCAAAGGGAGTAAAACCGCTGATGAGACCAAGGAGAATCACTTGAATTATGAGTGAACTATCCTAATTAACATAGTAAAAACCACACCCCCAGCAATGAAGGCCCCAGCCCAAGCAAAGACCCCTACCCACTGAGCATGCTCTGTAAATTTAAAACACACTGTACCTTTAAGTGGAGACGAGGCTTGTGAGAACCAGTAGAAGCAAGGATGAAAAAGTGGAATTGTGAAAATACTGATAACAGCTACTCAGAATGTATAAAATGTCACTGTATGTTAACCGCGGTGTGCTAGCTTTGTGGAGTTACCACCTAGCACCCATCTCTGCGCAGACATGAAATAAACAAATATCTCGACTCTGTTATTTGGCTTTTTTGCACACCGGGTAAAAGAACCTTGCTTTTTGGGACAACATTTTGGCAACCCAGATGGGACTGCCATAGAGCCTTGCCTTGATGTTTCAAACATCTTTGCCGGCAGCAGCAATAAATGGGAATAATATTAGAGGGAAAGGTAGGGGTGGAGGTAGAGTAAGAGGGGAGCAGGGCGGAATGATGCAGGGAAGAGGTTCACAAAACCGAACCCTGTTGGAGCCAAGCCAATGTGCAGTCTGTAAACAGGAGGGACAGTAGAAGAATGAATGCCCGAACCAAAAGGGGCTAGAGGAGCAAGATCATGTAAGAAATGCCAACCTTGTTATGTTAGAGGATTCGGACAATGAATGAAGGGGACCGGGGGAAAACATTAAGGTCTCCCCAGCTGATCCCCTGGTTCCAGTTAAGCTGGGGAACAAGACCGTAGATTTTTTTTTTTAATTGCCAGTGGGGCCACTCATTCAGTAGTCACCAGTTGTAAGGGACCTTTAAGTAAAATAACAGTACCACTTGTTGGGGCAACAGGAAAGCGAACCCTAAGGTCGTTCCTAAAACCGATAGAATGTATAATTGGGAATACGAAATTAACTCACGAATTTCTCTATACGCCAGAGCGTCCCTTGCCATTATTAGGACGTGACCTACTGTGTAAACTAAACGCTCAAGCAACTTTCTCTGAAGACTCTGTGCAGTTATATATTCCACAGGAAACAGCGTGGAAAGCCCAGATTTGTCTGTTGACAGAAGGAAACCCCACAGAGGAACTCGAAGACAATATCCCGGATGCAGTACTGGATGCAGTGATCCCTTTGGTATGGGCCTCGAAAAAGCCAAGTAGAGCGAAGAATGTGACTCCTGTTAAAGTATAGCTCAAGCCAAGGACTCATCTGGTAAGGAAAAGGCAGTATCCTATGAAATTAGAAGCATGAAAAGGATTGGAACCCTTGATAAATATCTTCTTAGAATATGGACTACTAAGAGAATGTCAATCTGAATTTAATACTCCTATATTACCGGTGAGGAAGCTCCGGTCTCAGGAATACAGACTGGTTCAAGACCTGAGGGAAATAAATCAGATTGTTGTTGATGTGCACCCTGTTGTACCAAATCCATATACACTGCTTACCTCAATACCTGAAACAAATGGTTATTTTACAGTCCTAGATTTGAAAGATGCCTTCTTTTGCATCCCAGTGGATGAACAAAGTCAGACACTCTTCGCATTTGAATGGGAAAACCCAGCGACAGGGAGAAAAGTACAGCTGTGTTGGACTGTACTTCCGCAAGGGTTTAAGAACAGCCCTACTCTGTTTGGTACTGTACTGGCAAAAGAACTGGAACTATGGCAAGGTAACAATCAAGATATAACATTGCTGCAATATGTTGATGATATACTAATTGCTGCCAATAGAAAAGAGGACTGTTTGAAAGCCACTTTCGACCTGCTGAATTTCTTGGGACTAGCAGGGTACAGAGTCTCTAAGAAAAAGGCACAGACAGCAAAGGAGAAAGTTCACTATTTGGGATTTGAGAGGACAAAGAGAGTTAGGTACAGAATGAAAAGAAGTTATATGCTGAATTGCAGTACCCAAATCAAAAAGGGAATTAAGAGGATTCTTAGGAATGGCCGGGTGGTGTCGGATATGGATTCCAAATTTTGGACTAATTGCTAAGCCCCTATATGCTGCTATCAAGGGGCCAGGGGAATTGTTAGAATGGACCCCTGAATGCAGGAAAGGTTTTCATGATATTAAAAGAGAACAAATGGAAGCTCTTTCTCTGGGCCTGCCTGACATGACCAAACCCTTCCAACTGTCAATAATGCACTGTAGAGCCCATCAAAAGGGACAAGGAGAAATTATTCAAGGAAATAAAAGAGCAGATACAGCTGCAAAAAAAGGCTGCTTTACAAGGACAAATGATTAGAGCCCTGATACCAAGTAAAGAGGTAGATATGAAACCACCTCAATATACAGAAAAAGAAAACCTGCTGGCAGAAATATTGAAGTGTTCAAAGAACAGAGAAGGATGGTGGGTAAGTCCAAATGAACAGATTCTTACTACAGCCAAAATGATGGAAACCCTCCTTAAAAAGCTGCATGAAGAAACTCATATGGGAGCAGATGCTATGTTAAGTAGTGTTAACAGATATGCTACAGGACCAAAAATGCAAACTGCTGCGGACATTATAATGAAGAAATGTCAGACCTGTTGTGCAAATAATCCAAAAATACAAAGAAGACCACCTGCGGGGGATGTAAAGAGAGGAATCACCCCTGGGGAACACTGGCAGATAGATTTTTCTGAGTTACCAAGGTGCAATCAGTATAAGTATTTACTTGTTTTAGTAGATACCTTTTCAGGATGGCCGGAAGCTTTCCCTTGCTGTACCAATCGGGCTAGAGAAGTTGTTAAGGTGATATTGAAAGAAATAATTCCTAGATTTGGAGTTCCAGGGGGATTGTCCTCTGATAATGGACCCCATTTTATCACAGAAATAGTCCAGGGAGTGTCCAAATTCCTTCAGTTCAAATGGGATTTGCCCACCCCTTGGAGGCCACAGTCTAGTGGAAAATAGAAAGAATGAACCAGACCATCAAAAGACAAATTGCTAAATTATGCCAAGAAACTCATCTTAAATGGATAGGTGTCTTACCCATTGCCTTGATGAGAATTAGGATTACTCCCAGAGTTAGAGAAGGGGTAAAACCATTTGAAATCCTATATGGTAAACCTTACCCGGTTAATAGTACTGTAACACGAGATAATCAAATGCATATTAAAGGGGAAGAAATACTGAAAAATTATTTGCTGTCTCTTTTGTGGATTTTGTCATCTTTACACAGGTATCTTAATCAATGAGCTCCTCTACCTCTGGACTCAACTGTACACAACTTCCAACCGGGAGACTCGGTCTACATTCAAACCTAGAAAGATGGACCGTTGAAGGAAAAGTGGAAGGGACCTTTTTATTGTCACTAACATGTTTATGTTTGCTGCTTGTAATTATATTGTATTTTAAAGTTTGGTGCTTGATTAAGCAAGTAACCCTAATGAAATCGCCTCAAATGTGCATGCTCATGACAAAGGGAGATAAATCTCTTATGCCTGAAAATCTCTCTCTGAAAAACAGAGAAGGTGTCCAACTAGATTTATTAGCATGGGAAAACCCCCGCAGAATTTGAGAAAAGGATAGAACTATATTATGAAAAGTGAGTGAGACCTAAAGGATCTCAGGTGAGACTTTAAGTCTCAAAGGGGGGATTTGTTGGAGATATGCGAGAAATAAGACAAAGGATGTTAAGGCAGAGGACGTTAATCAACCTCTGTAAACAGTTAACAAGACCTGGCCTGAGAGAAGAAACAGGAGGACACCACAAAACAGTGTAGCAAGGAAATACCAAGAGAAGCACAAGAAAACAAGGCCGCTGATAAAGCCGAAGTGAGAATCACTTGAACCATGAGAGAACTATCCCAATTAACACAGTAAAAACCACACCCCCAGCAATGAAGGCCCCGGCCCAAGCAAAGACCCCTACCCACTGAGCATGCTCTGTAAATTTAAAACACACTGTACCTTTAAGTGGAGACGAGGCTTGTGAGAACCAGTAGAAGCAAGGATGAATAAGCGGAATTGTGAAAATACTGATAACAGCTACTCAGAATGTATAAAATGTCACTGTATGTTAACCGCGGTGTGCTAGCTTTGTGGAGTTACCACCTAGCACCCATCTCTGCGCAGACATGAAATAAACAAATATCTCGACTCTGTGTGTCATTTGTCTTTTTGCACACCGGGTAAAAGAACCCTACTTTTTGGGACAACACATAGGCCCAAATTCTGATTCACATTTGGTACAACTTTAGATGGGGGAATAAATGGAAGGTCTGACTGCCCTGTACTTCTGAGAATCAGGGCTCCAAAATTCAAGCACATTAGACCATCCAGTGAAACTATGGCTGAATCAGAAACAGAAAGCAGGAGTCCTGGCTTGTGATCAACTCCCTGTTCTAACAACTCCCTCAAAAACAAATTTAGGAAAGCACTTTCCCTCTTTGACATTGAAGTTAAAAAGGTCAAACTGTCTGCTCCTACGTGGGTGTGAAGGGCTAAGAGGACACAAGGGGGTTTCTCTACATCCTGGTTATGATGTGCGTGTGAGAGTACATGCATAGAAAGGCAGCTTATCCTCTTCATTGGAGGCAAAAGCAAAAACTAACGTAGAAAATATGCTTTATCTCTTAAGTGGTGGCTCTGCTGATGACAGTAGCTTCCTCCTAGCCTGCCCCAGCCCTCAGAGCTGGATGTGTATTAGGTAAGAGTGTGCATACTATCATTCTAAATTACTGTTGGAGCCATAACAGAAAGCTTATCAATCACTATCTTGCAATGGTACTGATCATTCTGAATTCCTCATAGTCCTATGAAAAACTGGGCTAAAGGGAAGCAATTTTATATTTTTTACATTATTTTTAAGCATTTAGGTTTCAAGGCATAAAAAGCATAAAAATTAGCACATAGTAATTAAGTATAAGTAAGGCTTCTGAGTACCCCGAGTTATTTAGTCTTCCATAAGAGACTGGAATTAAGTCTTCCAAGGTCACCCAATACCAGCACTGGACACACTGCAGTACCCCATAAAATTCTAAAAATACAGATATTACTAAAGCATGGCTCTTTTACATGCTTCCTTAAAGTTGTTCTCCAATGGCTAAAATGGATGTACGTATGAATAAAGGAAAAAGAGTGTGTGTGTGTGTGTGAAATGCCTTTTAACTTTTCCCCTCAGTCAGATAAAAAACAAGGTAGCAAATGTAATTCAGTCACTAGCAATAAAACCATGACAATAACATACTGACCCTGCTGCTATCCTGCTGCAATGAAGAACTCCTGCTCCTGACAAGGGGTGGTAGCACTGATTGGTAATCACAAAAAGGATGCACCTCATATACTGTAATTCTATCACACATTCTCACCTTGTAAAACAGCAGAATATATCCAGTCTCCTGTCTTCCCGACGATAAAGGTCCATGCTCAGGATAGCAGGAAAAATCAGCAAAACCATAGCAAAGTTGAATACCACCACAACTGCTGCCTAGAGATCAATCATAAGAGAAGTGAAGTCATTACTAAGCTTCATTTATGGCATTGGCTTTACAAAGCATAAAGCCTCCTTTCAATTCTCACCCATCCACCCATTTATCATGTTTACTCATGAGACCCTTTCAAGCTTTTCCCTGAGGTAACTGGGAGGTATATTTTTACATCCCAGTTTCATTATGGTAGGCCTACTGTAGTTAATTAATTTCTTTTAATATTAACCTTCATATTATTTTAATGTCTCTATACCTAGAGATGTGGTGGCACCAAGATTTTTAAAGTGGAAAAAACAAGAGTCGTCAATAAATTACATTTTTATATGAGATTCTGCCCTATTTAGAGTCTCACCATACAAAAAGATGGAAGCAAAAGCAAACCTGGAACTAGGACTGAAGTTCTCACATTTAAGGGATCTGAAGTAATTTAAGTACCACAATAACATTAAAGCACATTATTAAATCAGTAATGAAATAAAGGTTTAATTACATTTTAATGAAACCGCTCTATTTAGCAAAACACTATGCATTTGATGTACTTAAAGTCTAGCAAAAAAGAGTAAAATTTTGGGATTATCTGTTGAACTCTCCTGCTTGTGTTTAACAGAACTTGATTAATGAGCCAGTCTACCAAAATGAGTCTAAAATTGGAACAAGAATAGTCAAGTTAATTTGAAAAGTGATCGTTATTTAAAGAAAAACAACAACCCCCCCTTCAAACCATAACCCTTTCCTACACAGAGATTCCCAGAGAATCTCTATAAACATATGTGGTGCAGAATCTATCATTATTGTTAATGGTATTTATTTGCAATAAAACACAGCTAAGATCACTAGCCTTACAAAGGGAAAACTTGGGCACAGATGGGTTTGGAAGACAGTAGTAGAATAGTAAAGATAAGGATAAGTCATTGAGGTATTTTTTTTTCCCCAAAAAATGGAAAAAAAATAGTTGAGCCATCAACAGATAAAAAAAAAGGAAACCCTTCTATTTTACTCATTATATAATCACTAGGCATCTCTATAGTAGCCCAGTTTCAGGCTGAGGAAAACATATAAATTATCAAGTGCCTCCACCTGTAACTTCTGAAGTAAACACCACTTGGGTTCAAACAATCAAAAAAAGGACTAAAACTGGATTACACAAATTAAGTGCCTGATGTAAATGAGCCTTCCTTTTTCCAACACAGATCAATGGCTGCTTTTGATGTTGAAAATCAGCCCTTAAAATTGGCAACTCAAAAGATGAGATATTCAAAATTTATGTTTTAAAAATGCTCAACTTATGTGACCCTAAATAATGCAATTTTGTATTTTTGTGTCTCTTATCTGTGAAAATCAAAGTAGTAACCTACTGAATGATTTTTAGGGTTTTGAAGCTGTAAAGTATAATAAAAAGACTATTCTTGTTTTTACTTTTCTGAGAATGACAGAATCAGTTATGTATGTAAACATTTTACAGTTATTTCAATCATAAATATATTGTACACAAAAGTAGTTCTTACTGATGTTTCTCTTTTGTTGTCTCCAGCCTGCTTAAAGCAAGATTTTGGTCCTGCTGATTGGCTGGAGACATAACTAATAAAACAGTTTATCTAGTGTTTAAAGCCTAATTAGCATTTAATCATTACTTCAATCTTTGAGAGAAAAGATCCCATGACCATTTCATGATATATGAATATCGACACAGAAAGGTATGTATGGTCATAGACAAGACTTCAAAGTTAAGTGATTTCTTTTTGACTGAATCTGTCAGGAAAACAAACAGCTGCTGTTGCAAGCAAGGTGTATGTTGCACCTAGTTCATACAACCGCTCTCTTATCGCTGCTAAACCAGTGAAAATTGAATCACCCATAAATCATGAGTAATTAATTGTGTTTAACCAAGAGCTTCCATCAAGGATCAGCTATGAATTGCTGAGATTTGGAAAAATCAGCTGAGACCTGGTCTAAGAATTCTTATACCTCTCAGCATGCCTGAAAAACTAACTGAAGTCCTCTAGTTCTGCTCACTTCTATAAACACTTCCTGCCTTATCAGTTCTTTGTAGACCCCAGCGACCTTGAATCCCAAATGTCGCTAAACCCAAAAACTAATACTTAAATGCATGGCAGAGATGCCATTAGTTCTATTTACATTTGATTTTTAAAGGAGAATTGAAAGTATCCCAGAAACACATAGTAAATCTACCTATAAACATGGCATCTCTTTTTAGAGCAACTAGATTTTCCATTGTGCCATACTGGTGTTGATGTTCTGATCCTGCAAGTCAAATATTTCTAAACAAGCCTCTCTATCCTGACTTGTATTTCAATGGATTCCTATAGCTTAACACCACACTTCCTATATATATATTATACTTTCTCTCACTCACCCTCCACCCCAACATCTCAAGGACATAACGTTTCAGTTTTCACAATTAAATACAGAAAATATTGTTTGTATATCAATTCAAATTTGTTGTCTCATCAAAAAACCCCCCGTGAACTGATAAGGTGCAGTGTGCCTTCCAGTTCCTGCTGTACATCCCTAACTCCAGGGGCACTTGGAAGTGAGTGAGACAAGGGAAGGAGAAGTGGTTTGAGATTCAGATTAGTAAGGGGGGAAGGAAGAACTGTTGAGGAGTGACTGAATCTCTGACTTGATGCATCAGCCACCACCTTCCCTCCCCAATACTATTTAGAAGTCTGGTGGCTGGGAATGGGAACATATGAAAAAATGTGATCTTAATCTTGGCAATATCTGCAATCTGCAATGGTGACATTGATTAGAAAAGCACCAACAAAAGTCTGTGGTAGTAGATCTCCCAATGTACAGGCAATCTGCTAGCAGCACCTGAGCTGAGAGCAAGCAGAGGATTTCTGGGAACAGGCAGGGCATCTTCTTTCACACTTTCAGAGAGGAATGGTCAAATAGGAGAGGAAAAGAACTCAAGCCTTTTCCTTGAAAAATCAATAAAGGCAAGATTAGTACTAGAGCAGGAAAAAAAATGGGGCTTACTCAAAGGTGTTAACTGAAGGAGTTCAGTGAAATGAGAATATCAGAGAGAAGTAAAAAAAAAATAAATCCATTAAGCAGACAAAACTTGATTACTTTCTGAGAAACATGCTATGATTTTGCATTTTTTAATAATGCACAGCCTAAAATATTATTGCTGTTGCTGCAACTGTTAACTGAAACAAAAGAATGACAGTCTGTGTTGAAGGCAGCAAGGAAGAAGCGAGCCAGGATGACAGACTGAGGCCCTGACAAAGGTATATGCTGCTATTTGCCATTCTTGGCAGCCCATCCAAGGAGACTGGGTATGCTGTATAGCCAGAGGTGCTGAACAGATTAGGAGGTCTGTCAGGGAAACTTCCACACTACGCTGCCTATCTGCAGCTCCCTCCTGACAACATACCGACTCAGATTTTCCCCGCCTCTTCTCCTTAGGCTTTATTTTTTGCTTGTTAAATATCCATATCAGAAGCAGGGAAAGATAAAAGACTTGGGTAAGAGGGTAAGAGGAAGGAGACAGACCACTTCAGCAGAGCAAGAAAATGAGTGAGCTTAAAAACTTATATTCTTTCTCTCCCCAAACCTACCACCACCACCTGGTAATCACTTTTATATTTAGGAAAAAAAGTTATCATTCCTACTATGAGGAAAATAAAGTTACTGCTAAAACTTATTGGGTGTGATAGGTTGACCCTGCCTGGATGCCAGGTGCCCACCAAAGCCTCTCTATCACTCCCCTCCTCAGCTGGACAGGGGAGAGAAAATATAACAAAAGGCTCATGGGTTGAGATAAGGACAGGGAGAGATCATTCACCAATTACTGTCAGGGGCAAAACAGACTCGACTTGGGGAAATTAGCTTAATTTATTACGAATCCAATCAGAGTAAGGTGATGAGAAAATAAAAACTAAATCTTAAAACACCTTCCCCCCACCCCTCCCTTCTTCCCAGGCTCAACTTTACTCCCAGTTTCTCTACCTCCTCCCCCCGAGCAGCGCAGGGGAACGGGGAATGGGGGTTGCAGTCAGTTCATCACTAATTGTTTCTGCCGCTCCTTCCTCCTCAGGGAGAGGACTCCTCACACTCTTCCCCTGCTCCAGTGTGGGGTCCCTCCCACAGGAGACAGTCCTCCACAAACTTCTCCAATGTGAGTCCTTCCCACAGGCTACAGTTCTTCACGAACTGCTCCAGCATGGGTCCTTTTCCACGGGGTGCAGTCCTTCAGGAAGAGACTGCTGCAGCATGGGTCCCCCACGGGTCCACAGGTCCTGCCAGCAAACCTGCTCCAGCGTGGGCTCCTCTCTCTCCATGGGTCCACAGGTCCTGCCAGGAGCCTGCTTCAGCATGGGCTTCCCATGGGGTCACAGCCTCCTTCGGGCATATCCACCTGTTCTGTCATGGGGTCCTCCACAGGCTGCAGGTGGATATCTGCTCCACTGTGGACCTCCATGGGCTGCAGGGGGACAGCCTGCCTCACCATGGTCTTCACCAGGGGCTGCAAGGGGAATCTCTGCTCTGGTGCCTGGAGCACCTCCTCCCCCTCCTTCTTCACTGACCTTGGTGTCTGCAGAGTTGTTCCTCTCACATATTCTCACTCCTCTCTCTGACTGCAAATGCGCAGGTTTGTTTCCCTCCCTTCTTCAATATGTTATCACAGAGGCACTACCAGCATTGCTGATTGGCTCGGCCTTGGCCAGTGGTGGTTCCGTCTTGGAGCTGGCTGGCATTGGCTCTATTGGACATAGGGGAAGCTTCTAGCAGCTTCTCACAGAAGCCACCCCTGTAGCCCCTCTGCTACCAAAACCTTGCCATGCAAACCCAATACCCTGGGCAAAGTTCCACCCTTATTCATTAGTGAGTCTATACCATTCCTCTGCTGTTAGGGGACAAAATTTCTTGTGCAAGTAAGAAGTTAGGTGGATTTTTATGAAGCTCTGTCTTCTCTTTCCAGGGCAGAGTTTATACCATAAGGGTGTCTGAATATTCTGTCTGAGGAAAGAATTAATAAGTGGTACTTATACTCTGCCATGCCTCCTTCATTTATACTCAAAAGAAAATGCTACATGTAAGACATTTCTACAGCAAATTTCAAAAAACTTTCAGGGGATTTCTTAGTCAACCCTTCTGATTTTAAGAAATGCAAAACATCTGAAAACTCAGGACCTACTCCTTCAAAGTCCTGATCACTCTCTTACAGGTGATTCTTGTGACTGAGTACTTGGGATACATTCAGCATCTCAAAATCTAAAGCCCCTTAAATAAGGGGTTAATAAGATCAGCATATGATAAAAAAAAAGGAAACGGCTAAAGAGCTAAAACAGTCCTTCTCCCCATAAGGGAATTAATTAAAAAAAACCCCTCACTTAAAGAAATGGAAAATGGTGATTTTAAAGCTTAGCAAGAGCTAACCCACTTTGTTGAGTTAACCCTAGAAAATTCCTATGACAGCAGCAAACTTTCAGTGTTTAAGTTCCATAAAGTAACTGAAAAACTCACAGGTATCAATAAACTGCATTAGCTGATGGAACAGAAGCTGAAAACAGAAAGCACTGATATGCAAAACATTAGTTTCTAAGTAAAAGTTGGGCTCCCACATGCAAGGCTCGTCAGGAAACCATTTATTCTCCCTGGCAGCTGGGTTATTTTACAGATACTGGTCCTCAAAAGTTATGGAAACTTTGACAATTATCTTGCAATATCTTAAGGAAAGAAATGAAGAGCAAAATAAGGTCAAGAACAATCCTTTTTTTAAGCCTATCTGTTAAAAATTCACTGTCTAGATGAGAAGGAAGCATCTGTGAAAAGTAAACTGCAGTATTTCATTGCTTTCTAAGTTTTGCTAGAAAGCTATCAAAGATGACAAGGAATTCTTGTTTAAACAAGCCTGAGTAAGAGGGACAGGGAGGAAGAAGACTGTGAATAAAGAAATCCATATATACAGACCACCCACCAAAATCTGCCATGGTTATCTGATTCTGAATGTTATGATTAAATGCATTACTTGGTTTTGATTACACATGGTGAAGCTAGACAATGCAAGTAATAGATGTTCCTTTCTAACAATAAGGGATGTAATTTCAGTGGTTCCTAACTTATATACACAGATTGCTCTAGTACCAATAAATCCTCAGTATGGGTCTCTGGTTGATCTTTTTGCACATTTCTCCATCTCTCATATACATATAAAGGGTTACTATGTGCAAGGAAAGACAGATTACAGATGCATCTGAGAAAAGACTGAGCCACTCAAACATTCATTTCTGGACACCCAAATGCACCTAGACATAGATTCCATGTTAATCACTTCCTTAAAAATCATAGAATCATGGAATGCTTTGGGATGGAAGGGACCTTTAAAGGTCATCTCGTCCATCCCCCCCTGTAATGGGCAGGGACATCTTCCTTATCTCTAGCCTGAATCTACCCTCTTTTAGTTTAAAACCATTACCCCTTGTCCTGTCACTACAGGCCCTGGTAAAAAGTCTGTCCCCATCTTTCTTAGAAGCCCCCTTTAAGTACTGAAAGACCACAATAAGGTCTCCCCGGAGCCTTCTCTTCTCCAGGCCGAACAACCCCAACTGTCTCAGCCTTTCCTCATAGCAGAGGTGTTCCAACCCTCTGATCATTTCTGTGGCCCTCCTCTGGACCCGCTCCAACAGGTCCATGTCCTTCCTATACTGAGGACCCCAGAGCTGGACACAGTACTCCAGGTGGGGTCTCACCAGAGCAGAGTAGAGGGGCAGAATCACCTCCCTTGACCTGCTGGCCACACTTCTTTTGATGCAGCCCAGGATACGGTTGGCTTTCTGGGCTGCGAGAGCACATTGCTGGCTCATGTCCAGCTTTTCATTACCAGTACCCGCAAGTCCTTCTCCTCAGGGCTGCTCTCAATCCCTTCATCCCCCAGCCTGTATGGATACCGGGGATTGCCCCGACCCAGGTGCAAGACCTTGCACTTGGCTTTGTTGAACCTCATGAGGTTCACACAGGCCCACCTCTCCAGCTTGTCCAGGTCCCTCTGGATGGCATCCCATCCCTATAACCCAAATAACTTGGATCATTATGTCATTCTGAATAATATGTTATTCTGAATAATATCAACATGTTCATACATGGATATGTTGAAATCTCATCAGAAACTTTGTGTTTCGTTTTGCTTTTTGAAAGCACCATGCATTTGACAATGTGGGCTTCCTTTTCTGAATTTCTGCTGATTCAGTTTACAGCAAGTCATAACACATGGCAGCAGGCAAAAAACCAGAATTTTAAAAAAAGATAAATTTAATTTATACTCAAATTACAGTAAGAATTACAGCTGTTCTCTCCACAGATATTCCAAAGGCAACCTATCATGTTCTGATGTGAAAAGTGAGAACAGACTGAGCAAAATTTGATCAAAGAAAGCAGCACAGCAATGTGACTAGGATAAAATGACCCATCTCTGTTGGGTTCTTATTAGGAGAGTGGCATTAGGCTGAAGTAGCTTCTATAAAGGACAGTCACTGCAAAGCCAGACAATGGGAAAATAGGACCTCTCTTCTGATTCCTAGTGAAGATCTCCAGTATCTTTTTTGCTGCTTAAGATATGTTAGATGTTTGAGTGTGGGCCACAGATTATAGAACAAAATCATAGAATCATAGAACTATTTAGATTGCAAAAGACCCTTAAGATCATCAAGTCCAACCATTAACCCAGCACTGCCAAGTCCACCACTAAACCATGTCCCTAAGCGCCATGTCTACACATCTTTTAAATGCCTCCAGGTATGAGGACTCAACCACTTCCCTAGGCAGCCTGTGCCAATGCCTGACAACCCTTCCAGTGAAGAAGTTTTTCCTAACATCCAACCTAAACCTCCCCTGGTGCAACTTGAGGCCATTTCCTCTTGTCCTATCACTTGTTACATGGCAGAAGAGACCGACCCCCACCTCGCTACAACCTCCTTTCAGGTAGTTGTAGAGAGCGATAAATAAGGTCTCCCCTCAGCCTCCTCTTCTCCAGACTAAACAACCCCAGCTCCCTCAGCCGCTCCTCATAAGACTTGTTCTCTAGACCCTTCACCAGCTTCGTTGTTCTTCTTTGGATGCGCTGCAGCACCTCAATGTTCTTTCTCGTAGTGAGAGGCCCAAAACTGAACACAGTACTCGAGGTACAGCCTCACCAGTGCCAAGTACAGGGGCACCATCACCTCCCTGGTCCTGCTGGCCACACTATTCCTGATACAGGCCAGGATGCCATTGGCCCTCTTGGCCACCTGAGCACACTGCTGGCTCATGTTCAGGCAGCTGTCGACCAACACCCCCAGGTCCTTTTCCGCCAGGCAGCTCTCCAGCCACTCCTCCCCAAGCCTGTAGCATTGCATGGGGTTGTTGTGACCCAAGTGCAGGAACCAGCACTTAGCCTTGTTGAACCTCATACAGTTGGCCTCGGCCCATCAATCCAGCCTGTCCAGATCCCTCTGTAGAGCCTTCCTACACTCCCAACCAACTTGGTGTCGCCTGCAAACTTCCTGAGGGTCCACTCGATCCCCTCGTCCAGATCATCAATGAAGATGTTGAACAGGACCGGCCCCAACACTGAGCCCTGGGGAACACCACTTGTGACTGGCCGCCAACTGGATTTAATTCCATTCACCATGACTCTTTGGGCCCAGCCATCCAGCCAGTTTTTTAACCAGCAAAGCACGTGCCCATCCAAGCCATGATCAGCCAGTTTCTCCAGGAGAATGCTGTGGGAGACAGTGTCAAAGGCTTTACTAAAGTCCAGGTAGACAACATCCACAGCCTTTCCCTCATCCACTAAGTGGGTCACCTTGTCATAGAAGGAGATCAGGTTAGTCAAGCAGGACCTGCTTTTCATAAACCCATGCTGACTGGGCCTCATCACCTGGGTGTCCTGTATGTGCCACGTGATGGCACTCAAGATGATCTGCTCCATAACCTTCCCCATAACCTTCCCCAGCACCAAGGTCAGGCTGACAGGCCTCTAGTTTCCCGGAAACTCCTTCCGGCCCTTCTTGTAGATGGGCATCACATTTGCTAACCTCCAGTCAACTGGGACCTCCCTGGTTAGCCAGGACTGCTGATAGATGATGGAAAGTGGCTTGGTGAGCACTTCTGCCAGCTCCCTCAATAACCTTGGGTGGATCCCATCCGGCCCCATAAACTTGTGTGTGTGTCTAAGTGGTGTAGCAGGTCGCTAACCATTTCCCCTTGGATTATGGGGGCTTCATTCTGCTCCATTCTCTGTCTTCCAGCTCAGCGGGCTGGGTACCCTGAGATTTAGATGACATAAATCACTTCTTCCAAAAAAAGTGTTACACTTCAAAAATATTTCACACACTCAAACTGGTCTTTGCCATTATATAAAAGAATTCACTGTCATATCCCCTGTAAGAACAGAGAACTATCTAGGTTTTTGCAAGTCAGCAGAACTAAATACTGCTAACTATTCAGGACTAAAGCTCTAGTTTAAGATGCCACAGATATCTCCTCAACTATGCAGCAAACCAATGCCTTTGTTCGCCTTTATTTTCTTTGTTATTCACTACCAAATTGCCTATTGAGAAGAAAATGGTAAACAAGCTACTAATATTGGTCATGTAGCTGCAATCATGAACACTTTATCATTTAATAGCTTAATGCATGCATGCTTAAATTGCTGAAAACAGCAATAATTGCCTCAGGTATTAAGAAAAAATTCAGCCCTTGCTTCTTCTGGGTAGGTCAGGGGCTCAAGGAGAATTAAAAATGACTGGAGAGCCAGGCTATAGCAGAGGAAAAATGACTACTGAAAAAGTAGTTTTCCTGCTCTGCACCAAGGTCAGCCAATGCTGTAAATCGCTTCTGTGTTAAAAACGTGTCAGAGGAGAACTTCCCAGAGCTTTCTTCAAAGAGCCCTTGCTTTCAAAAGAAGCTTTCTTCAGCATCCTTAATATTTTGTCTTCCTGAAGGTATATTATCACAAAAAAAAAAAAGACAGAGAGAAAGGAAGAGAAAGCAATACATGCTTCAGCACAGAAAATTCACATTTTCTCTCAAAACAGAACAGAACAGAAAATTCTCGATGAAGTTTTCTCCAACTTTTTGCTAAAATTACATTGGAAACAAGTCAGTACAAACTGCTGCAGTAATAATTAATGTGGCAAATGCATTCTCGCTGCTGTCGTTGCACTTTGGTTATGGTTTGTAATAGCAGCAAATTGGACAAACCTCAATGAAAGGATTAAATTCCTACTTAGGAATGCGATGATGTAAACTAGAGTACAGTCTACTGGTCTAGACTGCCTTAAGGATTCAAATCTTGCTGGAGACTTGTTTCTGCTTAGTTGCATGCTTCTTGGTTTTTGCATTCAACCTGGTTGTGATGGGGCAGAATATTCTTTCACCCGCCAACAGGGTGTGAGAGACTCAAGATGTGAGAAACAGAAGGAGCAGAATCAAGGGGAGAGAGCAGTTGGTTATCACCAAGAACTATGGTAAACAGTGATCACATATTGGTTCAGTGAACTGCAGAAGCACTGAACATGGACTTTAACACTACCACTAACAGTTATCATTCGCTTTCCACGATGACACCATCTACAAGAGCTAACAAAACAACATAAAAACTTACTTGGAGTGAAAATGCTCGTAAAGCAGGAATAGGGATTAAGGCAGCCATAAAGAAAGCAGTAACATTGCTGATAGATGTAAGGGCTACGCTTGCTCCTGTTCGCTTCAAACATTCACCTGTTCTGTCCTGCAAAACAAATGACGTATTGTACAAGCCAAGTGAATAATGTGATGTCTTGCAAATGAAGGGGTCATCCTACAGATATAACATGGTAACAATGAAAACTATTACAAGGAAATTCTGAATACAAGTGTGCATTTGAGAGTATGTAAGAATAAACAATATACTAAGTATGCTGACCAGGAGAAAAGCAGATGACATATGAAGTGCTTACATTTTTTGAGGGTAGCAAACATTATCAAAGCTGACACTGGCTTCAAAAGTCAAAGCTAAATGGATGCTGACATTATATCAAATACATCAGTTATTAAGTAGGATGCATTTTGTGTCAGTGCAGTCACTTGGTGTTCTCAATATTTTTCAGACAAAATAAGCATGCATTAACAGCGTAGATGCATAATGTCTTGAAGAAGCATGTAAGAAAAAAACCAGAAATCCCAGGAATCGCACAAAAAAACAGAGAGAATCAAACACAGGACCCTTTCCCAATGCAGTAGGTTATTTTGAAGCATATGGAGGTTATAGCACAATGAGTTTGTAGTGCCTGCATGCTGAACCAGCTGGAAAGAGCACATGGAAGACATTGCTTGTACAAAACAAAACTGGCAAATATATATTGTTTTTAAATGATTTGTACTTTGGATATGAAACTTTGGACGGAGAATAAAAAGGAAAAGATTATAAAAGTGAGGAGGATCTTAGATTTCATAATGTGAATAATGTGAATATCATGGTCAATTATAAATAAAAGGAAAGAAAACCAGGCCCTAGGACAAAGATCTTTAGAACAAAAGCTTTTAAAAAAAAAATCATTACTAACCAATTCTAGGTATAATATATTTTCCTATATGAGGCTTTTTCTTTTATTTTATTCTTTTATTTTCTCCCAACTCCCCATTTTGTCATTACCTCAAATGGAATCCTCTTATTCTGCCCTGTTTCACTAAATGCATGTACCAGAAGGAATACGTCATCTACACCAACTCCAAGAGCAAGAAAAGGCAAAACCTTGGGGGAGAAACAAAACAAGCAAAAAACCAAGAAAGTTTTTATATTATTCTTATGATCTGCCATGCAGCTAGTCATTAGATGGCTAATCAAAATAACCTTTACACTACACTCTGAACACAAATCCAAGATTAAAATGAAAATCAATAGGATGCAATACAGATATTAACTTTTATTCTGAAAGACTGCTGAGGAACTTGCAGTATACCATTTACAGGTACAAAACCTCACTAAAAGTAATTCAAGTTTTTGGTAGGCAAAGAATATCAGACAATATTTCAAGATATTTTCAAAATATTTTCAGGAGTTGAATATCCTGATATATTCAGATGTAAAGAAAAAACTTGCAGCTTCTTATGTACAATGAGATGCTTGCACTCATATTGGGACACAGAAAAACAAATATCCTAGAATCTACCTAATTAAACAAACTGCAGGATATCTGCCTTTTTCTTTAAAATCATTTGGCAGCACATTCTCTTAATTTCTCACAGCACAAGCTACTAGATAGGAGAAAGACACAAGTAAAACCTAAAAATCAAAATACTTTCTCAGCTTTTGTTTTTCCTCAAAGATTGATTCAGATGTGTTCATTTACTAACAAAGTTCTTGTAATTTAGCAGCAGACTACTTGTGGCTCATTAATACCTGAGTTGTGGCAGCATTAAAGGAAATTCCAATCAATGAGCACAGACCCAATCCTGCAGCCACTGAGAGAGCAACCAAGATGACTCCTGCCAGCCCCACAGCAGCCTGAGACTTGGCACAGTCCCACCGCAGCATTGTTAAACAGGCGTAGGCAAGCTGAAAGCAGAGCAGGGATTGGATTAGAATGGATCCTTCTCTATCGGCTATCTCCCCCCAACAACATACACAGCTTACAAGCGTTTTTAAAAAGAACAGACACATCAGAGATGTTACATAGAGGAATAGGTGACAACTCTGAGGCAAATGTTTACAAACTGCAATTTTTATTTTAAGTATTCTGAAAATGTTCTGGACTGTTGACTGGTAATAACAAGGCAGCCATTTGAGCCCTGCTATACTACTGGAGTCAATTAAGTAAACAGAATTTATTTTCTTACCATTAGTAAGTAGCCACTAGCTACTCTGATAACACTGACATCAGAAAATGACTTTAGAATGTCATCCAGGGTAGTTGTAGTAAAGGAAAGCACCTTCTGAGTAGAGTTTTGTGCAACACTTTGATGAACAACCTATGGAAAGAAAAATAAAACTTAGTGTGGCTAAAAAAAAAGCCCATTATCATCTTCTACAGCACATATCTGAAATCAACTACTTTTGCCTTAATGTTCCTGTTAAAGCACACACCCTATACAAGAGATTTCACTGATGCTACATGAAATAAATATTTTTGTTAATTATTTCCTGCAAGCTACTGATTATCAAACAAGAATTTGCACCCTTCAGGAAAGGCCACTGCATTCACAGCTCATTCAAAACATTTAACTTAACTCCTGAAATGTAAAGGAGGTTTCTTCTTTCCATAACTCTGCCATTGATTTGCTGTTGTATGAGTTTCGCCTTTAATCCAAGGTCCAGCAAACAGTAAAACCTTCATGGCTTCTCATATGTGAATAAGCAAGCAGCTTCTTAATTAAAAAAAGAAGAAATCAGCCTTTTAAAATAGTCTGTTACGGCGCAAGGATAACTTTAAAACCAGGAGACAACACTCAATTCTAGTTTAAGCATCTTCCTTGAGAAAATACTATAAAAAGCCACGACTAAAGGCAGTGGATATTAGTAAAACTTTATAGCAAGATATCTAGGTTATTTTCAATTTTACCTCAACATACATCCGCTGCCAGGCTTCCAGAATTGCTGCTGCCTTATCCTCACTCCAGTTGATATGTGAAACATATTCATACCCCTTAAAGTGCTCATACATTTGCTTAGGAGTCATTAACTGAAACATGGTTTGCAAAGCCTGGGCACTGTAACAGGGAGAGGAGAGAGAGGAGAAAGAGGCATAAAATAAGCATTTTCAGGAAATGATTTTTCACTGCATAAAGGCTCAAATGAGAGCCTAATAGGAGCTTGCACAAGTTCTTGATTTTATAGGCCACATGTTGACATTAAAATTGAACAGAGTATAATTATTCTACTGTGTATCTGGTACAGCTGTACTGGTCTATACAGTATTGAGGCTAAGTCTGTTTTCACTGAAGTTAGTGAGAGTTTTTGCCATTATTTTCAATAGGATCAGTTTCAAGAGCAAAGAATGTAACCCTACAAATCAGTTATAAAGGTCATGACTGACAAATTGTTATGAAGAGGACACAGGAACAGTTATTCCTATGAGATCTTGCAATGCTGTTGGCAATTTGTCATTTGAAGACCTCAGTCTTTTTCATCCCTTGGAGAGAAATCATAGAATCATAGTTGCCTACCAGGGTTAAACCACGACACCCAGTCATCACACAATAAAATGCTTTGGTGCATCTTAAGTGAGAAGCACTCGGAAAACCAAAACTGTTCGCTTCTAGTATACATTTGCACAACACTGATCATAGAATCATAGAATGGCTTGAGTTGGAAGGGACCTTAAAGATCATCTGGTTCCAACCCCCCTGCCATAGGCAGAGACACCTTCCACTAGACCAGGTTGCTCAAAGCCCCATCCAATCTGGCCTTGAACACTTCCAGGGAGGGGGCATCCACAACTTCTCTGGGCAACCTGTGCCAGACTAAACTCCTGACACTTGACAAGCAGCAAAGAATACACAAAAGGCAATAATTATCCATCATAAATTTCCACAGTATGTAACTGTATCCAACAATTTTAGAAGCTTAAGGAACTATTTTATTTTTCACCAAGAATAAAGTCCTTGGCTATTTGTTAGAAGACACTTCTGTGCACTTTTTCAGAATAAATCAAAATTAGTAAGAAATTAAATTTCAATATTTAGTGTCAATGTAAAAAACCATCAAAATCCATATCAAAAGTTCTAGTAAAAATTACCTGTATTAAATATGCAAGAATTATACTTCTTTTAGTTTAATAGAAATTTGGATTCAGTGTATACATCTAAATAATGTTTTTATATGTCCTATTTTTTTTAACACAGTTCTATTTCAAGGGGTTTCCCCCCTGAAGTCCAGTGTTCCATGACTTCTTCAAGAAGTCTGAAACAAAGGGTTTTATTTCATCAGTCAAAAAAGTATTCAAGATACAGTGACATAAAGAATATACTTTTCTCTGTATTGACCCTAAACAAACAGTTCAATGGAGATTTGTGGGCACATTACCAAAGTTATTTTTCCCCCTTTTTTCCTTTGATCGTATTTCAAAAACCCAAAGTTGTTCAGTGTTTTAAATACTGTTCAATGCTTTATACATACACTCTAAACAACAAAGTTGCCAGGAAAAAAATTATTTCTGAGCAATATACACTATCATTCTTAGGTTAGAAGCAGGCAGCAATGACACCTCCTTTAATTTAAACAACTGTCTAATCACTCTTTTAAATTCTGTCCTCATCAGGGATGTCCTCCTAGATCAGGGTTCATAATACACATCATTCACAGATTCTGAAAGGCAGTTGATTTTGCATGATCTGGCCCCCTGCCAAAAAAACCCCAAACCCTAACAAAGAAAAATTTTAAAATTTTCTGTAAACATTTGTTTGCTTACCTGACAAGTTTACCAGAACTATTCTTGACTGTACCGCCTATAATCAATTCCTCCTGCCAATGCATGTATTTTCTTGACAGTCCATAGCATCCACCACTCAAAACAAGAGCCACATCAAGAGGCTAGAAAAAAATTTTAAAGAAGCAATTCATCAGTTGCACAGCTTCAGACAAACTCATATCCTAAATCAACACCTAGTGTACTGAAATAACAGCTATTGAAGATCATCTAGGAAGTCTACAAAGAGAAATGTGTTCAACAAATGGAGTAGACAAACTAGCCCGATACTTGTTCACCAGACAGCAACTTCTCCAAAGCCTAGTGTGACTGAGAAAGGGATATATAAAGTTAGGTCAACGAAACAGGCCCTACTTGAAGGAAGACCTTGCTGCAGTGTCAGTGTACAGCGGCAGCCGTATTCCAGGAGTGACTGCATCTGCCTGAGGCATGTTGCCTGCCGAAATGGTGTGTCACCACATTGCCACACCCAGCCAGTAGCTGAGAACTGTAATCTCACTCTAAATATGTGTGATTAATATTGCATCACAGGCTGAGGGAAAGTTAGTGACTCTGGGCTAATGGTATATAATAGGAACCGAATAATGAAATCACCGAAGAACATAAAATATATATTATTTGGAAGGGAATGGTACCCTTTTCTCTCACCACACATACAGAGCCTCCCTTGAAAAGATCTACACAAAGATAAGCAAACTTACTTTGGTGGAATTTTTGTTGGGAGCTGTGATTGGGCAATCAGGATCAGCAGGATTCAGACAAGGTCGATCCATATAACCATGACCAACCTCTGCTTTATTCAGCATTTCTTCCCAGCTCTCCACTTGGTAGTTTATTTTCTTTAACTCTTCTAAGAATTCTAAGGGGTCAAAGTTGATCCACTGCAAAGGAGGTTTCCCTCTGTAAAAGAAATCAGGGAAGAATGACAAAAAAAGACAAAATAAGTACTGAAACATAATTTTTTAATTTGTATTTGCACAAATGATGAAGTTGTTTTCTGTTACAAGCTATAACCCTTTCTGGTAAGGGTGTTTCATAAAATGAAATGCATGTTTTAATTATATTTATGTATACTTTTCCTGTAACCCTGTGGTGATTTTAACAAAAATAGTCAGTACTTACATACCAATTTACTATATGAAAGGGAATATTCACATGTTAAAAACACTTTCATTTACAAACCAAGTAAAACAAACTATCAAGCACCTAAATAACAAAAAAGCAGCCAACTGTTGCTTCAAAGAATTTGGAGGGAGGGGAGAGGGAAAGAAGGGAGGAGGCTGAGGAAAGAAATCCTTTCACATAGTATCAGATTACTTCCTGCTAGTCTAATAATCATCTTGCAAATGTAACCAATCAATATAGCTGATCTTTGTTTATCTATAACAATTCTGTGCTCCTGCAAATGCCCTGGCTGCTTGACTATCAACCATCAAGCTTTCCTGCTACCATGGCTGTCATTGCTATCACTGTCACGTCTCCCACCCCCCACTTTTGGATTTGTGATGTTGACAGACTACAAAGGCTTTTGGCTGCCTTATTCTGTGATTCAAACCACACTGTATCTGCTTAAGCAGGCATAATTCTTTATTTGAAATCTCCCAACCAGAAAATGCAACCCCCCTTATTTCCCTATCTAAAACTGTACACTAAACGTTAGGAGATAGCTATTGCAAATTGCTTTCACAGAGACATGCAAACCAGGACAGAAACAATAACTCAAATGATAACTCTTACATAATTAACAGAAAATGACTGCACAGATTAACAATTAACTCTTTGAATGATCCAGGGCATATAATATCACATTTGCAAATTGTAAGAAACCACCCACAAAATATGTATTTGGTTTCTTTAATGATCTCATAAGCAAAGGATTTGAGTTTTATTTCTTAGGAAGACTTGAGTTTTTACTCAAGAGACATACATTTTCCAGTCAATGTTTTTGTAGTTTGGGGGGGAGGGAATAAAAAAAAAAAGGGGGAAAAAGTTTATTTCAAAAAAAGCATACAATTTAAAAAGCCTGAATTCAGAATTTATATTTCCTTTTGCATGCTAGCAGAACAAGAAAAGTAATGACACAGGACTTAAATTGATGCATCTTTTAGAAACAGAAAAATTTTTGTTCAATTAAAAAAAAAATCTATGTGCATTTTCTGCAAAGACACTACAACTTATTTTTAATTTTTTGGTTAAACCAGAATCTGAATAAGCAATGGGATGCAACTCAAAATCATGCATCATTTTATTATTAAAATCAGACAGACTGTAAAGTTATAAAAACAGCATGCTTACAATAGATAGGCAGTTCCTGACTGTAGCTTTGCTCCCTCCCAGAAGCAGTCCAAAGGAGTGATAATTAAACAAGGATAAAGATATTCTATGATCTGTCAAAGTCAGAAAGGGGAAAAAAACACAGTTAGTCTACAATATAATCTAAACAACACAAGCTGAATCATGAGGATATAAAATGTTTATAACCAAATTCCTGTTATGCCTACCTGGTCCATGTAACCTGCTTCTGTGATGAGTTCTCCTGATTTATAACATAAGTGTTCCAATTTCCATTGTCTGTAATAAATATAAAGAACAAGTATTTTTTTCTTTCACAATTACTGAAGTTATTTTTAAAATTTAACATACATTAAAATTGCAACTCACATAGACATGGTGGCCTCAAGTAGTGAATCACCGAGAAAGACAAATTTTATTCAGCATAGGTATACCACAACCTCACAAAAAAGAAAAGGCCTTTCTTTTTGTAGTTATAACTAGAAATATTTATTTCATTTATGCTAAACAGTCTCTGTAAAAGTCATTAAAAATAATGGAGCTACTTTTGGATTAATAGGCTAGTTGACACAACTAAAAGGGACAGAAATGTGGCTTTATATAAATGAGACCACTTGTGACTTAAGATATCACTCATTGACACAGAGAGAAGTCAGCTTCAGGCTCAGACTAGCTCTGACTCATGCATGTAGGAGAAAAGAAACCATTAGAATTTCTGTTTTCCTTGTTCAGCTGTATTACAACTTCCACTGTAGTGACTTATAGCACCTTAGACAAGGCAGGAGCTGGGTAAAAGATAATTGGAGTCTAGGTATTAGTTCATTTAGGCATCAGTTAGATGTGCTGAAAAGATGTGCTGAAAGACAGCAGGCTTCATGCCTTGCAGACAGCATCCCTAGGCACATCATCATGTAAGTAGTAACCCTGGAGGAACCACTTGTCATGAAGAGATCTCACTAGCCCAAAGCTAGTGCCTTGTTAAGGTGCACTTTTAATATTTTTATTGTTGGACAACTCTTAACTCTTGCTTTTCGGACAACTCCCAACCCTCAGTATGTACACACAGACACTCTGAAGGCCAACTTTACTATGATTGCATCCATGTTATTAAATAGCCCAGTAATTCCACCCACTGCCATTTCTCTTCCATTTGCATTTCCCCTTTAAACCCAAATTACTGGAAGGCTTCTCATTGTTAGGAATCCCATCAATAAAGTCCTATTTTTAAGAGCACAGTCATCACTCCTTTACCAAGAAAAATGCCAGACACTGTAGCACTGCTCATAAGGGTACATTTTCAGAATCTCATCCACCACCTCTTACACCATTTTATTTGTTAAAATGTCAACTGGTCACTGCTGTCATGCCACAATTTCAAGCATCAGTAATTAGTGACATTCAAAACACAGTTCTAAGGGAAAGGTTCTGAAGTGCTATCCATTAAAAATATATGCAAGGAAACATCTGTCCACTTTCTAGCTGTTACAGATGATCAAGAAAAGTTTTGCTTTTTTCCTTACCTGTTGTACATATAAACATCTACTCTGCTGGCCTGAAGTGCAGAGTCAAGGTGCTGTCTGAGTGCTTCTATTGTTAGTACATTAGCACCATCTTCCTGTGGAGTCTGAATCATGAGCTGGGGGTTAAACATGGCCTCTTCTCCAATCTTCTGCCGTGTGTAATTTAATTCCCGACTCACTCGTCCACCAACTGATGGATAAATATTAACAGCTTTGTATTAGCTAATAACAGCTTATTCTGGATTCACATGAAGAGCACTCTCTGGTCAGAAAATCTTTACCATGTGCATGGAATATTCTACCTCAAATTGATTACAGCGTAGCTCTAAATCTAATATCAAATTTATTTTAGTAACAGTGTAACAAAAAACATATTCTCCACTAAAAAAATGCCATTGTCCCTACTGCACTAAAACACTGATGTGCAAATTGAAGCCTCTTAAACAACATGTTTTTTCTATATTAGAACCAATATTCTGTATGTAAAAAAAAACCAAAAAAACCTTTTCCTTGCAAACCAGACTGAATACTCTTATGTTACAATTTCTTTCAGTCATATAAACAGTCTGCTCCAATAGCACATTTCAAGATAAATGGCTTCAATTTACACTCTTCTAAATAATTTGGCAAAGGCAGAAGGGGGGTGTTTCTCTTCAGTTAAAAAAAGGGAAGAGGGAAAGAGTAAGTGAGCATGAGTACTTCTTTCAGCCTTATATAAAGTGAAAAAATATTAAATTCACATAAAGAGGTGCAGTCCTGAGTGCAACAGTGTAGCAGAAAGGACCATCTACAAACAATTTGCCCTAGTGGTCCAGTACCTGCATAACATGGTGTGATGCAGGGGATAATTCATACACAACATCTGTTTCTAAACCCACATGAGCTGAGCAGGTATGCTCCATATCAAAACATGGATTTATAAAAAAAGAAAAAGGTAGAGAGAGACTGCAAAGGAGACAGGCTCTAGAGGGAGCCATATTCAACTTGCCTTGCCAGAGAAAATTACACAAGAATGGAAAATTATCTTATCTTCTCACTTACAAAAAAGCATTCAGCTAGAGTACATATACTTTATATAACCTCCCCTATAGTCTCTCTAGAAAATACACGTGGGACGGGGTTCAATTAATTCAGCCCATTAGCTGAATCAAGACCACATTCAGATGAGGACAAGAACACCACCAATATATTGTTTCCATCCCTTACAATTTATTAACTTTATTGATCTGCTAGGTCCAAGCTACAGACCTGGTCTAATTTGTTACATTTTCTTCAGTTCTAGTTACCTTGGTACTGGTGATCTGAATTACTGTCAAAGTTTGGTTTTGCAACAGTGGGAATAGAAACTATACATGTACATCTCTCTCTTCTATAGGCCACATAATGGAAGACTGATCTGTAACCAGTCAGCAGTGTGAGAGATGACATTCTCAAGTCTGAACAAGCCTAGGACATACTTTTTCAATCAGTTGGACCCTCACTCTACCCGTAACCCCCCTGGGGCTAATGGGACCATCAGGCAAGAAGTTAGGCCCCAGCATAGATAAAGCTGTCAGAATCAGGCCCCCAACAATTATAGTCATTCTGGCATGAAGCATCACTTAATTTTGAGTTCAAGAATTCTTTGAAGAAATAAGTATTTCTACAACACACTGCAACCATTTTCTCAGCCTATCATACAGAATCATAGAATCATAGAATCGTTAAGGTTGGAAAAGACCCTTAAGATCATCGAGTCCAACGATTAACCTAACACTGCCAAGTCCATCACTATACCATGTCCTCGAGCACCACATCTATCTGTTCTTTAAATACCTCTAGGGATGGGGACTCAACCACTTCCCTGGGCAGCCTGTTCCAATGCTTGACCACCCTTTCGGTGAAGAAGTTTTTCCTAATATCCAACCTAAACCTCCCCTGGCGCAGCTTGAGGCCGTTTCCTCTCATCCTAGCACTTGCTACTTGGCAGAAGAGACCAACCCCCACCTCACTACAGCCTCCTTTCAGGTAGTTGTAGAGGGCAATAAGGTCTCCCCTCAGCCTCCTCTTCTCCAGGCTAAACAACCCCAGCTCCCTCAGCTGCTCCTCATAAGACTTGTTCTCTAGACCCTTCACCAACTTCGTTGCCCTTCTCTGGACACGCTCCAGCACCTCAATGTCCTTCTTGTAGTGAGGGGCCCAAAAATGAACACAGTACTCGAGGTGCGGCCTCACCAGTGCCAAGTACAGGGGCACTATCTCCTCCCTGGTCCTGCTGGCCACACTATTCTTGATACAGGCCAGGATGCCACTGGCCCTCTTGGCCACCTGAGCACACTGCTGGCTCATGTTCAGGCAGCTGTCAACCAACACCCCCAGGTCCTTTTCTGCCAGGCAGCTCTCCAGCCACTCCTCCCCAAGCCTGTAGCATTGCATGGGGTTGTTGTGACCCAAGTGCAGGACTCGGCACTTAGCCTTGTTGAATCTCATGCAGTTGGCCTCGGCCCAACGATCCAGCTGGTCCAGGTCCTTCTGTAGGGCTTCCTACCCTCCAGCAGATCGACACTTCCACCCAGCTTGGTGTCATCTGCAAACTTCCTGAGGGTGCACTCGATCCCCTCATCCAGATCATCAATGAAGATGTTGAACAGGACCGGCCCCAACACTGAGCCTCGAGGAACACCACTCGTGACCGGCCGCCAACTGGATTTGACTCCATTCACCACCACTCTCTGGGCTCGGCCGTCCAGCCAGTTTTTAACCCAGCGCAGAGTGCACTTATCCAAACCGTGAGCAGCCAGCTTCCCCAGGAGAATGCTGTGGGAGACTGTGTCAAAGGCCTTACTAAAGTCCAAGTAGACAACATCCACAGCCTTCCCCTCATCCACTAAGCGGGTCACCTTGTCATAGAAGGAGACCAGGTTAGTGAAACAGGATCTCCCTTTCATAAACCCATGCTGGCTGGGCCTGATCCCTCGGTTGTCCCGCACTTGCTGCATAATGGCACTCAAGATGATCTGCTCCATGACCTTCCCCGGCACCGAGGTCAGGCTGACAGGCCTGTAGTTCCCCGGATCCTCCTTCCGACCCTTCTTGTAGAGGGGCCTCACATTTGCTAGCTTCCAGTCATCTGGGACCTCCCCGGTTGAGCAGGACTGCTGATAAACGATGGAGAGTGGCTTGGCCAGCTCCTCTGCCAGCTCCCTCAGTATCCTCGGGTGGATCCCATCTGGCCCCATGGACTTGTGCGCATCCAGGTGGAGGAGCAGGTCAGTGACTGCCACCTCTTTGACAACCGGGGCTTCATTCTGCTTCCTATCTCCATCTCCCAGCTCAGGGGCCTGAAAAACCCGAGGATGACTAGCTTGACTATTAAAGACTGAGGCAAAGAAGGCATTAAGTACCTCAGCCTTCTCCTCATCCTTCGTGGCAAGGTTGCCTTCCGCATCCAACAAAGGAGGGAGATTCTCCCTGGCCCTCCTTTTGTCACTGACGTATTTATAAAAACTTTTTTTGTTGTCTTTAACAGCAGTGGCCAGTTTAAGTTCCAGCTGCGCCTTCGCCTTTCTGATCTTCTCCCTGCATATCCTCACAACATCCTTGTAGTCCCCCTGAGTCGCCTGCCCCTTCTTCCAAAGGCAGTAAGCTCTCCTTTTTTTCCCAAGTTCTAGCCAAAGCTCTCTGTTCAGCCAGGCCGATCTTATCCCCCACCTGCTCGTCTTGCGGCACATGGGGACGGCCTGCTCCTGCACCTTTGAGATTTCCTCCTTGAATAATGTCCAGCCTTCCTGGACTCCTTTGCCCTTCAGGACTGCCTCCCAAGGGACTCTGTTAACCAGACTCCTAAACAAGCCAAAGTCCGCCCTTCTAAAGTTCAGGGTAGCGGTCTTGCTGACCCCCTTCCTTACCTCTCCTAGAATTGAAAACTCTATCATTTCATGGTCACTGAGCCCAAGACAGCCTCCGACCACCACATCACCCACCAGGCCTTCTCTGTTCACAAACAACAGGTCCAGCGGGGCACCTCCCCTGGTTGGCTCGCTTACCAGCTGCATCAGGAAGTTATCATCTCCCACACACTCCAGGAACCTGCTAGACTGCTTCCTCTCTGCTGTGTTGTATTTCCAGCAGATATCTGGTAAGTTGAAGTCTCCCACGAGAACAAGGGCTAGCGATTGTGAGATTTCAGCCAACCGCTTGTAGAATACTTCGTCTGTTTCCTCATCCTGGTTGGGTGGTCTGTAACAGACTCCCACCAGGATATCTGCCTTATTAGCCTTCCCCCTGATCTTTACCCATAAGCACTCAACCTTATCATTACCGGCGTTGAGCTCTAGACAGTCAAAACACTCTCTAACATATAGAGCTACCCCTCCCCCTCTCCTTCCTAACCTGTCCCTTCTAAAGAGCTTGTAGCCATCCATTGCAGCACTCCAGTTATGTGAGTCATTCTACCATGTTTCCGTGATGGCGACCACATCATAGTTTTCCTGCCGCGCAATGGCTTCCAGCTCCTCCTGTTTATTGCCCATGATGCGTGCATTGGTGTAAATGCACTTCAGTTGGGCTATAGATCTCTTCTCCAACACAGGCATGCCACCCCTAGGCTCATCCCTAGCAAGCCTGGTTTCATCCCCTTCCCCCTTTGCATCTAGTTTAAAGCTCTCTCAATGAGGCCAGCTAACTCCTGAGCCAGAATCCTTTTCCCCCTTTGCGACAAGTGAACCCCATCTGTCTCCAGCAGGCCTGATGCCATGTAAACTGCCCCATGGTTGAAAAACTCAAAATTCCACTGCTGGCACCAGCCTCCAAGCCACGTGTTGATGAGGTGGGTCTTCCTGTTCCTTTCCATATGCCTCCCAGCTACTGATGGGATGGAGGAAAACACCACCTGTGCTCCTGATCAATCAATCGCCCTAAGTCTAAAGTCCCTTTTGATTGTCTTGATGCCACTATCAGCTACCTCATCACTGCCGACTTGAACAACCACTAGTGGATAATAATCAGAAGCTTTCACCAGCCTGGGGAGCTTCCTGGTAACATTTCTTATCCTTGCCCCAGGGAGGCAGCAGACTTCCCTATGGGATGGGTCCGGTCGGCATATCGGGCCCTCGGTTCCCCTCAGAAGGGAGTCACCTACGACAATTACCCTTCTTTTTTTCTTGCCAGTGGCCGTTGTAATGCGCGGGGCTGACTGCTTCCCCCCAGTCAACCCTTTGGATGGATCCCTGTCTGTATCTTCATCCTCCTGGCCCTCAGGTTCCAGAGCCTCATAACTATTGTGTAAGGGCACCTGGGGGGGTGAGGTTGGCTGGGAGAGGATTTGCCTGCTGCGCCGAGCAGGGATCCGCATCCATCCTTCTCCTTCTCTTGGGTCCCCTCCTTCTGCCTGACGACATGAGGGCAGGGGAGCCTCTCCCTCACTTGATGCTTCCATCTGGCATGCTCGTCTCAGGGATGGTAGGGAGTGGCTTCACCAGTCTACCTCCCTCTCGCACTCCCTGATACTCCTCAGTCTTGCTACTTCTTCTTTCAGCTCTGCCACCATGCTGAGCAGATCCTCCACCTGCTCGCACCTCACGCAGGTGTTGTCACGGCAGCCCTCCGTCACCAGAGCAAGGCTCTGGCACTCCCTGCAGCCAGAGACCTGGGTGGCTGCATGTTTTAGTGGGAGGTCCGTCTGTGTCACCACATCCCTTCTGGCGATGGCTCTTGTCCGAGCGGAAACCATGGCTAAGTCTCTTCCAGGAGGGCATAGACCACAAGGAGAGCTCGCCAGCTGCCTGCTCCCTCTACCTGCGCAAACTGCCATGCCACGCCCTGTTTTCCCGTCCTGGGTCCTGGTCGCTCGTGCTCCCTAGGGACCCGTTTAAATCTCCCGCGGTTGCCCCAGCAACGCCCAAGCCCCGCCTGCCTCGCTTGCAAGAGCAGCCGGTTTCCCTTTGGTGTGAGGGCCCCACCAGACTCTTTATCGGGTTCCCCGGCACAGGAAACCCCCTTTTCCACCCCAGTCTAGCGCCCAGTCGCAGGACTTACCATTGCTATATGTGGCACTACCTCCTTCACATCATGTAACAATGATCAGCTCACAGTAACAAAAAAAAAAAATAAAAAGCAAAGTATAAATTCCCTAATTTATTCACATCCTTCTTATTACAGTGACAGGATATACAATAAATAAGACTGCATATGCATGGTAACAAAATGCTACTGTTAATTTATATCAATAATTAAACCCTAAAACCACTTAGACTTTTCCTCAAGTGTTTGAGTATATGCACATTAATCACAACTAAATGCAAATTCAAATCAAATAACATACTCCATATCAAATGATCATTCTAGATTGAAAGTTACTTTGCAAACCCATATATCAGATTTGTTGTACTGCTGCTGTGTTGAAAGAAGTGATTGTCCCACTATGCATTGGTGTGGCCTCACCTCGAGTACTGTGTGCAGTTTTGGGCTCCACAACATAAGAAGGATATAAAAAGATTAGAATATGTCCAAAGGAGGGCAACAAAGATGGTGAAAGGACTAGAGGGCATGACTTACGAGGAGCAGCTGAGGATAGTAGGTTTGTTCAACTTGGAGAAGACTGAGAGGTAACCTCATTGCTGTCTACAACTTCCTCATGAGGGGGAACGGAGAGGGAGGTGCTGATCTCTTCTCTCTGGTGTCCAGTGATAGGATGCGAGGGAATGGCTTAAAGCTGCATCAGGGGAAGTTCAGATTGGATATTAGGAAAAAGTTCTTCACTGAGAGGGTGGTCAAGCACTGGAACAAGCTCCCCAGGGAAGTGGTCATGGCCCCAAGCCTATCAGTGTTCAAGAAGCATTTGGACAATGCTCTTAGATATATGGTTTAACGTTTAGGTTGCACTGGGTGGAGTCAGGAGTTGGACTCGATGATCCTTGTGGGTCCCTTCCAAAACAGGATATTCTATGATTTATAAAATTCCAATTTCACTCATAAGGCTGATGTTCATGTCTACTGCTGTCTTTCTCCACCAGCCAGTAGTCTATGATATGCTAATAAATTTTGCTTGGTCTTACAGGGACAAAGCACAGAATCATAGAATCATAGAATTGTTTAGGTTGGAAAAGACCTTTAAGATCATCAAGTCCAACCGTTAACCTAGCGTTGCCAAGTCCACCACTAAACCATATCCCTAAGCACCACATCTACACGTCTTTTAAATACCTCCAGGGATAAGAAAGCTGGTTAATATTGAAGGATCACCTCCTCCAAGCCCAAGAGCAGGCCATCCCAACAACTAGGAAGTCAGGCACAAATGCCAGGAGGCTTCCATGGATGAACAAGATGCTCCTGGCAACACTCGAATACAATAAGGAATCATACAAATGGTGGAAGCAGGGACAGGTAACCTGGGAGGATGTATTGGGTTTACGTGGCAAGGTTTTGGTAGCAGGGGGGCTACAGGGGTGGCTTCTGTGAGAAGCTGCTAGAAGCTTCCCCTATGTCCAATAGAGCCAATGCCAGCCGGCTCCAAGACGGAACCACCACTGGCCAAGGCCGAGCCAATCAGCAATGCTGGTAGTGCCTCTGTGATAACATATTGAAGAAGGGAGGGGGAGGGGGAAACACACCTGCACATTTGCAGTCAGAGAGAGGAGTGAGAATATGTGAGAGGAACAACTATGCAGACACCAAGGTCAATGAAGAAGGAGGGGGAGGAGGTGCTCCAGGCACCAGAGCAGAGATTCCCCTGCAGCCCCTGGTGAAGACCATGGTGAGGCAGGCTGTCCCCCTGCAGCCCATGGAGGTCCACAGTGGAGCACCCATGAACTAAAGGTGAAGGCTTGTCCTGGTTTCGGCTGGGATAGAGTTAATTGTCTTCCTAGTAGCTGGTATAATGCTGTGTTTTGGATTTAGGATGAGAATAATGTTGATAACACACTGATGTTTTAGTTGTTGCTAAGGAGTGTTTATACTAGTCAAGGACCTCTCAGCCTCCCATGCTCTGCCAGGTGCACAAGAAGCTGGGAGGGGGCACAGCCAGGACAGCTGACCCAGACTGGCCAAAGGGCTATTCCATACCATATGATGTCATGCTCAGTATATAACTGGGGGAATTGGCCAGGGGGCAGCGATCACTGCTCGGGGACAGGCTGGGCATCAGTTGGAGGGTGGTAAGCAATTGCATTGTGCATCACTTGTTTTGTATACTCTTTTATCATTATTATTATTATTATTATTTTGTCTTCCTTTGCTATGCTATTAAACTGTCCTTATATCAACCCATGGGTTTTACTTTTTTTTTTTCTTATTCTCTCCCCATCCCCCTGCGGGGGGCGGAGGGTGAGCGCACGGCTGTGTGTTACTTAGTTGCCAACTGGGGTTAAACCATGACAAGGCTCTATATCCTATTACCAAGCACTTGAGTCACAGTCCCAGTGTCCTGGTTTTGGTCAGGATGAGCCTCACAAGAAGCAGTGCAAGTGCAGCGGTGACACAACCTGAGCTGGCTTTGGTGCCCAATAACTCCAAGCAACACACCACCTCTCCTGTCCTGAGTGACCACCATAACAGATGGAGCCCAAAGTCATGGACTAAACAAACTCAACAGACATTTATGAAAATTTTACAGACATAAGGGAACAATATCTGTGTATATATCAAAGGACAGGAAGGGGGAGTTGATTAATAAGCATGTATTGGATAGTGCAGGACCTGAGCATGATGTGAATGGTATGTAATAAGGGGTGGAGAATGTACTGGTTTTGGTCAGGACAGAGTTAAATTTCTTCATAGTAGCTTGTATAGGGCTATATTTTAGATTTGTGATGAAAACAGTGTTGGTAACACAGGGATGTTTTAGTTTTTGCTGAACAGTGCTTACACAGCGTCAAGGCCTTTTCTGCTTCTCACACCGCCCCACACCAGCGAGTAGGCTGGGGGTGCACAAGAAGTTGGGAGGGGACACAGCCGGGACAGCTGACCCCAACTGACCAAAGGGATATTCCATACCATATGCCATCATGCTCAGCAATAAAACTGAGGGGAGTAGAGGTTGGCAGGGGCTGCTGTTGTTTGGGGACTGGCTGGCATCGGTTGGTTGGTGGCAAGCAACTGTTTTCTTTTGCATCACTTGTTTTTCTTGGTTTGGGTTTTTTTCCCCCCCCTCTCTCTTTGTTGTTGTTTTTTTTTTCTTTTTCTTTTAATTATTAAACAGTCTTTATCTTGACCCACAAGTTTTCTCACTTTTACCCTTCCGATTCTCCCCCCATCCTGCTTGGGAGGAGTGAGCGAGCAGCTGTGTGGTGCTTAGTTGCCTACCAGGGTTAAACCATGACACCCAGTCATCACACAATAAAATGCTTTGGTGCATCTTAAGTGAGAAGCACTCGGAAAACCAAAACTGTTCGCTTCTAGTATACATTTGCACAACACTGATCATAGAATCATAGAATGGCTTGAGTTGGAAGGGACCTTTAAAGATCATCTAGTCCAAACCCCCTGCCATGGGCAGGGACATCTTTCACTAGATCAGGTTGCTCAAAGCCCATTCCAACCTGACCTTGAACACTTCCAATGATGGGGCATCCACATCTCTGGGCAACCTGTTCCACTGTCTCAGCACCCTCATCGTAAAGCATTTATTCCTTATATCCAATCCAAATCTGCCCTCTTTAAGTTTAAAACCGTTGCCCCTTGTCCGGTCACTACAGGCCCTGGTGAAAAGTCTCTCTCCATCTTTCTTAGAAGCCCCCTTTAAGTATTGAAAGGCTGCAATAAGGTCTCCCCGGAGCCTTCTCTTCTCCAGGCTGAACAACCCCAGCTCTCTCAGCCTTTCTTCATAGCAGAGGTGTTCCATCCCTCTGATCATTTTTGTAGCCCTCCTCTGGACCCGCTCCAACAGGTCCATGTCCTTCCTGTGCTGGGGACCCCAGAGCTGGACACAGTACTCCAGGTGGGGTCTCACCAGAGCAGAGTAGAGGGGCAGAATCACCTCCCTCAACCTATTGGCCACACTTCTTTTGATGCAGCCCAGAATACGGTTGGCTTTCTGGGCTGCAAGAGCACATTGCCCGCTCATGTCCAATTTTTCATCTATCAGTACCCCCAAGTCCTTCTCCTCAGGGCTGCTCTCAATCCATTCATCACCCAGCCTGTATTGATATTGAGGATTGCCCCAACTCAGGTGCAGGACCTTGCACTTGGCCTTGTTGAACTTCATGAGGTTCACATGGGCCCACTACTCAAACTTGTCAAGATCCCTCTGGATGGCATCCCTCAAGCGTATCAGCTCTATCACTCAGATTGGCGTCATCTGCAAATTTGCTGAAGGAATAAGTGATGTACCTTCCAAAGACACAAGTGTGAAACTCTATTTATAATTTTCATTGGCACAATTTCTGACTGACAGATTTCCACTGACTTAGTAAGAATTCTGAATTTATTGGGTCATTCAGTTCATGTACTCATTTCTACCTCAAATGTAATTTTCTTACCTGTAATTTTCTTACCTCACAATTAATGTTCAACATTTACATTAGCATGCTTATAAAAAACTCTGGAACCTGCTACTAGAAACTTCCATCCATTTCATACTGTGTAGTTTTAGAATTAAGTTTGACCTCTGCTATACTAGCAGATCTTGATCCTAAAGGAGGCAATGAATCATAGAATCATAGAATCGTTAAGGTTGGAAAAGACCCTTAAGATCATCGAGTCCAACTGTTAACCTATCACTGCCAAGTCCACCACTAAACTATGTCCTCAAGCACCATGTCTACCCATCTTTTAAATACCTCCAGGGATGGGGACTCAACCACTTCCCTGGGCAGCCTGTTCCACTGCCTGACTACCCTTTCGGTGAAGAAGTTTTTCCTAATATCCAACCTAAACTTCCCCTGGCGCAGCTTGAGGCCGTTTCCTCTCGTCCTCTTGCTTGTTACTAGGGAGAAGAGATGGACCCCCACCTCGCTACAACCTCCTTTCAGGTAGTTGTAGAGAGCAATAAGGTCTCCCCTCAGCCTCCTCTTCTCCAGGCTAAACAACCCCAGCTCCCTCAGCCGCTCCTCATAAGACTTGTTCTCTAGACCCTTCACCAACTTCGTTGCCCTTCTCTGGACACGCTCCAGCACCTCAATGTCCTTCTCATAGAGAGGGGCCCAAAAGTGAACACAGTACTCGAGGTGCGGCCTCACCAGTGCCAAGTACAAGGGCACTATCACTTCCCTGGTCCTGCTGGCCACACTATTCCTGATACAAGCCAGGATGCCATTGGCCCTCTTGGCCACCTGAGCACACTGCTGGCTCATGTTCAGGCAGCTGTTGACCAACACCCCCAGGTCCTTTTCTGCCAGGCAGCTCTCCAGCCACTCCTCCCCAAGCCTGTAGCATTGCATGGGGTTGTTGTGACCCAAGCACAGGACCCAGCACTTAGCCTTGTTGAATCTCATACAGTTGGCCCCGGCCCAACAATCGAGCCTGTCCAGGTCCTTCTGTAGGGCCTTCCTACCCTCCAGCAGATCAACACTTCCACCCAGCTTGGTGTCATCTGCAAACTTCCTGAGGGTGCACTCGATCCCCTCATCCAGATCATCAATGAAGATGTTGAACAGGACCGGCCCCAACACTGAGCCTCGAGGAACACCACTCGTGACCGGCCGCCAACTGGATTTGACTCCATTCACCACCACTCTCTGGGCTCAGCCGTCCAGTTACAGCCCAAAGTAATTACTTGTTAATTTGCTGTCTAGTTGTTCACAAGGAATGAAATGATTCCTTTTTCAGGATACCTTACAATGTTCCATTTCAAGCTACTGGAATTGCAACATATAGCCTGAGGTGATTTTATTTTTTTTTATATGAACACTACTTTTACTAACCATTCAATATCTACCTTGCATACAACTGCACTACAAATAGCTTAACAGAGAACAAGCTCTGTATAAAAAGGAACATTCCTGGGAGCCAAACACTCAGGATAAAAGTGTTTGCCCACCAACATGGAAGACAGACTTTGAGAAACCAAAGCCAAAATTTCCAAAAGTACCTACTGGTTATGGAGCCTCAGTTTTTGTGTGATCAGTTTGAGGTGCCTAAACAGGGCAAAATTTTCAGGAGAATCCCCCTTCTAAAGACTATGGCCTTAAGGTGTTTCTATTTGAGCACTTGGGGGGGTGGGGGGAGAAGACACTTCCACTTTGTTTGAGAGAGACCACATTTTCCATTTTTCCAGTATTGCAAATGTGTATCATTAGAGCAGTCTGGTCCAACATTTTTGCATTGACAACTCAAAGCACTGAAATCATACCTCTAATAGTAATGGACAACTCACATAAATTTCATCTGTCCAAAGGATACTGACCCTTTTTGATAAATCAGATGTGTAGATCAGTGGCCCTTACAATGTTTCCATTACTGCTTGAGCAATGCCCAATGCAGGCAACATCTGCAATTTGCGATACCTGTTATCACTAGAATGGGACTAGAGAGAAATAAAATAATCCCCACCACCACCTTCATGACTTGGTAACCATATAAAAGCAAAGACTAAGAAATATACCCCAACGCAGTCATCTGAGACTTAACCTTTACTATCCAACCCAAAAAGCAGCAGTGTGCAGAGGAAGACAAAAACAATCTGGACTTGCAAGGAGACTATGCAGCCTTTCCTACGCCATGCCACCTCCAGCACTCCACAGTGGGCAAGTGCCCATGGGGAAGCTACAGGCACCCTGCCTTCTCTCCATTCAACACCTTCTCCATGCAGGGACGGTAACCAGGAAGGGTCTCCATTATTCTACCTCTCTTCCCAGCCTTGTACATAGTATGTCTTTCTCAACTTTTCTGTTAAGGGCTTCCTTCTACTCCTCTTCCTCACCTAGTCTCTCTTTGTACTGTTCCTATATGCCATCTCTATTACATGTGTATACTGGTGTTTCTCAAAAACAGCAGAACAAAACTAGTTTCAGTTCCTTACAATGGTATGCAGATAAACCAGACAGCCACAGCTTCAGCTCCCTGTCCTAAGTGTGCACCAGGATTAGAAAAGTTTATATGTGTCACATAACAGAAGGCAATACTTAATGACATCAATGACAATTTCCATTTGTATCAATAAAGGAGCACATACTTCATGACAACAAAACATAACAGCCAAGTATTAATCACACAGGATTGAAAACTCCTAAAAAGAAATCAAGATACAAGAGCTAAAGTTCTCTGGCAGGTTATGAAGATTACCCTGCCTCTTATTGGGCATGTAAAAATAATGGCCTTTTGATTTAAAGTTTCCTGTTGCTCTCAAGTTCTGTCTTTGAGTTCTTTTGGATGTCTGAGCTTGTGTGTGCTGCTCATCATGTTCTTTGTTAGCAACAGAATATAGTTTTTCTGCACACAGACAGTATTAGTTAGCAACCTTATTTTTCCTAACAGAAGAACAGGTAAGACAGCACCTTCCTTAGAATTATTTTAAACAATACTTTCTCTAGGTCTGACTGGCAGAATACAGAGGTAAAACTGCTAGCCTGGAAGACTTGCAAAATGCTTTCATTGAAATGTAAGGTTATTCAGCACAAGAAACAGGACTAGATGGCATGTATGCTTCTTAAAACTTTTAAAATGCTGTTTACTTGTAGAGTCAGAACTGATTTTGGTTTGCATGGTCAGTCTCTGAATTTATTAACTACTGATTATAAGACATTATCACATATGTTCTGATATTCTAACAATGCTAAGGACAGATCTCACAAGTCCATCAGGGTTTTATTCTAACAACGTTTTTGCTACCTGCACTGATTTTTCCGCTCACTTATTTCATTGTGCAAAATAAAGGCTTAATAGGGTGTGCCTGAAATTGAGCTATCAAAAAAACCCCACAAACACATCAGTTAGCAATGATGAGCTACAGGAGCCAGAACGTAACAGTAAGCAATCGATGTCTTAAAGAGAGTGCATAATCATTGAATGGGCTGTGCAACAGCTCAATGAAAAAAGATAATCTTTATCATGTAATTAAGCATGATCTATGCTAGCACTGGACTAAGGACAGTCAGAAGTCTCATGCTGCATTTAGGTTCTCTTGCATGGCACTTACTCTGTTTAATACACATACCCACATATGCATAGTTCACCTGTAATGGCAACAGTTGTGCTTGCCCAGGTTAGGACAGCCTGCACTCTACCATTTCATTTTTCAGCATCCAGATGGACACTACACTCTTCCCCCCCCCCCCCCATGATAAGGTCCAGGGAAAGGACATCATCTGCCTAGAATGTCATCATATTCCAATACGAAGATTTAGCCACCTCCAATCTCTCTTTAGCGCCACTGGCTTCTAGGAAAATCAATATGACCATCTCAACCATTTCTGTCACACCGAGAATTAGATAATGTCAGATTCTTAATTTCTGCTTTAAAAAAGAGGGGAAAAAAGATTGTCTGCTACAAATAAAATAAAGTTACAGAAAACACCAAAGCACTTCAAAAGACTGCTTTTTATTTCCCAACCCATCATATGATATAAGTTACATTCCTCACACATGCTGGGGATGACTCCAATGTTGCTGTTACAAATTTCATCAATGCTAACATGGTTACAAATAGCAAAAATAAAAACAGACATCAAAGATCAGTTTTCATTCTGTCACAGTTTGACAAAGTTCAGGGCAGTGACAAGGACACAAAGCTGTCTGCAGACTCAGGAAGGCAGTCCAACAACAGTTGCCTCACCTCATATTGGGACACCGCAACTTTAAGGGTGAAAACCTTTTATTTCTAAAAATCAAATAAAAGCTTATTTTACATGTGTGCACCTGTATTACCTAAAGGCAGAAAAATTATATTTCTGATGAGGTAAAATAGATTTATTGCTAAAAAATTAATTATATATTTTGGATGCACTTCCTTGGTGCCTCTGGGTTGAGAAAGTGCAGTAAAAAAAAAGAACTGTACAAACTGAATAAAAAATATAAGAAGCAAGAAAATGCACAAGAATACAAAACAGACAAAACCTGTACATCTAATTCAAACTTTCCAATTAAACATAAAACTCAGTAGCTGCTTACTGAGCTGGGACACATGTCCTTGGTAACAGAACATGAGCTACCATCACAATTGGTATCCTTGTTGACCATTTCAACAAAGAGATTGAGAAATGAATGGATATGGAGAGTGAAGTATCCTTTCTTCCAAAGACATGGTCCATTCAGGTCAGAGCTGAGCCACAGTTTTTGGTAGAGAAGCCAAACTACAGAATTTTCTGGGTGAGGCAGCAAAGAAATAAAGGACTCTAGACACTGATGTTTCCTGGAAATCAAGGTCTACAGATACTATAGACTTGTAACTCTCTAATAGTTCATGGTCCTATGACAACTTACACCAGCTGAGGAGCAAAGCCAATTTTTTTACTTTTCAGTAATTTAAGAAAACATTCATGCATTCTTAATAGCGGGCCAAAATCCTCAATCATACTGAAAATGACTGAATCATAGAATCATTTAGATTGGAAAAGACCATCAAGTCCAACCGTTAACACTATCAAGTCCACCACTAAACCACGTCCCTAAGTGCCACGTCTACACGTCTTTGAAATACCTCCAGGGATGGGGACTCAACCACTTCCCTGGGCAGCCTGTTCCACTGCCTGACAACCATTTCGGGGAAGAAATTTTTCCTAATATCCAACCTAAATCTCCCCTGGCACAACTTGAGGCCATTTCCTCTTGTCCTATCACTTGTTACTTGGGAAAAGAGACCAACACCCACCTCACTATAACCTCCTTTCAGGTAGTTGTAGAGAGCGATAAGGTCTCCCCTCAGCCTCCTCTTCTCCAGGCTAAACAACCCCTGTTCCCTCAGCTGCTCCTCATAAGACTTGTTCTCTAGACCTTTCACCAGCTTCGTTGCTCTAAAGTTTCCAGGAGTTCTGCTGAGCAGAGTATGCAATGGGCTTCAAGGTCTAAACCTAATGATTTTAGAACATCTGAATTTAATTGTTTTAACTTACTTTAACTTAACTAAGAGCTTCTGCTAGGTAATACATTAAAAACAATTTGTTGTGTTGTTCCATAGATGTCAGTTTTCCTTGAGATCCAACTTTTCATTTAACCTCTCAGTGCCCTTTCCTCAAATATGTAATTGTTTTCCTGTGTGATTAAAAGCAGCGTTTTTAAGCCTTTTCATCTGTACTCCTGAGATGGCACAAATTTAATCTGTATATGGAGTAGCACAAAATCTGAATACAAATTTTTAAAGGAACAGAAAACAGTCAAGACAAATTATTTATCCAGAACCTTTTAGGGAATACCATTTCCTAAATGATGTTTTTAGGAGACAGCAAAACTAACATATAGAAAAATGAAAGGAATGAACGTGTTATGAAACAGGGTACAGTTTCTTTCAAGTATTCCCTACTAGCTGCTTGCTGTACCATCTGTTGTCGCCTAAGCAGCTTCCTTCTGAATGGTTTTGCACTGAAGCAAAACTGCTCTCACTGTTGGACACAATCATCAGGTCAGGTCACCGCTCCCCCAAGCACTGAACCTGCTGCCTGTCACGGCTCCCCCATCTCAATATTTCTTACTGGCCACCAGCTCCAAGACAGTGCTGCATCTGTCAAGAGGCCCATTTCTCTTCATTTGCTTGCTATTTACACCAAGCAGTAAAGAGTACATTTGACTTTGTGTATGAATGTAATTAGAGATTCCTGTCAGATATACTGAGAGTGTGACCATATGTCTAAGGTTATTCTAAAACACAAAGAACTGGAAAAGAAAGTTAAACAAATGAATGAACAAACAAACCCCACAAAACAATCTTTACTTTCTACTTTTGGCTAGCCTGATCATTCAGATAATTTTACTTCACTACCAATCCTACCACATTGCAAAAATGATCTATTCTCCCTTTAAAACCCAAATTATTAGAATCTCTAGAAATAGGAGTAAAAATGTCCCTGCTGTAGCAAGTACACATAAAATACTAGAGATTTTATTAAACCAATTTCTGTACAATTAGTTAAGACCTCCTAAAATCTGCATAAAGACAGTGTCAGTGCTTGCAATATACGCTCTCTATCAGTGCATTCAGCTTGTTGCATAACATTAACCCCAGCTCCCTTCTCTCAGTTTCTGTGGAGTTGACATCACCTCTCAGCACTGAGCACTATTTTCACCATTATACAGCGAGCCCTCCTTTCATTGTCTTTCCACTTGAGGCCGCATGGGGCAGAACACAATGGAAGCCCCCAGCTTCACACACAGTCTCCCCCAGACTGTGAAGAACATCGCTCTGGACTGATTTATTTCTAACACTTCCTTCTCTCCGCATCTGTGCAGGGAAACACACATCACCAGGAACCACTTTCATGATTTTGTTGCCATCAGGATTACCTGGATTAGGGGTTGATTCATAAGGACTCCCTGTGGCTATGAGGAAGTTTCATCACAAGGTCAGTGTGGTGGGAACTATATTCTGTCAATACCACCACTCCTTATAGCTGAACAAAACAATACAAAAGAAAAAAGTTGCAAATGTGAAATATATGAATGAACAGTTTATGTCCACAAAGAAATTTATGGATTTCCCCATCAGCTGTTTAAAAAGATGTATACACTTCAATGCTGTATTACTTTAAAACAAGAAACCTGTATTAGTAATTTTAAATTTATACAAAAATTTAGTGGTTTAGGAGGTGGGAGGAACCTGGGGAATAAGTGTAACAACCCACACACAAAACCACAGAGGAACTTTTGGCACTTATTCTAAAACCAGTCATGCAACTTGAAGATTGTTGCACTGTTGAGATTTTATTACATATAATGCTGTTACCTTCAAGGCTATTTAATTCCTAGACCCTAAGTGCAATAAGTAACAGAGACAAAAAAAGACATTGTGGGTTGGAATGCAAAAAGGAGAAGCAGAATTCAATTTTTTTGTTTGTTTTTGTTCCTTAAAGCACAATTACCAAACTCTTACCTTTCTCCCCAAAGATACCCCTCCTCCCATCATAAGGGCATCACACAAAGACAGCAACACATACAAATGTGCATACAGCCTGCATGATGCAAAACAAAATCTATAGTGAAAGAGGGGAACTTTTGTTTTGCATGTGTGTGTGTGTAGTTTTGAGGCTTTTTTCTTTTTTTTTTTTTCTTTAAGAACAGTCCCTCTTGATTGAACATCCCAGTTCTGTGCAAAGCCTTATCTTATATTTCTGCCTGTCTTTCTCTTCGGTTTAGCACATTCACCAACACGAGAAAAGAAGGTAAAGCAATGGAGGCTTTGACCTGCAGCTGTAACACAATACTTTCGCACAGCCCTGTTGACCCCGACATAAATTTTACACCGCAGCTGGCATTTACACACTTAACATTACCATATGTATAGCCTACTATGTGCTAATTATGCTAATCACCTGTCTAACGCTCTGCTGCGAAAAATAGCTGTATTTAGCAGTCCACTGCCTACCAATACAGCTTACTGTGTGGCTGAAATGTACATTCAGATGGACCTGAATGGCAAGATTTTTCCACGCTGCTGGCTTCATTCAGACCACAGAAAAATGTATTCAAGTCAACTGGTTTCGGTCCTCAACAAAAAAGATACGAGAAAAAAAGAGAGTGTGTTCCTGCCCTAACATTCTAAGTCTGCTTGCAAGCAAAATGATAAATCAATTGGTGTGGGAAACAAAAAGGGGGAAAGATTTCTTTTGCCAGCCATGTGAAACTGTATCCTATTTAAAAAAAAAAAAAAAAGAGGAATAAAAAAAGGTCATCCTATTTCCCCAAATCTCTAGAAAGAGCTAGCTACATAGAAGTGCTGGAGCATGTCCAAAGAAGGGCAATGAAGCTGGCGAAGGATCTAGAGCACAAGTCTTATGAGGAGCGGCTGAGGGAGCTGGGGTTGTTTAGCCTGGAGAAGAGGAGGCTGAGGGGAGACCTTATTGCTCTCTACAACTACCTGAAAGGAGTGAAAGGGTTAAAGCCAAGATAGACAAAGCCACTGCATCAAAATGCCTCCTGAAAAGCCTAGGGGCAAGGAGGATATTTAAATATCTTAGTCACTTAACTAAACAAAAGAAAGGCCTTTGTGATTTAGGGAGTAGTTAGAATGGTTGTAAGATAAGGGGGCTCCCGGATAATCCCATCTCAGACAACTGGGCCTTGGGAGAACAAATACATGGAAGATAGGAGGTCACAAAAGAATGACAACAACAGCCCTGAAGGACACCGTTTATGTGATCCTAGGACTGAGTTTGCGCAGAAGCAAAGGTCAGTCAGTGAACACAGTGAAGAAGACTACGAGCCTTCATCTGAAGACCCCCAAAGACCACCTGAAGACCACCACGGGAGACGACTGCGCATGTGGATCGGACATTTGCATATGTTAATAAGTACCAGGAAACCTCATGTTTATGTAAATGATTTCTCGGAAATCCTGTAAATATGTAGGATTTCATAGTATATAATCTCTGAAAGTCTACCAAATCGGTGGAGCACTTATGGTGGAGAATCCCCAGTGCTGCCCAGCGCTGCAATAAAGAATACCTGCTTAATAGTAACTTCGTTGCTATTGAGTTTCATTTCAGGGACTCTCTGAATACTCCGTTTCTCCCTTGGGGAGATTCGGACTGTGAGGAGAAGCATCCGTGAATTTTTGTATCAGGAGGTTGTAGTGAGGTGGGGGTCAGTCTCTTCTGCCAAGTAACAAGTGATAGGACAAGAGGAAATGACCTCAAGTTGCACCAGGGGAGGTTTAGGTTGGATATTAGGAAAAATTTCTTCACGGAGAGAGTGGTTAGGCATTGGAACAGACTGTCCAGGGAAGTGGTGCAATCACAGTCCCTGGAAGTATTCAAAAAACGTGTGGATGTGGTGCTTAGGGACATGGTTTAGAGGTGGACCAGGCAGTTAGGTTAACAGTTGGACTCTATAATCTCAGAGGTCCTTTCCAACCTTAATGATTCTATGTTTAGGCCTGATCACAATTCTCTCGAGTTGCTAGCTTTTATCTACAGTTAAAAGTCATAATAAACACATTTTAGGTTGATTTTGTTTCATGGTCTTAATAACTTGCACTAGAGCATCATATTTTCTATTATTCACCACTTAAACATTATCAGTTTCTAAACAGCAAGGGCTTCTTTTCTGAGTATGAGGAATAACTTCCCCTCAAGAGGTCAGTAGAATAAGACCAGTGTAAATGAAATCACAATCAGGCCCAAGTGGACAATCAAACAAGAGAAATGCACAAGAAACATCCTCCAGGAAAACTAAATGAGATATTTTCCTGTACTAAATAACTGTACTCTTTTTGCCATTATAGAAAAGGTAACTTACAAAGAAAAATCTAAAGTTGCAATGGGTAGGTTTTTTACATTATCATAGTGTCAGCAGGAAGGAAGAGGTTAAATGAGTTCCTAAAGCTTATTTTTCTTCTGGCTATCTCACTAAGGAGACTACACTCAGATCTGCATTGGGATTACATTCCTGTAGCTATTTAAATATAATTTATCACATACAAATAACTTCCTATAACCCCTTTCCCCTCTACACACATCCAAGGAAGCTACAGCAACTCAGAGATTTGTGCAATAACTCAAAGGTAAATCTGATCATTGCATCACCCTTGGCAATTTCCCCTTCAGGTCAGATTTGCGGAATCTCCTTTCAACTAGTTTTTAAGTGATATGAAATGACATGTTCATATACAAAATGGAAAAATATGCAAATAAACCTCCTATATTCACTACTGAATCTGAAGAAGATAAGCACACTGAAAGGTAATTAATTGTTAATAAACACCAAAGGATATTTAATTAAAAACAAGAACAGCTCTGCAATGTTTATATCCAAAAGGTCCAGTAACACACTCAGTCTTTCCATTACACAGCATGAGGTCAAGAAGAACCCTGTGCCTCTGCCTTCCCTACTTTCCATCCTTTGTCCACTCTGCTTCCATGTGCGTGAGTACATGATCATCCCCCTGTACTCAGCACTGGTGAGGCCACACCTCAAATACTGTGTTCAGTTTTGGGCCCCTCACTACAAGGACATCGAGGTGCTGGAGCATGTCCAAAGAAGGGCAATGAAGCTGGTGAAGGGTCTGGAGAACAAGTCTTATGAGGAGCGGCTGAGGGAGCTGGGGTTGTTTAGCCTGGAGAAGAGGAGGCTGAGGGGAGACCTTATTGCTCTCTACAACTACCTGAAAGGAGGTTGTAGTGAGGTGGGGGTCCATCTCTTCTCCCTAGTAACGAGTGATAGGACAAGAGGAAACGGCCTCAAGTTGCGCCAGGGGAGGTTTAGATTGGATATTAGGAAAAATTTCTTCACTGAAAGGGTTGTCAAGCATTGGAACAGGACGCCCAGGGAAGTGGTTGAGTCTCCATCCCTGGAGGTATTTAAAAGACGGGTAGATGTGGTGCTTGAGGACATAGTTTAGTGGTGGACTTGGCAGTGATAGGTTTACGTTTGGACTCGATGATCTTAAAGGTCTTTTCCAACCTAAACAATTCTATGATTCTACGATACATGGTGAAGGTCTTTACTTTTCTCTAATATTTTATATATTACATCCCCGTGCACAACAATGCACATGTGCTTTAAAATATCAGCTTTTTCTTGCACATGAGCAATATACAGATGTATAAACGTTTTCCTGTTCTCCCTCTTGATTAATGGGCAGAGAAATAAAGTGGCTATTATAAGATACTATGCACAGAAATCACAGAATCGTTTAGATTGGAAGGGACCTCGTGAGATCATCTAGTCCAATCCCCCTGCTCAAGCAGGGTCAGCTAGAGCGGGTTGTCCAGGACTGTGTCCAGCCAGGTTTTTAATATCTCCAAGGATGGAGACTCCAAATCATACTCCATAGCACCGAGTTTTCTCTTGTGAGGCACCATCTCAGAAATCTGCTCCCTCAGTAAAGCATCAGCAGTAGAAACTCATAGTTTCTACCAGTAATAGCAGAAGTTGTGTATCTATATCTTTCTAAACTCTGACAGGAGAGTACACTCTTTACTGCAGAACTGTCACTTAGTCATTAAGGAGTTTTACTGTCTTCTTCAGGTTTTCCCAGATAGAGTTACTAACAATCACAAATAGGGAAAGACTTCCTACATAGTACAAAACTGGAGTGATTAGAGAAATGAAGAGAAGCAAAGGCATATTGAAGATAAATAAGGAAGATTAAGAAAAAATACATACAACTGTAGGGTAGACACATGGGGTAGACAAAGAATAATGAACTGCTCAGTGAAATTCTGCACTTTAGCTCCTACTGAACTCCAAAAAGAGCAGCTAGGACCACGTATAGCCACATCATCATCTTCGGAGAGAAAAAACACTGTGCAAAGGCTGGAAGACTGAACTTAATTCTATACACAGGAGAAAAAGCCTGACAAGGAACAGTACAGCAAGGTCTATAACCAAAACAGTATTTTAACCAATCAGAATATTCTTAAATAGCTAGCTGTGGGGCAGAAAACTTTGCAAGCACAGTTTTACCTGACTGCTCATAGGTTGAAGTGCATAATCAACTGTTATGTTAATAAGTCATGCATAAAAATCCATGAGTATCAAGATGAGAACATATTCCATTAGACACCAAAAGGAAAGCAGTTGCAGACACGGTAAAATTAGCATCCCAGTGGACACAACTCCAACAAGTCATAGGGAGGTCAGCTTTGAAGGAGAAATCCAAATGAAATATAAATGTGGCATTGTAGAAACCAGACAAATCTCCCATAGCTTTGTCCAGCCAGCACTAATCTAGGCATCTGCTGTGTAGCATAACCTAAACAAAGGAATCAGTCAGTTCATACACCTAGAAGCTGTCATATTTCGGAACCTCCTAACAGTTATGCATAACTGAAACATTCATTTGCATGTAATATCCTTTAAATTTGTTGAGCAGTCAAGAACTGTTACATGCATACACTGTGCATATTACTACCTTTCTGAGGAGCCATCACAAATACTATTTAGTAACAGTTGTTAGACCATCTCTTCCCACAGAAAAAATAAATCATGAAAATAGATGGAGTCAGGGTGAGGAGTTTTCCTTAATGCATTCTCTGTTGAAAGTAAGTTTGAGTGTCCATGGCTTTTAGAGTTCATTCTTGTCTGAACCCAGTGTTCGCTGAGGAATAATGAGAAAGGAAGGCCCATTCTCTACAAAAGAGTCCACATAACAAGTAATAGGAACTAGCAGACCTCAAACCGCTAATCAACACCTCCACATGGCGCCACAACTCCAGCAGCAGCCTGCCCTACTGCTGAGGCAGCCCTACTGCTTACCTACATTCCCTCTGTTCCTGTTGAACAGCAGTGGCATAGGGAACAAGAAAGTAATGTGGCTTTCAACTGTTCTATTTCACTCCTGGATTTATGCACCAAAATCTCCAAGCTCTCTGATACTACAAAAATGCCCATCTCAACCTGTTCATAACCAGCAAAATCCCCAGGGTGCAGGAATTCACTCAAAGCTCAGGAGAGAGGAAGAAAGGAATGGTGCAACCAAGGCAGTGCCCTGTCTAAGCGTACATGTTCCAACAGAAAAGGAAACAGACCCTTCCAAACAAGGATTTAGAGTGCACATTCTGGCACATATATTAGCCACAGTGTGATAAGTTTGGAAATAATAAAGAAGATTAAATTTCTGGAACCTCAAGTAAATTAAACTTCTCTGAAGTTTCAAAGGCAAAAGGAACCATGTTCTTACAACTTAGGAGGGGTGCCAGTTCTATAGAACAAGATCCTCCTCTTGCCCTTCCCATAATAGGTAGACTGGGGCACTTATGTACATTGTCTGGTACAGTTCTGTACAAATGCTGGGAGAAGGCCTGGCTACACTAAAGTAATTCCAAGTTCTGCCACTGCTTTCAATGAGTTCAGGTTTCACCCTTTACCTTATCAGTGACCAAAGAATATTCACACTATTCTAGACTAGAGTTTCACTAAGTTAAAACTCTTAAAGATGAAAGAGGAATTTTAAATACTTAAGTTATTCTTTTGATGCATGAGCTTTTCAGCAATGAGCATCAACCCTGAGCATCAACGTGGATACTTCTCAAGATGGAACTTGACAGAGAACTATCAATGATTTAGAATGTAATAGCTGTGTTGAAATAATTGGCAGGGGTTTGGGGTGGGGTGGGGTGTGCTGCAGGGGTGACCTCTGTAGGAGATCATGGACTGCCCTGTGTTGTACACAGGTTCCAACTGCAGGTCAATGGAAGTAACCCTTCCCCTTTATTCAGCACTGGTGAGGCCACACATGGAGTACTGTGTCCAGTTCTGGGCTCCCCAGTACAAGAGACATGGACATACTAGAGAGAGTTCAGCAAAGGGCCACAAAGATGATTAAGGGACTGGAGCACCTCACATATGAGGAAAGGCTGAGAGAGCTGGGACTGTTCAGCCTAGAGAACAGAAGGCTCAGGGGGGGATCTCATCAATGTATTTAAATACCTGAAGGGAGGGTGCAAAGACGACAGAGCCAGGCTCTTTTCAGTGGTGCCCAGTGACAGGACCAGAGGCAATGGGCACAAACGGAAACACAGGAGGCTCCATCTGAACATAAGAAAACCTTTTTTCACTGTGAGGGTGACCGAGAACTGGAACAGGTTGCCCAGAGCGGTTTGAATATCTCCAAGAAGGAGATATTCAAAAGTCATCTGGACATGGTCCTGGGCAACCAGCTCTAGGCAGCCCTGCTTGAGCAGGGGGGTTGGACCATATGACCTGCAGAGCTTCCCTTCCAACCTCAACCATTCTGTGATTTTTTCCTTGAGAATTGCATTTTTACTGCTAGGCCAGTCACACAGGTGGTGTCAGCAAGCGGTTTCTTTTATTAAACTGTCAGGAGAAGCAGGTGGCATAAGATGGGACTACCCTTCCTAGTAAGCAAACCCCAGTAATATCAGGATAATAAACCTCAGGGACGAGTGCTGGATAGGACTGCAATCAAACATTATTTACCAAACACTTATAAAAAGGCAGAGACAAAAAAGTAAGAGCAAAAATTGACAAAAGAAACTTTGCCACAACAATCTCACAAGGAATTAAGAAAAAAATGTTGAGGAAAAAAAGAATATTCACAACTGTTTGCATTAGTAATTAAGGTGCACAGCACCTAATGACCAGAACAGATTCTGAATGTACATCTCTGCCTATGGGTGGGATCCTGCAGCGCCTGCTCTATTTTTCTGGGCTGTGGGGGCTAATTTCACTGTATTTTGGGCTCCTCAACTACATGTACCAAAAAAGTTCAATTAGTAGCACATTATTTTTCAAAATAGAAATAACAATACTCACTAAATGATCCATGAACTTCATCCTGACACCAATATGGCTGTCATCTGCAAAGATAAAAATCTGGTCCTATATGCTATAACTCATCCACAGGTCAAGACAGACCACCTTGATAATAGCTGGTAACTTTGTTTGCACTCAGCACTAAATTTTCAACACACAGAGGTATTTACTAATGATTACTTATGCAGTTTTCTGTATTAACTTTTATAAGCCAAATTCTGCTGCAAGCTACTTTGACATAAATCCAGAGTAACTACCGTAACTACCACTGTCAACAAAGTCAGTCTGGTTTTACATCAACACAGCTAAAGAAGGAATCTGATGCTAAGTAAATAGTATTTTCTCCCTGAAAAGAAAAAATTACAACCTGGAGTCATGCGTCTCAGACTACAGTAACCCTGAGCAGGCCCCCGGGCAGGAGGGCAGTGATGCTGACTGCCTCCAGGCCCTCAAAGGAAGCAGCCACTCCACATTCCCTTCCCCCCCCCCCCCCCCAGCATGCTGGGGTGGGGCTATTTCTAAAGGAAGTACACAAACCCCCAGCCTCCCAATACAATTTCTTCTCCTTTACCAAAGCAACCTTCCTACACTGGTGCTTACCAACACAAAGGCAACACAGGTGAACCTTTGGGCTGGTTTTGGAGGACTTCTTCCCCTCTGGCCTAGGACAGTGCCCATGGCCACCCCACACCTGGCTGCCCAGCCACAGCCTCTGGGCCAGCCAGGCCCGGCTTCACTTCAGTGGTCTTTTTTTTTTTTAACCTTGAGACAAATGTTTCTCCCCCACAGTTGAAAGCTGTCCAGAAAAACAGGACCACACACAGGCACCCACCCCTCTAGGCCATGCTCCTCATGGCCTGCCATGGGCATATGCACTCACAAAATGGCGAAGGAGGGGCCTCCTTGCAGCACAGCCTCCCGTCTCTGGCAGCGGGGCCAGAAAGACACCGCTGCTAGCAGCCCTCCTGTCTGGAGAAAGGGGCTGGAGGGTGGACAAGCAATATAGCTGGGCACAACAAGGCCAGGTACTCACCCAGAGTGCACAGCCCACTGTCCTGCAGCCCTCCATGGGTGGTGAAGTGGTATGTGCTGCCTGGAGCCACATGCCCTGCTGCCCACCCCTTCCCAACCTATACACACTCATGTTCACCAGCCTCACAGAGCCCCGCAAAACACCATAGCGCTGGGCACAGCCAGCACTTTGTATGCTTCCCCTGGCCACCAGCCCAGCCCCCAAACAGTCAGCAGGCCCTCCTCAGCATGAAGAAGGTCTATTATATACATATGTATACACACGCACGCACACACTCTTAAAGTCTCTGACACTCAATCTCTTTTTATCCAGCTCCTGAGGTGGAAGGGGCAATGTGGGGAGGGATGGCATCAGAAAAAAGGGGATCTCAGACTTACCTTCCACCCACAGCTCCTCCACGTTGGTTTCAAGATTTGCTGCCCTTAATCCTACAGCGAAAGCCCCAAATATGAGAAGGCCAACAATCAAAAACTTTCCACAGTTTTTTTGAATGTAACAGCCCAGATTAAATAATAGTCTCTGAAACTTTGCTCTCAGCCACAGCGGTGCTCTTCGTCCAGTAGCTTTCCCCTACAAGGCAAGGAAAGGTTAGTAGTTAAGAAGGTGGGGCAGACACTGACACAGGCAAGGCACACTTATTCCAAGAGGGCATATGGGGAAAGAACCCCTCCAAGCACTAACACAAGCAGAACAGTTATTTATACATAAATGCTCATATCCTCACAGTGTCCCTTGGAGTAAGGACAGTAATGCTGTCCTTCATGAAGGACCTTCACCCCATGGCTCAGCTGAGCAGCTTGCAACCACCATTAAGTATTCCTGTAGGCCAAGATGTGTACCTGCTGGTAACTGTCCTATTGCTAAACCACCACACAGGTTTGGGATTCCATTACTGCTTGAAATCTGTATAAACAAGACAGTGTGTGTGTCTGTTCCCTGCCTAAGCTGCCCATCACTGTCTTGCACTCAAGTCATCACTACCAGTTCAGGTTGCAACACACTCATTCATGTTGGCAAAATTCATGGCTCTAGGGGAGAAATAACCTATGTCAATGAATCTCAACAAGCATGTCAAGAAAAAAAAGTCCCATTTCCTGTTCTCATTAGACCTCTAAAGGGCTGATGGCGGGGGGGGGGGGGGGGGGAATGTCGATAGTGAAGGAAAACTACTTTGTAGGAATTTGTTGCCATTTCTCCCATTCCCAGCCCTTAGCACAACTTTGTAGTAAATGCACAACTTTGTAGTAAATGCATGATCCACGTGGTGAGCAGTGCTGTAAGATCATAAGCAATTAATTTCCATAGAGTTTAGAGACACTGTGCGATCTTAATTAGGAAGTAGAGCAGCCATCTGTAAGTTACGACAATATTTGTGAACGGAAGAGGGCAGCCACATGGATTTTTTTGCCTTTCCCCTTTTTACAAAGCCTAGAAATCTGCTCCACGAAATGAAATGCTCTTTGCAGAAAGGCATTGTCTCTCGAGGTTGTTTATTTTGAACATTCTTTGGTTCGCAGACATTAGCGGTTGGGACCCTTCCCTCTCCCCTCCCCGAGTCGGGCTTCCAAGCGCGTTCCTGCACCTCCGGCGTTTCCACGCTAACAATAAAGCCAGTGAGCCGGAGGGACTCAGTACGACCCGCACAGAAGATTTAAGGTAGTAATTTATTTACGACTTTCACTTTTCCTCCGAACGCTGGATTACTCCGTTACAAACTTTCTCTACTATGAGAACCCCTCTCTGAGCGTAGTCGCGTTTTTGGCACTCGGTGGAGAACTTCGCAAAAGCACAACTTTTTGCCAAGAAAGCAGCTACTCATTTTCTCCCCTTTTCCGGTTAGAGACCAGTGTTAATGAAGTTGCAGAGTGCTACGAGGGAATAGAAAAGCAAAGGAAGTGGAGAGGGGAGAGGAAAAGCCAGAGCGTGCCACAAACTACACGGGGGAGGCCGGGAGGGAGGTGAAACTGTCTCCGGGAAATTTAATTAGAGGAGCGCTCCGCAGCACAAACACACACTAGGGAAAGCATGTGCAAGAAGGAAGGGAAGGAAAGCACTCTCTCCCGCACTGAAGAGTCACAGACGTCCCTCTCTTTTCCCCAGCATTTTATTGGTGGCTGTTTCATTTCCATCTCCTCCTTCCACCCCCCACGAGAAAACACCTCCCCCACAATAACAGTATTAGCATGTATCTATATATCTGAAAAAAGTCTGAGAGATTGAACGCACCTTTGAGATCTGCTCCAAGGCGAAAGCCGCATCGCAGTAGCTTGGTCGCTGCAGATACTCCCGGTCGTGCGCCGCGGCGCGCTGGTTCCCTCCGGTCCTTCGCCGCCTCCCGCTATCGCTCCTCGCTGCCCGGCCGGGGTGGCCGCCGCCGCCGCCCCCCGCACCGCTGCTCGTCTCCGGCTCCAACACGTTAACGGCTGAGGCCATGTTGCCGCCGCTGCCGGCAGGGTGAGGGAGTTGCCTTTGGTGATGCTACTGCCGCCGCTGCGGCGGGGCCTGGAGCCCGGTAGTGGCCCGCGAAGCGCGGCGAGGCCCGCGGGGTGCTGGCGGCGCTGCAGACCGCGGGCGGCGGCTGCTGCTGCTGCCCCCACCGCTGCGCAGCCACTTCACGCGGGGCGTTGGGCGGTGGCTGCCGCCGCGGCCGCTCCTGCCGAGTCGCACCCCGCGCCTCCCATTGCCACATCGCGTGCGGTCCCCGAGGTGCTGGCGTCTGCTCCCCACACCCAGGGAGGGTGGGTGGGCAGGCGAGACCCCTGCCCGCCCCCCCCCCGCCGGTTACCGCCGCGCTTTCCTCCGCTCCCGTTGAAAACGCTTCCTCCGGCCGCCGCTACCTCCGGGAAGCCGCTGTCCGCGGCGGCGCTCAGCGGCGGCGGCGCGGCAGCGGCACGGCGGGCTGAGGCTGCTGCTGCGCTGCCTCGCTGCGCTGCACCATACTGCCTCAGCGCCGGGGTGCTACCCGCAAGCCGCGGGGCCGGCAAGGCTCCGCGCTCTCCCCCGCAGCGGCGGGCGGGCGGCTGCCTGGCGCTATTCCCCGGCGTGTGCGCGGCAGGACCGAGCTGGAGCCCCTCGGCTCAAAAGATAAGGTGAAGAAGAAAAAAAGGATTCCCTCCATTTAGATAAAGAGGAGGAGGGGTAGAAGGGGTGGAGAGAGAGGGAGGAAAAAAAGAGCTGAAAGCCCGCCCCTAGGGCTGTCAGATGGCTTGGGTTTCTACGAGGCGGATTGGCTCGAGGAGGGTAGAAATTACTCAGCAAACATGACTGTTATTAGCTGCTTAGCAACAGCTTACCAAATTAGAGAGACCACCCAGGCAGGCAACCCTTGCGTGTGCATCGCCAGCTTCAGGGGAAGCCTTAAAGAGATCCAGCCTTCTTTGCATGCAATACTTCCATACCTCCTTTCTTCTTCATTTTCTTTTCAAGATTTTTTTTTTCGTTCGGGATGCTTTTAGACAAATACATGCCCAGAACTTTCTCGCGATCCATATATAGATTTTTTTTTCTTTTAAAAAAGAGGGGGAAACGGGAGGAAAGCAGCATTAAACGATTTCTAAAGCCCTTAAAAGAAAATCCTTTTAGGGGCACCTTGGACTCAAGCTGCAACAAACACTGGGAGGTCCAAGCTGAATTCCCAGGCTTCCAGAAATAATGACAGGGTGGTGAATATTGCGGTAGGAAGCGCCAGATTTTTCTCACTCTGACTTTATTTTTTAACTAAAGAGGTGACTTAGTTCCTTGCAAGAAAAATACCCTGTCCAGTTAGAAAAACGCAGTGGAAGCTTATGACTTGAGGGATTTTAAAGCCGCACAGTAGCTAGCCTGTTTCAACTTAGGGCTCATTCTTTAAAACTGAAACCAGAGAATAGCCAATTTTAATATGTTTTAGTGTAAAAAATAATGAAACGCAGCCTGCCTGGCCGCGCTAAACACTCCTTAAACTATACGTGATTGTTTACTTTTTTGGCACCGCTCCTCCCCGTCTTTGTTCATTGCGAATCAGCCATTAATTGCTGCCGTTACAGCTGCGCGCATTCTCGTCCAGCCTCGGGGCTGCACGCACTGGCACCCGGGGGAGCCGCGGGAAGCGGGAACAGCACAGAGGATGCTCCACTCCGCGCCCCGTCGCGCCCGGCTCCGGCCCGGGCAGACCTCCCAGCGCACTCGCGCGGAGGACAGAGAAAAACTCGCCCGCCGCGGCTCCGCGCCTGGCCCGGGGAGGCTCTTTAGGAGCTGCCTCCGAGCAGGGGAATTGCTGCGCGGCAGCGAAGGAGCGCGGTTAAAGCCCGTGTGTGTTCATTTAAAAAAAAGAAGATAAAAAAGTCGACGGGGGGACAGGACGAGACGGGATCGGACCCAACGTGCGAATGAGCCTGGGACAACCTCGCCGGGCGGCGCGGAGGGGCGCTGCCCCCTCTCTTTCCGCGCTGCGGGCAGCATTGCCGGAGCTGCCGGGGCGGCCGCAGGACGTGCTCGGAGGAGGTCTCTCCCGGTACTGTGTCCCGTACCACGCCAGGACCGCCAAGCCCGCGGGCACCGGGCACCTTTCCATTCAGCCGTGGACAAAGCCCCCGAGCCCCGGGGTGCTGCCAGCGCCATCCTCCCTTGGTGGGGGGCTGTTTTGCAGAAGTTGTGCACCGGCAGCGGGTCTCCCCCGGCAGGGCTGCGAGCCACAAAGCCCCAGCGCTAGGAGCTGCCTATGCACCTCACCACCTGTGCAGAGAGTCTTTTTGTGAAATTACATAGTGGCACCCATTGACAGGGGTTTTCCAGGGTCACTGTCACCAGTGGGGGATCTTCTTTCCTTTCCTCTCCCTTCTCCCACTCCCCCCTACTTTTTCCCACGCTTCCCTGTAGTCTTTTGATTTCAAGGGAAATCTGCATCTTTGAAGGCCAGGCCTTGTGCTCCTTACTGAGCTGTCTCCAGGAAAACTGCTGGGAGCAGCACACACATGTACATACACAAACATGAGAGAAAGAAACCTTAAGGGAGCCAGAGGCTGGTTTCAGTTAGAGGATGAAATCCACACCTAAGATGCAGTCAACCACCTCTTATTCAAGTTTCAGCTTGGGGAAAATAACTGTGCTTCTCATTAGGAACCAATGTGCCATTGCTCCTGCTCCTATTCAACCTGACCAGGTCTAATAGGGTGGCAGGGCTGAGAGACAGGGAATGAAGGGACTGGTGGACAGGTATTTTGGCTCAGCCTCAAAAACCATAGAAGACTGTCTCTTCAAGTACCATGAGCCTTCAGACCTTCCCTGCCTGCCTCTTGCCTGCTAGGCTGACATCTCAGGGCTTCACAAAATAGACCAGTGCACTTAAATTCTTGCTCTTGGTTCCAAAACTCGATCTGAAGACTCAATTTAACAAGTGCTATCTTAATCTTCCTTCTCTCCCTGTGGTCTGGAGGGATGTTGTTTTTGTTTTGTTTTTTTTTTTTAGCATATGCAAGAGATGAATTACTGCAGGGATTTAATTGGCCTTATTTATTGGGTGTATGTGGCAAGGGGGTGGGTCAACTCACCACACCTTGGTTTTGTTTTTTGCTTTTTTCCTTAAGGAAGAAGTGTCAGTGTAAAAGTCTCCACTTGGGTGGTCAGAGCTGTGGCTGCCCCCAGTTTGTCTCATAGCTGATACTTGAGTGCTACATTCCTAGCGATAATGTTTTTCCTAATCAATCTGCCCTTATTTAGATTTGTAAGCACTGCTGGCTGTGTACCCAGAACTGTTCTTCCACACTAAGGGATTTTTTTTCTAGCTTCAACAATTCGCAAGGATCCCACAGATTTTGTATGTCAGACTTGCTCTGTGGGTGAAAGCCTGTGAAGGTGTCTCCTTGGCTAGAGTGGCTGCAATCTGAAATCCTTTATACCTGGTCCTCCCAATGCTTGGACAGCCAGAGCTGGCATACAAAAATCTCAGGGATTTGGTCATACACAAATAACTTCATTTTGTAAGGCTCCGCCTCTTACTTAGGTCACCTTTGTTCTCAAAGGTACTGCATTATAACCCCTAATACTGCAGAGCTTCATACTTCCCCCAGCCAGATGAAGGATCAAATTCGAGAGAGGTTAATAATGGGTAGCACTGATTTTATTTTAATACATTTTTCCAGGTTGCCCATTGCCTGTGGCCATGCCACCAAGAAGATTGCACTGCATGAGCATCCAATTTCCTTAATAAAGAACCAACACTGAAATGAAGTGCGTACCCTTCAGTTTACTTGTTAGGGACTAGGAGAGAGCTGAGCATGGCAGAACAGGGAACAAAACCAACTTGCAGGAAAATAAGCTGGTTTTGTGTATCCTTTCAATTTTTTGCCTCTCACACATTTTCATCATGCAAGGGCACAGGTCTGCTTCAGCCCTATGCTCCACATACCTGCCTTACATTGGCTTTGGCATTAAATAAGGTCACAAGGTAGCACCTTCCCTGCATTTTGCAGAGCAGCACACCTACTTGAATCTGCCACCTAAACCTCTCCATTTCTCTAAATAAATGCCCCACCCACTGAGTGCCCTACTCAATACCTTGCATGTGGGTTTTACAGTCCAGTGGTAGCGGTGTGCAGCAAGGAGCCACTCTGCAGGGCAGCCCTTCTGTAGAGTGCCTGCACTTGGGAAAGAGCCCAGTAACATGAAACAAGCCCTGCTCACTCCTTGCTCTCTCCCTCTCCTCAACACTGGAAGAAAGAGAACTGCTCGAACCAACTTGTCAAAATAATGTGGCTAATTATCCCTGATCTCCTTTAATGAAAAGCTGTTCTGTATGCCACAAAGGAGCAAATGAGGGTTCTATAGCACCAATCCAGGAACACAAGCATTTTCTTCTGCAGAGGGCTGCGGAGAAATGCAAATTCAGAGCCACCAAGTTTCCGTGCTCCTCCAGCATGGCATCAGAGTCTCAGGGGAGGGCAATCCAAGTGCCTGGGCAGCTGCGAAGGACAGCAGCAGTAGAAGCAGCCCTCTTGTTCCAAAACGCAGAGGATATCCCAGCTCTAGCAAACCTTGTCATATTCCACAAAGGGCTTTAGTTTTATAAACCAAAGTCATCTTCAAAACAGATTCTTTTCTGAAAAAATGCTTTGCCACTTACAGAACTTCAATGTGCACAAAGAGGGGGAAATTTAAGCTGAAAAGTTTTTAGTAAATCCAGACAACACTGAGTCTGTGTAACGATATAACTCAACTCTTGCATTTGGAAGAAAGCAGGGCATTCATTTTCATGATCTCTGCCATCAGATCTTGCAGAAAAAAATAGCTGAACAACATGACCTCTTTGAAACACTGAAGGAGCAACAAATTTATTAGAGATATAGGCGTGAGAAATGAAAAGGAAGTAAAACAATGCAGGCTTATTGTGTCTTTCTTTCATACTGCTAATCCAGTATACACATCACTCCTATGTGTCTCAAAAGGGCTTTATACACTATGGCAAAGGCAGAAGAAAAAAAAGGTGTGTGCACACATGTGTGTGTGAAATAAGGATAAAACCAGAAAGGCCCAAGAAATTAATCCAGTGAGCTGCAAATTTTACATTTACTGGTTCTTGAAAGCAAATAGATTTTAAAAGATTCCTCTTTCCCCCCCCACCCAGGCCTAACATTTCTCAAAAATATTAAATACTCTTGAGACAGAGTGTCAGATTATAATTCAGCCACACAATGATACTAATAGCCCTAACAAAACTGTAGATACAACTATGAGACTGGAGCTGAAACTATATTCAAGCCCTTGAACCAGAAGTAAAACTTGTTGCCTGGTTAGAAGCTGGCAGATATCAAGCTTGGCTTAAAAAAAAATCTTTTAAAAATATGTTTAAACAGCAGACCCTTGTCAATTCCTCTCCCCTCCCCATTCTCAGAAGCCAGGTATACATCCGATACTAAGGCTAAGGCAATATACAAGGTGGAGCTATAACAGTGAAAACCTCTTAATTTTCTTCATTCCTTAAACATTAAATGTCATATACTGTCCTTCCTTCCTTCCTTCCTTCCATCTTTACTGTCATATGCACTCCTTCCTTCCTTCTGTTTTCCCAAATGCAAGGTCGTTAACCCAGTGTGCAGACACCAATTAACACACAGAGCTGAGGTATTTTATTCCCTTCATATTTGAGCATAGATGGGTGCTAGGTGGCAGTTCCACAGCATACTTATTCTGCTACATGATTAGTATAAACCCACCCAAATTTACACTTATTGGTTAGTGATTAACATTTCATACACTATTGGTTTACTGTATTTAAATTAGCCTCGCTTGCTATGTAAATTAGCACACATGCTCCTTTCGGGGGGGGGGGGGGGGGGCAAAGTCTTTTCAGTCCTGAATTGAGTCGGTGGTTGCAATCTCCCCTTGCCGCATTTACCTTTCACCCAGTTACTGCAGTTTTATCAGACTTCTTGTTTTTCTGGCCACCATCCAGTCTTTGGTGCCAAGATGTTCCCTTTTATCAGCCTGTTAGCTCTTCTTCAAGGGTATAGTCATTAGTTTTCCACAGTTCATTAATTAAACAAATACTTTTTTATCTTTTAGCTCCTTCCCAGATTCCTTTCTCGGAGCATAGGTGGTTCGTGGTTTTGGTAAGTGGGAAAATTCCACTTTCTGCAGGATATAACTTCCTTCCTTCCTCCCTCCCTTCCTCACTTCTAACTTATACTATCATGTGTTCTTTTTCCTTCCTTCCCAAATTTTTTCCTCCCTCCCTCCCTTCCTTCCATGATTTCTTCCTTCCCTCCTTCTAGCCTCCCTCTATCCCTCCCTTCCTCCCTTCTAACTTATACGGTCATCTGTTCTTTTTCATTCCTTCCCAACTCCTTTCCTCCCTCCCTCCCTTCCTTCCTTCCATACTACTTTGCTTCCTTCCTTCATTCCTCTGTAATATGCTGTCCTCCCTCCATCCCTCCCTCCATTCCATCCTTCCTTCCTTCCATCTTCCCTCCCTCCCTCCCTCCCTTCCTTCCTTCCAAGTTTACTGTCATATGCACTCCTTCCTTCCTTCCTTCCTTCCTTCCTTCCTTCCTTCCTTCCTTCCTTCCTTCCTTCCTTCCTCCCTCCCTCCGTCCCTCCCTCCCTCCCTCCGTCCCTCCCTCTTCTTTTTCCCTCCCTCCTTCCCTCCCTTCCTCACTTCTAACTTATACTGTCAGCTTTTCTTTTTCCTTCCTTCCTTCCTTCCTTCCTTCCTTCCTTCCTTCCTTCCTTCCTTCCTTCCTTCCTTCCATAATTCTTTCCTTCCTTCCTTCCTCTCTGTAATATGCTGTCCTCACTCCATCCTTCCTTCCTTCCTTCCATTCCTTCCTTCCTTCCTTCCTTCCTGTTATATGCTATCTTCCCTCCCTCCCTCCCTCCCTCCCTTCCTCACTTCTAATGTATACTGTCAGCTATTCTCCTTCCTTCCTTCCTTCCTTCCTTCCTTCCTTCCTTCCTTCCTTCCTTCCTTCCTTCCTTCCTTCCTTCCTTCCTCTCTGTTACATGATGTCTTACTTCCCCCTCCCGTCTTTCCTTCTTTCCTTCTATCCTACTTTCCTTCCTTCCTTCCTTCCTACCTCCCTCCCTCCTTTTCTTTTTCCCTCCCTTCCTCACATCTAAGATATACTGTCACCTATTCTTTTTCCTTCTTTCCCAATTCCTCCCTCCCTTCCTGCCTCCCTCCCTCCTTTTCTTTTCCCCTCCCTCCCTCCTTCCCTCCCTTCCTCACTTCTATCTTATACGGTCATCTGTTCTTCTTCCTTCCTTCCCAACTCTCTCCCTCCCTCCCTTCCTTCCTTCTATGTATCCTCATCATTTTACTGTGATATGTTCTCCTTCCTTCCATCCTTCCTTCCTTCCTTCCTTCCTTCCTTCCTTCCTTCCTTCCTTCGTTCCTTCCTCTGTCATATGCTATCCTCCCTTCCTCTCTCCCTCCCTCCCTCCCTCCCTCTCAAGCATCCCTGCCTTCCTTCCTTCCTTGCTTGCTTCCATCCATCTCCTTTACCTTCATATGCACTCCTTTCTTCCTTCCTTCCTTCCTTCCTTCCTTCCTTCCTTCCTTCCTTCCTGTCCTGGTTTCAGCTGGGATAGAGTTAATTTTCTTCCTAGTAGCTGGTATAGTGCTGTGTTTTGGATTTAGTATGAGAATCATGTTGATAACACACTGATGTTTTAGTTGTTGCTAAGTAGTGCTTACACTAGTCAAGGACTTTTCAGCTTCCCATGCTCTGCCAGGTGCACAAGAAGCTGGGAGGGGGTACAGCCAGAACAGCTGACCCAGACTGGCCAAAGGGCTATTCCATACCATATGACATCACGCTCAGCATATAAAGCTGGAGGAGGAAGAAGGAAGGGGGGGACGTTTGGAGTGATGGTGTTTGCCTTCCCAAGTAACCATTATGCATGATGGAGCCCTGCTTTCCTGGAGATGGCTGAACACCTGCGTGCCAATGGGAAGTAGTGAATGAATTCCTTATTTTGCTTTGCTTGCACGCACGGCTTTTGCTTTACCTGTTAAACTGTCTTTATCTCAACCCATGAGTTTTCTCACTTTTACCCTTCCGATTCTCTCCCCCATCCCACCGGGGGGGAGTGAGCGAGCGGATGTGTGGTGCTTAGTCGCTGGCTGGGGTTAAACCATGACACTTCCTCTCTATCATATGCTGTCCTCCCTCCTTCTCTCTCTTCCTCCCTGCCTTCCTTCCTTTCTTTCTTCGTTGCTTCCTTCCATTTTCTTTACCTTCCTTCCTTCCTTCCTTCCTTCCTTCCTTCCTTCCTTCCTTCCTTCCTTCCTTCCTTCCTTCCTTCCAACTTTCCATCAAATGTACTCCTTCCTTTCTTCCACCCGCCCTCCCTCCCTCCCGTTCTTTCTCCCTCCCTCTGTTCCTTCCTTCCTTCCTTCCTCACTTCTAATTGATACCATCATCTGTTCTTTTTCCTGATTCATGGACGTATGTTTGGGGTTTTTTTTAACCCCACTCCTGGTACCATGTTGAAGAGACTTCAGGTTTGTCATTACAGGAAGCAGGTAATGAATGTGATCAATCAACAAGAATAGGGGTTCCTGCCTCTGGCCAGACAGACAAAAGGCAAAACTGGTTTTACTGGACTGTATGGATTCGATGGCCTGGCACATCAGACCCAAGGAAATATAAGGCTTTACTGGATAACTGTGCACACTGTACCCTAATGCCATAAAGTATACAAGGAGGAAAAACACATCTGGATTTCTGGAGCTACAGAACAGTTGTCTGTGTTGGAAGATGAGGTGAGTCTAACAGGGAACAATTCACAAACACATCCTATTGTGACCAGTCCAGATTCTGCATGTATCCTTGGCAATGGCTATCTCAAAAGGCACTTCAAGGATTGAAAAGGGTACCGGTGGAGTCACCCCTCAGTGTAACTCAGGGTCAATACTGGGTCCAATCCTGATTAACATCATTAATGATCTGGAGGATGGATCTCTAACTTTGACAAATGCAGTTATTAACAATGTTGACAAATACGGTTATTAACAACATCGACAAATACAGTTATTACCATACTGTAATGAAGAGTATGGAAATTTTCAAGCAAATTACTAGTGAAAATATTTATGTTTAAATAATGTGAACAACACACCTTTGAAATGCATGCTTTTTTTTTGGCCTTTAAATTACTGACTTTGTTCTTAACCACTCTTGTGGCACTAGTGTCATCTTACACTGCAGCAACACTCTCCTCAGTTGTAGGCAGTTATCAAGCTAATGTTTTATATTCCATTATTGGCTCAGCGCTGACCCTAAAGGAAAACAGTTGAGTGCAATAAAACCCTCCCACCCCACCGCTCCTTCTGTTCCAGCCTTTGTTCTTACTATCTTTTAAAAGACAGGCAACTAATAGTAACCAGTTTTTATAATAAGAGTAAAATGTAAGGAGTTTTAATATTCTTCAAAACTGAGTCCAAATTTGCTATTATCAAGTAATTGAGTGTTGTATTTGGTTTACGTGGCAAGGTTGGGGGGGGGGGGGCTGCAGGGGTGGCTTCTATGAGAAAATGCCAGAAGCTGCTCCCATGTCAGACAGAGCCAGTTCCAGCTGGCTCCAAGACGGACCCACCGCTGGCCAAAGCTGAGCCAACTAGCAACGTTGGTAGAGACTATCATTCCCTGTAGAGACTACCAGCAGATGTCGGCAAATAGAGACGGAAAAGCTAGTATCAAATTCCATTGAAGAGAGAGGCCTTGAAATTTGCTGCGGAATTTATTCTTAAGATGGAAATTACTGATATATCTATGTGTGTGTGTGTCTGATTTTAGCCATTACCTATGACTTTCTACTAGGCAGAATCATCACTGTCTTTTCTAGCTGGTGCTAGAGACCCCCCTCTAGCACTTAATTCATAGCAGTATTCACATGTGGGCCTGTTTAAGTCCACCTGCCTCTCTGGCAAGTTTTTCTTACTCGTGATAGATGTTTTCCTTCAAATGTTTGTCTGGACTTTTAAAAGATATGCACATGGTAGCCGTTTCAGTTGCTGCCTTAGCAGGGAGTAGGTTATTCCGGGAATTTGCTGTTAGGTGGTCTGTTCACTACTGAATGTCAAAAAGGAGTTTCTCTTGCTTGTATTGGCCATCTTCCTTTAACCATCTGTCTGGCTGTTGGAAAGAAATAACCCTCATGAGCCCCTTCTGAAGGCTTAAGTGTACTCATAGTGACTGGGTCCTTTTAATGGCCATGGTTCAAGAGCCAACTAGGGAGAGGCATTGGATTGCCATCAGCTGCTGAAACAAAAATATGAAACATCAGCTGGCTGTAGCTGAGTTCTAGCAATATAGTTAGTAGGCACAGACTGTGCCTTAATTTGTGTTTTATAAAACACAAATGCACGTGTGGGAAGGGAGAGAAGGAAGGGAAAAAAAAACAGAGTTGCAGAAATTTATCTGTGATTTTTATATTCAATTTAATCATAGTACTGATATGACTAGGAAATAACAATTCCTTATAAGACAGTTAACCTGAGCATCAACAAGTAGCAGGAAAAATCTAACACCACTATGTCTTTAATAGTTCTGTACATTTCTTAACTAACAACTTCCCTGTCTCTTCAAATCTTTAAAAGCATGCTTCATAACTCTTCTGTATCATATCAGATAGACCGATTTTATAAAAATGAAACCTGTCAGAAACAATGACCCCCTCTTTTATATTACTTTGAATAAAAATATCTATTGGGCTCACAAACTTTTGCAAATGCGTATTTCCATCCTGAAATAAACATTTTTCCTGTGTTCTTGACCATAACCATAGAATCATAGAACGGTTTGGGTTGGAAGGGACCTTCCAAGATCATCAAGTCCAACCCCCCTGCCATAGGCAGGGACATCTTTCACTAGATCAGGTTGCTCAAAGCCCATTCCAACCTGACCTTGAACACTTCCAGGGATGGGGCATCCACAACTTCTCTGGGCAACCTGTTCCAGTGTCTCACCACCCTCATCGTAAAGAATTTCTTCCTTATGTCCAATCTAAATCTACCCTCTTTCAGTTTAAAACCGTTGCCCCTTGTCCTGTCACTACAGGCCCTGGTAAAAAGTCTCTCTCCATCTTTATTATAAGCCCCCTTTATGTATTGAAAGGCTGCAATAAGGTCTCCCCGGAGCCTTCTCTTCTCCAGGCTAAACAACCCCAGGCTTCTCTTCTCCAGGCTGAATAAGTCTTTCTTGTACTGGAGACCCCAGAGCTGGATGCAATACTCCAGGTAGGGTTTCACAAGAGTGGAGTAGAGGGGGGAGAATCACCTCCTTTGACCTGCTGGCCATGCTTCTTTTTATGCAGCACAGGATAACAAACCCTCCCACTTATCCTTCCACATTCTGATTCACACTGTCCTTGAGATTTCCTATGTACACCTGCCAAATCATCCTGAATATATAGCTTATTCACTCCTCATTGTTTTGATTTTATTTCTTAGTTTGTAGGTTCATTTTGAGCCTCCCAAAACAGTTGCATGCTACTGTTAAAAGTTCTTTTAATATTTCACTGAAGACAAAGCAGCTTCTCTTTCTTTTGACTAATGATGCCACAACTTTTCATGTGTATAAATTGTCTTTATTCCAAACTAACTTGCAACGGTAGCTGAAGATACAAGTTTTCCATCTGTACTATCATTCCCTGTAGAGACTACCAGCAGACATTTAAGCATTTGTAATCTTATGATTGCACTTCACTTCCATATCAGCTTGAGATGTTGGCAGAGATGGAAAAGCTAGTATCAAATTCCATTGAAGAGAGAGACCTTGAAATTTGCTGCAGAATTTATTCTTAAGATGGAAATTACTGATATATCTATGTGTGCGTCTGAATTTAGGCATTAACTATGAGTTTCTACTAGGCGGAATCAACACCATCTTTTCTGGAGACACCAGAAAAACATAAATGTTATCTTCATTGACCACTAAATTTCTTCTTGAAATACATTGCAAAAACCCACCATTATGTCTCAACTTTTCTTTTTTGTGGGTTTACTTCTTAAAACACAAAAGTTATTAGGGCTAATCTATACACCATAGGGCATACTTTTAAGGCCATAATGCATAGCTGTAGTTGCTTACTCTGGCCTGCTTAACCCAGGCCATAGAACCGTGCTGAGCAAATGTCAAGCCCAAACCTTGCAACTGAGCTATAACATCTGCTTTGGAAAGATCTTTCTACTGGGATTAAAAGGTTTCAGATGATGGCAAATTCAGTACGTTGCATGTAATTATTCTGTATTTATCTTAGCCATTAATTATTTTTCATCATACCTTTCTGATATCAGTTTCTTTTCAACAAGTTTGTTTCTACTTGCTATATTGGCAGAGAGAACTCTCAGACAGTTATGCTTTAGGTAGAAACATTGCTTTTTCTTTCTCTTCCCCCTCTCTTTTCCCTTTCTGCCCAGTGTCCAAAGCCAATGTAGGTATGGTCTATGACAAGGGTTTCTAGGCCAAAGTGAATCAAGCAACCAAAACAACTGGGTTGTTGCTAGGCTAAGTTAGGTAACAGTGCAAGTCATCCAGTGTACTTTTCAGCAAAGGGGAAGATGCATATCTTAGCCCCTGTATGTCCCTATGTGTGTAATGCCAGATCTGCTGCCAGGCACTACCCTAATACAAATCTTAATGAGTTAATTACTGTTAATTCACACCTATAAAGTTAGCTTCACAGTCAATGTATTTTTAGGTAAGATTCACTTTATCCCCAGGGGGCAGGGAGGGAGGCAGGCAGGCAGGCAGGCAGGCAGGCAGGCAGGCAGGCTGGCTGCTGCTGCTGCTGCTGCTGCTGCTGCTGCTGCTGTTCTGATTTGTTTCACCTTTCCAGCAGCTGAGCTAGAGACAGTATTTCCTCTGTTGCCTCTTCTCTGTGGGTGGGCAGGTTGTACAAGCACTAGATCCAGTCACTTTAAATGTAATGATTTATTTTTAAGACTGAATACCACAAAGTTATGCAAACATCATAGAATAAAACTGAAGGTCTTGCATATAAAATTGCATATGAGCTGAAAATCTGACCTGTTTATTGAGTTCCTTCACATCCATACTTCTGTCTAACCAAAATCCTACCATACAACAGTCTCTAAATCAGCTCTTCCCTGGCCTGATTTCTTCAGACTTGGCAAACTTAATTGTAATAGAATTCTTTTTGATTTATTATATTGACAGAAGAAGAGAATTTGTTATTATATTCATGCTGTCTTCTCTCTGTTTCAAAAATTAGGCATTTGAACAGCCCAGTAATGATATGCCACTTAAAACAGTAACTGTGGCTTGGGACAGTTCTCCAAAACCTATTCCAGAGTATGGCAATCCACATGTATTTAAGGAAACCATGAAAAGGACTGCCACATAATAACCTGTTGTAGTGCCATCTTCATCACTTTCCTATCAATTCCATTTTCTTTCATGACTCTCCATGACAGTTTAGCTCTGATACTTCAGAAGTTCTAAGAGTAGGCACCTCCTTCCGGACTGCATTGGGAACAGTGGGTCCTCATCACCTCCAAGACATACCAGAAACCCTTCTCTCTTTTGTACTAACTGTGTTTCAAAACAGACTCAACTTCAGGGAAATTAATTTAATATATTGCCAACTAACAACGGAGTAGGATAATGAGAAATAAGAACAAATCTAAAAACACCTTCTCCTCCACCCCTCCCTTCTTCCCGGGCTCAACTTCACTCCTGGCTTCTCTACCTCCTCTCCCTGAGCGGCGCAGGGGGATGGGGAATGGGGGTTGCGGTCAGTTCATCACACGTTGTTTTGGCCGCTCCTTCCTCCTCAGGGGGAGGACTCCTCACACTCTTCCCCTGCTCCAGCGTGGGGTTCCTCCCACAGGAGACAGTCCTTCATTAACTTCTCCAATGTGGGTCCTTCCCACGGGCTGCGGTTCTTCACAATCTGCTCCAGCATGGGTCCTTTCCACGGGGTTCAGTCCTTCAGGAATGGACTGCTCCAGCGTGGGTCCCCCATGGAGCCACAGGTCCTGCCAGAAATCCTGCTCCAGTGTTGGCTCTTCACAGGGTCACAGCCTCCTTCGGGCACATCCACCTGCTCTGGTGTGGGGTCCTCCATGGGCTGCAGGGTGGATATCTGCTCCATCATGGTCCTCCATGGGCTGCAGGGGGACAGCCTGCCTCACCATGGTCTTCACCATGGGCTGCAGGGGAATCTCTGCTCCGACGCCTGGAGCACCTCCTCCCCCTCCTTCTTCACTGACCTTGGTGTCTGCATAGTTGTTCCTCTCACATATTCTCACTCCTCTCACTCACAGCTGCTGTTGCACAGCTTTTCTTACCCCTTCTTAAATATGTTATCACAAAGGCGCTACCACCGTTGCTAATTGGCTCAGTTCTGGCCAGTGGCGAGTCCATCTTGGAGCCAGCTGGAACTGGCTTTGTCGGACATGGGGACAGCTTCTGGCATCTTCTCATGGAAGCCACCCCTGCAGCTCCCCCGCTACCAAAACCTTGCCACGTAAACCCAATACAGTTTGCCCAACCAGTCTCTGAGAAATGGCTACCTTGGAAAGACTTATGCTTATAGGTCCTGGAAGAGTCCTTTTTGGGTAACTCATCTCTTTCCAGCTAACCTCTTATATGAAATTGTTCAAACACAGCTTCTGAATGAAATAAAATGCTGAGAGAATTTGGGGCTGAACAGAGTTTGCACTCACAGTGTGTAAGATACTGAACAGTTAAATTGTTACGCATGATGGGGAATGAAAGCTGTTTCTTAAAGGATTTTTCTGACAAAATAACAGCTGTTAAGATTCCTGCATGTGGAACCAGAACTAAATCCACAGAAGTAAACCATTTTCCAAGTTGCAACTCACTTTGCTGTAGACACCCACGTCCATAATGTAGACTCTCAAAACCGTACCCAGCTGCTGCTTCTCCCTGGAGACACTAAACATTTCACCATCTTCCTTGGCAATCCAGCTCTGTTACAGGGCATTTCTCATAGCACCGAGCAGCTCCATGCTTGGCCCAAACTTTCAAGGTTAACAAATTAAACATTTCCTTGCTTCTCTCATTTGCAGGGTGAGTTAACCAAACAGAACAGAAAAACATTTGCTGCCCTTCTCTGTCTCATGGTCCAGCAGTGACAGCACTCACCCAGGGGGTGAGCAATCAATTACAATTTCTGCATCTGCTCAAGGTCTCAAACTGTGTCTTCAATGAGAATATTTCAACAACCAGTCTATCAAGTATTCCGAGAGGGGCTCTCTTCATATCTCCTGATGAAACTGTCTTTTTCTCCCATGTAAATATTAAAATATTTATTAATCCTAAAGGAGAAGGTCAGAGGATCTTAGGTGCCTAAATTTCTAAGTACTTTCAATAAGAACCCAGGCACCTGGCTTGCACAGTGCCAAAGTCAGCTCTTATAAAATACTACCTTTTGTGGATGCAATCATAATACCTACATGGAAAACAGAACAGTAGTTCTCAGTATGAATGTATTCATGTGGTTCTACTTCTTCACATACTAATGCAGTATATGTCTCCCTTACTGTATTGGATCTGGCTGGGATGGAGTTAACTTTCCCCATAGGAGCCCTCATAGTGCTGTGCTTTGTATTTGTAGCTAGAAAGGTGTTGATAACACACCAATGTTTTGGCTACTGCTGAGGGGTGCTCCCACAGCATCATGGCTCTCTCCAACCTCCTGACCCCAAAGGCCAGTAGGCTGGGGGTGGACAAGTGGTTGGGAGGGGACATAGCCAGGACAGCTGACTCAAACTGGCCAAAGAGATATTCCATACCATATGACATCATGCTCAGCAATAAACGCTAAGAGAAAGGAGGGGGGGGGGCATTCGTTATTAAGGCATTTGTCTTCTGAAGCAACTGCTACGCATACTAAGGCCCTACTTCCCAGGAAGTGGCTGGACATCACCTGCTGATGGGAAGTAGAGAAGAAATCTTTTTGTTTTCCTTTGTCTGTTATAGGGGACAAAAAGCCTGAACCATGGATAGTAGAAATTGTAGCACAAAGGTAGATATTTTAAAGTTTAAAAAAACCCCCAACAACTTCACTTTATATTTATTTAATATGCTTTTAGAGAGCGAGAATCACTTACCTGGAATAGAGTGTGCCGTGAATTTGAGAGCAAGCCTTTGTGCTCAATATGTGGGTGTATTTGGTTTACGTGGCAAAGTTTTTGCGGGGGGGGGGGGGGGGGGGCACTGCAGAGTTGGCTTCCATGAGAAGACACCAGAAGCTGCCTCCACGTTGGACAGAGCCAGGTCCAGACGGCTCCATAACAGATCTGCTGCTGGCCAAAGCTGAGCCAATCAGCAATGCTGTGGCGCCTCTGTGATAACATATTTAAGAAAGGGTAAAAAAATGCTGCACAGCAGCTGTGAGAGAGAGGAGTGAGAATGCGTGAGAGAAACAACCCTGCAGTCACCAAGGTCATTGAAGAAGGAGGGGGAGGAGGTGCTCCAGGTGCCGGAGCAGAGATTCCCCTGCAGCCTGTGGAGAAGACCATGGTGACGCAGGTTGTCCCCCTGCAGTGTGGGAAGGACCCATGCTGGAGCAGTTCATGAATGATTGTATCCCGTGGAGGGACCCCATGCTGGAGCAAGGGGAAAAGTGTGAGGAGGAAGCGTGAGGAGCGGCACAGACAAAGCATTATGAACTGACTACAGCTCCCATTCCCCATCCCCCTGCTCCGCTCAGGGGTGGAGGGAGGAGGTAGAAGAGTCAGGAGTGAAGTTGAGCCTGGGAAGAAGGGTGGGAAGGTGTTTTTAGTTTTGTCATTTCTCACCATCCTATTTTTAATTGGCAATAAATTAAATAATTTTCCCCAAGTCAAGTCTGTTTTGGTAATTGGTGAACAATCTCCCTGTCATGACCCATGAAAGCGTGGAAACTCCTCCCTTTTATAGCCCAGAAACTTGGACAACATTGCTACGTAGCAGGGAAATCCATCTTGCAACACAATGACTTAGTGTTGCACATTACTGTTGCAGCACATGCGGTACCTATCACCACCTACTATTTGTGTTCTCTACAACTTGTTTACAAGTTGACTGCTTAGGGATGATATCTTAGACCTAGTCCTGAAAGGTGTGGTTTTTTCCCTAATATTTCTTAAAGCTTCTGTCAAGTTTTTGTATGGAAGAAATCAACACAAAACTAGTAAAGCTATTGGCACATGATAGAGAAATACAGTGGCTTGGCAGGTTTGGAAGTACTTTTATATAATGGTAGTGGGCATGTGAGGGAAAGAGAAATGTAAGGAAAATGTGGAGAAAGAAGCACTCTCTCCTCTCCTTTTTTCTCTCCCCTTCTCTCCCCCCCTTCTTTCTCCCCTTCGCTCTCTCCTCCCTTTCCCTTTCTCTCTCTCCCTTTCGCCTCCCTTTCTCTTCCCCCCACTTCTCTCTCCTGCTCTCTCCCTCCTCTCCCTCTTTTTCTCTCTCTCCCTGTCTCCCTCCCTTTTCTCTCCTTTGTTCACTCGCTGCCTTGCTTGCTCCTCCACTCACTCCTCTGCTGCTTCGCTCGCTCCTCCGCTCGCTCACCCCTCCACTGCTTCACTGCTTGGCTCACTCCTTTGCTGCTTCACTTGCTCGCTGCTTCGCTCCTTCGCTCGCGGGTTCGCATGCTCGCTCCTTCGCTCACTTGTTGTGTCACTGCTTCCCTCACTCGCTCCTTCACCACTCTGCTCAGCTGCTTTACTCGCTCAACCCTTTGCAACTTTGCTTGCTCCTCCTCTCGCTCACTCCTTTGCTTGCTCCTATGGTCCTTCACTATTTTGCTTGCTCCTCGGCTGGTTGGCTGGCTCGCTCCTATGCTCCCTCGCTCGCTGCTTTGCTTGCTCACTCCACTGCTTTGCTTGCTCTTTCGCTGCTTTGCTTGCACCTTCGTTTGCTCCCTTGCTCCTTTTCTTGCTCCTTCACTTGCTCCTTCACTGCTTCACTCGCTTGTTCCTTTGCTCACTCCTTTGCTCACTCCTTTGCTCACTCCTTCACTGTTTTGCTTGCTCCTTTGCAGCTTTTCTCGCTCAGTCCTTTGCTCGCTCCTCTGCTCCTCCACTCCTCCATTCTCTCCTTCACTCCTCTGCTAGCTCCTTTCACTCATTCCTTTGCTCTTTCATTTGCTCAATCTCTTGCTCACTCCTTCGCTGTTTCACTCACTCCTTTGCTTGCTTGCTTCTTTGCTCCTCTGCTCCTCCCCTTGCTCCGCTGCTCGCTTCTCCACATCTCTGCTCACTCTTCTGCTCGCTTCTCTGCTATTTTGCTTGCTCCTTTGCTCACTCCTCTGCTCTTCCACTACTTTGCTCGCCCCTTTGCTCACTCCTCCACTGCTTCTCTCACTCCTCCACTCCTTCTCTGACTCACTCCTCCACTCCCTTGCTCTGTCACTGCTTCACTTGCTTGCTCCCTCACTTGCTTCTCTGCTGCTTTGTGTGCTCCTCCATGTGCTCGCTCCACCTCTCACTGCTTTGCCACTCACTGCTTCACTCGCTCCTTTGCTGCGTCACCCGCTCGCTCCTTTGCTCACTCCTTTGCTGCTTTGCTGACTCACTACTTCACTGCTCTGCTTGCTTGCTGCATCACTTGCTCCTTCACTCCTCTACTCCCGTGTTCCTCCACTGCTTCACTTGCTTGCTTCTCCACTCCCTTGACCCTCTGCTGCTTTGCTCGCTCACTCCTTCACTTGCTTCTCTGATGCTTCGCACGCCCCTCCTTTTGCTCACTCCTCTCGCTGCTTCACTCGCTCACAGCTTCTCTGCTTTGCATGCTCCTTTGCTGTTTCACTCGCTCGCCCCTTCACTCACTCCTTCACTTAATAATTGGCTGCTTTGCTCACTCGCTGCATCGCTGCTTCGCTCACTCCTTCGCTCGCATGCTCCCCTGCTCCTCCACTTGCTCCTGCTCTCCTTTGCTACTTTGCTCGCTCCTCCACTCTCTCCTCCGGTCCTTTGCTACTTTGCTCATCCCTTTGCTCACTTCTCTGCTCCTTTGCTTGCTTGCTCCTCTATTGGTCAGCTTGCTCACTCCTCCCCTCCCTTGCCCCTCCGCTGCTTTGCTCCCTCGCTCCTCCACTGCTTAATCTACTCACTCCTTCACTTGCTCACTCTTTTGCTGCTTTGCTCTCTCATTCCTTCACTTACATGCTCCTCTGCTGCTTTTCTCATGCCCCTGCTGCTCTGCTCCTTCGCTTGCTCTCTCCTCTGCTGCTTCACTCCTCCACGGCTTTGCCTGCTTGCTGCTTTGATTGACCCTTCGTTTGTTCACTGCTTTGCACATTCCTTCACTTGCTCCTCTGCTGCTTCTCTGCTTCGCTTGCTCCTCCACTCAGTTGCTCCTCTGCTGCTTCACTCGCTCCTCTGCTTGCTGCTTTGCTCACTCCTTCGCAGCTTTGTTCCTCCATTCGCTCCTTCACTCCCTCTTTCCTTCCCTCATTTGCTCACATGCTCCTTCACTTGCTCCTCCGCATGCTTCTCCACTCGTTTTCCCCTTCATGCACTCCTCCATTCCCTTGCTTGCTCTCTCGCTCCTTCATTCGCCCCTTCATTTGCTCACTCCTTCACTCACTCGCTCCACTCCTCTCCTCCCTTGCTTGCTCCTTCTCTCACTCCTTTGCTTGCTCCTCCGCACACTCCTCTGCATGCTCCTCTGCATGCTCCCGTGCTCCCTTCCTTCCTCCTTCATTCACTCCTTCACTACCTCCTTCACACAATCCCTCGCTCTCTTCCTCCTTTGCTCCCCCCCTCCCTTCTTCACTCACTCTGTTGCCCACTTCCTCCTTTGCTCGCTCCGCCCCTCGCTATTTCAGTCCTTCACATGCTTCCTCCTCTCGCTTGTTCAGTCCCTATCTCGCTCACTCCACTTGCTTCCTCCCTCCCTTGCTCCTTCGATTCCTTCCTCGTTCCTTCGACCTTTTGCAATCCCACAAACGCAATTCCTTCTCAGATACATGCAATATAAAGAAGTAATTTTTCTAAGATAATCCAAGCCGTAAACTCATACCACAAATGTGAAAATTTTATTCACTTAAAGAGGAGGATGGGGAAAAAAAATTCAGTTCCCAACTTCTCATCTAATCCTTAGAGCAGGCAAAGTAAAATGGGCCCCGCAGCTTTGCAGTGTAATGAATGTCATGCAAACAGGCACTTTAACAAACCAATATCAAAAGGAAATTTTGAAAATTAAGTAGCTTGTGGTAGGATTGATCTAACTAGACCACATACTCTGTATGCTCACTCTTCTTGGCTTTTCTTTTCCTCCCAGGAGCAAAGACTCAGTGGCAAAACTAAGAATTCATTAGTCTCTTCCAATTTTTCTCTCTGCATGTTTCTCTGTACTCTTCTGCATATTTCAGAAATGCACACCATATGTCATTTTGGCTGGTTACACTATCAACAACATAAACTAAACCTGCAAAGTAATTTACAGCAACCCTTCCTGTTACTGCTGCCAGAGAGTACATACTACTTTGGCTCTTTTATACATTCCAAATTTGAAGTAACACCTGTAACTGCCTGCCCACCCACATACGCTCTCACTGGTTTGGCAGCTGCAGGGACCTATGTGCCAAATTTGGAAAAGCAATTTATTTTTTCAGACTCAGAGTTGTCCTTTTGAATCCTCTTAATTGATGATTTATATTCCTGAGAAAGAGGAGAGGTGGCTGGGGCAGGGGGGTGGCTGGAGGTCAGGTGGGAGCTCACATTCCTAACGGATTGTTTGAAATTTTTCTTTCCTCCAAACCTGCTTTCACAGCTGATGCTGAAGTTTCTACCGCCATCTTTAAGTTAGATGAAGATTGTTATTATGAGTTTTGCAAGACACACCACACATTGTACTTTATTTCAGAGGCACAATTCAGTGGCAGGAAACTTTCATTCACTGTCTCAGGTATGACATTTGAAAACTGACAGTTTCATTTTCATAAATATCAACCACATCAATATTTACGTATTGGCTAGCATCTAGATGCAGTGTCCTGAAGGGATGCTACTGTCAGATACCACTGAGCTCCCAAATTTAGGATCAGCAGCTTACAAAATAATTCCAGTGGTCTTATAATTTCATTTTAAGAAAAGTATACAATATTGCCTATCATTACCTGTATTTTGACAGTGCAATGGAAAATGTTTAGAAACCAAAATGACACTGTCTTAGTTTATTTTCAGTGAAAGTAAACTGTTAAGTGAGATGATTTCAGTTGAAATATATAAAATATATTAAAAAAACCAGATCTAGTACAGTCCTTATGTTTTAAAAGTCTGGGACAATATATTTTCTTAAATGACAGGAGAGAGCCATCCCCATGTGCCAAAAGATGCACGGCTCGTCTTTCGGCACACAGGGACGGCCTGCTCCTGTGCCTTTAAGATTTCCTTCTTGAATAACATCCAGCCTTCCTGGACTCCTTTGCCCTTCAGGACTGCCTCCCAAGGGACTCTGTCAACCAGGCTCCTGAACCGGCCAAAGTCTGCCCTCCGAGATACCCAGCTTCCTCCTCATTAATCAAAACTAATCTATAGTAACATAGTTGGGTTATTTGAAAAAGTTAGGTTGCATTTTTCCTCTACTAATTAGACTGGAGCGTGGCATCTGTGGCTATTTTTTAACATTTGCAATTCTAATTTTTGGAGTAATTTTTTTCAGTTGAGTCTGAATCCATGTTTTATAAAGATCACTTATGCCTCCTACCTTTAATATACGCTCTATTTTGTTGGACAACAGGTCTTACTACATTTTAAATTACCCCATTTTCTAAGATCTCCAAGTATGTTGCTTTTGTTTTGCAATTTAGATTTGTTGTCTCATGGCACCTTTTAAATTGGATCCAGCTATTATTAGAAAAATGTACTTTTTCCCTGAAGCTAGTCTACCATTCTGCAGACCAAAAGCTTAGTACAACTCTTCAGGTTTTTTTTCTTTTTTTAAATAAAACCATGGTTTAAATTACTTGCTTTCTAAATCTTATTTGTAGACATAAGAACTAAAATATTTTTTTTTTTGCTTGCATACATATGATTGAGAACATTAGCACGCTATATCATTAAAATATAACATATGAAGATGTTTGTTTTAAGCTTGTCTGATGATTTGGGGGCATTGGGAAGAATAACATGAGAGCAGACAAAGTAGTTTATTGTCTGGGTCAGATACGAAAAATGATCACTTCAAGACTTGTATAAAATAGTTTAAAAATACTTTTTTTCAGGTATGTCAGTGAGAGCTTTTCTTTGTAAAATCAAGCCATGTATTTGATGCCTGAGACTGGCTATTCAGTCAGCTTCAGGCATCATAGAATCATAGAATCATAGAATGTCCTGAGTTGGAAGGGACCCACAAGGATCATTGAGTTCAACTCCTGTCCCTGCATAGGACAACCCCAAAATTCACACCATATGTCTGAGAGAGTTGTCCAAATGCTTCTTGAATATTGTCAGGCTTGGCGCCGTGACTACCTCCTGGGGGAACTTGATCTCCTTCAATGACAAGATGATCCGCTGGATGGTAGAAAGGCTCTACAGAGGGATCTGGACAGGCTGGATCGATGGGCCGAGGCCCATTGTATGAGGTTCAAGAAGGCTAAGTGCTGGGTCCTGCACTTGGGTCACAACAAGCCCATGCAACGCTACAGGCTTGGGGACGAGTGGCTGGAGAGCTGCCCGGCAGAAAAGGACCTGGGGGTGCTGGTCGACAGCTGGCTGAATGTGACCCAGAAATGTGCCCAGGTGGACAAGAAGGCCAACAGCATCCTGGCTTGCATCAGAAATAGTGTGGCCAGCAGGACTTGGGAAGCGATCATCCCCCTGTACTCGGCGCTGGTGAGGCCACACCTCGAATACTGTGTTCACTTTTGGGCCCCTCACTACAAGAAGGACATTGAGGTGCTGGAGCATGTCCAAAGAAGGGCAACGAAGCGGGCAAAGGGTCTAGAGAACAAGTCTTATGAGGACCGGCTAAGGGAACAGGGGTTGTTTAGCCTGGAGAAGAGGAGGCCGAGGGGAGACCTTATCGCCCTCTACAACTACCTGAAAGGAGGTTGTAGCGAGGCGGGAGTCGGTCTCTTCTCCCTAGTAACAAGTGATAAGACAAGAGGAAATGGCCTCAAGTTGCGCCAGGGGAGGTTTAGATTGGATATCAGGAAAAATTTCTTCACCGAAAGTGTAGTCAGGCACTGGAACAGGCTGCCCAGGGAAGTGGTTGAGTCCCCATCCCTGGAGGTATTTAAAAGACGTGTAGACGTGGCGCTTAGGGACATGGTTTATTGGTGGACAGTGCTAGGTTAACAATTGGACCCAATAATCTTAAAGGTCTTTTTCAACCGAAAAGATTCTATGATTCGATGATTCTATATGAGAGTGAAGTTGGAAGGATGGAAGGACAGAAGGAAGGAAGGAAGGATGGATAAAGAGCATATGACACTAATAAATGGAAAGGAAGGGAGGAAGGGAGGAAAGGAGGGAGGGAGGACAGCATATGACATTGAAGAAGGAAGGAAGGAAGGAAGGAAGGAAGGAAGGAAGGAAGGAAGGAAGGAAGGAAGGAAGGAAGGAAGGAGGTGGTGGTGCTTAGGGACATGGTTTAGTGGTGGACTTGTCAGTGCTAGGTTAACGGTTGGACTCGATGGTTTTAAAGGTCTTTTCCAACCTAAACGATTCTATGATGCTATGATTCTAAGTATCAACACAACAGCAAGCTATTCCCTTTGCTTATATCTGTCTCTCATTCCCTCTACTTCAATCTCCTCTCTCCCATAACTAGAGAAAAAGAAGCGCCTTCCTTTTATCTCCAAGCTCCCACAGTGACTGTGGTCCAAACATTTGTCATTTCCATGCAAAATTACTGACATAGATGGAATCAGGAGCTGAATATGAGAATGAGACACAAATTCCAGGTAATGAACAATGTGGCTGCCTAGCTCTTCTATGGTTTATTCTACAGCCAGCCTATACGGCCTATACTCACATCCTTCCAATTTTATGTAGTTTAAAGCTTTGGTTCCAATTTTCAGAATAATTATACATGAGATTTTGACTCTCAAGAGAAAGACCTTTCACATCACTCTCATGCCCTTTTCCCTGCTCCCACCCTCAAATTCTTAAGATAAATATATCTTGATTTTATAAACCCAGAGGAATAACATACTCATTCCTGTAATGGAACACCTAAATTTTATTCCATGTTTCAGGGTTTCTTTGAGTCATCTTTTTTTAGTCCCTGCCCCCAAGAATGCAACTACCCTTGCTACTTAGGATAATATTTACTCCATGTGGAACACAGCAAGATTCCTCTCCAGGACACTGCAACCCCAAAGGTATTTAAATGGCAGAGTTGAAAAGAGGACAGCAGAATTTTACCCATGCATTAGTAAGTCATTGACTCGGCAATGGGACCAGATCTTTGCAGCTAAGGTCACTAAGACATCAGAACCAGCTATGGTTAGAAATTTTGAACTGTCCTAATTCTTGCACTACTTAGACCTCATATGCTTATGCATGCTAGATGTTTCCCAGCTCTGTGGTCCCACCCAGGCAGAACTGGCATCTGCACTCAGCCTTTATACAGAAATGAGAAATAATAAGTGAGCTGTTTGCATGCAGCATCAAAATCAATTTATAATAAAAAGTATCTTCAGAATTTTAAAAAGGGTAAAAAGGAGAACCCTGGGAACTACCAACCAGTCAGCCTCACCTCTGTGCCCAGTAAGATCATGGAACAGGTCCTCCTGGAAGCTATGTTAAAGCATATGGATGACAGGGAGGTGATTCGAGAAAGCCAACATGGCTTCACCAAGGGCAAGTTGTTCCTGACTAATCTAGTGGCCTTCTACAATGGAGTGACTGCATCAGTGGACAAGGTAATAGCTACAGATGTCATCTACCTAGACTTATGTAAGGCCTTTCATATGGCCCTCCACAACTTTCTTACCTCTAAATTGGAAAGATATGGGTTTGATGGACGGATTATTAGATGGAATAAGGAATTGGCTGGATGACTGCATTCAAAGAGTTGCAGTCAATGGCTCAATGTTCAAATGGAGATCAGTAACAAGTGGTGTCCCTCAGGGGTCCGTACTATTCAATATCTGTATTAATGACATAGACAGTGGGACTGAATGCACCCTCAGCAAGTTTGCAGATGACACCAAGCTGAGTGGTGCAGCTGATATGCTTGAGGGAAGGGATGCCATCCAGAGGGACCTGGACAAGCTGGAGAAGTGGGCCCATGGGAACCTCATGAAGTTCAAAAAGGCCAAGTGCAAGGTCCCGCACCTGGGTCAGGGCAATCCTCAGTATCAATACAGGCTGGGGGATGAATGGATTGTGAGCAGCCTTGCAGAGAAGGACTTGGGGATACTGGTGGATGGAAAATTGGACATGAGCCGACATTGTGCGCTTGCAGCCCAGAAAGCCAATTGTATCCTGGGCTGCATCAAAAGAAGCGTGGCCAGCAGGTCGATTCTCCCCCTCTACTCTGCTCTGGTGAGACCCCACCTGGAGTACTGCATCCAGTTCTGGGGTCCCCAGTACAAGACAGACATGGACCTGTTTAAGTGGGTCCAGAGGAGGACCATGAAAATAGTCAGAGGGCTGGAACGCCTCTGCTATGAGGAAAGGCTGAGAGAGTTGGGGTTGTTCAGCCTGGAGAAGAGAAGGCTCCGGGGAGACCTTATTGCGGCCTTTCAATACTTAAAGGGGGTTTATAATAAAGATGGGGACAGATTTTTTACCAGGGCCTGTAGTGACAGGACAAGGGGCAACGGTTTTAAACTGAAAGAGGGCAGATTTGGATTGGATATAAGGAATAAATGCTTTACGATGAGGGTGCTGAGACACTGGAACAGGTTGCTCAGAGAAGTTGTGGATGCCCCATCCCTGGAAGTGTTCAAGGTCAGGTTGGAATGGGCTTTGAGCAACCTGATCTAGTGAAAGATGACCCTGCCCATGGCAGGGGAGTTGGAACTAGATGATCTTTGAAGGTCCCTTCCAACCCAAACCGTTCTATGATTCTATGATCTATCAACAGGAAATGCAATCACACGACTTTGAACGGGCTACATAACACCTCTGCTTCATTTTCCTCTTCTGGTAAACTGGGATCATAATATGTACTCACCCACTTTGCAAGGCTCTTGGAGTAGTTTATGTTTGGATCATTGTAACTTCTTAGCACTGGCAAGCACTACCTTATTCAACCTAACTTCTAGTGCAAAATGTACTATATTCATGGTCAGGAGATTCCAGATGATCAGGGACTAAGAAGTAAACCTACCTGAAGGAAAGGTACTTCAGAGAATTCTTATCTTTCCCCTTTGTTCTGATCACAGCATTACCCAAGAAAGGCAAATCTACTGGCTACAGGAGACAGATCTACCTTATTCTGAGTTGTTGCCAGGTATCCTTTCTTCACATTCAACATCTTGCAGTTCTATAACTTCTACTTTAGAATTTCTTCTTTCATACCACACATCAAAAGGCACGTGGGGGTCCTCAAATGGCCCATGGTCAGCTTCATAGTATCCTTTGTAGGACGGAAAGCTCCCTCCCCAAGAGCTGTGGTTGTGCACGACAGGGTGGACAGCAACAGTCACTGAAGCTGTCACAGTAGTGATAGGCTGGCAGTAGGCTGGTCCTGAGGCACTCATGGCACCAAACACCGGGCTTCTCATGTTATGAGACTAAATTCCTATGATTCTATGATTCTGTGTTCCCAATATTTGGCTATATCTCCAGTGTTCTAGGATCCCCTTTAGTTCTCAGCTCCTTTTTACTGTCAACAGATCCTCTCCATAGTCTACCAGTCCTCCTGTTGATTCTAAAAGGTCTATTAAATCCCCAATAAATCCCCAATTAAATACCCAATCCAAAAGACGGTGAGAGACTTTTTACCAGGGCCTGTAGTGACAGGACAAGGGGCAACGGTTTTAAACTGAAAGAGGGTAGATTCAGATTGGACATAAGGAAGAAATTTTTTACAATGAGGGTGGTGAGACACTGGAACGGGTTGCCCAGAGAGGTTGTGGATGCCCCATCCCTGGAAGTGTTCAAGGTCAGGTTGGAACGGGCTTTGAGCAAACTGATCTAGTGAATGATGCCTCTTCCCATGGCAGGGGAGTTGGACTTGATGATCTTTAAAGGTCCCTTCCAACACAAACCATTCTATGATTCCAATTTGTTCAAAGTTTAAATAAACAACCAACCCACAGAAGGTCCCCTATACAAATACAAACGTAGCTAAAGTTTCATAATGAAACAACCAGGAAAGATTTCTCCAGATACAACAGGCTTTTGTTTGTGTGTGTTTTTAAACGCCATATCCTTGTTGACAATCTGGCAACTATGTTAGTGCTATCATATATATGCAAACAGATTAACCTTTTAAATTTCATGAGAATGTCAGGCGGTTTGTATTACAGTGCTAGGTTTGTACTGCCTTACACAGAAATAGAATCACAGAATGGTTGAGGTTGGAAGGTACCTCTGGAGGTCATCTGATCCAACCCCCCTGCTCAAGCAGAGCCACCTAGAGCCCATTGCCTAGGACCATGTCCAGATGGCTTTTGAATATCTCCAAGGATGAAGACTCCACAACCTCTCTGGGCAACCTGCTCCAGTGCTCGGTCACCCTCGCAGTGAAAAAGTGTTTCCTTATGTCCCCTTTCCTGGTGAAACTGGAAAAGATTTTTCTATGACAGTAAGATATTCTTTACTAGGATTTGCCAGGGGAAGCATGAGGAGAAAAGCAGGGAAATGTTTAATATTTTTGTGTGGATGAGTGTGAAAGGTATCAGACTGATAACAGTAAAGTTATTTCACTTTGTAAAAAACACTTACTTTTTCTCTTTTCTGTCTATTTAATAGAAATACCATCTGAGAAATGGTTGGGTATACAAGCCTCATCTGATGTTTTTTCCAGAAACAAATCTGGCATGCAGGTTGATCGTTCAAAGTTGTTAATTTCTAAATATCAAATTGCTAAGTGCAAATAAAACATTTTTCAATGTAATCTTACCTATCAATAGTGCCATAATAATCCTCTGAATATAACATTAAGAAAGGAAAAGGCAGGTGAAGTATATTTTGCATCAGTGGTAAATTTACACAGCAGCTTTGTAAACCCTGCAAAACATGCTCTCATATACAAAATAAGGCATCTCTCGCTGACTTGAGTTGAAGCTGAGTAATGAGTTGTATGCTTAAATACGAAATAAATACAGAAACTATTTTTTAGTTTTGCAAAACCAAGAAAGATGTTATTGCCTCCACTTTCTCCCCACTGCCCGAAGAAAGAAACGTCCTGTAAAATGGCCACTCAATTCAAGGTGTATATCTTTTTCATCTATCAAATCAGTGGTTCATGCCGACAAGGACATAGGTTAAGGAAAAGGATCATGCATACATAATATCTTCCTGTCCAACTGCAACGACACTATCTGAAACATGCCTACACGTTGCTCCATGGTCCAGCCAAGAAGGACTGGCAAGCCTGTGGAGGTATTTGCAACACATTGCTAGTTTTATTCAAAAGCTGGAGATTGCTCCTCTGAACCCCTGCCCCAAGCACATCCTGCAAAGGAGGACTAACCCAGTGGCTGTGCTGAAAGGAAAGCTCACCAAGTGCCTTTTCTGCCTGCTAGCATGGATTGACCATTCCTGACCAGTTCCCTTTTTCCATCCAATTTTACACTATACTCTACAGAGTTTTGTTCCATGAACGCACCTTCCAACAATGCTCAATAACAACCTGCAGGAAAACTGAATTATACAGTGCAAGATAATGCTTAACTTAATGCAGTGACCATCAAACAGGAAGCAGCAAGACAGATATTGCACTGTAATTAATTTGTAATTTTATTTCTACTAGATTTTCTACAGACTAGGAAAGATCAATGAATCAAAGTTATTTTGTCCTAAACACAATTATCACTACTTTTAGGATGCCAAGCACCTTGTATGGTTTGTATTAGCATGGCTGGATTTCTGTCAGTGAAATAAGATGCCACCAGTTTACAGCCTTGGTCTCATAGGCAGACCTCATGCACAATGAAGTAGTGCAAGAATGGCTTTATGCCACCCACATGACATGAGATTCTGATCTTAACTCATTTTGCTCACATTTTCTTCAAAAACAGTTATAGTCTCTCCCCTTTTCCTCTCCCAAATATACACCATGTTATGATCCTGAACGCAGGGACAGCATTATGAAAGTAAAGAGCGTTTCAGCCAATTTGCTGAGATGAGAAAAACTGACAAAGCAACTTACCATATGCTGTGGAGGCGATATAGTGTACAAAAAAATTGATGCCTGCAGTAGGAAAGAAAAGCTAATTCTACTGTGAAAATAATGTAGAAATACACCATAAATCTTTCTGCTTCATGCACAATCCATTTTTTTTTAATCACTAGATCTTACATAATTCAACAACAAAATACACTTGCAGAATTATTGTTATGACTTAAACAGGACGGGAAGGTTCACATGCATCCACTGCCCTTCTCCTATGGCCTTAGCGATCTTTTTCCTGTCACCTACAACAGTAATAACTGTTGTGCAGGCTACTTCCGCATCCTGTAAGCTTGCGTGCGTGTATTACAGGCCTCTCCCTGACCAAATAAAGTTTTTATAATGCAAATAATGGAAGTAATCATATGGTTGCTAGTTACAAATTCACTGTTTGTTATCCAGAGCTGTCAGTGTTGTCTTTAGATATTTGTAACTAACTGATACCAATTTTTTTAATGAAGGTCCTCAACAGACTATGCTCAAATGTAATAAGCTCATATCAAGAGGTGTCATATCAAACCTTAACGATTCTATAATTCTATGATTCTATGTGTCATCAAGGTTAGGAGGACTTTAAAAAAATTAGCATACAGAAACTTTCTAAGTAGACCAACTCTCTATGTTCTACCAGAAGCAAGATCTTGAATAGATTAACTGCATAAAATGGCCACCTCAGAAAAAATCAAAACAAAAAAACCCCAGACCCACTTTCAGTTCTGTTTTCCTTCTATGCTGCCTGATGGCAACTGTAGTATCTTTGTAACACACCCTAGCTCTCCTCGATCAGCTAAACTGCCAGCTAGACTTAGAATGATAGAATCATAGAATCGTTTAGGTTGGAAAAGACCCTTAAGATCATCGAGTCCAACCGTTAACCTAGCACTGCCAAGTCCACCACTAAACCATGTCTCTAAGCACCACGTCTACACGTCTTTTAAATACCTCCAGGGATGGAGACTCAACCACTTCCCTGGGCAGCCTGTTCCAGTGCCTGACTACACTTTCGGTGAAGAAATTTTTCCTAATATCCAATCTAAACCTCCCCTGGCGCGACTTGAGGCCATTTCCTCTTGTCTTATCGCTTGTTACTAGGGAGAAGAGACCGACCCCCGCCTCGCTACAACCTCCTTTCAGGTAGTTGTAGAGAGTGATAAGGTCTCCCCTCGGCCTCCTTTTCTCCAGGCTAAACAACCCCAGCTCCCTCGGCCGCTCCTCATAAGACTTGTTCTCTAGACCCTTTGCCCGCTTTGTTGCCCTTCTTTGGACGCGCTCTAGTACCTCGATGTCCTTCTTGTAGTGAGGGGCCCAAAACTGAACACAGCGTTCGAGGTGCGGCCTCACCAGTGCTAAGTACAGGGGGACGATCGCTTCCCTAGTCCTGCTGGCCACACTATTTCTGATACGAGCCAGGATGCTATTGGCCTTCTTGGGCACCTGGGCACATTTCTGGGTCACATTCAGCCAGCTGTCGACCAGCACCCCCAGGTCCTTTTCCGCCGGGCAGTTCTCCAGCCACTCCTCCCCAAGCCTGTAGCATTGCATGGGGTCGTTGTGACCCAAGTGCAGGACCAGGCACTGAGCCTTGTTGAATCTCATACAGTTGGCCTCGGCCCATCGATCCAGCCTGTCCAGATGCCTCTGCAGGGCCTTCCTACCCTCCATCAGATCAACACTCCTGCCCAACTTGGTGTCTTCTGCAAACTTCCTGAGGCTGCACTCGATCCCCTCGTCCAGATCATTGATAAAGATATTAAACTAACTGGCTGTCATCAGAACCGACTTTGTCATCTTTGATTCACTGCACCCAATGTCTATAACATCTTGAAGTTGAAGATGTCCCTGCTCATTGCAGGGGGGTTGGACTAGATGACTAGATGACCCAAACCATTCTATGCTTCTATGATCTTCAACTAGATCAGGTTGCTCAGAGCCCCATCCAACCTGACCTTGAATGTTTCCAGGGATGGGGCAGCTACAACCTCTCTGGGCAACCTGTTCCAGTGTTTCACCACCCTCATCGTAAAAAATTTCTTCCTTATGTCCAATCTGAATCTACCCTCTTTCAGTTTAAAACCATTACCCCTTGTCCTATTGCTACAGGCCTTGGTTAAAGGTCTCTCTCCATCTTTCTTTTAACCCCCCTTTAAGTATTGAAAGGCCGCAGTAAGGTCTCCCCAGAGCCTTCTCTTCTCCAGGGTGAACCCCAGCTCTTTCAGCCTTTCCTCATAGGAGAGGTGCTCCATCCCTCTGATCATTTTTGTGGCCCTCCTCTGGACTCGCTCCAACAGGTCCATGTCTTTCTTGTACTGAGATGGTGATGGTTCATCACAGATGTAGCCTATGAACTATCTTCTTATGCAGCAGGAAGCAGTAGAACAAGAAAAGAGTGAATAGGAAGAGGAAGGAAACTAAGGACACAATTGTTCTTCCAAGCAATTGCCTCCTACTTGTCTGACAAAGTCAGAGCCATGATAGGCTCAGAGCATTGAGAACTGATGGAGAAATGGCTTCCATATTGGAAAACTCCATTGCTCTCAAAATGTTGTTTAAAACTATATTGGATATGCTCAATTCAAATAATCCATGTCAGCAAATTTAATCTCTGGAAAAAAATCTTGTTTTGTGTCTTCTCAGATGTTCCAAGGTCTGAATAGTAAATGGACAATGAAATAGCGATTAGTTATAGAAGAGGACTGAACAAACAGGAGGAAGCCACAAATTATGCAACTATGCAGATGCCCTAGAAGCCTCTTCTAACATCCAAGAAAGGTGGCGGGCCAGTCTGAAACGTGATTAGACCATCAGCATCTCACCTCTGACTCTGAAGGCTCAAAGGTCACTATCACAACTAAGAATCAGAAATATGTTGCCTAACCTCTGGGTGTGTTTTTTTTTTTTTCCTTTCTTTTTTAACCAAAGCATTTAAATCAGTGCCTTTCTTAGAAGGAAGAAGGTACTAGTGATCTCCTACTACTTTGTCTGAAAGGCAAGAAGGAGAATGCAGGGAGCTACAGCCTCACCTTGATCCCTGGGAAGGTGATGAACAACTAATCTTGGAAACCCATTTCCAGGCACGTGAAGGACAAGAAAAATCAAGAGCAGTCAGCAAGGATTCACCAAGGGGAAGTCATGCTTGGCCAGCCTGATAACCTTCTGCAATGAAATGACTGGCCTAATAGATGAGGGGAGAGCAGTGGATGTTGTCTTCCTTGACTTCAGTAAGGTTTTTGACACTGTCTCCCATAAGATCCTCATAGACAAGCTGATGAAGTATGGGTTGGATAAGCAGACAGTGGAGGTGGACTGAAAAACTGGCTGAATGTCTGGGCCTAGAGGGTGGTGATCAGAGGCATGGAGTCTAGTTGGAGGCCAGTAACTAGCGGTGTACCCCAGGGGTCAATCCTGGGTCCAGTTCTGTTCAACATCTTCATTAATGATCTGGAAGATGGGGCAGAGTTGTACTAGTTTGGTCTGGGACAGAGTTAATTTTCTTCATAGTAGCTTGTATGGTGCTATGGTTTGGATTTGTGATGAAAACCATTGATAACACACCAATGTTTTAGTTATTGCTGAGCAGTGCTTATACAGCATCAAGGCCTTTTCTGCTTCTCACGCTGCCCCACCAGCAAGTAGGGTGGGGGTGGGCAAGAAGTTGGGAGGGGACACAGCTGGGACAGCTGACCCCAACTGACAAAAGAGATTTTCCATACCATATGATGTCATGCTCAGCAATAAAAGCTAGGTGAAGAAGGAGGAAGGCGGGGGGGGGGGGGGGGGGGGGGGGCGTTTGGAAGTTATGGCATTTGTCTTCCCAAGGAACTGCTAAGCATGATGAAGCCCTGCTTTCCTGGAGATGGCTAACCATCTGCCTGCCGATGGGAAGTAGTAAATGAATTCCTTATTTTGCTTTGCTTGTGCACGCAGCTTTTGCTTTACCTATTAAACTGTCCACGAGTTTTCTTACTTTTACCCTTCCCATTCTCTTCCCCATTCCACTGTGGGGAGAGTGAGTGAGAGGCTGTGTGGGGCTTAGCTGCTGACCGGGGTTAAACCACGACAAGAGTGTCCCCTCAGCAAGTTTTCTGATGACACCAAACTGGGAGGGGTGGCTGATACGCCAGAGGGTTGTGCTGCCACCCAGAGGGACCTCAACAGGCTGCAGAAATGGGCTGACAAGAACCTCATGAAGTTCAACAAGAAGTGCAAAGTCCTGCCCCTGGGGAAGAACACCTCCATGCACCAGCACATGCTGGGGGCCACCCAGCTGGAAAGCAGCTTGGCAGAAAAGGACCTGGGGGTCCTGGTGGACACCAAGTTGAAGACGAGCCAGCAACGTGCCCTTGCAGCAAAGAAGGCTAATGGTACCCTGGGCTGCATTAGACAAAGCACTGCCAGCAGGTGGAGGGAGGTGATCCTTCCCCTCTACTCAGCACCGATGAGGCCACACCTGGAGTCCTGTGTCCAGTTCTGGGCTCCCCAGCACAAGACAGACATGGACATACTGGAGAGAGTCCAACGAAGGCCTATGAAGAGGGACTGGAGCATCTCTCCTATGAGGAAAGGCTGACAGAGCTGGGACTGTTTAGTCTGGAGAAGAGAAGGCTCAGGGGGATCTCATCAATGTATTTAAATACCTGAAGGGAGAAGAGAAGGTGCAAAGAAGACGGAGCCAGGCTCTTTTCAGTGGTGCCCAGTGACAGGACAAGAGGCAATGGGCACAAATGGAAACACAGGAAGTTCTGTCTGAACATAAGGAAACACTTTTTCACTGTGAGGGTGACCGAGCACTGGAGCAGGTTGCCCAGAGAGGTTGTGAAGTCGCCATCCTTGGAGGTATTCAAAAGCCATCTGGACATGGTCCTGGGCAATGGGCTCTAGGTGGCCCTGCTTGGGTAGGGGTGGTTGGTCTAGATGAACTCCAGAGGTCCTTTCCAACCTCAGCCATTTTGTGATACTCTGGTTCTATGGTTCTCTGATTCTATGATTCTATGTGTATTTGTTAGAACAGCTCAGCTTAAAATCTGCTACCTGTCAAAGCTATGGTGACAAAACTGTTGTGTTTAACTGAAAGTTCCCTGTTTCATGGTTTTATATCTAACTTTTATACTTTCAGCATGAATTTAGTATTGATACAGAATTATATTTAAGTCTTATCTCCTGGATTATACACTTATGTAGAGGAAATTATCTTGTGGGTCTTCCAGATGCTTGTAGTGACAATCTCCCCGCTCCCTCCTTTTTAACATTTTAAAATAAATAACCTCTAACCTGACTTAAAGAAAAAAAAAAGTGTAGACTGGAAAATTTTGATGTGAAGATACTGCAAATGTCTGCCTGTCTTTGGATACTTTGAGGTTCCAAAGCTCGGGCACACAGACACAGTAGCACAACCTACCTAGGGGTGTTTTGAGGCATTTGACATATTGCTGAAAATGGTATCCGCCCTTAAAAGCAGAAACTTCTGTGCTCTTTTTCAAGGCATGTAGGATTTCATGTGAGCCTAACATATTAAAGTACTTTTTATGTTATGTTTCCCAGGCCATCTCTTTTGCCAAGCTGTCTTTAAAAAAAGCACCAAAACTGGTTAGAAGTGTATTGTTTACTAGCACTTGCACAGGTATAATAGTTTTAGTTTTTTCTTTCTTTTTTTTTTTTTTTTCTCTTCTGAAAGGTTCAACATCGGTGGTGAGAACTTGTTAAACACAAGTATGTGCCTGGATATGGAGATGTTGAGAAATTTCTCAGAGAAGATCAGGTCAGTTCCACTTAATTTTCAAAATAATCACCTTTTACTGTGACAAACTAAAAACTGATTTTAATATCTTTTCTTGCTGTGCTTGAGCAGGGGGTTTGGACCAGATGATCTCCAGAGGTCCTTTCTCCTGGTGTAAAGGAATCAAAACAAGACAGATAACCTCCTGCAAACTCTTCCCTCCTTTCTGAAGTAAGGTGTTGCCCTTAGGCCGGAAAGGCTGGGCATGCATGTGATAACAAGCAGTGAGCAGTACAAAATACTGCTGTTTGTGATCTTAGCTGAATGATAACAATCCTGCATGTCAATGTGTGCAAGTGAAGACACTGCCAGGTCCATGCAGTTTTAGAATATCATGTGCATTGAACTATAAAGTTTAAAAAAAAGATGTTTAAGAAATATAGCTATAAATGCTTCAGCAAATGGGAACCAGGGCATTCTATGCTCTATGTGTGAAGGACACAGGAAAAAAAAAAGGAAAAAAAAATTAAAAATATCAATAATGCTGCATATGAAAGAAGTTGCTGACTGTTCCATAATACAGGTAATGACACTGTGCCTCGAAGGGGGGAGCTCAGAGATTGTAGTGGTGTAAATATGAGTTATATTCTGTGGACTGATGTCACCATTTAGGCAGGCTCTTAGTTTAGATTTTTTTGTACCAGAACTTTAAAAAAAGTAATTTGCATGTTTAATTTTTCTTGTTAATATCCCTTAACTAACCACATTGAGCTGCTTCTCTCTTACTGTAAAAGAAGAAACAGAGTAGGGTTTTTAAGTTTATAAATTAACTTTGAACTTCTGTGCAATGGAGAAACTACACATATTTGATGTAAAACAGTAGCATACAAAGGAAATACGTTCACAAATTTTTAAATGTTTAAGGTTTATTCTCTGAAAGGAACAATTAAGATGTCTTCTGATCAGTGGAGCACTACATTCCTGGAGGAGAGGCGCTACACTTGATAAATCACTGTACAAAAGGAGCAGCACAGGGGTGTGGAAAACAGAAGGTCTGACATTTATGGCAAAAGTTAACCTACACAAACCAGTAAGAATGCTGATCTTAATTTTTCCCTCAGTCCCATCCCATCACCAGAATGATGGCTGGTCACTTCCAGCTTCCAGTACCCCCCCTCCTCCCCCATTCCAGCTAATTTTATATTAGCTTTTTAATTCAGCATAGAAGTTGCAAACAAAATACAGATTCATCTAATTTCTGTGATTCTTATGTTGACCAAAGTGCATAAAATCCTTCAAATCAAGAGTCCTTGGCAGCTGCAAATTGGAATGGCTATATCACCAAACAGCAAAGATAAAACCCAAATTGTACTAAAGAACTACCTTGAGCCACAGTACTGTGCGTGTGCACATGTAGTTTTTGTGCACATGAAGTTTATGTTTGTGTGTCTGTGTGTGTTTTTAAGTGTTCTTGGTTACAGTGAGCCTCTGGAAAACTGAGAGGTAACTATTTTTGTTAGCTGATTGTTTTAGCAGTCACATAATCCTTCCTTTGATATCTTGGGTCAATGAAATCCTAGTACCACTAGGATTTAGTAGGAGAAATATTAAAAGAATTTCTCTGTGATCTTTCCTACAGCAGAAGCAGAAGTAAAAATTATTACTTTGCTACAATAAAGCAGTATTTGTGTATTCTTGTTTGGCTCTTCTCCAAAAGCTGTTGTGATAGGTCTAGAAATCTAGAGAGATCTCCCTTCTGGGTACTCAGTACTCTTTACCAGATGAAATATAAAGGGAAACAGTGTTTTTAGATATACTTCTAAATTTAGCTCTCTAACTAAGTTCCATAACCACAGTTATGCTCTGCCAGTAACTTAAAAATGAAGTCCATTTGAAAAATTGGGCCAAAGTACAAACACACTCCCATAATTATTAGCAGGTCACTCTGAAAATGATGCTAGAGGTCAATTACTGGAGTAATACTGTATAATGTTCTACATAGCCACATACCTTCTTGTGTTAAGAACATCATAATGTGTACTAATTTGATTTTAGAGAGAAAACAATAACATTTCTCATAGGCTCTTAGAAAAGGTACATCTTTTTTGCTCTAGGGCTCAACTCCTGTTCCTGCTAAACTGAGCCAGTATGTAAAATCAGAACTGATATCAGCTCAGTAGGCACCGGAGGACGGGTCCATCAAAAGCCTGGAATAACAGCAGCAGCCGTAAATGGCAGCTCCAGTCGGAAACAATAATTTCCTGCAAACGATATACATTGCTAAGCTACAACTGCAGAGAAATCATGAGAGCATCCATTAAAGAAGAGACTACTTTACAAAACAACGCTTTATAGACAATTCCAATTTAAAATCACAAACATTTGTTCCCTCTGACCTTTAGAAAAGCACTGTAACCAAATTATCTTAAATTCTCAGTCTGACTGCTAAAGAGCACTGTTTATTCTCAGCTAAAAAAGAGTTTGATTCTCGCTGAGCCACCTCTGCCTCTTATGCTCTGTATACTGTGTTTCACACACAAGCATTTATTACAGAACTATATATTAAGCAGCAATGTATCTTAGCCAGCAAATGCACTCCACCCGATGTAGGCTGGCACTTAAGAAATGTTCTCATCTCCTCTTCAGGTACAGAACTTAGCCACTGTGAACAAAGAGGAAAACAATCACTGTTCACCAACCAGCTAAGCTCTGTACCTTGTCAGAGAGGTCTTCATCTAACTAATTATCATATGAGGTTCTTCCATGATGTGCATTCCTTTTCTGTTTGGACTTTTTTAATGGATGGAGAAGGTTCCGAGGTGTATATCAGATAGTCATGATGATTTTCATAGTAGCAGCTGGGGTTATGGCTATGTGGTAATCCCTGGCAATGTGATTTTAATCTCAAATCTTAAATCATCATGCCAGGAACCCAAACAGCCACAACATTAAAAGACAGCTGTGCAGTCACTCTTTTTTCGCAAGCTCAATATTTCTTAAGAGTGTTGTTCTCATAAAAAAATCTTCAGATTTTATTTATTTATCTCAGCATGCATTTCTAGTCCATCTGAGAAGTCAAACAAGTAATTCTAGACTATTGCTAATGCATATCTTATGTAATTTTCCTATGCTAGATACTTACCACCAGAAATTTGTAGAAATTTTTATTTTCATTTTAATATTTAAGGAACTATAGGAAGACAGCACCAAGTAAAGAAGAACAAACTGCATCTGCATCTTTATGGCCTTCATTGCGCTTCAGACACTTAAAAGGCATTTACCACATTACAGAAATGTTGAATGTAACTCTCAAATTTGGGTGGGTTCTTGATAACTGGGAGTGCATAATCAAGTGTCTTGTTATAGCCCTGCCTGTTTTTAGAATGTGACCCTTTCCCCCCCAACTGACATCCCATCACTCTACAATCTAATCCACATTGATGACATTTTCCTGGCAGGCACAGTTCTTGTCTATACAGAACAGGACTATTCATAAACAAACTTGTTTTCATGGTATCTGCCGTAGTCCATATAAATAAAGTAAATGCCACAAATTCACACTGAACTTAATATCAAGCACTGCCTACATGTTGAGGCTTGAATCGGAGAGAATTAAGATTCCTGCTCAGTACTGATCACAAAACGATAATTTTGCTAAATTAGATGTCTGAATTTTGATATCACAAATCAACTATAAAGTTATGTGAACATCCAAGGCAATCAGCCTGTCAGATGAATTATATCATTAGGCAAAAATCTGAGGTATGCTGTACTGGAAGAGATCATAGAATCATAGAATCATAGAATCATAGAACCATAGAATCATAGAATGTCCTGAGTTGGAAGGGACCCACGAGGATCATCGAGTCCAACTCCTGTCCCTGCATAGGACAACCCCAAAATTCACACCATATGTCTGAGAGAGTTGTCCAAATGCTTCTTGAATGTTGTCAGGCTTGGCGCCATGACTACCTCCCAGGGGAGCCTGTTCCAGTGCTCCACCACCCTCTGGGTGAAGAACCTTTTCCTAATGTCCAACCTGAACCTCCCCTGGCATATCTTCCTGCCGTTCCCTCGGGTCCTATCATATCTTCCTGCCGTTCTCCCTCATCAGGGAGAAGAGATCAGCACCTGCCCCTCCTTCCCTTGTGAGGAAGCTGTAGACCACAATGAGGTCTCCTCTTCTCCAGGCTGAACAGACCAAGTGACTTCAGCCGCTCCTCATACAGCTTCCCCTCTAAACCCTTCACCATCTTCGTGGGGCTCCTCTGGACACTCTCTAGTAGCTTCGTATCCTTTTTGTACTGTGGCGCCCAAAACTGCACACAGTCCTCAAGATGAGGCCGCACCAGTGCAGAGTAGAGCGGGACAATCGCCTCCCTCGACCGGCTAGCAATACAGTGCTTGATGCACCCCAGGACATGGTTGGCCCTTCTGGCTGCCAGGGCACACTGTTGGCTCATGTTCAACTTGCCATCGACCAGAACCCCCAGATCCCTCTCCGCGGGGCTGCTCTCCAGCCTCTCGTTGCCCAGTCTGTATGTACATCCAGGGCTGCCATGTCCCAGGTGCAAAATCCGGCACTTGCCCTTGTTGAACTTCATATGGTTGGTGATTGCCCAGCTCTCTAATTTGTCCAGATCTCTCTGCAGGGCCTCTCTGCTCTCGAGAGTGTCCACGGCTCCTCCCAATTTTGTGTCATTGGCAAACTTTGATAACAAACCTTCAAGTCCTGCATCCAAGTCATTTATGAAGATATTGAAGAGCACTGGCCCTGAGATGGTTCCCTGCAGAACCCCACTAGTGACTGGTCGCCAGCCCGATGTATCCCCATCAACCCTTTGAGCCCGACCCGTCAGTCAATTGCTCACCCATTGCATTATGTGTTTATCCAGCTGTATGCTGGACATTTTGTCCAGGAGGATACTGGGATAGACAGTATCAAAGGCTTTACTGAAGTCCAAAAAGATTACATCGACTGGCTTCCCTTGGTCAGCTAGGTGGGTAACCTTGTCATAGAAAGAAATTAAGTTTGTCAAGCAGGACTTTCCCCTCATGAATCTGTGCTGGCTGGGGCCAATGACTGTGTTGTCTTTCAGGTGTTTTCCAATAACTCCCAGAATAATCTTCTCCATAATTTTGCCAGGCACAGAGGTGAGACTGACAGGCCTGTAGTTACCGGGGTCATCCCTATTGCCCTTCCTGAAGATTGGGACAACATTTGCCAGCTTCCAGTCAGCTGGGACCTCCCCAGATTCCCAAGAGCATTGAAAAATCATTGAGAGAGGTCTCGCTATGACATCAGCCAGCTCTTTAAGTACCCTCGCATGAATCCCATCGGGCCCCATTGACTTATAGGGATCCAGCTGGAGCAGCAAATCCTGCACAAGTTCGGGGTTGGTTGGGAGTTTATCATTCTCACAGTCATGGTTCTCTAGCCCAGGGCTCTGGGGGTCCCAGAGCCCATCATCGGTGTTGAAGACCGAGGCGAAGAAAGCATTAAACGTCTCTGCTTTGTCTGTGTCCCTGTTTGTGAGGTGACCATGCTCGCCAAGTAATGGTCCAATGTTATTTTATTGCCTGCTTTTGCCATTTATATATTTTAAAAAGCCCTTTTTATTGTCCTTCACAGTACTGGCCAGCTTCAGCTCTAGTTGAGCTTTGGCCGTGCGTATTTCCTCCCTACAGTGATGAACAGCCTCTCTGTAGTCCTCCCATGTTGCCTGACCTTGCTTCCGCTGGTCATACATTTTCTTTTTTTGTCTTAGTTCTAGCATAAGATCCCTACTCAGCCAAGCCGGCCTTCTACCTCGCCTGCTTGACTTCCGACATTTTGGAATTGCCTGCTCCTGTGCGCTTAGGAGGTGGTACTTAAAAAGTGACCAGCACTGATGGACCCCAGCACCTTCAAAAGCTTTTTCCCAGGGGACCTTACTAAGTAGTTCCCTGAGCAGCCTGAAGTCAGCTCTCCTCATATACAGAGTTGAGGTCCTGCTGGCAGTTTTCCTCCTGTTACCATAGATTTTAAACTTGACTGCTTCGTGGTCGCTGTTGGCCAAGGCAGCCACCAATCGCCACTTCACCCACAAGACCCTCTCTGTTAGTAAGCAGCAAGTCGAGGAAGGCACCTTTCCTGGTCAGTTCCCTTAGTACTTGTACCAAGAAGTTATCATCCAGATGCTTTAAGAATCTTCTGGACCTGCTTGTACCGGCTGTGTGGTATTCCCGGTTGACATCTGACAAGTTGAAGTCCCCCATAAGGACAAGGGCAGATGACTTGGAAGCATCCCTTAGTTCCTTAAAGAATAACTCATCTGTGTCGTCATCCTGGCTGGGTGGCCTATAGTAGACTCCCACAACGACATCCGCTTTATTTGTCTGTCCCTTAATCCTTACCCAGAGGCTCTCAACTGGGCCATCGCCAACTGCTAGCTCCTTGCATTCCAGCCCCTCCACTACATACAATGCCGCCCCTCCACCTCGCCTGCCCTGCCTATCCCTCCTGAAGAGCCTGTAACCATCCATCATGGCACGCCAGTCACAGGACTCATCCCACCAGGGCCAAGGCATCGAGCTCCTCTTGCTTGTTCCTCGTGCTGCACGCATTTGTGTAGAAACACTTCAAGTGCGGTTCATCGTGCCCGTTGCCTCGTGGAGCAGCCTGAGGAATCTCACTAGCACGCAGCTCCTTGAACTTTGGCGTGCCATCCCGTTGCTCATCGCTGACTAGCCAGGTATTGTCCCTTTCCCCCTTCCAATGTAGTTTAAAGCTCTATCAATCAGTCCTGCTAGCTCCTGGGCAAAAACCCTTTTACCCTTCTTCATACCAGTCCTAACTGTCTGTGTGTTAAACATACATGTACAAATAATGTAAGGTTATCTCAAGCTATTCAAATAGACTGAAAGATGGAGAATATCTTTGCAAATGACCAGTTTATAACCTGCAGCAATCTTTATTTTGTGAATATTACTTGCAATTTTGCATTTTCTCTGTTGTCTTATCCCCATTAATTTCAGAAACAAGCTAGACTGTGTATGACATTAAGCAGCTTCTAAATGTCAAGGCTTCTCTTCTTACCTCAGATTCAGTCTTCAAAGACCTGACTACACTTAGCACAAAATCATTTAAATTATCAAATTGTTCTCACACGATTCAGATTTGCACAATTTCATAATTCCATTATGGGTGCAGATTCTTTTCAAAGATTGTGCTACCTATCAAGTCAATATGTAGCTTTGGTAAATAGGACTGCTTCTCACACAATTGCAATTTTGTTTAAGATGTGTTGTAAACAGAGTTAAGAATACAGAATGGAAAACAACTGCACATGGATCCTGGCCTTTTCTGGCTGTTCTGACTTACAGTTGCCTATTGTACAGGCCATTACAAAGCCTAGAAGAAAGCCCCTCTGTGCTCTTCAGCTAGTGCCTACGTGCATCTAACTCAGTGCTCCAGCAGCTGGGTTTAAAAACAAACAAGATATGTAACAAGAGTTATTTCTTGAGCTAAGCATCCACAAATTCTATGGTATGCCAAAGTTTACTGTTTAGTGAGCTATGCATATTCATTCTGTATGAGGTAAAATCAGGGTTTTAAATGAAAAAAATATCACCTTTTCAGAATGACGTCTCTGACACTGCTCTGGCTAAGGACACAGCATTTATAGGCAAGTTCTTGTTATTTTGCATCTTCATTCACCATTAACTCGCCATAGAGGTACATGCCCATTTCCTGAAAGAATAAAACACACATTCATCCTATCACCACTTATGACCAGCTAGCTAGTTTTTGTTCCATTTACCTCCTAGTGCTCATTTAATTAAAAACAAACAAACAAAAAATGCACACACAGAGAAAAGACCATATACTCTATAACACATACTCCCCCCACTCCGAAGTTTTCTCTGGCTTTCTTTAGCCTAGGGAAGATTGCCTATATGTTGCATTGAGTGTGTAAAAAAAAAAAAAGAACATTAATATAAGAGATGTATGTTATGTCATAACAAGAAAATGCTTTCTTGCTCAGCCCATTCTAAAATACCCATTTGGCAATTCTGTAACTGGAAATCAATTGAAAGTGGTCAGGTCCGTTTCAGAATCTTCTCTTTACATATGAGATATGCTTAAACATAGACACAATTCTGGTTTGGTAAGAAGTCAGGCTTTTCCTTACTACTGATTTTGGAAATAGCAGCAATCAGGAAAGATAATTGAGCATTTTAGTGCAAAATCTGCCCCCCTTTGATGGCAGGTAACAAAGCACTGGCTAACTTAAAAGGAAATAAAATTTCATCATGGATTGCCATTTTTTTTTACTGATAATACAAATATTTTTATCTAATTACAGGAATTCAGTGTTAAGTTGCACTTATCAAAACAGGATTATACATATGTCTTAAAATATTAGCAGCTTAGCACATTAACTTTTAAAGTTGTACTCAGTGTTCGGACAGTTTAAGGAGAGGAAAAAATATGGATATCATTGAAAAACACTTTTTTTTAATATTATTCCTCACAATTTCTGGGGTTGGCTGGTAAGCCTTAAAAAAATTTAGTTTCAACAAGAAAGGAAATTTAAAGTTTAACAAAGACTGAAAATAAAGGCAAAAGTCCCAGACAGACAGAAACCTGCCAGACTCCTCGCCAATTCCCTAACCATGCTCTCTTGCATTCAGAGACTCAAGAGCTCAGATTTCCAGGATCTGCAGCTGCAAGGCAGTTATATCAGGCACACTGTCTTGGAGCTGAGGTCCAGTTGCTTTCATAGAGAATTTAAAAATGTAGAGATTTTGTTCCAAATAGGAATTACCTGCTCTACCCAGTGTTAATAAACTTCCCCAAAACCCAAACATTAAAATGTAGTAAACACACTCAGTTTTTGTAATCCTGCAAAGGATTACATAGTCACTTTTGCATTTTTCCCAGACTTTTAAAAAAGCCAAGTCTTTCATGATCCATTAAGACATGCAACTACTCTCATTTCAGTTGTAATTATTCCAGAACCTGGTTGTGCCATAAACTGCATGCATTGCTGGAGTAAATTAAATGAAGGATATTGAAGATGACATTAAAAAATAGTTGCAAAAATTCTTTCCCTGCACTGTAGAAAATGTTAGTCTTTATTTGTCATAATATCTGTTCCAAACATAATGCAGTTCAACATGTTTGTTTGTTTGTTTGTTTGTATAAACTTGAGGAAATTTCTTCCCATTCTGCTGGTGGATATCTGCATCCTTCCACATGATTAAAATATACATTATATATATAACTCCTTGTTTTCATAAATAATGTTGTTTTATGTTTATATTTAAAATAAAGAGCTTGCTAGGAATTCTGGGGCCTGTTTATTGGCTGAGATATAAATAGGAGGCATACTCTAGAGCTGGAAGAAAGAGTATCGAAGACTGTAATAACTTTACTGTGCTGTTGTGACAAAATATATTTGTTTGAAAGCATAAAAACTTCATAGGCTGTAAGTGACTGTTCATTGTCAGCATAAAAGGCAAAGGCATGAATATGTTGCAGATGTTTTTTGCATAAACTTTAAATATATAACAGTCATCCTAGGCAGTGAATGTCTTGATTTTATAAAGTTCATAGTGACTAAAAATACATGAAAGTGAAATTGAAAGAACAAGCAGAGATACAATTACAACTGTAAGTTCATACTTGCTTAAATAATAAGCCATAGTAAAGACACTGTGTATGGCCAGCCTTTTAGACCTTCAAAATCTTCTCCTAGCATTTCCCTTACCCTAGAGATCCCTATATTCTCTTTCTGGACATGGTCCTGAAAACTTAAGTCTCTACAGCACTGGCTATTTTGCACCTAACACTCATCTACATGCATTAATATTCACAACTAGGCTTGCCTTTGTCATCCTGCAAATGGAATCAATGCTGGGAAGCATTTTTCCAGCATCACTACCACCTGTGGCTTGCATAAAATGAAAGCAAAGGAGATGATATATACTGTTTAACCACTTACCGGAATATGAGCACGCTTAGGTGGGGCTAAATACATCTAGGTAGCTTTCTTAACCCACAGTGTTTAAGGAAAGGGAAATAAATGAATAAAAAATCAAGTTTTTGACAATCCACAGCAAGAAAAGATATTAAAATCAGTTTTTAGTTTGTCACAGTAAAAGGTGATTATTTTGAAAATTAAGTGGAACTGACCTGATCTTCTCTGAGAAATTTCTCAACATCTCCATATCCAGGCACATACTTGTGTTTAACAAGTTCTCACCACCGATGTTGAACCTTTCAGAAGAGAAAAAAAAAAAAAAAAGAAAGAAAAAACTAAAACTATTATACCTGTGCAAGTGCTAGTAAACAATACACTTCTAACCAGTTTTGGTGCTTTTTTTAAAGACAGCTTGGCAAAAGAGATGGCCTGGGAAACATAACATAAAAAGTACTTTAATATGTTAGGCTCACATGAAATCCTACATGCCTTGAAAAAGAGCACAGAAGTTTCTGCTTTTAAGGGCGGATACCATTTTCAGCAATATGTCAAATGCCTCAAAACACCCCTAGGTAGGTTGTGCTACTGTGTCTGTGTGCCCGAGCTTTGGAACCTCAAAGTATCCAAAGACAGGCAGACATTTGCAGTATCTTCACATCAAAATTTTCCAGTCTACACTTTTTTTTTTCTTTAAGTCAGGTTAGAGGTTATTTATTTTAAAATGTTAAAAAGGAGGGAGCGGGGAGATTGTCACTACAAGCATCTGGAAGACCCACAAGATAATTTCCTCTACATAAGTGTATAATCCAGGAGATAAGACTTAAATATAATTCTGTATCAATACTAAATTCATGCTGAAAGTATAAAAGTTAGATATAAAACCATGAAACAGGGAACTTTCAGTTAAACACAACAGTTTTGTCACCATAGCTTTGACAGGTAGCAGATTTTAAGCTGAGCTGTTCTAACAAATACACATAGAATCATAGAATCAGAGAACCATAGAACCAGAGTATCACAAAATGGCTGAGGTTGGAAAGGACCTCTGGAGTTCATCTAGACCAACCACCCCTACCCAAGCAGGGCCACCTAGAGCCCATTGCCCAGGACCATGTCCAGATGGCTTTTGAATACCTCCAAGGATGGCGACTTCACAACCTCTCTGGGCAACCTGCTCCAGTGCTCGGTCACCCTCACAGTGAAAAAGTGTTTCCTTATGTTCAGACAGAACTTCCTGTGTTTCCATTTGTGCCCATTGCCTCTTGTCCTGTCACTGGGCACCACTGAAAAGAGCCTGGCTCCGTCTTCTTTGCACCTTCTCTTCTCCCTTCAGGTATTTAAATACATTGATGAGATCCCCCTGAGCCTTCTCTTCTCCAGACTAAACAGTCCCAGCTCTGTCAGCCTTTCCTCATAGGAGAGATGCTCCAGTCCCTCTTCATAGGCCTTCGTTGGACTCTCTCCAGTATGTCCATGTCTGTCTTGTGCTGGGGAGCCCAGAACTGGACACAGGACTCCAGGTGTGGCCTCATCGGTGCTGAGTAGAGGGGAAGGATCACCTCCCTCCACCTGCTGGCAGTGCTTTGTCTAATGCAGCCCAGGGTACCATTAGCCTTCTTTGCTGCAAGGGCACGTTGCTGGCTCGTCTTCAACTTGGTGTCCACCAGGACCCCCAGGTCCTTTTCTGCCAAGCTGCTTTCCAGCTGGGTGGCCCCCAGCATGTGCTGGTGCATGGAGGTGTTCTTCCCCAGGGGCAGGACTTTGCACTTCTTGTTGAACTTCATGAGGTTCTTGTCAGCCCATTTCTGCAGCCTGTTGAGGTCCCTCTGGGTGGCAGCACAACCCTCTGGCGTATCAGCCACCCCTCCCAGTTTGGTGTCATCAGAAAACTTGCTGAGGGGACACTCTTGTCGTGGTTTAACCCCGGTCAGCAGCTAAGCCCCACACAGCCTCTCACTCACTCTCCCCACAGTGGAATGGGGAAGAGAATGGGAAGGGTAAAAGTAAGAAAACTCGTGGACAGTTTAATAGGTAAAGCAAAAGCTGCGTGCACAAGCAAAGCAAAATAAGGAATTCATTTACTACTTCCCATCGGCAGGCAGATGGTTAGCCATCTCCAGGAAAGCAGGGCTTCATCATGCTTAGCAGTTCCTTGGGAAGACAAATGCCATAACTTCCAAAGCGCCACCTCCGCCCCCCCCCCCCCCCGCCTTCCTCCTTCTTCACCTAGCTTTTATTGCTGAGCATGACATCATATGGTATGGAAAATCTCTTTTGTCAGTTGGGGTCAGCTGTCCCAGCTGTGTCCCCTCCCAACTTCTTGCCCACCCCCACCCTACTTGCTGGTGGGGCAGCGTGAGAAGCAGAAAAGGCCTTGATGCTGTATAAGCACTGCTCAGCAATAACTAAAACATTGGTGTGTTATCAATGGTTTTCATCACAAATCCAAACCATAGCACCATACAAGCTACTATGAAGAAAATTAACTCTGTCCCAGACCAAACTAGTACAACTCTGCCCCATCTTCCAGATCATTAATGAAGATGTTGAACAGAACTGGACCCAGGATTGACCCCTGGGGTACACCGCTAGTTACTGGCCTCCAACTAGACTCCATGCCTCTGATCACCACCCTCTAGGCCCAGACATTCAGCCAGTTTTTCAGTCCACCTCCACTGTCTGCTCATCCAACCCATACTTCATCAGCTTGTCTATGAGGATCTTATGGGAGACAGTGTCAAAAACCTTACTGAAGTCAAGGAAGACAACATCCACTGCTCTCCCCTCATCTATTAGGCCAGTCATTTCATTGCAGAAGGTTATCAGGCTGGCCAAGCATGACTTCCCCTTGGTGAATCCTTGCTGACTGCTCTTGATTTTTCTTGTCCTTCACGTGCCTGGAAATGGGTTTCCAAGATTAGTTGTTCATCACCTTCCCAGGGATCAAGGTGAGGCTGTAGCTCCCTGCATTCTCCTTCTTGCCTTTCAGACAAAGTAGTAGGAGATCACTAGTACCTTCTTCCTTCTAAGAAAGGCACTGATTTAAATGCTTTGGTTAAAAAAGAAAGGAAAAAAAAACACACCCAGAGGTTAGGCAACATATTTCTGATTCTTAGTTGTGATAGTGACCTTTGAGCCTTCAGAGTCAGAGGTGAGATGCTGATGGTCTAATCACGTTTCAGACTGGCCCGCCACCTTTCTTGGATGTTAGAAGAGGCTTCTAGGGCATCTGCATAGTTGCATAATTTGTGGCTTCCTCCTGTTTGTTCAGTCCTCTTCTATAACTAATCGCTATTTCATTGTCCATTTACTATTCAGACCTTGGAACATCTGAGAAGACACAAAACAAGATTTTTTTCCAGAGATTAAATTTGCTGACATGGATTATTTGAATTGAGCATATCCAATATAGTTTTAAACAACATTTTGAGAGCAATGGAGTTTTCCAATATGGAAGCCATTTCTCCATCAGTTCTCAATGCTCTGAGCCTATCATGGCTCTGACTTTGTCAGACAAGTAGGAGGCAATTGCTTGGAAGAACAATTGTGTCCTTAGTTTCCTTCCTCTTCCTATTCACTCTTTTCTTGTTCTACTGCTTCCTGCTGCATAAGAAGATAGTTCATAGGCTACATCTGTGATGAACCATCACCATCTCAGTACAAGAAAGACATGGACCTGTTGGAGCGAGTCCAGAGGAGGGCCACAAAAATGATCAGAGGGATGGAGCACCTCTCCTATGAGGAAAGGCTGAAAGAGCTGGGGTTCACCCTGGAGAAGAGAAGGCTCTGGGGAGACCTTACTGCGGCCTTTCAATACTTAAAGGGGGTTAAAAGAAAGATGGAGAGAGACCTTTAACCAAGGCCTGTAGCAATAGGACAAGGGGTAATGGTTTTAAACTGAAAGAGGGTAGATTCAGATTGGACATAAGGAAGAAATTTTTTACGATGAGGGTGGTGAAACACTGGAACAGGTTGCCCAGAGAGGTTGTAGCTGCCCCATCCCTGGAAACATTCAAGGTCAGGTTGGATGGGGCTCTGAGCAACCTGATCTAGTTGAAGATCATAGAAGCATAGAATGGTTTGGGTCATCTAGTCATCTAGTCCAACCCCTGCAATGAGCAGGGACATCTTCAACTTCAAGATGTTATAGACATTGGGTGCAGTGAATCAAAGATGACAAAGTCGGTTCTGATGACAGCCAGTTAGTTTAATATCTTTATCAATGATCTGGACGAGGGGATCGAGTGCAGCCTCAGGAAGTTTGCAGAAGACACCAAGTTGGGCAGGAGTGTTGATCTGATGGAGGGTAGGAAGGCCCTGCAGAGGCATCTGGACAGGCTGGATCGATGGGCCGAGGCCAACTGTATGAGATTCAACAAGGCTCAGTGCCTGGTCCTGCACTTGGGTCACAACGACCCCATGCAATGCTACAGGCTTGGGGAGGAGTGGCTGGAGAACTGCCCGGCGGAAAAGGACCTGGGGGTGCTGGTCGACAGCTGGCTGAATGTGACCCAGAAATGTGCCCAGGTGCCCAAGAAGGCCAATAGCATCCTGGCTCGTATCAGAAATAGTGTGGCCAGCAGGACTAGGGAAGCGATCGTCCCCCTGTACTTAGCACTGGTGAGGCCGCACCTCGAACGCTGTGTTCAGTTTTGGGCCCCTCACTACAAGAAGGACATCGAGGTACTAGAGCGCGTCCAAAGAAGGGCAACAAAGCGGGCAAAGGGTCTAGAGAACAAGTCTTATGAGGAGCGGCCGAGGGAGCTGGGGTTGTTTAGCCTGGAGAAAAGGAGGCCGAGGGGAGACCTTATCACTCTCTACAACTACCTGAAAGGAGGTTGTAGCGAGGCGGGGGTCGGTCTCTTCTCCCTAGTAACAAGCGATAAGACAAGAGGAAATGGCCTCAAGTCGCGCCAGGGGAGGTTTAGATTGGATATTAGGAAAAATTTCTTCACCGAAAGTGTAGTCAGGCACTGGAACAGGCTGCCCAGGGAAGTGGTTGAGTCTCCATCCCTGGAGGTATTTAAAAGACGTGTAGACGTGGTGCTTAGAGACATGGTTTAGTGGTGGACTTGGCAGTGCTAGGTTAACGGTTGGACTCGATGATCTTAAGGGTCTTTTCCAACCTAAACGATTCTATGATTCTATCATTCTAAGTCTAGCTGGCAGTTTAGCTGATCGAGGAGAGCTAGGGTGTGTTACAAAGATACTACAGTTGCCATCAGGCAGCATAGAAGGAAAACAGAACTGAAAGTGGGTCTGGGGTTTTTTTGTTTTGATTTTTTCTGAGGTGGCCATTTTATGCAGTTAATCTATTCAAGATCTTGCTTCTGGTAGAACATAGAGAGTTGGTCTACTTAGAAAGTTTCTGTATGCTAATTTTTTTAAAGTCCTCCTAACCTTGATGACACATAGAATCATAGAATTATAGAATCGTTAAGGTTTGATATGACACCTCTTGATATGAGCTTATTACATTTGAGCATAGTCTGTTGAGGACCTTCATTAAAAAAATTGGTATCAGTTAGTTACAAATATCTAAAGACAACACTGACAGCTCTGGATAACAAACAGTGAATTTGTAACTAGCAACCATATGATTACTTCCATTATTTGCATTATAAAAACTTTATTTGGTCAGGGAGAGGCCTGTAATACACGCACGCAAGCTTACAGGATGCGGAAGTAGCCTGCACAACAGTTATTACTGTTGTAGGTGACAGGAAAAAGATCGCTAAGGCCATAGGAGAAGGGCAGTGGATGCATGTGAACCTTCCCGTCCTGTTTAAGTCATAACAATAATTCTGCAAGTGTATTTTGTTGTTGAATTATGTAAGATCTAGTGATTAAAAAAAAATGGATTGTGCATGAAGCAGAAAGATTTATGGTGTATTTCTACATTATTTTCACAGTAGAATTAGCTTTTCTTTCCTACTGCAGGCATCAATTTTTTTGTACACTATATCGCCTCCACAGCATATGGTAAGTTGCTTTGTCAGTTTTTCTCATCTCAGCAAATTGGCTGAAACGCTCTTTACTTTCATAATGCTGTCCCTGCGTTCAGGATCATAACATGGTGTATATTTGGGAGAGGAAAAGGGGAGAGACTATAACTGTTTTTGAAGAAAATGTGAGCAAAATGAGTTAAGATCAGAATCTCATGTCATGTGGGTGGCATAAAGCCATTCTTGCACTACTTCATTGTGCATGAGGTCTGCCTATGAGACCAAGGCTGTAAACTGGTGGCATCTTATTTCACTGACAGAAATCCAGCCATGCTAATACAAACCATACAAGGTGCTTGGCATCCTAAAAGTAGTGATAATTGTGTTTAGGACAAAATAACTTTGATTCATTGATCTTTCCTAGTCTGTAGAAAATCTAGTAGAAATAAAATTACAAATTAATTACAGTGCAATATCTGTCTTGCTGCTTCCTGTTTGATGGTCACTGCATTAAGTTAAGCATTATCTTGCACTGTATAATTCAGTTTTCCTGCAGGTTGTTATTGAGCATTGTTGGAAGGTGCGTTCATGGAACAAAACTCTGTAGAGTATAGTGTAAAATTGGATGGAAAAAGGGAACTGGTCAGGAATGGTCAATCCATGCTAGCAGGCAGAAAAGGCACTTGGTGAGCTTTCCTTTCAGCACAGCCACTGGGTTAGTCCTCCTTTGCAGGATGTGCTTGGGGCAGGGGTTCAGAGGAGCAATCTCCAGCTTTTGAATAAAACTAGCAATGTGTTGCAAATACCTCCACAGGCTTGCCAGTCCTTCTTGGCTGGACCATGGAGCAACGTGTAGGCATGTTTCAGATAGTGTCGTTGCAGTTGGACAGGAAGATATTATGTATGCATGATCCTTTTCCTTAACCTATGTCCTTGTCGGCATGAACCACTGATTTGATAGATGAAAAAGATATACACCTTGAATTGAGTGGCCATTTTACAGGACGTTTCTTTCTTCGGGCAGTGGGGAGAAAGTGGAGGCAATAACATCTTTCTTGGTTTTGCAAAACTAAAAAATAGTTTCTGTATTTATTTCGTATTTAAGCATACAACTCATTACTCAGCTTCAACTCAAGTCAGCGAGAGATGCCTTATTTTGTATATGAGAGCATGTTTTGCAGGGTTTACAAAGCTGCTGTGTAAATTTACCACTGATGCAAAATATACTTCACCTGCCTTTTCCTTTCTTAATGTTATATTCAGAGGATTATTATGGCACTATTGATAGGTAAGATTACATTGAAAAATGTTTTATTTGCACTTAGCAATTTGATATTTAGAAATTAACAACTTTGAACGATCAACCTGCATGCCAGATTTGTTTCTGGAAAAAACATCAGATGAGGCTTGTATACCCAACCATTTCTCAGATGGTATTTCTATTAAATAGACAGAAAAGAGAAAAAGTAAGTGTTTTTTACAAAGTGAAATAACTTTACTGTTATCAGTCTGATACCTTTCACACTCATCCACACAAAAATATTAAACATTTCCCTGCTTTTCTCCTCATGCTTCCCCTGGCAAATCCTAGTAAAGAATATCTTACTGTCATAGAAAAATCTTTTCCAGTTTCACCAGGAAAGGGGACATAAGGAAACACTTTTTCACTGCGAGGGTGACCGAGCACTGGAGCAGGTTGCCCAGAGAGGTTGTGGAGTCTTCATCCTTGGAGATATTCAAAAGCCATCTGGACATGGTCCTAGGCAATGGGCTCTAGGTGGCTCTGCTTGAGCAGGGGTTGGATCAGATGACCTCCAGAGGTACCTTCCAACCTCAACCATTCTGTGATTCTATTTCTGTGTAAGGCAGTACAAACCTAGCACTGTAATACAAACCGCCTGACATTCTCATGAAATTTAAAAGGTTAATCTGTTTGCATATATATGATAGCACTAACATAGTTGCCAGATTGTCAACAAGGATATGGCGTTTAAAAACACACACAAACAAAAGCCTGTTGTATCTGGAGAAATCTTTCCTGGTTGTTTCATTATGAAACTTTAGCTACGTTTGTATTTGTATAGGGGACCTTCTGTGGGTTGGTTGTTTATTTAAACTTTGAACAAATTGGAATCATAGAATGGTTTGTGTTGGAAGGGACCTTTAAAGATCATCAAGTCCAACTCCCCTGCCATGGGAAGAGGCATCATTCACTAGATCAGTTTGCTCAAAGCCCGTTCCAACCTGACCTTGAACACTTCCAGGGATGGGGCATCCACAACCTCTCTGGGCAACCCGTTCCAGTGTCTCACCACCCTCATTGTAAAAAATTTCTTCCTTATGTCCAATCTGAATCTACCCTCTTTCAGTTTAAAACCGTTGCCCCTTGTCCTGTCACTACAGGCCCTGGTAAAAAGTCTCTCACCGTCTTTTGGATTGGGTATTTAATTGGGGATTTATTGGGGATTTAATAGACCTTTTAGAATCAACAGGAGGACTGGTAGACTATGGAGAGGATCTGTTGACAGTAAAAAGGAGCTGAGAACTAAAGGGGATCCTAGAACACTGGAGATATAGCCAAATATTGGGAACACAGAATCATAGAATCATAGGAATTTAGTCTCATAACATGAGAAGCCCGGTGTTTGGTGCCATGAGTGCCTCAGGACCAGCCTACTGCCAGCCTATCACTACTGTGACAGCTTCAGTGACTGTTGCTGTCCACCCTGTCGTGCACAACCACAGCTCTTGGGGAGGGAGCTTTCCGTCCTACAAAGGATACTATGAAGCTGACCATGGGCCATTTGAGGACCCCCACGTGCCTTTTGATGTGTGGTATGAAAGAAGAAATTCTAAAGTAGAAGTTATAGAACTGCAAGATGTTGAATGTGAAGAAAGGATACCTGGCAACAACTCAGAATAAGGTAGATCTGTCTCCTGTAGCCAGTAGATTTGCCTTTCTTGGGTAATGCTGTGATCAGAACAAAGGGGAAAGATAAGAATTCTCTGAAGTACCTTTCCTTCAGGTAGGTTTACTTCTTAGTCCCTGATCATCTGGAATCTCCTGACCATGAATATAGTACATTTTGCACTAGAAGTTAGGTTGAATAAGGTAGTGCTTGCCAGTGCTAAGAAGTTACAATGATCCAAACATAAACTACTCCAAGAGCCTTGCAAAGTGGGTGAGTACATATTATGATCCCAGTTTACCAGAAGAGGAAAATGAAGCAGAGGTGTTATGTAGCCCGTTCAAAGTCGTGTGATTGCATTTCCTGTTGATAGATCATAGAATCATAGAACGGTTTGGGTTGGAAGGGACCTTCAAAGATCATCTAGTTCCAACTCCCCTGCCATGGGCAGGGTCATCTTTCACTAGATCAGGTTGCTCAAAGCCCATTCCAACCTGACCTTGAACACTTCCAGGGATGGGGCATCCACAACTTCTCTGAGCAACCTGTTCCAGTGTCTCAGCACCCTCATCGTAAAGCATTTATTCCTTATATCCAATCCAAATCTGCCCTCTTTCAGTTTAAAACCGTTGCCCCTTGTCCTGTCACTACAGGCCCTGGTAAAAAATCTGTCCCCATCTTTATTATAAACCCCCTTTAAGTATTGAAAGGCCGCAATAAGGTCTCCCCGGAGCCTTCTCTTCTCCAGGCTGAACAACCCCAACTCTCTCAGCCTTTCCTCATAGCAGAGGCGTTCCAGCCCTCTGACTATTTTCATGGTCCTCCTCTGGACCCACTTAAACAGGTCCATGTCTGTCTTGTACTGGGGACCCCAGAACTGGATGCAGTACTCCAGGTGGGGTCTCACCAGAGCAGAGTAGAGGGGGAGAATCGACCTGCTGGCCACGCTTCTTTTGATGCAGCCCAGGATACAATTGGCTTTCTGGGCTGCAAGCGCACAATGTCGGCTCATGTCCAATTTTCCATCCACCAGTATCCCCAAGTCCTTCTCTGCAAGGCTGCTCACAATCCATTCATCCCCCAGCCTGTATTGATACTGAGGATTGCCCTGACCCAGGTGCGGGACCTTGCACTTGGCCTTTTTGAACTTCATGAGGTTCCCATGGGCCCACTTCTCCAGCTTGTCCAGGTCCCTCTGGATGGCATCCCTTCCCTCAAGCATATCAGCTGCACCACTCAGCTTGGTGTCATCTGCAAACTTGCTGAGGGTGCATTCAGTCCCACTGTCTATGTCATTAATACAGATATTGAATAGTACGGACCCCTGAGGGACACCACTTGTTACTGATCTCCATTTGAACATTGAGCCATTGACTGCAACTCTTTGAATGCAGTCATCCAGCCAATTCCTTATTCCATCTAATAATCCGTCCATCAAACCCATATCTTTCCAATTTAGAGGTAAGAAAGTTGTGGAGGGCCATATGAAAGGCCTTACATAAGTCTAGGTAGATGACATCTGTAGCTATTACCTTGTCCACTGATGCAGTCACTCCATTGTAGAAGGCCACTAGATTAGTCAGGAACAACTTGCCCTTGGTGAAGCCATGTTGGCTTTCTCGAATCACCTCCCTGTCATCCATATGCTTTAACATAGCTTCCAGGAGGACCTGTTCCATGATCTTACTGGGCACAGAGGTGAGGCTGACTGGTTGGTAGTTCCCAGGGTTCTCCTTTTTACCCTTTTTAAAATTCTGAAGATACTTTTTATTATAAATTGATTTTGATGCTGCATGCAAACAGCTCACTTATTATTTCTCATTTCTGTATAAAGGCTGAGTGCAGATGCCAGTTCTGCCTGGGTGGGACCACAGAGCTGGGAAACATCTAGCATGCATAAGCATATGAGGTCTAAGTAGTGCAAGAATTAGGACAGTTCAAAATTTCTAACCATAGCTGGTTCTGATGTCTTAGTGACCTTAGCTGCAAAGATCTGGTCCCATTGCCGAGTCAATGACTTACTAATGCATGGGTAAAATTCTGCTGTCCTCTTTTCAACTCTGCCATTTAAATACCTTTGGGGTTGCAGTGTCCTGGAGAGGAATCTTGCTGTGTTCCACATGGAGTAAATATTATCCTAAGTAGCAAGGGTAGTTGCATTCTTGGGGGCAGGGACTAAAAAAAGATGACTCAAAGAAACCCTGAAACATGGAATAAAATTTAGGTGTTCCATTACAGGAATGAGTATGTTATTCCTCTGGGTTTATAAAATCAAGATATATTTATCTTAAGAATTTGAGGGTGGGAGCAGGGAAAAGGGCATGAGAGTGATGTGAAAGGTCTTTCTCTTGAGAGTCAAAATCTCATGTATAATTATTCTGAAAATTGGAACCAAAGCTTTAAACTACATAAAATTGGAAGGATGTGAGTATAGGCCGTATAGGCTGGCTGTAGAATAAACCATAGAAGAGCTAGGCAGCCACATTGTTCATTACCTGGAATTTGTGTCTCATTCTCATATTCAGCTCCTGATTCCATCTATGTCAGTAATTTTGCATGGAAATGACAAATGTTTGGACCACAGTCACTGTGGGAGCTTGGAGATAAAAGGAAGGCGCTTCTTTTTCTCTAGTTATGGGAGAGAGGAGATTGAAGTAGAGGGAATGAGAGACAGATATAAGCAAAGGGAATAGCTTGCTGTTGTGTTGATACTTAGAATCATAGCATCATAGAATCGTTTAGGTTGGAAAAGACCTTTAAAACCATCGAGTCCAACCGTTAACCTAGCACTGACAAGTCCACCACTAAACCATGTCCCTAAGCACCACCACCTCCTTCCTTCCTTCCTTCCTTCCTTCCTTCCTTCCTTCCTTCCTTCCTTCCTTCCTTCCTTCCTTCCTTCTTCAATGTCATATGCTGTCCTCCCTCCCTCCTTTCCTCCCTTCCTCCCTTCCTTTCCATTTATTAGTGTCATATGCTCTTTATCCATCCTTCCTTCCTTCCTTCTGTCCTTCCATCCTTCCAACTTCACTCTCATATAGAATCATCGAATCATAGAATCTTTTCGGTTGAAAAAGACCTTTAAGATTATTGGGTCCAATTGTTAACCTAGCACTGTCCACCAATAAACCATGTCCCTAAGCGCCACGTCTACACGTCTTTTAAATACCTCCAGGGATGGGGACTCAACCACTTCCCTGGGCAGCCTGTTCCAGTGCCTGACTACACTTTCGGTGAAGAAATTTTTCCTGATATCCAATCTAAACCTCCCCTGGCGCAACTTGAGGCCATTTCCTCTTGTCTTATCACTTGTTACTAGGGAGAAGAGACCGACTCCCGCCTCGCTACAACCTCCTTTCAGGTAGTTGTAGAGGGCGATAAGGTCTCCCCTCGGCCTCCTCTTCTCCAGGCTAAACAACCCCTGTTCCCTTAGCCGGTCCTCATAAGACTTGTTCTCTAGACCCTTTGCCCGCTTCGTTGCCCTTCTTTGGACATGCTCCAGCACCTCAATGTCCTTCTTGTAGTGAGGGGCCCAAAAGTGAACACAGTATTCGAGGTGTGGCCTCACCAGCGCCGAGTACAGGGGGATGATCGCTTCCCAAGTCCTGCTGGCCACACTATTTCTGATGCAAGCCAGGATGCTGTTGGCCTTCTTGTCCACCTGGGCACATTTCTGGGTCACATTCAGCCAGCTGTCGACCAGCACCCCCAGGTCCTTTTCTGCCGGGCAGCTCTCCAGCCACTCGTCCCCAAGCCTGTAGCGTTGCATGGGCTTGTTGTGACCCAAGTGCAGGACCCAGCACTTAGCCTTCTTGAACCTCATACAATGGGCCTCGGCCCATCGATCCAGCCTGTCCAGATCCCTCTGTAGAGCCTTTCTACCATCCAGCGGATCATCTTGTCATTGAAGGAGATCAAGTTCCCCCAGGAGGTAGTCACGGCGCCAAGCCTGACAATATTCAAGAAGCATTTGGACAACTCTCTCAGACATATGGTGTGAATTTTGGGGTTGTCCTATGCAGGGACAGGAGTTGAACTCAATGATCCTTGTGGGTCCCTTCCAACTCAGGACATTCTATGATTCTATGATTCTATGATGCCTGAAGCTGACTGAATAGCCAGTCTCAGGCATCAAATACATGGCTTGATTTTACAAAGAAAAGCTCTCACTGACATACCTGAAAAAAAAGTATTTTTAAACTATTTTATACAAGTCTTGAAGTGATCATTTTTCGTATCTGACCCAGACAATAAACTACTTTGTCTGCTCTCATGTTATTCTTCCCAATGCCCCCAAATCATCAGACAAGCTTAAAACAAACATCTTCATATGTTATATTTTAATGATATAGCGTGCTAATGTTCTCAATCATATGTATGCAAGCAAAAAAAAAAATATTTTAGTTCTTATGTCTACAAATAAGATTTAGAAAGCAAGTAATTTAAACCATGGTTTTATTTAAAAAAAGAAAAAAAACCTGAAGAGTTGTACTAAGCTTTTGGTCTGCAGAATGGTAGACTAGCTTCAGGGAAAAAGTACATTTTTCTAATAATAGCTGGATCCAATTTAAAAGGTGCCATGAGACAACAAATCTAAATTGCAAAACAAAAGCAACATACTTGGAGATCTTAGAAAATGGGGTAATTTAAAATGTAGTAAGACCTGTTGTCCAACAAAATAGAGCGTATATTAAAGGTAGGAGGCATAAGTGATCTTTATAAAACATGGATTCAGACTCAACTGAAAAAAATTACTCCAAAAATTAGAATTGCAAATGTTAAAAAATAGCCACAGATGCCACGCTCCAGTCTAATTAGTAGAGGAAAAATGCAACCTAACTTTTTCAAATAACCCAACTATGTTACTATAGATTAGTTTTGATTAATGAGGAGGAAGCTGGGTATCTCGGAGGGCAGACTTTGGCCGGTTCAGGAGCCTGGTTGACAGAGTCCCTTGGGAGGCAGTCCTGAAGGGCAAAGGAGTCCAGGAAGGCTGGATGTTATTCAAGAAGGAAATCTTAAAGGCACAGGAGCAGGCCGTCCCTGTGTGCCGAAAGACGAGCCGTGCATCTTTTGGCACATGGGGATGGCTCTCTCCTGTCATTTAAGAAAATATATTGTCCCAGACTTTTAAAACATAAGGACTGTACTAGATCTGGTTTTTTTAATATATTTTATATATTTCAACTGAAATCATCTCACTTAACAGTTTACTTTCACTGAAAATAAACTAAGACAGTGTCATTTTGGTTTCTAAACATTTTCCATTGCACTGTCAAAATACAGGTAATGATAGGCAATATTGTATACTTTTCTTAAAATGAAATTATAAGACCACTGGAATTATTTTGTAAGCTGCTGATCCTAAATTTGGGAGCTCAGTGGTATCTGACAGTAGCATCCCTTCAGGACACTGCATCTAGATGCTAGCCAATACGTAAATATTGATGTGGTTGATATTTATGAAAATGAAACTGTCAGTTTTCAAATGTCATACCTGAGACAGTGAATGAAAGTTTCCTGCCACTGAATTGTGCCTCTGAAATAAAGTACAATGTGTGGTGTGTCTTGCAAAACTCATAATAACAATCTTCATCTAACTTAAAGATGGCGGTAGAAACTTCAGCATCAGCTGTGAAAGCAGGTTTGGAGGAAAGAAAAATTTCAAACAATCCGTTAGGAATGTGAGCTCCCACCTGACCTCCAGCCACCCCCCTGCCCCAGCCACCTCTCCTCTTTCTCAGGAATATAAATCATCAATTAAGAGGATTCAAAAGGACAACTCTGAGTCTGAAAAAATAAATTGCTTTTCCAAATTTGGCACATAGGTCCCTGCAGCTGCCAAACCAGTGAGAGCGTATGTGGGTGGGCAGGCAGTTACAGGTGTTACTTCAAATTTGGAATGTATAAAAGAGCCAAAGTAGTATGTACTCTCTGGCAGCAGTAACAGGAAGGGTTGCTGTAAATTACTTTGCAGGTTTAGTTTATGTTGTTGATAGTGTAACCAGCCAAAATGACATATGGTGTGCATTTCTGAAATATGCAGAAGAGTACAGAGAAACATGCAGAGAGAAAAATTGGAAGAGACTAATGAATTCTTAGTTTTGCCACTGAGTCTTTGCTCCTGGGAGGAAAAGAAAAGCCAAGAAGAGTGAGCATACAGAGTATGTGGTCTAGTTAGATCAATCCTACCACAAGCTACTTAATTTTCAAAATTTCCTTTTGATATTGGTTTGTTAAAGTGCCTGTTTGCATGACATTCATTACACTGCAAAGCTGCGGGGCCCATTCCAGATCCCTCTGTAGAGCCTTTCTACCATCCAGCGGATCATCTTGTCATTGAAGGAGATCAGGTTAGTCAAGCAGGACCTGCCTTTCACAAACCCATACTGACCGGGCCTCATCCCCTTGTTGTCCCTTACGTGCCGCGTGATGGCACTCAAGATGAGCTGCTCCATAACCTTCCCCAGCACCGAGGTCAGGCTGACAGGCCTGCAGTTCCCCAGATCCTCCTTCCGGCCCTTCTTGTAGATGGGTGTCACTCTGCATATAATTTGTGGCTGCAGAATATTGTAATTTGTTGCACAATATGTAACAAAACTGAAGAAATGTTTAATAAATATTGTACTTTTTGGAAGCAAAAAGAAAAAACAAAAAAACCTCGACCATTCTGTGATTCTGTGAGGAGTGGCATTTTTACCTCTTATAATTGCTTGCTATTCTTACAGTGAACAAATAAATGTTTCTTTGCTTTTGCCATAGCAGCCCTCATAGTGCTGTGCTTTGTATTTGTAACTAGAAAGGCGTTGATGACACACCAGTGTTTTGGCTACTGCTGAGCAGTGCTCCCACAGCATAAAGGCTGTCTCTCCAAACCCTCCCTACAGAAGCCAGTAGGCTGGGGGTGGGCAAGAAGTTGGGATGGGACATAGCCAGAACAGCTGACCCAAACTGACCAAAGGGATATTCCATACCATATGACATTGTGTTCAGCAATAAAAGCTAAGAGAAAGGAGGGGGGGGGGCATTCGTTATTAAGGCATTTGTCTTCTGAAGCAACCGCTATGCGTACTGACGCCCTACTGCCCAGGAAGTGGCTGGACATCGCCTGCTGATGGGAAGCAGAGAATAAATCTTTTTGTTTTCCTTTGCTTCTGCATGAGGCCTTTGCTTTTCTTCATTAAACTGCCTTTATCTTGACCCACTAGTTTTTCATCTTATTTTCTTCCCCCTTGTCCCACTGAGGAGGGGGAGTGACAGAACAGCTTGGTAGGCACCTGGCCACCAGCCATGGTCAACCCATCACACGCTACATTGAATTTTTATCACATTTGGAAACTCTCTACTCCTGCCTCTCTGTTTATGTCCCCCTCCATTGTAACAATGTGCTAAGCAGGTACAGGTACATTGTAATCAGTGAAGGGGAAATTCAAATTGTAACTGCTCAGCAGTGGTAATTTGTGACTGAGGAATGATCTGGCATGGAGGGCAAGAAGGCCCAACTGCAGAAGGGGTTAAACTAGCTGGAAGCAGGAATGCCAGAGATAGAACAACTCCCTGTAAGGGAGTGAATTTTCCCTTCATGATGAGATAAGAAACAGCATGAAATAGCTGTTTCTATAGCTGTTTTGTAGCCATCCTGAAATGCAGGTGCTCAGGGACCACCTTTGGGGAGCAGAGCTGGGCTAGGAGATGGACCCAAGCCTAGGCTCAGGCCCCCATGCTGATGCTCACAGGATTGGTATTGGTGCAAGTGTATATAAGGAATCAGCTCGTGACACATCTTTGCAGAATCCTTGTAGAACCACTTATGGCAGTAGGACTCTGCCCAACGCATTGCTCATTAAATATTTTTTTAATATATTTAAGCACAAAGGTTTGTTTAATCATAGAATCATAGAATCGTTAAGGTTGGAAAAGACCCTTAAGATCATCGAGTCCAACCATTAACCTATCACTGCCAAGTCCACCACTAAACCATGTCCTCGAACACCACGTCTACCCGTCTTTTAAATACCTCCAGGGATGGAGACTCAACCACTTCCTTGGGCAGCCTGTTCCAATGCCTGACTACCCTTTCAGTGAAGAAGTTTTTCCTAATATCCAACCTAAACTTCCCCTGGTGCAGCTTGAGGCCGTTTCCTCTCGTCCTATCACTTGTTACTAGGGAGAAGAGACCGACCCTTAATTCGCCTTCAAGTGGTACAATAAAAATTACCCAACATGAGCCATAGGGAATGCCTCTTTCACTGTCCTCTTACCAACAGACCCCCCCCCCCCCCAGCCAGGGCTGGTTACTCAGATTGAACAAGCCCGCACCCCTGTCCTGTGACAGTAAGTCCATGAAGATATCAAGGATCTTCTGTTAAGTCTTAACCTGTAAAGATTCCAGTTAACAACTAAATAAGCACAGTGACATTTTCTTCCCTCTTAGTCTGACATAATTTATCATTAGTACCTAAATCATAACAAAGGGGGAAATAGATCTCTAGGATTTAAATGATTTGGTTTCCTTGCAAGACATTCTTTTATTATTAAAGTTGTATTCTTTGTGTCTGAAAAAAACCCTACGTCTTACTGGCTCTAACTGAAATATTTTCTAACACCCAAGCCCACCAACAAAATGGAGTCGTTAAAAATACTTAGTATTTCAATTTTAGGATGACTACTAAAATGCCAATTTGAATGTTTATTGCACAGTGCAAGAACAGCTGCTGGGGGGATACTTTAAAAAGCAAAATAGGGAAGGCTTCTGGGAAATGTCTCTGCTTGGAAACCAAATTAATTTTGAATGCTAATAAAAATTGAAATCTTGCAGAACACTACACACAGAAAAGTAACTTCTTATTTAGCAATCTTTCACTTTTAACTACAAAGTATACTTAATTTTTTTCATCTGTAGAATAGTTGCTGGAATACATATACGTACATACACACACACTTTGGGGTTTTTTTATAGAGAAAGATATATATGCTAGAGAAAGTACAGAATAGCTGACAGTTATTATTTTATAACATCATCGGTATAATTTTTATACTGATGAATCCTATTGAAGTCAACAAATGCAAAGAAGTAAAGCAGCAGCCATGTCCCTAATTTACCTCTGTCTAGTGTTGCATTATGGGTAAAGAGTTTTCACAATTCAGTTTACATTTAAGACTGAAGAGAAAAAAAATCTGAGACCATGACTTCTGTTATTTTCCCACGTTCTAGATGCCCAAAGGGAGACTTTACATACTAGATTCCAACTCATGGTTTAATTAAAGGCCAAATTAAGAACTAGTGAACACAGGCACAGAAGGCAGGGGCACCAACAGCGGAAATGTTGACAGACTGGTAACCAAGTTGGCACTAGAGGGCGCAACTATAACATTTTGTTCTCTCATTTACTTCCAACAAAAAATAAAAGTAGGAACATATTTTCTTTCAGTTTTCCCCCTCCCTTCTAATAAAAGAGATTCTGCCTAAGAGAAAATCTATCCAAAAGCTCAGAAGAAGTTTCAAGAAACAGACTATTACAAAATTCCTTTTAGGGTTTAAAGTTCTTCTACCCTCTTTTCCACAAATAGAGCAATATCAATAACACTATCTCCAAAGCTTTATAAAGATTATTTATAATGTCATAAAAATTGCACTGGAAGTTTTAGTCAACTAAACACAAACTATTATTTTTTGTTTTCCTCACCACCATCCTTATTTGTCCCATCCACTTGTTAGTTCTCATCTTTCACACAGAATAGTTTGAGGTACATACTGTCAGTTTTCCATTTGTTTGCCTTATGATTAATACAAAAGGGCCCTTGCTTTTAAGTGCTACCAATCATAAATGCCAGAGAAAACAAAAATAAATTTGGTTTTAAGTATTATGAAACCATTTTCCTTCATGACAAATCATATTTCTAGAATGCATCTCAAATATCTAACATAACATACAGGAAAAATACACAATGCAGTTAATGTATATTTCCATGTCAAAAACACTTCCAGAAAACTACCTAAAATTTCAGTCTTCCCATTTCAAATAATAATAATAATAATAATAATAATAATAATAATAATAATAATAATAATACACAACATCCTCTGAACTGCACGGGAGCATGGTCCATTAATAATCACATCTATTTGAGCATTTTTAAGTACATCACTTGGACCAGGAAATGTGGCTAATATCAAGAAACAGTATTTACAATGTGAATCAAGTACTTTGTATTATGTCTATGATTGCCGCAATGCCATCTATTTATATTGTAAAGTAGATAATTAGTCCCATCCCATGCCTGTTGCATGAAAATCTTATTACTTTCCCAGGGTTCCCCCCATCCCCAATTGTTGAGTACTGACACTACAAAGAGGGAATAAATTAATATGTTTTGATCAAGCACACCAGAGGTTTTTTGTCATGTCCCGTATAATGAAACAACATCCCCACTATAAAGCTGTATCCCAACATTGTATATTTTATCTTGCCCTTAAGACTGCACAACCTCTCCTGCAACTATTCAGCCTTTTGAAAAAGTTTACTTTGTTTTTCCACTAAATTTTCCACTAAATTTTCATGTGTGTCCTGATGTGGTGGTTTTAAAGTTTGAATAATTAGGCTGAAACCTCTGAAACAATCTAAAACAAAGAGACAGAGTGTCAAAACTAGTTCTGTATTTGAAAAAGCCAAGATGAAGAAAAAGCATACTTTGTATTTTATCTGTATTAGTATACAAGACACTTCAAGCATTATACTGTTACAAGAATATCTCAACACATTAACAGTTTTGAAAAGGTTTCTACAAATAATCTTGAAACAAAACTATGAATTTTCTGAATCCTACCCCTAACCTGTAAAAAGCACAAAGAAAACAAATCTCGTTTCTTCAAAGATCTGGTATTGCAGCTACAGAGGTTAGCGATCTCACATCCCAGAAGACCACCCACATGAAGGAGCGCATTTATAATTCCTACATTAACAAATACAATAAGTGCCAGATTTGCCCTTTATACTAGAAAAATATCACTGAAACATTTGGCTACTGACCTTTCACAGCCATGAAATGTGACACAGATATATGTACTTGGACATCCACAGCACTAATGCTTGCACTGCACCCCTAAGCCAGGGTGCAAATCACTGAAGTAATACAGCTGGTATGCTGAATATCCCATTTCCTCCAGTCTGCACTTGATTGAAGTCATTGAAAGTGTCCTCTGAGGGGAAATGTGCCTCGAAATAATGCAGCAACCAATTGACAGTAGCATGATTTCTATTATTATTCCATTATCACACTGGGGGCTGTGTCTAAATGAGTATACTTCTTCCCTGATGCCATTTCCTTTTCTCCTGGTTCTAGTCTAAAAGCGGATCAATGGGAGTATATAGATGATGTCACTTCAATTTACAGCTACCACCTCCCTCTCTCACATGCACAGATAGATCAATTCTTCCCAAAAATGGTTAAGAAATGCATGAGGAGGCTCTTCTCCCAGAAAAGGGTTCTCTGCTATATTTGTCTACATAACTACACCAAGGAACTGTTTCTACTGAGCAAAACCAGGGGGAAATTAAAGAAGTCACTACTGTGCACTGGAAAATGCTGGCTGAAATACAACACAAACAAGGCCCAAAACAGAATTAAAACTATTTGACCTTTGAAAATTATACAGAAAAGTTCCAAGTTTCCAAAACAATAAATTTCTGCAGCATTTTTCTGGGAGAAAGTAGTCCCCCCCAAAACCATAAAAAGTCTTTTCATTTACATTTTTACAAGATCTTCCAAATACAAACCAAATTCCTTCCCATTCCTTTCATAAGAAAGAAAGGGGAAAAAATCCACCCCAGAGTTTGTTACTGAATGGTTCCCTTCAGACAGAATTTCCTCATTAATTGCAGGTAAGAAAGCACCGCTACTAATCCAGGAGACAGGATTTATAGGGCCAGGCCATCTCTGAACCTATATTCTGAAGCAATCATACAACTCTCCAAACGAATCTTGCATCATAAGCTCTCTGCAAAGACAATTTACAATGAGAGCTGTTTTCTGCAGGCTGAAATTAAACAAAAACCTTTGTAAAACAAATCCCTCCTTCCTCAAAGTCCAGAAAATTGTAAGCTTGAAAATTAAGAAAAACACTATTTACTTAACATTTTTAGACAGACTTTGTCACCATTTTCCTCAAACAATATTCTTAGATGCTGTTTTTATCTCCACTGTCGCTTTTTTTAAATTAAAACAGGGCACTTTTGGGGGTCTGGTTTTGGGTTTTTTTTTGTTTTGTGTGTGCCCCCCCCCCCGAGACTAAAATGTGCTCATATTAAGTAGCATATGAATTCAATAAAAATATCCACACAAATAGTTGTTAACTAGTACACTGTGATACACTGCACTGAGGTTCTAACTCAGAGAACTAGTCTGCAGTTCGATTAATACACAGAAAAAAGTAACCTGCAGCTGACAAAAAAAAAGAAAAAAGCTTTTAACTGGTTCACAAAATAAAACCCATCTATTCCAGAGGATGATAAAATTTTAGAAGTGCCTAGTGAAGCAGACTGTTCTTATTAAATTTATTTAGGTCAGATTTGTTTCTGACTTTCCTCTTGTTGAAAAATCAGCTCCCCTTTGAATGTTTATGAAAGATAACTAGACTTCATTATATTTAAAATCAAAATAAACACTCGTCTGTAGCATATGCTCTTCTAGCTATGAACTATAACTCTACCAAGTGTGTCCCCATTATGTGCAAGTTTTCTCAGTGGTTTCTCAGAATACTCTTACTGTGCTTGGCAAATCAGTTTTCAGCATTAAAAAAACCCACAGAAATTATAGAATCATAGAATCGTTAAGGTTGGAAAAGACCCTTAAGATCATCGAGTCCAACCGTTAACCTATCACTGCCAAGTCCACCACTAAACCATGTCCTCGAACACCACGTCTACCCTTCTTTTAAATACCTCCAGGGATGGGAACTCAACCACTTCCCTGGGCAGCCTGTTCCAGTGCCTGACTACCCTTTTGGTGAAGAAGTTTTTCCTAATATCCAACCTAAACCTCCCCTGGCGCAGCTTGAGGCTGTTTCCTCTCGTCCTATCGCTTGTTACTAGGGAGAAGAAACCGACCCCCACCTCGCTACAACCGAAATTTTAATCACAAAAGAAAAATTTCTGCCAAATTTGCTTTCTTCAAAAAGTACCGATCATGACAACTTTATCAGATCAGCTATCAATCAATATATCTGTCTTGATTTTGCCAATTATCTGCATCTAAATTCCAGAGATGCCAAAAGATCCACTTTAAAGAAGGAAAAAAATGTTAAACTTAGCCTTAGATTTCACCATAAAAAAAAAAAAACTAGCCTTGTAAAAGATGTGAACAGACATAGAAAGGTGATTACATAGGTATTATATATTTGTTTCTGTAAACTATTCCTAAAGAAGTTGCATGTATTTTATATATCTTCAGAGTAACAGAATCAATATTAACTATGCTGTAGATCCCCAGTCTGGTACTGACAAGTAGAACGTTTTCAGCTCAATATTACTGTTTTAATATGATTGAACTCTAACAAACAATTTTCTTTGATAAACACCACTAAATCAAGTGATTAACTGTAATTCTAAGTTCTTAACCTCTACTAATTGCAACTGGGCAATAGAAGGCAAGAAGGTGATATGACAGGAAGCTTGCCAATATTCAAAACAATCTCCATAACTAGCAACAGCTGGATTACTCCAAAAGTTGTTAAGGCATGTGACAAAAGAAATGCAGGTTTATTATGAAAATGTTGAAATTATTTTGTTGTACTTACTGGGAACGCAATTTCAGTTCCACTCAATTCTTCTTTTCAGACTAAATGCATGAGCTCTTCTTAATCTAAACCCAACCACAAACCAGTCTCGGACATGCTCTACCCTTGCAATTACATATTGCTCTTGGGGATCAGATTCTACCTCTTTCCTTCCCTCCTTCTTTCCCTTACCATATCCCTATTTATTCAATGCTCTTTTGGGAGCATTATCTCTCATCTAATAATTGCATTAATCAGAAATTTTAATTTTGACATTTAAGGAACATGGAGCTAGTTTCAACAAATCTTACAATTCCAGTGGCAACAACAACACAAGAGTAAAGCCCTTTTCCCTCTGCCCCAAGTGTATATGAATCCATAAAAGACAAAAACAGAAAAAGAAATGGTATCCTCTTGCCTTCTGTAACAAGATGAGAGGATCCACTCATGTGAATAAAAGCTCTATTAAAGTCTGTTGCTAATGCACTGACATCAAGGAAATATAAGCAATAAACATATCCTTTTGCTTTAATAGCTGAAATACTGTACAGAGGATTGCCAAGAAGAGCAGCACATATTTCTTAATCTTCAGAATAACTACACCTTATTTTATAGGCATTTTTAATGCAAATAAAAATAATAAAAGGAAAAAGTAACAGTATTTAAGCTGTACTTTCTGTTAATTATGAATGTTATATAATTAGCATGGTTACAGTAAAATTGTAAGTGCTGGTCTGTGCTATTTCACACCAATCTCAGTTTGTAGGGAGTCGAGCTGGAATAAGCAAATAAAGCAATGATATTCAACAAGGTCTGTATCATTAACATACCCAGTGTAAATAAGCAGCCTTTCCATTACATATTGCCATGCTGTATTAACCTAAATTGTCAAAAATAGTTTGTCTAAATTAAAACAAAGTTTTTACAATGCAGGTTAGTTTAGAATGTATTTTCATAGACTGAAATAATAAGGATCATTACCTTTTGATACATATCTCAAGGGAAAGAGATAACAAAGGTATGCTGTGAAATAACAGCATATACACTTGTTGATGTTATCGTTATAATACAAAGCTGCCTGAATTCTATAGAATGGTGAGGACTGGTTCACCCTGGGAAACGTTTTCCCTTTTTTCAACCCCCATAGGGTCCTTTGCTGTATAACTTGAACTGAGCTCTGGTCCCCAAGACAGATTTGAGGAACGGGGGGGGGGGGGGGGGGGGGGCACAAAACCCAAACCCTCATGAGTGGTTTAAGCATATATCTTATTGGTCTGAATTCTGAAAATTACCAATTCATGCTTAGAAACCCAAGAAGCTGCAACATTTGCTGCATACAACAAGGAAACCAAATTAAGGGCCTTTCAAAGTATACAATATCACATCCCTGCTCTTGTTTAAAATGTTCAGGTTTCCAATTCTGCTAGTAAGCAGCCTCTGTATAGACCAGTGGTACTGTAATCATGAAGATATGCACAGTATATCATAACATGGAGCTAAATTGCAGGGCACAAACATCAAGAGGGATTGATTTAATCTAGATTTTGGATTTGTAAAATTGCAAAAGACAGAATGAAAGCTGGCAAGTCTGGCTACTGAGACCTCAAAATGATAGGAAAAATATACTGCTGCTTTTCAGACAATTATTTCTTGAATGTTTCTCCCCCTCTTCACTTACACCTGCTCCTGTTTAGAACAGTAAATCAAATCTTGCTGTCTATTTTTCTTCTAAAAGTAGGTTGCAGGTTATCCTCAAGAAAAAAATGTAAGCTCCATTACACTAACAACTCTTTTTTCTTTTTTTTACACTTATGCCTACACTGTTATTTTCTAATCTTTATAATTGCATTTTCCTCTATTTTTTGTATGCTTACTTAATGTTCAACTTCTTAGTTTCCTCTGAACAGTCATTTTCCACAGTTGTTTCTGGAAATCACTCACACAGCAACAGAGGAGACAAAAGCAAAACAAAACCCCCAAAAGAAACAATAATAGTTTTTTTTTAACCCTCCCCAGGAAACTGCACTGTAAAGCCACAAAATCTGGCAGAGTGACGAAGTGGGGGAGAAACTTACGCTATTTTTAACTAACATTTTGAAGCTGACTAGATTTCAAGTTGAGTGTTTAAAAACCAGACGAAAGCGAACAATGTAGATTTTGAAACATACTTTGCTTGAACAAAAGACTGCTTTGACAGGGAATTAAGAGGAACAAAGCAGCATGCTTGTTTTATGAAACTCAACAGAAGACAAGAAAATACTACAAAAAAAACCCCCAAGATCCAACTGACAGGGCATTTTCTTCCCACAGAGACTTTACACATTCTACCCTTACACCACTTTTCAAACCCCATATTTCATAGTATCATAGAATCATAGAATGCTTTGGAATGGAAGGGACCTTTAAAGGTCATCTCGTCCATCCCCCCCTGTAATGGGCAGGAACATCTACAACTAGATCAGGTTGCTCAGAGCCCCATCTAGCCTGTCCTTGAATGTTTCCAAGGATGGGGCATCTACCACCTCTCTGGGCAACCTGTTCCAGTGTTTCACCACTCTCATAGTAAAAAATTTTTTCTTTGTGTTCAGTCTGAATCTACTCTCCTTTAGTTTGAAACCATTACCCCTTGTCCTGTCGCAGCAGGCCTTGCTAAAAAGGCTATCCCCATCTTTCTTGTAGGCCCCCTTTAGTATTGAAAGGCTGCAATAAGGTCTCCCCGGAGCCTTCTCTTCTCCAGGCTGAGCAACCCCAACTGTCTCAGCCTTTCCTCATAGCAGAGGTGTTCCAGCCCTCTGATCATTTTTGTGACTCTCCTCTGGACCCGCTCCAACAGGTCCATGTCCTTCCTATACTGAGGACCCCAGAGCTGGACACAGTACTCCAGGTGGGGTCTCACCAGAGCAGAGTAGAGGGGCAGAATCACCTCCCTTGACCTGCTGGCCACACTTCTTTTGATGCAGCCCAGAATACGGTTGGCTTTCTGGGCTGCGAAAGCATGTTGCCGGCTCATGTCCAGCTTTTCATCTATCAGTACCCCCAAGTTCTCGGCAGGGCTGCTCTCAATCCCTTCATCCCCCAGCCTGTATGGATACCGGGGATTGCCCCGACCCAGGTGCAGGACCTTGCACTTGTCCTTGTTGAACCTCATGAGGTTCACACAGGCCCACCTCTCCAGCCTGTCCAGGCCCCTTTGGATGGCATCCCATACCTCAGGAGTGTCAACTGCACCACTCAGCTTGGTGTCATTTGCAAACTTGCTGAGGGTGCACTTGATCCTGCTGTCTATGTCTTTGATGAAGATATTGAACAGCACTGGCCCCAGTACGGACCCCTGAGGGACACCACTTGTCACTGATCTCCATCTGGACATCGAGCCATTGACCATTACCCTCTGGATGTGACCATCCAGCCAGTTGTCCTCCATATTTTTTCCAGTATTTTAATATAACTGAAGTTGAGACTCTCTTGTTTCTCTTTTCCCCCCACATTTTCTATATTTGACACTTGATTAGGAAAAATTAGACCATGCACTTCCCAAAGGAGACTATCGTCAGTTTGCAAAAGAGAGGACTCAAGTGAAACACTACAAAATAAACTGCAGCCATGAAGTGGCTAGATAAGCCAAATTCCCCAGTAACAAGCACACAGGCACAATAGGCCCATGGTATGAGAACCAAACAGGAAACACAACCACTTGCTACTTCAGGCTCAGAGAATTTCATTTCTACTTCATTTTCAAAGTCAGTTTTAAGGTACTTCAGTGCAACTCTCCTGAGCCCTGTTTAAGTTTTCAGTTGTATTGTTTATGTATAGAAGATGATAGCCAAACATACCTGGAAATCTACACTACAAATCAATTTTTGCTATTTGTGACTGAAACAGCTAAATTCAGTAATACAAAATTTAAGACAGAATAATCACGTGCTATATAATGCAACTTAGTGGGTACAGAAGGATTTTTTTGAACAAACTGTATGTTGCTATTATTCATATTCTACCACCTGAAGAAGCCTTTTCATTCCTAAATTTCAATTCATGGCAGATATAAGTTATGAAATAGCTATAAATACAAGTAAAACCTGTTGTATTTTACACCACCACTATGAAAATTCTACAATACTTCTGTTTCCTGTGAAAAATATCTTCAACACTTCACAATAAGGTTATGTTTGAAACAGTGCTTGAAGATGCGCTTAAAATACCTTATTATAAATTCAGATAGAAGTAGTCACGATAGACACGGAGTTACTATTCAGTAAAAAGAAAACAAAATACTAGTAAAGTCAAGCATGGAAACAACAGGCTCAAACCAAGGACCTGTATTTTTCCACATTAAATAATATTTTAATTTTCCATCTATATTAACTTATCACATGCATTTTTCATAGTTAAATTATAGAGTGTGAGAATTCAATAAAAATATCAGAAAAATATTGAAGGCACATTTTAAAACGAGAGAGCTTGGCTTTGTATTTTAGTTAGCTGCATGTTCCTGATACAGTGCTACTGTGAAGAAATCCTACTGTAAATAATTGCAAATCAAATTTCCCCAATTATACAAAACAGAAAATATATGAGAATGTGCTGGTTTTGGCTGGGGTACAGTTAATTTTCTTCACAGTAGCTAGTATGGGGCTATGTTTTGGATTTGTGCTGGAAACAGTCTTGATAATTCAGGGATGTTTTAGTTATTGCTGGGCAGTGCTTACGCAGAGTCAAGGCCTTTTCTGCTTCGCACACCACCCCACCAGCGAGTAGGCTGGGGCTGCACAAGAAGCTGGTAAGGGACGCAGCTGGGACAGCTGACCCAGACTGGCCTAAGGGCTATTCCATACCATATGACATCATGCTCAGCAATAAAAAGCTGGGGGAAGAAGAAGGAAGGGGGAGGCGTTCGGAGTGATGGCATTTTGTCTTCCCAAGTAACCATTAGGCGTGATGGAGCCCTGCTTTCCTGGAGATGGCTGAACACCTGCCTGCCAATGGGAAGTACTGAATGAATTCCTTGGTTTGCTTTGCTTTTGCTTTACCTATTAATCTGTCTTTATCTCAACCCACGAGTTTTCTTGCTTTTACTCTTCCGATTCTCTCCCCCATCCCAGCTGGGGGGAGTGAGTGGTGCTTAGTTGCCGACTGCGGTTAAACCACAACAGAAAAAAATAATCTGCATTTTTAAATACAGTTTTGAATTTTATTGTAAGTTCAGTGAAGCAATGAGAGAAGTCACTGTTCAGATTAATTATATGCATTTTCTGCACATTTGTGCCTTTATCACAACTTACAAATAAAACAAATTAGCAGTTCCTGATGGAAAGTGCGGATATATTTTTGCACTACTCCTCCAAATGGTAATGTCCTGGTTTCAGCTGGGATAGAGTTAATTTTCTTCCTAGTAGCTGGTATAGTGCTGTGTTTTGGATTTAGGATGAGAATCATGTTGATAACACACTGATGTTTTAGTTGTTGCTAAGTAGTGCTTACACTAGTCAAGGACTTTTCATCTTCCCATGCTCTGCCAGGTGCACAAGAAGCTGGGAGGGAGCATAGCCAGGACAGCTGACCCAGACTGGCCAAAGGGCTATTCCATACCATATGACATCATGCTCAGCAATAAAAAGCTGGGGGAGGAAGAAGGAAGGGGGGGATGTTCAGAGTTATGGCATTTTGTCTTCCCAAGTAACCGTTGCATGTGATGGAGCCCTGCTTTCCTGGAGATGGCTGAACAGCTGTCTGCCAATGGGAAGTAGTGAATGAATTCCTTGTTTTGCTTTACTTGCATGCGCGGCTTTTGCTTTACCTATTAAACTGTCTTTATCTCAACCCATGAGTTTTCTCACTTTTACCCTTCCGGTTCTCTCCCCCGTCCCTCCGGGGGGGAGTGAGCAAGCGGCTGTGTGGTGCTTAGTTGCCAGCTGGGGTTAAACCATGACAGGTATGAATATAATGATATGCCCTTACAGAGAAAAAAATTCACATAAACCCTATAAGAACAAGCAAGATGACTTTTAAAACATAATCCCCTTAAATGTATACTTACAAGAGTCTACAAATACTGATCTGGACAGAACTGAATTAAGGCTAAAACCTTTTGAAAAGAACCTCAGAAAACCATGAAACCATGAAAACAGAGGCCACAATCAAGTTCGTTCTCACAATATTAAACTAATACAAGTTTGGGTAGTGGACATCAACAGTCATTTTATTTTTCATTATGGTACATGGGCTACATATACTCAAAAAAAAAAGACATATACTTTTTCTTGAACAACAGAATTTGAGTTACAAGCACTTTGCATCAGATGGATATATTACACATTTAAGACATAACAAGCTTCATTTTGCAGCAGTAATTATTGATACAAAATTCCCACAGATTTCAGTGAAACTCATCTGCATAAGGATTGTAGGGTAGGGCACACAGCACCTTCTGATCAATCATTTTAACATACACACACTATGATCATTTAAATTTATTTTGACATTTTATATTCTTTGGTTAGCTTTAAACTTTCAGAGCAGAGCTGAAATATGTAAACATTAAAAAGCATAACATAAAACAAAGTGCTACAGGCAGCAGCCTTGTTCAAGTCTGAGAGATTGAAGTTAGTGCATAATATACTCCTAACCACTTTGTTCGTAGCTTTTATAATTGATGATATCTGCACATTGTATCCATTCTTATTTAGACATACCATATATACTGATATGGATGCCGTGGTTTAACCCCAGCCAGCAACTAAGCACCACACAGCTGCTCGCTCACTCCCCCCAGATGGGATAGGGGAGAGAATCAGAAGAGTAAAAGTGAGAAAACTTGTGGGTTGAGATAAAGACAGATTAATAGGTAAAGCAAAAGCTGCGCACGCAAGCAAAGCAAAACAAGGAATTCATTCACTACTTCCCATCGGCAGGCAGGTGTTCAGCCATCTCCAGGAAAGCAGGGCTCCATCACATGCAACGGTTACTTGGGAAGACAAAATGCCATAACTCTGAACATCCCCCCCTTCCTTCTTCCTCCCCCAGCTTTTTATTGCTGAGCATGATGTCATATGGTATGGAATAGCCCTTTGGCCAGTCTGGGTCAGCTGTCCTGGCTATGCCCCCTCCCAGCTTCTTGTGCACCTGGCAGAGCATGGGAAGATGAAAAGTCCTTGACTAGTGTAAGCACTACTTAGCAACAACTAAAACATCAGTGTGTTATCAACATGATTCTCATCCTAAATCCAAAACACAGCACTATACCAGCTACTAGGAAGAAAATTAACTCTATCCCAGCTGAAACTAGGACAGGATGTTAGATTAAACATAGGAAAAAAGGCTTCAAAACAACATATATGCGCAGAGCAGCAAAAATTGCGTTTACCTTCATGATTATAAAATGATGAAATTTAGTGAAAAAGCAGGCTTATTTTTCAAGTCATTTTTAAGGGATGTTAGGAGCAACTGCCACCTCCAGCGGCTCCAGGCCCAGGACTTCCTCCTGCCTGGCTACTGGAGCCCAGCCCAGTTCGCCCAGGGGTCTCCTGCCCGGATTGAGGGACATGGCCGCTTCTTCCCATTTGCAAGTTCAACCAGTAGTGAAGCTGAGCACATATTGTAGAGACACACACACACACAGGACATAGACACAGCCAACTACACAGGCTGCCACAGACAAGGTGCTGCCTTCAACAGGACCTACATACAGGACTCACATAAAACATAAGCATAGACAGCCAAGTCCCCTGCCTTGTCTTTGGCTGGTAGAGATAGAAGTTCACCAGCGAAGGCTCACATGCAACGCTCTCTAGATCCACAAGCACATGGATCCCCTGAGTATCCGTACAGCCCCTCTGTCTGATACCACTGCCTGGATCCCATGCCCCCTTCATGGGTATCCTACTCGCTGGCTAGTCCAGCTTGATGCTCACTAGCAAGCATGCACACACTCACACACTTGTCCCATAAGCACTCCACACTCGCAGGTCCCCCCCCAAATACCAGCACGGACCCTCTGCCCATCTGATACCCTGGCCCAGACCCAGCACTTCCTACTCGCTGGCTAGTCCAGCTTGAAGTTTGATAGCGAATACACATGCACACCCCCATGCATACCAGGTTTGGGGAAGATACAGACATTTGGCCCCGACCAACAGCCAGCACCAGGCACACAGGCTGTGACCCACAGTCCTGCGCGAGCCACCAGCACTGAGCCATTCGCTTGCTTCACTCACTCTGGTCCCTCCTGGTAGCTGGCACTGCAAGCACAAAGTCTGTAGGATCCACAAAATGATTCAGAGTGCTATGACCCCTCTAACTACTGATGCTGAGTCCCCAGCTCGCTCCGGTTGCTGACACCACAGGCCAGGGGCACCTGCAACCCCAGTTTGGCTCCAGTAGCTGGCCCCAAATCCACTCACGCGGGTCTCACCAGTAGCTGGCACTTAGTTCTTGCAGCACACGTACGCGCAGGACAGGTGATAGTGAGATTATGCAGAGTGATAGTTAAGAAAAGCTTTAATAAGAAGATATAAGAAGATAGGACAGACTGCAGTGATCAGGCTCTGGGCTGGGTCACACAAGTGTGTGTGGCCCTGTTTTACATGTGACCTGCCCCTTTTATATCCCTTTCTGTCTACCTCTTTGTTCCTCCCTGCTCCCCCTTCCCCTGCACATTCCCTCATCAGTTTGCATAGTTCTACCAACCCCCCTCCAACATCCTGGACCCTCAAGTTTACATCCTTATGAGTTGCAAAGTTCAGATTTGTCTGCAGGTTCTTGCTAATTCATCAATTAGTGTGACTGACAAGGTTCATTTCTTGTCTTTGTCTCCCTTATGTTTGTCTGTCAGATTTGTGTCTCTGCATATTTTGTTTAAGGCTTCCCCCTTTTCCTCAGTATCCCATTTGACAAGGTCCTCAATCAGATAATCTTACTGAAATAGATATTCCCACATTCCACACACCCTTATCAATTAGTGTTACTGACTAGGTTTGGCTCTTATTGCTGCATTGCCCTTATCATTTATTGGTCAGGTTTGTCTCTGTATGTTCTTGTTTATGGCTTCTTTGACCAGATACCCTTAAAGGAGCAGACACTCCTTCTACATACCCTTACAGGCATAATACAGCAGGTTTTTAGAAAGCAGCAAGGAGCTACTATAGAATCCAAATACAGCAAGTACATAACCAATGCATAGATTATCAAGACATATCTGACATACACTTTGATCACTGGAGATCTGTCTAAAAACTTGTTCCAGTAGTTTCACTTTAGATGATCAGCTCCAAATACTTTATAAAAACAATTTGTGGCCATGTAGGCAAACAGACAAATACCAAGTCTTGGCTTTTGCAACTAGAAACAAAAAGATTTTCCAAGAACACTGAAAACAGGAACTTTGAAAGGTCCAGGATGACATGCTTAGAATATACATCTCAGCTGTTGTATTCGGTATAAGTAGCAAGGTTTTCGTAGCCGGGGGAAGGTGGGGGGAAGGGGCTGCAGTGGTGGCCTCTGTGTGAAGAGACCAGGGGCTGTCCCGTGTTGGACACAGCCGGTTCCAGCTGGCTTGGCAATGGATCCACCACAGAACAAGGCTATGCCAATCAGTGAAACTGGTGACATCTCTGTGAAAATACGTTTAAGAAAAGGCAAAATGCTGCACAGGCAATGAGGAGTGAGGGGGAAAAAAGCATGAAAAACAACTATGCAGACACCAAGGTCAGAGGAGAAGGAGGGGGAGGAGGTGCTCCAGGTGCCAGAGCAGAGATTCCCCTGTAGTCCGTGGAATTAACTAAAAAGCAGAAGAATTCAGATCCTCATGCATGCTAAATTACCAGCTGCCAGAAAACTCTTGTCATATTCCCCACACTGCAGTCTGATGAAACGTTGTCATTAATGCACTCCAACATTAAGAAGTCTGATGTGATCTAATTTCCCACTATTGCCTGCTTTCTTATTCCATAGCAGTAGCAGTAGTAATAAAATTCACTTTCAGTCTAAGAGTTCTTTTTACTGAAAAAAAAAAATGTGTTTGATAAGTCATCCTCAGCATGGAAGATGACATTTTGGTGAGTAATGATTGGCAGGAAAAAATTATGATCAAAACCATCAAAATAGAAACAAACCAAAGCCTCCCATTGTTTTTCAGAGACTTGCCAAATAATTTATGAATAAAGATGATTTTTACATTCAACTCTTCCAAAATTACATGGATGATTCCATCAAGTCAAGTAGGAAATCTTTAGAGAGTGTGGGGGGGGTTCTTTTTTTTTCCTTCTTCTAACTCTAGGATTTTTTTTTCCCCACTGTCCCTTTCAAAACTAAAGTTAAATATCAACAACCAAATTAAGACAACCAAAATCACTGTCCAAGGGAAGTCTAACTGGATGAAGAATTCATTCCAGAGGGTCAAGTCTGCTCCTCTTTGTATGCCAGTACCTACAAGAAGGCGAGTTACTATGAGACAACCTAAATACAAACTAACATGATTGCTAACATGCTCAGTAACACTTGGAGTAAACAGAAGTTTCTTTCTCAGGAAAGTAAACCATGATAATTTCAACATGTGCTTAAAGAAAAGCACTGTCATACTGCTTTATGTCAAAGAAAACATATATGGAAACATATTATAAAACTTTTTTCTCTCACTGTATCATTCTGGCAAACTTAACTTAAGGGTTTTTGTTTTCAGGAATATGTTTCCAGGAGAGCAAGTGCAGATTTGTGCAGCCTATCTCACCACTGACAGCCCTGATCTTTCTCTAAGAGGCATAAATCAACTGTACAATATTGACATTTTGGTCAAATCATCAATCCTAATAAGTTTTAAACCAAAGTTAAGCTAGTGGATCATAGCAGAAATTAAAGCCTGTCGATGTTCCTTCCTGCTCTGACTTGGCCTGACAGTCACACAAATAGGTAACATGAGTTCATTAAGCCTGTTAAGAGACAAGCTGGCAGCAAATAGATGGACTCAAGCATAGGTTAGCAAGGACACTCTCACTTTACAAAGGTCCATATAGGGTTGAAACATTTAACTGTATTTATAACTCCAAGCCCTGTACTTTAAACCAAAGATTAAAAGTATCCATAATCAAAGGAACAATCGCTGTTCTAATGGTTAAAAGCAACACATATCTGCATATTTCTAGATGATCAGATCCATAGGGTGTTCTCTTGGGACAGAAAAAGAGGAAAAAAAAATAGAAGAATTATATGTAGTACTTGCCCATTACATGGCTGGGATCCAAGGCCTATTGTGTCTCCTGGATGGCTCACTCACTACCCTGTTCTAGTTACCTTTTGTTCCGGCATGTTATTCAGCAGAAGTAGAAAGCAAAATCATCATGGTAAACCACATTAAGTTTCTGAAAATGGGCTCAAAATTATCTGCACAGAAGTAGATCTTAATTTAATAATCGAATTATTCCAGAATATATGAAACAAAGCCCCTCTTTCTGTTATCTTAGGCTCAGTTGCCCTTCCTGATGCTTCTGTACAGTGTATGTGAGTTATGATTATGCAGCACACAAATTGGAACAAGTTCTTTAAAACTGGCCATCCCTTTCTACAGGCCTTTCATGCCACCACTGAACGTGGGTCTACATAATCCTATATAATCTCTGTATAAAGACAACCAGGAAAAAAGCTACAAATACAAAAATCATGCAAATTACAAAAAATTATATCTCCTGTCAAATACAAACCAGAAATGCCTAAGCTATTCAGCTATACCCTCAAATTATATGACAAAATTATAAAAAATAATTATTTATGGAATTGGAGGTTCAGAAATGCATTGCTGCTTCCAAATATGATCAACAATAGTCAAAAGCACAGAAATGTTATATTCTGGATTTTGGGGGGTGGGGTGGGGAGGGGGGGCAACCCTGAAGTCCTTAGCAGTTTTAACCTGAAATCTGAAAAAGAAAAATAACTATAGCATTCGCTCATTTTAAAACACACAAAGAATAGCCTTAACCACAAAATACCATGTGATATTACCTATTTCATGTACCAAATAACATTATTTGAGGAACTTGCACACCCCACAGTTTGAAATGGCTACAACTTTTATATTTTATTAGATGAGAACATTCCAAGGACTTAAAAATAAAGTTTTAAAATATAAACTAATAAGGAGCAAAAGGAGATACTTTAAAATATGCAGGAATTTCTCTCCAAAGCTTGATCTATTTCCAGTTTGTCTCCTGACCTTATCTTGACATTCAGAAGACTTAGTGAGTCTAAAATGAATAGAAGAGAAACTAAGGGACTCACAAAAGTCTTGAAAAGGCAATTTTGCCTCCCCTTTACTTTTCCTTAAAAAAAGCCTGGTTACAAATCAGAACTTTAATTTTTAAATACCTCTTAAAAGTGGCTGAAAATAAATAGATTCTAGCCTCATGATTATATGGCAGGAAGACAGGCAAAGAAATACCGTGAGCTATTAACTCTGCCAATAAAACTCTAAAGCTATAGAAACCTGATAATCTTTCCTAGATCCTACTTTGTTATTCAGTTGTTAACAGCAACTATTATTTGTTTTAAGCAGCAATGAAAAAGCGGGATTCTGGCCCTTTGCAACCAACAGTTTGATGCAATGCATATTTATTTACATACTCAGCAGTCTAAATACATATAAAAGAACAATAATCATAGAATCATAGAATGCGTTGGGATGGAAGGGAACTTTAAAGGTCATCTAGTCCATCCCTCCTGCAATTGGCAGGGGCATCTACAACTAGATCAGGTTGCTCAGAGCCCCATCCAGCCTGTCTTTGAATGTTTCCAAGGATGGGGCATCTACCACCTCTCTGGGCAACCCGTTCCAGTGTTTCACTGCCCTCATTGTAAAAAATGTCTTCCTTATATCCAGTCTGAAGCTACCCTCTTTTTGTTTAAAACCATTACCCCTTGTCCTATCGCTACTGGCCCTGCTAAAAAGTCTGTCCCCATTAAGTATTGAAAGGCTGCAATAAGGTCTCCCCGGAGCCTTCTCTTCTCCAGGCTGAGCAACCCCAGCTCTCTCAACCTTTCCTCATAGCAGAGGTGTTCCAGCCCTCTGATCATTTTTGTGACTCTCCTCTGGACCCGCTCCAACAGGTCCATGTCCTTCTTGTACTGAGGACCCCAGAGCTGGACACAATATTCCAGGTGGGGTCTCACCAGAGCAGAGTAGAGGGGCAGAATCACCTCCCTTGACCTGCTGGCCACACTTCTTTTGATGCAGCCCAGGATACGGTTGGCTTTCTGGGCTGCGAGAGCACATTGCCAGCTCATGTCCAGCTTTTCATCTATCAGTACCCCCAAGTCCTTCTCGGCAGGGCTGCTCTCAATCCCTTCATCCCCCAGCCTGTATGGATACCGGGGATTGCCCCGACCCAGGTGCAGGACCCTGCACTTGTCCTTATTGAACCTCATGAGGTTCACACAGGCCCACCTCTCCAGCCTGTCCAGGCCCCTTTGGATGGCATCCCATACCTCAGGACTGTCAACTGCACCACTCAGCTTGGTGTCATCTGCAAACTTGCTGAGGGTGCACTTGATCCCGCTGTCTATGTCTTTGATGAAGATATTCAACAGCACTGGCCCCAGTACGGACCCCTGAGGGACACCACTCGTCACTGTTCTCCATCTGGACATTGATCCGTTGACCACTACCCTCTGGATGCGACCATCCAGCCAATTCCTTATCCACCGAACAGTCCGCCCATCAAATCTATACCCTTCCAATTTAGAGAGAAGGATATTGTAGGGGACTGTGTCAAAGGCCTTACAGAAGTCCAGATAGATGACATCCATAGCTCTTCCCTCATCCACTGATGTAGTTACTCCATCGTAGAAGGCCACTAGGTTGGTCAGGCAGGACTTGCCCTTGGTGGAGCTGTGCTGGCTGTCTCGAATCACCTCCCTGTCCTCCATGTGCCTTAGCATAGCTTCTAGGAGGATCTGTTCCATGATCTTCCCAGGCACAGAGGTGAGGCTGACAGGTCGGTAGTTCCCAGGGTCCTCCTTTTTACCCTTTTTAAAAATGGCTGCAATATTTCCCTTTTTCCAGTCCCCAGGGATTTCACCTGACTGCCATGACTTTTCAAATATCATGGAGAGTGGCTTGGCAACTACATCAGCCAATTCCCTCAGGACTCTGGGATGCATCTCATCAGGACCCATAGACTTATGTACGTTCAGGTTCCTCAGGTGGTTGCAAACCTGATCTTTTCTTACAATGGGAGGACCTCTGCCCCCCTGATCCCTGTCAAATGGCCCATTGACTCGGGAGGTGTGAGGAGAGAGGTTGCCAGTGAAGACTGAGGCAAAGAAGTTGTTGAGTACCTCAGCCTTCTCCTCATCTGTTGTTACCAGCTCACCACTTCTGCTCATCAGAGGGGGTACGCTTTTTTTAACCTTCCTTTTCTGGTTGACATACCTGTAGAAGCCCTTCTTATTATTCTTTGCATCCCTCGCCAGGTTCAGCTCCAGCCGAGCCTTGGCCTTCCTGATCCCATCCTTACACAACCAGGCAGTGTCCCCGTACTCTTCCCAAGATACCAGTCCCTTCTTCCACTGCCTGTGCAATCTCTTCTTGCCCTTTAGTTTGACCCACAGGTCATGGCTCAACCATGCTGGCCTCTTCCCTTCCTTGCCTGATTTCCTGCACCTGGGGATCGAGAGCTCTTGTGCCCTATGGAAAGCATCCTCGAAGACCTGCCAGGTCTGTTCTGCTCCCTTGTCCCTGAGGGCCATTTCCCAGGGGGTCCTGTTGATTAAGTCCTTGAAGAGCTGGAAGTTTGCCTTCCTAAAATTCAGGGTCCTGACTATACTCTTCACCCGACCCTTATCTCTCCGGACTGTGAACTCTACCAGTGTGTGATCACTGCAGCTGAGGCTGCCTCCAATCCTGACATCACCAATGAGCTCACTTACATCACTGGTGATCACCAGATCCAGTACTGCGTCCCTTCTGGTAGGGCTATCTATTACCTGGCTTAGGAAGTTGTCTTCCATGTGCACTCCAGGAGTCTCCTAGATTGCCTACCGCCTGCCATGCTACTTTCCCAGCAGATGTCAGGGTGGTTGAAATCCCCCATCAGGACAAGAGCCTGTGAGTGCGAAGCTTCCTGTAGTTGGAGAGAAAAAAGGCTTCGTCAATAGGCTCCCCTTCATCAGGCGGCCTGTAGTAGACCCCAACCACAAGGTTCCCTTTGTTGCCTCGGTCTCTAATTCTTACCCATAAACTTTCAACCTGCTCATGGCTATTCTTCAGGGACACTTCTTCACACTCTATCCATTTCTTTATATAGAGGGCAACGCCTCCACCCTTCCTACCTCGCTTGTCCCTTCTGAACAGACTGTAGCCTTCGATAGCTGAACTCCAGTCATGGGATTCGTCCCACCAAGTTTCAGTGATGGCAACTAGGTCGTAGCTTTCTAGCAGCACGGTGGCTTCCAGCTCCTCCTGTTTGTTGCCCATGCTGTGTAACATAATACCCTAATGCCCATGCTGTGTAACAATAATACCCTAATTCCACTTGACACTGCAATCATCTCCTGTCAGGAGAACTTTCCATATCATGAGGCCAATACAAATGCATAGAGTTACAACTTCCACTTATGTTGCTATCTCTCAGTGAGAACCATGTAACCAGAGATCCACTAAAGTTGATGAGGTTCTGGGTGGGCACAAGGTTCAAGTCCATAGCAGCATCTCCCTGCCTTCTAAAAATGATCACAGCAAGTGGAGGAGTCTTCCCCCTATAATGGTCAGTTTCACTGTTAAAATTAGTTTCTAGTAATGCAACTGAAGCATAACAGGAATTTTATTTTGATGCATAATTTACTATGTATGTAAAAGAATCAAGAGTTTAGTAAAAAGATGGATGAACTTTAAATTTTTAAAAGTAAACAATTCACACCCTCCCACAGCAGAAAACTAATATTTTTGAAGTGTGATAAACATGTTCCCCTCCTCTCTATTTGTAGAACAAAACAAAATTACAATATATATAGCTATCGCACTGATCTAGAAAAGCAGCCCCCCTCTGACAACTTGTTTTCAATTTTACAGCTAAATACTGCTTAGACATGATGACTCAGATAAGGTGGCATACTTAGAGTACAAAAATCAGCATGTTCTAATTTGATACCAATTTCTGACTTTGACACTAGAATAAGAAAATTGATACACAAAAAGTCATCCACTTCCTCCTCTCACATTCCTCTCACCACCTCTGCAATAGGGCACAGCAAAGAAAATAACAAGAATCAAATCTATTTTGGTCAGCAACTGCACACAATCTACACACTGTATTTTATGTAGAAAACACCAAGTTTTGATGCATTTGCATGTGGACAAGTGTCCATAAAGCTCATTTAACAAAGGACACCAAAGAACAATGACATAATAATTTCTAGCATCAACCTGGATTCAAACAAACGCTCCAAATGTAAAAGGCTCTATTAACAATTCTCTTGTGTCATTTATTTTTTCATGAGGTAATTTCAGATGCAACCCCCCCAAACCAAAATGGAAGTTTTTTTCAAGCAGAAAGCTGTTTTATAGAAGTTCCATTTACCTATCACTAGAACAGTCACATGTAAACACTTTACAATGAAAGTTATAGAGGACAGTGAACTGATTCAACTTTATATCCTCAACAACATTGAAAGATATAGGAAAAAACTCATTTTATGAAGGATAACTGACAGAGAAGAAACTGAGGGGATTCTGTTGTTTGGGGCAAGAAAAACTCCTAAGTATGGAATAAATTAGAAGCTGTTTCCCAAAATAATTGCTGATACTAGAGTCATTAACATAAAGCTTCTTTTCATGTCAATACCATAAAAAAGAACAAAAAAATAAATCGAGAATATGCCTTCATGCTTTGACATCAAAACAGAACTGGAGCTTAGAAACACTGCTTAAGAATCAAGCTCTGGACATGAGTTTTTTCCAGTGCTTAATTCTGAATACATTGATATTCAAATCACTCTCCACACCCTCTCTCACAGACATTCCCTACACAAAAAGGGGGTTGAGATAATACACACTAGCCAAATCATAATATATTACTTAGGGGAAAGAAACAGCCATAGAGTAGTATTATAGGCAGTATTGTGGCTTTCAGCCTATAGAGCAAATGAACACAAACCATGAAAGAAAGTTGCTATTTTCACATGAGCTATTAAAACATACTCCAAATGACTCACATGGTCCAAGCAGTGTGAAAAAATTTTTAGTGCTGTATTTGCAATATGATCAGTATTAAAACGACACTTTTTCCTTCACCTTTAGACCACATTCTTTCATTAGAAAAAACTTGCAAATGGTTCACCTACAATTAAGATCCAGTTCTGGATGGCATCAACACTCACTGAGGGTGCATTTCAGAGTGGATCTGATATGTTTTGTCATGTGAATTAAAGTAACCTGCTTAACAGCCTTTGATCGGGATCTGTGCTGGAGTAGTGGGTTCAGTCCTATGTACTGTAGTGACCACAGTGCTATGACATTAAGATCAAAGTGCAGTATTAGAGGTAGCTTAATAACTGATTTTTATTTTTTAATTAAAAGACTGAAACAAGAAAATATTGCTGTCTTGCTACATTTTTAGTCAGTAAGACAAAACCCTTCCCCAAAAATTTCACTTCCAAAAAAATGTAATGTTTCCTTCTAGCATCCCTTGCTTTAGTGAAACCAACTGAAAAAAGGAATAGGGACAGTGGTGATCAAGACAGCGTCACTGCAGTGAACACTTATGTAAACATCAGAAATGCAGATTCTTCTCAATCTTCTGTTTGAGATGTCATGAGCTTGTATTATCCACCTCTCAGGAGAACATCACAAAAACATGCAATACAGTATTGTGGGCACATATGTTCTCAGTAGCTCCCCTTAACACTGCTACTGAGAACACTACTTCTTTCTTTTAGTTTAGGCACTCACTTGAGCCATGGGAGATCTGTCATCTTATCCTATCTGAAACCACCATGCTAGTGGATCGAAGTATCATTTTTATCACAAGTTTTCCCAATCATCATTGTCATTTTTCCCCCCAACTCACCCTATCCAGTAAGTTCTGTCTAAACTCACGAGTCCTAAAACAACATATTCAGCAAAAGTTTTGGCATTTTTCCCACAGATTTCTGCTCTAAGCTTTAGTTCTCAAAACATTCCTTGACCATATTCTACCTGAGTAATAACATACTGCTTCTCTAAATCCCTCCTATAGTATAAGATGGATAGAGTTTTATTTATGCCCCAATTTAAAGGGTGGACGTTGCTGACACATTTTACACATGCCACAGTGATGCCATTTTGCTTTGCACATGCCAAATTCCACACAGAGGTGGCTGGGTGTCAATCATAGTTGAAGAGACTTCTGAAACATCATGTTTCTTATGAACATCAAAGACACTGAGATCTTGCAACTGGACTGTGAAGTTTTAATACACAACTGAAGCACTGCTTTAGGATAAAATAAAGTGTTACTGTTGTCTAAGTGTGTCAGTTAACCTTCAGACCACAATACAAACAGACTCTAAGTCAGATTCTTGATCTTTATAAAAAGCAAATACAGAGTTAGTTTAGGTGCCCCAAAAAAGCTGCCAGAGAAGGCAAAGAGTTCTGAAAGGAAATAAAAACGACTGTTCTTTACAGGAGTGATAAGGGGATGATGACAAGACTGCAACTTCTAAGCACCACATTTTATTTCAAGATATGTGCCTGAGCTTAAGAGATAGCGTAAACCTATATCTAAATATCTAAATATTTACCTGTCTTCCTGAAATTGTTCATTATCTGTATTAAAATGCTCAGGACTAGACTATTTCCCCATGCCTAAGTGCCAAAATCAATGTTACTTGGAACATTGATACAGCAGACAGTTTTTAAAGCACCTATCTATTAATAAACAAACAGGCATCGGTATTTTCTATGTTCTCTTCATTCTTAGGAAACCACTGTTTTACAGTGGAAAATTCTATGCTATATTGAGGTACTTTTTAGGCTCAATTCTACATTGTCTTCAATTTCTACCAACATGAGATTTAAGAACACCCACAGATGCTCAGTATTTGAAAAAAATGCAATTATCTGAAAATAAAAGTGTTGACACCATTGCTACTGCTGTCAGACTGAGCACTATTCTCCAATATACATTTGTGATACTGGTTATAAATATGGCATTGCTTCAAACAAGCATACTTAAGACCTAATAAACAGAACTCACTACAAAAGGGTACACATCATGAAAAAATCTTAAAACACTAATATTTCATTTTTCCTCTTGAAATTCTACAGAAAAGGAGAACGGACAACATTTATGAAAGGAGAGGTTGGTGTAAAGTGAAATGTTTTCATTGTGAAATTAAAAATAAATTCACATGAGGCAGAGTCTTTCATATCAGATGCATCAATTCTGGAAAAAAAAAAGTTTCATCAGATCTGATCCATACAGATTTTCAGCACTTCTCATTAAAGCAGGAGTTAAGAAGGGCACATGCTTCTCAAAAGCAAACACACTGGCACAGTCTCTTAAAATCACAAACTATTGTCTGATGATAGTTTTCTACAGAACACCAAATAAAAAGTTATTTGCTATCATATGCATTGCAACCAGTGGTTCTGTTTCACAAGCCACTTAAAGATCAAACTCTGTTCTCAGGACAATCACATAATCAGATTCAAGAGGAATTGAGTAAATATATCCGAATATTTAAAAATTTAGGGTCAAGTTTGCTTTTCTTCTATGTATTTTTTTTCCAGATGCTATTTTACTTCATTCTTTCTGGCATGGAAAATATTGCCAAACTACAGTCAAAGCTGGAAAACCTTTCAAAGCATGATGTATCATACTACTGCATGCAACAGCTCTGTACAAAATCACTAAGTATTACTAAGGTTGTCCCTGTACTCCTGCAGAGGCAGTGTATTCCCTCATCTGCAAGAAAAGAAGTTATCTATAGCCTTCTATTTTAGCTGATTTTAGAATGCTGAGCTTGGTCTTTAAAAGGAGTCACCTTTATCATCTGGAAGATAGTTGATGCTGTACTGTATTGGGTTTACAAGGTTCTGGTAGCAGGGGGGTGGGGGTTGCAGGAGTGGCTTCTGTGAGAAGATGCCCCCATGTCGGACAGAACTCGTTTTAGCCAGCTCCAATACTGACCCAGTGCCGGCCAAAGCTGGGCCAATCAACAATGTTGGTAGCGCCTCTATGATAACATATTTAAGAAAGGGTAAAAAAAGCTGTGCAGCAGCTGGGAGAGAGAGGAATGAGAATGTGAGAGAAACAACCCTGCAGACCAAGGTCAGTGAAGAAGAAGAGGGAGGAGGTGCTCCAGGTGCCGGAGCATAGATTCCCCTGCAGTACATGGTGAAGACCATGGTGATGCAGGTTGTCCCTCTGCAGCCCATGGAGGAGCACGCAGAGAAGATATCCACCTGCAACCCGTGGAGGACCCCACTCTGGAGCAGGTAGATATGACCTGAAGGAAGCTGTGACCCCATGAAGAGCCTGTGCTGGAGCAGGCTCCTGGCAGGACCTGTGGCCCATGGAGAGGAGCCCATGCTGGAGCAGTCCATTCCTGAAGGACTGCACCCTGTGGAAGGGACCCATGTTAGAGAAGTTTGTGAAGGACTGCCTCCCATGGGAGGGACCCCACACTGCAGCAGGGGAAGAGCATGAGGAGGAAGGAGCGGCAGAGACAATGTGTTATGAACTGACTACAATCCCCATTCCCCATCTACCTGCGCCACTTGGGTGTAGAGGAAGTAGAAGTGTTGGGAGTGAAGTTAAGCCTGGGAAGAAGGGAGGGGTGAGGGGAAGGTGTTTTTTTGATCTGTTCTTACTTCTCATTATCTTACTCCTCATTATCTTACTCTTTTATTACTTGGCAATAAATTAAATTATTTTCCCTGAGTCTGTTTTGCCCGTGACGGTAATTGGTAAGTGATTTCCCTGTCCTTATATCGACCCATGAGCTTTTTGTCATATTTTCTCCCCCTGCCCTGATGAGGAGGGGGAGTGATGGAGCAGTTTGGTGGGTGCCTGGCATCTAGCCAAGGTCAGTCCACCACATGTACATTGGGTGAAAAATAAGAACAAAGATCACCATCATTGTAGGAGTTCTTGTCCTGGAAAGCAATAAAACGTACTACATTCAGAATCTGCCAGCTGATGTAACTAAGGGTGCTTCTGTGATCAATGTAAGGATTGATTTAAAGCAGTTATCCTTCTCCCTTGTAATATGCACATAAAATGTGAAGAACATTAGGACAGCTCTCCCACCTGGCCTCAAAGAAAATAAACAGATAAAAAGATACAGATGGTGACTGCAAGCCCCAAATCTTTAAAAGCTTCTCTGTGCCTATCAGACCCCCAATGAATGAGTGGATTGAATAAGAACAGGCATAACATCCTTCTGATCTTGTTCTTTTTCATTCTATTAGCTTTATGATTTTAATGGTTCATACCATGGAAAACCAGAATGAAGCTTAGAGGACACTGATCAAACCACTTCTTTCTCTGAGTTCTGTAAGGAAACTTAGAAGGAACATGCATACTTGGAAAAAGAACAGTCTGTAAGCTCTGATACAGTTTCTGAAAGCTTGCTAAGATGGAAAATACTGAGAAAAAGCAGAAAATGGTGAGAACTCAACTAGTCACTGATCTGCTCTCCCTGGTAGAATTGCAACAGTCTATGCTAACCAGAGATGAGCCTCTTAAAAATTCAGAGTAAAAACTCACTGATTTGATACATGTAAGCACAGATCACTCATGTACACATGCAGCTTCTAACAAAATATTTAGAAAAAAATAATATTTTCTTCCTCATCCTATCCTGATGACACACATACAGCACATTTAATTGAATACTAGACTATGAGATAAGTATTATACCCTAACAAGTTAGTAGGAGTTCCCACCTGTGTTTTAAATTAGAGTGCAAGACAGTCTGAAAAACAGAACTGTCCAGCTAATAATAATATTCAAATATACAGTGTGGGAGAGGCCAAGCAGCATGCTTCGAATTTCTCTGATGATTCTGAGACCCACTTCTGAGACAGTGTGTAGTTTAATAATGGCTAGATGACATGGGTGGAGCTTGTCACTGATTCTGTCTAAAGGGATCCAGATTGAGTATAATTTAACTTGGGGGGACCCCCAAACTCAAAAACTAAAACCAAAAAAAAACCAACAAAAAACCACCCACAAAATGCCTGATAGACCCTCCTCCATCTCACTTTTCTTAAAACTTCATTCACAAATAAAGCTAGGAAATACACTACTAGAAGGTTTTACATTCCCTTCTGTCTTCTCACAGTGTATTTCAAGAGTTTGCCCCAGATCCTAAACTAATCTAAGGACCTGATCAGAATCTGATGACTACCTGAAAGGTCTTCACATTTGTCCTATCATCGACTGCTCTGCCTGGTCGCATTATATTCTCCTATTTGAAGGTATGAAAAAGCATAACAATTTAGTCAGGAAGTCTTGTTCATGAAACACTCTGTAGTGAATGCAAGAGTACTGAGTTCCTAACATTACAACAAGTAAAAATATCCTTTCCCCTTATAGAGCTTTATATGCTATAACTGGATACTATGCTAGGCACTGATGCAATACAAGCAGTAGCAACAACAATAAGCAGCTTTGAGTGATCTGTAATACTCATCTTTTTTCAAAAAGTGTTTTATTTTTGTGCTCATGTATATCATTCCTTGAAAAGTACTACAAAGTATAGGAAAGGATGGACACTGAGTTTATGAAGCTGGAAGATAAAGCCAGTAATGCATAGCCAAAAATAATCTTCAATCCTTTTAGGAGGCAAATGCCAGTTAAAGACAGTATCTGTAAAATCTCAGAACAGCAACTATTTATACCACATTATCACAAGCCCAGCTCCTGCAGTTACTAAAAGAATTTCCTGGAAGCTGATCAGCTTTCTTCCTCTTCTCTCAGATCAGATGGGAATGTCCTTGAAGCAAATACATCATTGTAGAAAACAATTAAGGAAAAGGGCGAAGGGAAAGAAAGAATGGCTTATGTAATTTAGATAAAACACTCTGTAAGTGACCTTGTGGCTGGCATTAAAGAGTACGCGATGGACTGGGGACTAAATTTTCAGATTTAACCTCTTCTCTGGTAGCAGTGCTGGATAAGCAAGAGGTAGGCCAGTGCTTGGACTTTAGCAGAAAGAAGGGGAAAACAGATATGGCATGAGGGTAACTTCTCAAATCAACTGAGGCATCAGTTACCAGCTATTCATAATTCTGTGCCTCAGAGAATCTTAAGGCTGAAGAATTCAGGCTAGCCTGAAAATAGTCAACAATTCCAAGAGCCATAAGATCATGCCTTGAAATCATATATTGGACATATGCCATCCTCCTTGAAAAAATAGGAATATGGAATGTGGAAAATTATTTGACAGTTGGTATTCAACAGCTCAGAAGAAGAAAATTGGAGCAAGCAGGGCAGAATAATAAGAATATTACTGAGATAATGCAAACTTTTGTAATAATAAGCAAAAAACTAATAACACACATTCTGCTACTTCAGAGAGAAAAGAATATGATTAATGCCGGTGAGCACAGGGGAAGTAGGTGCCTTTAGATTAATCTAATTTTATTCTGTAAGAGAGGAGTGAAATATCTCAGCAAACTGCCAATGGGGAATGTTGGGGAATTTTTATTGTACCACTTGAGGTGAATTAAACACATTTGTACTTAAATATTAAAAAAAAAATTAACGAACAATGCATTGGACAGTCCTACCACCATAAGCAGTTCTACAAAGAATCTGCAAAGGTGCAGCAGGAGCAGATTCCTTATATACACTTGAACCAGCTCCAATCCTGTGAGCATCGGCATGGGGGCCTCAGCCCAGCCTTGGGTCCATCTCCTAGCCCAGCTCTGCTGCCCAAAGGTGGTCCCTGAGCACCTGCATTTCAGGATGGCTACAAGACAATGCTGCTTCTTATCTCATCACTCAGGGAAACTTCACTCCCTTACAGGGAGTTGTTCTGTCTCTGGCATTCCTGCTTCCAGCCAGTTTAATCCCTTCTGCAGTTGGACCTTCTTGCCCTCCATGCCAGATCATTCCTTGGTCAGAGGTATTTGCACAGGGGATCTGCAAGGCCATATACACAACTAGTTGCTCATGGGAAGGGAAGCCCCCCCCAGCAATCTACACAGAGTCACCTACTTTACTGAGGCTCATTGTCCAACTAAGCACACAGAAGGTCCATAGTTGTCCCTCCAGAGCTTACACAACACAATACATTTTCTGAAGAAAATAGTGAAGACCAGGGGAACACCTCCAGGACACCCAGGAAAGTTCTTTGTAAGTAAAAACCACCATGGCTAAAGCAAGTATGAAGGCAGTGGAATTCAGAGACACTGTCTCAGCAATAGTCAGCAGGAGAAAACTTGCTAAAAGTCAGGAAAGGCAGATGAGACTGAGGAATTAAGAATGAAAAATCTACACTGTAATCTCCATCTCTCATAGAAACTCATCTAAAGATGGTTTAAATAAAGAATAGCATCTTGTGCAGACCACTGAGCAGAAACAGACTCCTAGAAACATGTATGTCTGGTACACAGATGTCTGATCTTGTACATTTTGGCCCAAACCCAGGTTTCTTTTTCTTTTACAGTTAACTTTTTACTTTTCATCATTTTATCTCCCTGTTATAGCTGTGAAACACTAAGTACTGCTTTTACGAAAGCAGAGTACCAATCATATCTGTAACGAACTATGAAAAGCAATTCAAAGTGACTAGGCACACCTATTCTTACAGTCATGATAATGTGATGCGGCCTGACAGACCATCCTCCCTGTTATCCTATACTAATGTCTCCAAAATGATGTTTCTAGTATTGTCAAATCATGTGCTATTTCTCCACTGTGGAAGAGCATCCAAAACCTGATGGGTGCAGTCATTTTATCTATACATGCTATAGAGACCTTAGAAGAGTTTACACTACTTCCATCTAGCCACTGTAATTTGAAAGGTACAAGCACTGAACCTACAGTTAGATTACTAAAGGAGTTCAGTCACTTTCTTGTTTATGCAATTGAACTTCAGAATATTTTCAAGAAAGAGGAAATTAATTAATGTGTCCAAATGTTAGCTTTTTTTAACTGTTCAATGACCTTTTAAAACAGAAAATTGTCATGCCACTGCCAAGATACAGCAGTACAAACAATATAAATACAAGAAATAAAACAATCACAAAATTATAGAGCTTCTCTATAAGTTGATGTAGAGCACCAAGCTCTATACAGTTTTACCCCCAGTAGAGTGCCATTGCAGCTTCTACATTACACAAAGTTTATACCAGTCGACAGTTTCATAAGAGGAAAATGTACGTAGTCACATTTGCTTTAAATTAATATAGATTTATTGCAAGAATACAAGTGGCTTTTTGTTACATGGAATACTGCATTATAACTCACACCAAGCAATTCCTTTAAATGGATTATAAAGCACTGAATCACTGAAGCAAAATATGACAAAAAAACCAAAAAAAACCCCAAAACAACACACATTTAATTCAAAACAGATGGCACTCCACCATCACAACTAATGGACAAACTTAAAACCACACAAAAAAAAAAATTTAAAAAGCCAGATCTTCACACATTAATCCAGCGACTGCATTCCCAGAACTGTAAATGTGCACATACCACTTTTTTAAAAACCTGCACTAGTATCAGCTAAATCTGACCTCTTCAGTCATTCCATCTTTCTCCCCACTTGTAAATCGGCCAGTCCCTCCACTGGGGTATACTGAGTGGGTGTTACTGTGGACATGGGCATCACATGCCTACGATGAACTTGCTTGAGGACTGAAACCCTACAAATAGCTCATCACTAAAGAAATATGTTGCCTAGATTATAAACTGACCCAGTATTAAAATGTCTGACCAAAGAAAGAAAAAAATAGTGTTTGAGCTAAAAAAGCTGCTTTTACTCACTGTGCTTCACAGAACAGCATGCAACAACCTCTGCCTTCTACTACTAAACATAGGGTCCTGTACAGACAAAAATGAGAGGCGAAGAATGAGCTTCTTACCAAAAAGAACCCAGAATCTCTTGAATCGTGAATGAAACAGATGGCACAGGAAGAGACATGGTCCTTGCAGAGGACCAAGCAAGGACTTAAAAGGTATTTAAATGATACAGGATTAATCATCCTTTCTGGACATCTCCAGTAATAACTGAATGCAAGATTGAAATCCTTGAACTTTGTCTGCTGTATTACAAGGTCAAAAAAAGCCATACTATCAAATACAGCCTCCTGAAACCACAGCTTTTAAAACTCACTTCTTTTAAGAACACCTCTTTTAAACTACAAAAAGTTATAAATTAAATCAATTATAAATCAACAATCATATTTCTTAAAACATAGCATTTCTTTTCACTTTTTTGTGGAAAAAGGGGAAAGCCAGATCACATATATGCTGTGCCCTCTCTCCACATTTAAGAAACTGGTCAGCAAATTAAGACGTTAGAGAAAGCTTACCGTTGTCTGAGAAGGAATCAATTCTTGACCAGACCTTGTTGTCAATCCCATTCCACTAATAATGTTTAAGTTTCCTTAAGAAGGCTATACTTCCCCTTGTACTGTATATTCTTCAGATTTCTTCCAGCATTCTGATTTCACTTACGCATTTTGCCTTCTCAGGCAATAACTTCAAACTTTTACTTTTCCACTATAAATTGACATGAACCCAAAACCTGCCCTATAACTATTCAAGGGCATCTAAGCACACAAAAAATTGTCCTCCTAAGCAGATTGGGTGCGGTATTTGAATGTTGTACATTCCTTCAGTTAATTGAAAATTATATCTCTGCTTTTCAAAGGTTCAGTAAACAAAGAGCTGGGCAAAAAGACATGAAGAAAGAAGCCAGATATACCTATTTCAAACAGCTTATTTCAAGTATACCATTAATATATATGTTGATATGCAACAGAATTTGTGATGTTGGCAAATCAACATCCTCCTTCAAAAGGAAAGGAAGGGGGGGTAAAAAGGAAGGAAAAAAACCCCCAAAAACCAAGAAGCAGGACACTACCAAAACGTGAGAACTTTGGAGTGAGCCAAAATGAAGATCTACATATATGGCTTCATTAACCTCAGTGAATGTATTGGGTTTATGTGGCAAGGTTTGGGGGGGGGGGGGGGGGGGGGGGTACAGGGGGAGCTTCTGTAAGAAGATGCCAGAAGCTGCACCCATGTCGGACAGAACCACTTCCATCTGGTCCAAGATGGACCTGCCGCTGGCCAAAGCTGAGTCAATCAGCAATGCTGGTGGTGCCTCTGTGATAACATATTTAAGAAGGGGGAAAAAAAAACACTGCACAGCAGCTGGAGAGAGAGGAGTGAGAATATGTGATAGAAACAACCCTGCAAACACCAAGGTCAGTGAAGAAGGAGAGGGAGGAGGTGCTCCAGGGTCCAGAGCAGAGATTCTCCTGCAGCCCCTGGTGAAGATCATGGTGAGGCAGGCTGTCCCCCTGCAGCCCATGGAGGACCACATATCACAGCAGGTGGATGTGCCCTGTAGGAAGCTATTACCCCATGGAGAGCCCATGCTAAAGCAGGCTCCTGGCAGGAACTGTGGCCCATGGAGAGAAGCCCACACAGGAGCAGGTTTTCTAGCAGGACCTGTGACCCTGAGGGGGACCCACACTGGAGCAGTCTGTTCCTGAAATACTGTACCCTGTGGAAAGGACCTATGTTGGAGCAGTTCTTGAAGAACTGCATCCCATGGGAAGGACCTACATTGGAGAACTTCCTGAAGGACTGTATCCCATGGGAGGGACACCACACTGGAGCAGGGGAAGAGCATGAGGAGGAACTAATGAACATTATGAAAAAAAAAGTTTATTTACTGAGATATGCCAACTTTGAATCGGTCTCTTTCCTCCAAATGCTGAAAAAGGATAGCCTCATTTTTAGTGCTTTTAATATTTTAAAAGCCTTGATTCTTAAGCCCCCTTTACATGCAACTATGCTATTGCTATTTTCAGTAAGGTGGAAGATTTGCTATCATCAACTCTGTTACATTCACACATTAGCTCCTTAAAACTTAAGGCAGTCTTCAGTCAGAAGAGATGGAAATTTTCAGATTAACAGAAAAGTACACAATATAGAAGACTGATTTCTGCTGACTGAATTTCACAACAATGTGAATACAGAAACTGTATTTGCATATGGCATTAAAAAGCAGCTCTGCACACTCCAGCTTTCTGGAGTCAGCCTGACTGTCTTCATCTGCAATCATACAATAGGCAGGAACTGTGAACGCAAATTGCTCTCTGTGCTGAAATGTCAGGGCTGTTTGGTCCAGAATTCAGGCTGCAGGCATGCTTGTTTGTCTATAGAGTCAAAGAATATTCTTAATAGTTCTACTTTAAATGGTCAATGAGGAACATTTCCCATGATGCACTGAGTGCTTACTATTTCATTTTGACCGAGAAACACATCCCATTTCCCAAAACTACTGATTTTTAAATAATTTGGTAAAACAAATTCAGTAACATGGAATAAAGTCTCTGTACTCCAAACAGACTACATCCAAATTTAATATCAGAGAGAAAGAAATATTTTTAACACTACTAGCAAGAAGAAAAAACACAGTTCCAGTTACCACAACTCCAGGGAAAACAGCATTTCAGAAAAAGCTGTGTCGCCATCAGAAAGGGAGCGGCATATGTGCTGTTCCATGGAGGTATTTATTAATTTCTCTACACTATCCTTAAATGGTAATCAACTCCTTCCAGAAGCTGCCATATTGGTATGATCAAATTTAAAAAGATTTTTACTCAGTCACGAGGCTTCTCACTGCTCTCTGATCTCAGCACAGAAGTTCAACTGCATAAATACCAGGAAACTGAAACTGCAGTTAACCGGACATCCTGTTTGCTGTGAATTCTATTTTTGATACTTTTATTATAACAGGAACTCCTGGTTTAACCAGTTTGCTTTTTGTTATGAGGTAATTAATCCTGCAGTTTTGGTAATTAATCCAAAAACACTTTATCAGAGATCCAAGCGTGCACAAATTCTACTTTTCATTGTCAGTTCTAAGGATTTTTTTCCTCAGGTGCTTGACCTGAAATTCGGGAGCTTTCCAAATTGTTCTGAGAAGCAAATACATGGGTTTTCATAATGACTTCAAGAGGATCTCTCTGTTAGCTAATCTTAAAGCAGTGTAGCCAAAGAAGATCATAACATAAGACTTATATATGGGATAGAAAGAATACAAAACCTGAAACATTTAATGCAGAAATTTCCGAATAGAAAATTAGCAATTAGTTAGTAATGGATTTTCACCCTCATGACAGTATTTTTGCAAAGGGAGGAAATAAAGAGGTTGCTGAAACTCAAGTCTTCACTACAAAGTAATGAGGAGAAGTAGGGTAGGGAACATGGAAAAAAAAAACAATATCTGGAAGATGGGATGTGATGCAGGACAGGAAACATAAATATCATAGAATCACAGAATCATAGAACACCAGGTTGGAAGGGACCTCAAGGATCATCTGGTCCAACTGAAAGGGCTAAAAACCACAAGAGCAAGAAAGATGTTGTAAATACCTTAGTCAATTAGCTCAGAAGACACCCTGGTGTGATTTAAGGGTGTTGTGAATGCCTTACAGTTTGATGTGATTTAGGGAGTAGCTAGAAGAATAGTTATAAGATAAGGGGGGCTCCGGGATAATCTCGTTACAGACAACTCGGCCTTGGGAGAACAGATGCACGGAACCATGGAGATAGGAAGTTACAGAAGAATGACAGCAACAGCCTTGAAGGACAACGTCTACGTGATCCTAGGACTGAGTTTGCACAGAAGCAAGGGTCAGTCAGCGAGCAGAGTGAAGACGACTACGAGCCTTCATCTGAAGACCCCCAAAGACCACCACGAGAGATGACTGCGCATGCGAATCGGATATTTACATATGCTGATAAGTTCCTGGAAATCTCATGTTTATGTAAACGAATTCCCAGAAATCCTATGAATATGTAGGATTGTACAGTATATATTTTCTAAAATTCATCAACTCGTCGGAGCACTTATGGTGGAGAATCCCCAGTGCTGCCCAGCGCTGCAATAAAGGATACCTGCTTAATAGTAACTTCGTTGCTATTGAGTTTCATTTCAGGAACTCTCTGAATACTCCGTTTCTCCCTTGGGGAGATTTGGACTGTGAGGAGAAGCATCCGTGAATTTTTGTATCACAACCTTTCTAGCACAATCTAGATGAGATGGCCCAGTACCATGTCCAGCTGAGTCTTAAATGTGTTCAGCGTAGCGGAGTCAACCACTTCCCTGGGGACATTATTCCAATGATTGACTGTTCTCATTGTGAAAAATTTACCTCTCGTGTCCAATCGGAATATCCCTGGGAGTAACTTGTACCCGTTACCCCTTGTCCTCACCATGCGACTCCTTGTGAAAAGGGAGTCTCCATCTTCTTTGTAGCTCCCCTTTAAGTACTGGTACATGGTGATGAGATCACCTCTAAGCCTCCTTTTCTCAAGGCTGAACAAGCCCAGTTCTCTCAGCCTATCCTCATATGGCAGGCTTCCCAGACCCTTGATCATCTTGGTGGCCCTTCTCTGGACCCCCTCCAGCCTGTCCACATCTTTTTTGTATAACGGGGACCAGAACTGTACACAGTATTCCAGGTGTGGCCTGACAAGCGCCGAGTAGAGAGGGATAATGACTTCTTTATCTCTGCTGGTGATGCCCTTTTTGATGCAACCCAGCATCCTATTGGCCTTCTTGGCCGCAGCAGCACACTACTCACTCATGTTGAGCTTCCTGTCCACCAGGACCCCCAGGTCCCTTTCCACAGAGCTGCTCTCTAGCCAGGTGGATCCCAGTCTGAGCTGCACTCCTGGATTATGTTTTCCCAGGTGCAAGACCTTACACTTGTCCTTGTTAAACTTCATAAGGTTCCTGTTAGCCCACTCTTCCAGCCTATCCAGATCTTCCTGCAGGGTGGCTCTCCCTTCCAGAGTGTCTACTTCCCCACTCAGTTTGGTGTCATCTGCAAACTTCATCAGGCTACACTTGATCCCATTACCCAGATCACTTATGAAGATATTGAATAGCATTGGGCCCAATATCGATCCCTGGGGGACCCCACTTGTGACGGGTTGCCAGTTTGAAAAAGAGCTATTTACCACCACCCTTTGGGTGCGGCCTGCCAGCCAATTCCTCACCCACTGCACAGACCACTTGTCCAGGCCATAACACATCAATTTCTCCAGGAGGAGGCCATGGGGAACCCTATCGAAAGCCTTGGAGAAGTCCAGGTAGATGACCTCCACCGCTCACCCCATGTCAACCGAGCAGGTCACTTTATCATAGAAGGCCACCAGATTTGTCAGGCACGATCTGCCCTTGGTGAAGCCGTGTTGGCTTTTCCCAATCAATCACGTGCTTCATTTGACTCATGATGGCCCCCAGGAGGATCCGTTCCATAACTTTCCCGGGGATTGAAGAAAGACTGATGGGCCTATAATTACCCGGATCCTCCCTTGAGCCCTTCTTGTAGATAGGGGTAACATTCGCCTTCCCCCAGTCCTCTGGGACATCCCCCGATCTCCACAACTTCTCGAAGATTATGGAGAGTGGCCCCGCAATGACATCAGCCAGCTCTCTCAACACCCTCGGGTGGATGGCATCAGGGCCCATCGATATATAGGGGTCGAGCTCCTGTAATAATTCACATACTAACTCCTCCTTCACTGATGGTGGGTCTATGTTTGGATCCTCCTGGATTTTCGTTCCCAACTCCTGGGACCCAACAGTGTCGGTAAAGACAGAGGTGAAGAAAGTGTTGAGAACCTCTGCCTTTTCCGCATTGTTGGTGACTGATTCACCTCTACTGTTTAACAGTGGGCCTATGTTTTCCTTCTGTTTCCGCTTGCAAATTACATACCTGAAGAACCCTTTCTTGTGATTTTTGACGTCTCTGGCCAGTTCCAATTCAAGCTGAGCTTTTGCCTTTCTAACTGCATCTCTGCACACTCTGGCAATGCCCTTGTAGTTCTCAGTGGACAATCTTCCACTTCTCCATCTCTGGTACGCATCTCTTTTGGCCTTAAGCAGACCCAGGAGCTCGTGGTTGAGCCAAGGGGGCCTCTTGCTCCGCTTCCTTCCCTTTCTTTTATAGGGGATAAACTGGTTTTGTGCTTCCAAGAGAGCATTCTTGAAGAACTCCCAGCACTCGCTGGCTCCTTTATCCTCCATGGAAGCTTCCCACGGAATCCCTCCCAACTGAGCTCTGAGCGAGCTGAAGTTTGCTCTTCTAAAATCTAGAACCCTTGTCTTGGTGCTAACCTTCAGCATGCTCAGACGGATCCCAAACTCCACAATATTGTGATCACTGCAGCCAAGGTTGTTACTGACCGAGATATTACAAAGCAGGTTTTCTTGGTTTGTGAATAGCAGGTCCAGCAGTGCCTCCTTCCTGGTTGGCACATCTAACATTTGTAAGAGGAAACAGTCCTCTACGCATTCCAGGAACTTGATGGATGACATGCGAGCTGCTGTATTGTTCTTCCAGCAAATGTCTGGGTAGTTGAAGTCACCCATGAGAACCAGGTTCTGTTGACCAGAAGCTTGCCTTAGTGTCCCAAATATTGCTTCATCGGCTTTATCGTCGTGGTTTGGAGGTCGGTAGCAGATGCCCACTGTAAGGTCCTGCTTGGAGACGACCCCTCTGATTTTAACCCAGAGGCATTCAATAGAGCACTCACAATCACCGTAGTTGACTTCGATACATTTGAGGTTTTCCTTAATATAGAATGTGACTCCTCCACCTCTTTTTCCCTGCCTGTCTTTACGAAATAGAAGGATTGCAATCAGTATGTCATACTGTGGAGAGAGACTGATTAATGATTGTGTCACTCCACCTTTCATTTCCCCCAAAGCACACAGTGCTGCTAGGCTGAAAACCAACACTGGACTAGTCAAGAAGGAACAATCAAGAAGACTCAAGTGTAGATGTGCCAGTGACTGTCAGAATTTTTACCACTCTCTCTTCTCTAATCACACATAAACCTAAACTTGTCAAATATAGGGTTATCAAACCATTTCCAACGCATAGCACAATTCTCGCTCAAAATAAAATTTAGTGGGGTGGTGATGGGTCAGTTCCAAGTTTAATAGATGTTTCTGCCTGAAATAGCATGAAACTATTTCTTCCATTATTCTCATTCATAATGTAACTGTCACGGTCTGTTTGGATCTCTCAAATTACAGGACAACGTACTCTGTAAATTAAACTTTATTTTATAAGCTCATTGGGAAAGAAAACAAACACAAGGGCTCAATCCCCTTTGTACAGACTAGCCTAACATGTGAATTCACTAATTCATCATGTAATTAATGACGTTTCTAACTCACAAGTTCTCTAATTCGTAACTCGCAAATCACTACTCACAACTTGTAACTCAAGCACCTATGAGCAAAATAATTACATAGTCGATGGTGAGAGTGTTCATCCTTCCTCCTCCGTCACAGTATGGGTGTCCCCTGTATCACACCAGGAAGCACAAAAGCCTCAGCAGTCCAGCTGCTGTTGGATCCGCTTCAAAAACTTTTTGGGTAAGCTGATGTTTTTTACCTTCCAACTTGGAAGTTTGGTCTATACCATTTCCATGAGTTAGCAGATTCTGAAAAAAACTGCCAATCAATATGCAAGGATGATGACTGCAGGAGACAGCAAGCTGCAGGGTGACAGTGGCTGCATAATGACCTTTAGCCCATTCTGGCCACCATGTCCTGCCTATGTGTTGCCCTTGCTTTGACCTAATGGCGTTGCTCCCAGCATACATCAGGCCTTAGCATGAGCTGTGTGTTAGCCAAAATCTGAGCAGGAGTTGAGTGAACAGTCACATGTAACCCATAACACAGTCCAGAACAGCTACAGCACACTGCCATAAAAATCACAGCAATATAGATATAAAGCAGGCCAAGGATGGGAAGTCCATTTGGGCATTACCACATCACAGAAGACATTTGCTAAAGTATTTCAAAAATATAACTGCCAGCAAGTCTATACAGAAAAAAATAAAAAGCATAAGAAAAAAAACAGAGTCTGGTTGAAATACACAGAATCGTTATATGTAGTTATAGGTGTTTAGAAAAAGGGGGGAAGCTTTGCAAACACAGAAACCTGAGGGGAGGGGGAGAGGGAGAAGTTGAGGGGGGGCATGGTTTGTTTGTTTGTTTTTTAATTAAAGAAATATATGTCTTCTGGGGAGAGTCCCTTCAAGGTGCTGCATAAATAAAACCTTTTGTATCCTGAATACATTTTTGACATAACAAAGAAAAAATACATAAAAACGATTTGCATCCCAGTTGCTTGTTCTGACAGTCACATTCTTCATAGAAACTTCAAGTAATTCTTTCCTTGTAACCATGCCTAATTTAATATGAAAGTCACAATTTCAGCTCAAACCCTTAGGGGCACTCAGCTGGGTTACTGTTAAATCTTTGCCAGCACTTTGGAAAGAGTCAGCATTGCAAAACACCCACCCAATCCACTCCTAACTAAGCCAAGACGGTAATAAATTCAATAAACTGTAAAAAAAAGCCACTTGCACTATGCTAGTTTCTAGAATATGAAGAATATCTTTTGTAAGGGCATCTTAGTTTGACATTCCCTCTGTACATCTCTTCATTCCCCTCCCCCATTTCCTAACATTAAAAGCAAACACAACATAATTAAGTAGCCAAATTCTCCTTACTTGTAACTTCAAGCTACTTTAGTTTATGGGGTTTTTTTTTGAGTGATTTGCAGGTGTTTTTGCAAGTTAACCCCAGTAGGCAGCTAAGCAGCACGCAGCTGCTCACTCAGTTCCCCACACACACACACAGTGGGACAGGGGAAGAGGAAAGGAAGAGTAAAAGCAAGAAAAACTTGTGGGTTGAGTTAAAATTGTTAAACAACAGCGAAGGAGAAGTGGAAAAAGAGAGAAAGAAAACAAAAAAAATTATACAAAGGCAACCACTTACCACCTCCCATAGGTAGACCAATGCCCAGACAGTTCCCGAGCAATAGATGGCTAACCTCCCTGAACACACACACACACACCATCCCCTGTTTTATTACTGAGCATGATGTTATATGTCATGGTATATCCCTTTGGTTAGTTTGGGTCAGCTGCCTGGTTGTGTCCCCTTCCCAACCTCTTGCGCACCCCCAGTCTATTCACTAGGGGGGCAGAGTGAGAAACAGAGAAAGCCTTGACGCTCTGCAAACACTCTTCAGCAATAGCTAAAACATGGGTGTGATATCAGCATTGTTTTGGTCACAAATCTAAAACACAGCATCACACAAGCTGCTATGAAGAAAATTTACTCCATCCCAGCAAGACCCAGTACAGCAGGCCAACAATGGGTCCAATTGTAATATTCTCAATGGAGAACAGAAGCTTCCTCTGTAGAATACGAAGGCATTTGAATGGGGGTGGGGGGATGTGCGTGTGGTTCAACTTTCCTTCTACAATCCCTTTCCTACACCTATCTATATCTCCTCCTCAGCCAGGACACCAGTAGCAGTGAGCATTATAAACTTTCAAGGATGTTATTTGTGTTGATAACGTTTCATGGTTTGATCACTTTCCATTTTGTTTATAAAAAATGCTAATGCAACTGTCCTGGTTTCAGCTGGGATAGAGTTGATTTTTCTTCCTAGTAGCTGGTATAGTGCTGTGTTTTGGATTTAGGATGAGAATAATGTTGATAACACACTGATGCTAAGTTGTTGCTAAGTAGTGCTTACACTAGTCGAGGACTTTTCATCTTCCGATGCTCTGCCCAGTGCACAAGAAGCTGGGAGGGGGCACAGCCAGGACAGCTGACCTAGACTGGCCAAAGGGCTATTCCATACCATATGATGTCATGCTCAGTATATAAGCTGGGGGGGAGTTGGCCAGGGGGCAGTGATCGCTGCTTGGGGACATGCTGGGCATCGGTCGGTGGGTGGTGAGCAATTGTATCATGTATCACTTGCTTTGTATATTATTATTGTATTATTATATTATTATTATTATTATTATCATTATTACTATTACTACTATTCTATTTTATTTTACTTCAATTATTAAACTCTTCTTATCTCAACCCATGAGTTTTCTCACTTTTACCCTTCCAATTCTCTCTCCCATCCCACCGGAGGGGAGTGAGCAAGCTGTTGTGTGGTGCTTAGTTGCTGGCTGGGGTTAAACCACGACAGCAACTAGAATAATAATGCTGAAAGTGACAATACACTGATTCAATTTCTCTCACTTTACAGTTCTTCCCGTGTCACAAATAATAACCTATTTTATTTTTTTAAATCTGCAGATGAATACTCTAGAGTCCATGTTTCTGTGTCCTTAATCAGGTTTTCATAAATATTTAACAGATATATTGCAATATTATGGCCAATTAAAACTGAAGTACACATAATATTCTCCAAAAGTATGGATATATCAGGGAGTACTTCTGTATTCAAACAGTTCAGTTATGACAATTCAATATAAATTGGGTTTGAGTACTTTCTTTAAAAACACTAACCCAAAATAAAGCAAAAAAATGTAAACATATGGCACCATGGAAGACTAAACGATATTGCTTTTATGCCTAGCCAAGGGATTACTTTTACATGAGGAAATCAAGGCTGACTTTTAAAAATCTAAAATTAATTCCAAGAATGCTTCCTGTCTCAATGCTCTGGACAAGAGAACACAAATGAAAAGATTTACTGTCTACATGTCATCTAGGTCATTGGTATTACACGATTTCCCTTTTTAAAAGCACACTTCAAACAAATTCCTGCTGAGGAGACAACACAGAGGTACATTTCTGGCTTTTGAACTAAACATCATGCTCCCAACACCCTATCATACCATGCCTGAAAGTTTTACGATCAGAACTATTTGCACTGAAAAAACATGATTTAGCAAGCTTTTATTACATATTATAATCTCCCTTTGTGTTATAAGTTACAGGATAGCATATAGTCATTTAGACAGTCAAAGATAATGGCAAATCACTATCCATTAAAATTATTATCCTTTAAAACACACTCAAAGCCAACACTTATATTTGATGCTTACAATCAAAACCACTAGCCATAGCCTTAACTCATAACTAGAAAGTATGTTCTACTGCAATAGCAATATTGATAAAATGTATCCTCCCATACTCAAGTTCATCTTTTCAGTTATATTGCTGTATGCACTGGGCCTTTCATAGTAGTCTTCTGAAGGAAGTTGCAGAACTAGCTTTTGTTCCCAGCTCTACTACAGGTTAAAGATATCACTTTAGATAAACCACCCAACCTCCTGTCTAACCACCAACCTTAACTGCCTCATGGAAAATTCTGTGGCTTACTTCATTTGCATTTATAACACATAGAGCCCTCAGATGAAGGGTTAGGCATGTTAGAACACCAAACTCAAACTTGAAACTTTCAGTCCATTTCCTTGCTCTGCCCAACCTTCTTAGGTAACTTTGGACAAGCTACCTCACATCTCTGTGCCTTGGTTCCCCATCTGTAAAACCAGGATAAATATTAAAATTCTCCATCATTCAGCAGTGGCATCAGAAGAAATACATTATATTTTCTGAGGTATCTCACTCTATGGTAGTGAGATCCTTAGATAAAAAAGGGTCTTTGCAATCCTACAATGGAAGACACTTTGGAAATATATGGTTAGATTATAACTGCATCTTCACACTACTAGGTAATTTTGTGTTCCGAGAAGCCTGGAATCTCAACTACTTTAATACAACTCAATCCTGCAACTTCGAGCTGCTGTAAAATTAGGAGCAATGCACATGGTACAGAAAAGCATTTTGTTACCATTTATGTTTCCTCCCTTGTGCTGATAAATAGGTATGGTAGTTTTTCAGAGGAGAAAATGTTTAATACTCTGAAAAATATTACAGATGTTTGTTACAAAATAAGAGGGTGCATTAAAACTGGGCAAAAAGTTTTAAAATGCATACTCTGAATCTATAAATTCACATAAGCCAAAAATCACTTCCCCTGGATTCCTAGTCCCTTCAAGCAAGCACTTCTCTTCAACACGAATGGTCATGTAGCTTGTACTTCAGAAGACAAACTTGAAAAAATTTTTAAATTTTCAATTTCCTATTTGCTAATAAGCATGTTAAAACTTAAGAGGCTTACTCAGAGTGAAGTTTAATTTGAGTGATAATCTTCAGAAAACTTGCACTTAATTCTGTCTTATGGGTTTCTCACACCATAAACTGGCATATGCTCAGAAGGGCATCTACTTTGGCTTTAATGGGCAAAAGAGGGGAGGGGAAACTACAGGACATGAAAGCAAATTTTAAGAGCTTAAGATAAATGAATTCTACAGTCATCTCCCCTCAAAAATTCCCTGCCCCAAAACCCCTACTGAATGGTTTTGTATATACTGCAAGATTTTAAAAAATCACATCTTCTAGTAAAAATCACTCCAGGCAATTAGAAGAAGCCAAATTTCCTCTTCAGTAAATGGTTGTTTGGAAAGAAGGCCTTGAGGATGAATGATTAACGCCTGGTTCAGCAAAGCAAAGCATTTAAACATTAAACATTTAAAGTAGCTTCATTGAACTCCTCAGAAGTACAGTCAAAACGCAGAGAAACTTCCTGGACTATTTTTCTGAGAAGTATAAGGAGACTGTGACCTACTGAAAGACAATGGTGTCCACCTGCCACAACTGCAAGGCTGAGGCTGAAACGCAAACAGACCTCCCATGGACTGAAATAGCTGTCCAGACCTCAGGTTGCATGGAGCTCCAGCATCTGGAAGTCCCCCTAGCACCTGAAGGCAGTGGTGGATGTCATAGCTGCAAGTGTGCCCAGGTAGAAGAACTCTTCAAACAAGTGGCTATGTTAAAAGAGGAGCTCAACAGGTAGTGCAGTATCCAGGAATGAGAGCAGGAGTATGATACGCGGTATTGTGCGCTCTCCCAGCCTGAGTGACAGCCCTGCCTTAAGGCTGTGCGAGAGGAAGGTAAGCCTGAATTCAACCTTGAGCTGACTGACACAAGTAACTCATGAGGTGAAGGAGACTGGACCCTTATCTCTGCTCAGGGCAGAATCATAGAATCATAGAATCATAGAACTGTTTAGGTTGGAAAAGACCCTTAAGATCATCAAGTCCAACCGTTAACCTAGCACTGTCAAGTCCACCACTAAACCATGTCCCTAAGCACCACGTCTACCCGTCTTTTAAATACCTCCAGGGATGGCGACTCAACCACTTCCCTGGGCAGCCTGTTCCAATGCCTGACTACCCTTTCGGTGAAGAAGTTTTTCCTAATATCCAACCTAAACCTCCCCTGGTGCAGCTTGAGGCCATTTCCTCTTGTCCTATCGCTTGTTACTTGGGAGAAGAGACCGACCCCCACCTCACCACAACCTCCTTTCAGGTAGTTGTAGAGAGCAATAAGGTCTCCCCTCAGCCTCCTCTTCTCCAGGCTAAACAACCCCAGCTCCCTCAGCCGCTCCTCATAAGACTTGTTCTCTAGACCCTTCACCAGCTCCATTGCCCTCCTTTGGAAATGCTCCAGCACCTCGATGTCCTTCTTGGAGTGAGGGGCCCAAAAGTGAACACAGTACTCAAGGTGTGGCCTCACCAGTGCCAAGTACAAAGGGACAATCACTTCCCTGGTCCTGCTGGCCACACTATTCCTGATACAAGCCAGGATGCCGTTGGCCTTCTTGGCCACCTGAGCACACTGCTGGCTCATATTCAGCCGTCTGTCATCCAACACCCCCAGGTCCTTTTCCGCCGGGCAGCTCTCCAGCCTCTCTTCCCCAAGCCTGTAGCATTGCATGGGGTTGTTGTGACCAAAGTGCAGGACCCAGAACTTAGCCTTGTTGAATCTCATACAGTTGGACTCGGCCCAACAATCCAGCCTGTCCAGATCCCTCTGTAGAGCCTTCTTACCCTCCAGCAGATCAACACTCCCACCCAGCTTGGTGTCTTCTGCAAACTTCCTGAGGGTGCACTTGATCCCCTCATCCAGGTCATTGATAAAGATATTAAACAGAACTGGCCCCAATACTGAGCCCTGGGGAACATCACTTGTGACCGGCCGCCAACTGGATTTAACTCCATTCACCACAACTCTTTGGGCCCGGCCATCCAGCCAGTTTTTTTACCCAGCAAAGAGTACACTCGTACATCCGGCCAAGCCATGAGCAGCCAGTTTCTCCAGGAGAATGCTGTGGGAAATGGTGTCAAAGGCTTTACCAAAGTCCAGGTAGACAACATCCACAGTCTTTCCCTCATCCACTAAGCAGGTCACCTTGTCATAGAAGGAGATCAGGCTAGTGAAGCAGGACCTGCCTTTCATAAATCCATGCTGGCTGGGCCTGATCCCCTGGTTGTCCCATATGTGCTGTGTGATGGCACTCAGGATGATCTGCTCCATAACCTTTCCCAGCACTGAGCTCAGGCTGACAGGCCTCTAGTTTCCCGGAAACTCCTTCCGGCCCTTCTTGTAGATGGGCATCACATTTGCTAGCCTCCAGTCAACTGGGACCTCCCCGGTTAGCCAGGACTGCTGATAGATGATGGAAAGTGGCTTGGTGAGCACTTCCGCCAGCTCCCATCCTGCCCTATATACGTGTGTGTCTAAGTGGTGTAGCAGGTCACTAACCATTTCCCCTTGGATTATGGGGGCTTCATTCTGCTCCCCATCCCTGTCTTCCAGCTCAGGGGGCTGGGTAACCTGAGAACTATTAAAGACTGAGGCAAAGAAGGCATTAAGTACCTCAGCCTTTTCCTCATCCTTTGTCACTGTGTTTCCCCCCGCATCCAATAAAGGATGGAGATTCTCCTTAGCCCTCCTTTTGTTGCTAATGTAGGAGGAACCTTCCCCTGAAGTGCCCCTGCATAACATATATGACACTCTGGGGTTGGAGAATGAAGAGCATGTGAGTAACAAACAGGATCCAGGAGAAGCCGACCATACAAAGTTGATCCAGCCACCCACCTTCATTAGAACCAGTGCCACCAGAAAGACATGTGAAGTTTTAGTAATTGGAGACTCCTTACTGAGAGGCACTGAAGCACCCATTTGCTGTCTAGAATATTTCTCTAGAGAAGTTTGCTGCCTACAAGGAGCTTGCATTTGTGATGTCACTGAGAGGCTGCCGAGCCTGGTGAACCCTACAGATTATCATCTGCTCCTACATAAGGTCTAATGATACTGCAACAAGGCAACTTAGAACCATCAAAAGAGACTATATGTCCCTTGGAGCAATGTTAAAAGGATCAGGAGCACTGGTGGTGTTCTCCTCTATCCTCCCAGTCAGAGTAAGGGGTTCAAGAAGGAGAAGAAGAATTGAACAGGTGAATGCCTGGATGAGTGGCTGGTGCCATACTCAAGGTTTTGGCTTTGGTGATCATGGATCTACCTTGGAGAAGCCAGGTCTGCTGGGAGCTGATGGGATTCACCTGACCAAGAGGGGCAAGAGGGTCTTCACCAACAAGCTGGCCAGACTTACAAGGAGAGATTTAATCTAGATTTAGCAGGGGAAGGGGATGGAGTTTTGAGCAACAGAGAAAAGCCAGGGGCTGCTGATGTATTAGGAACCAAGAGGGAAACACCTGTGAAATGCCACAAAGGAATTAGGTCGTGTTCCTCTAAAAAGGTGACATGGTCAATAGCCCACCTGAAGTGCACAGCATGGGTAACAAGCAGGAGGAGCTGGAAGGCACTGTGCAGCTAGAAATCTATGGTTTAATTGCTACCACTGAAACATGGTGGGACGAATAACATGACTGGAGTGCTGCTATAACATGTTCAGGAGGGACAGGCAAGGAAGGAGGCGTGGGGGGGGTTGCCATCTATGTAAAAGAAGGGATTGACTGCACAGAGCTGTCTTTGAAAAACAGCGATGAACAGGTTGAGAGCTTATGGGTAAAAATTAGGGGCCAGGCCAACAAAGGAAACCTCACAGTTGGTGCTTACTACAGTCTGCCCAATCAAGGGGAGCCCATTGACAAAGCATTCTTATTTCAACTACAGGAAGCATCATGCTTGCAGGCCCCGAGCCTGCTGGGGGACTTTGATCACCCTAACATTGGCTAGAAAAGCAGCACAGCAAGCTGTAAGCAGTCCAGGAGACTCTTGGAGTACGTTGAGGATAATTTCTTAATCCAGGTGATAGACAGCCCGACCAGAGGAGAAGCATTACTGGACCTGTTGCTTACCAACACAGATGAACTACTTGGAGATGTCAAGATTGGTAGCAGCCAGGGCTGCAGTAATCATGTCCCGGTAGAATTCACAATCTTGAGGGATATGGGCCAGGTGAAAAGTAGAGTCAGGATGCTGAATTTTAGGAGAGCAAATGTTCAGTTGTTTAAGGAATTAGTGGATGGGACCCCTGGGAAACTGCCTTCAGAGATGATAGAGCTGAACAGAGCTGGCAGCTCTTCAAGGACATTTTTCTTAGAGTGCAAGAGCTTTCTGTTCCCATATGTAAGAATTCAGGAAAGGAAGGCAGGAGACCAGCATGGTTGAATAAGCGCCTCCTGGGCAAACTAAAATTAAGAAGGAAATGCACAGGCAGTGAAACCAAGGACATGTATCCTGGGAAGAATATAGGGACACTGCCCAGAGGTGTAGGGATGGAATCAGGAAAGCTAAGGCACAGCTGGAGCTGAATAAGGGATGTGAAGAATAATAAGAAGGGCTTCTACAGGTACGTTGGCAAAAAAAGGAAGATTAAAGATATTGTGTAAACATACACACACGCACACACACACCCCTGCCCTGATAAATAAGATAGGAGAACTGGTGACAACTGACATGGAGAAGGCTGAGGTACTCAACAATCTTTTTGCCTTGGTTTTCACTGGTAACCTCTCTTCCCACATCTCTCAAGCCCCGGAACCTCAAGGCAGGCACTGGGGGAATGAAGTCCCTCCCATAGCAGGAGATCAGGTTTGAGACCACCTGAGGAACCTGAACATACAGAAGTCCGTGGGACCTGATGAAATGCATCCCAGGGTCCTGAGGGAATTGGCTGATGTAGTTGCCAAGCCACTCTCAACCATATTTGAAAAGTCATGGCAGTCAGGCAAAGTCCCCAGTGACTGGAGAAAAGGGAATATCGCACCCATTTTTAAAAAGGGTAAAAAGGAGGACCCTGGGAACTATTGCAGCCTTTTAATACTTAAAGAGCTTATAAGGAAGAGTGAGAAAGAATTTTTTTTTTTTTTACCAGGGCCTGTAGTGACAGGACAAGGGGTAATGATTTTAAACTGAAAGAGGGTAGATTTAGATTGGACATAAAGAAGAAATTTTTTACGATGAGGGTGCTGAGACATTGGAACAGGTTGCCCAGAGAAGTTGTGGATGCCCCATCCCTCCAAAATCAGGTTGTATGGGACTCTGAGCAACCTGATCTACTTGAAGATGTCCCTGCCCATGGCAGGAGGGTTGGACTAGATGATCTTTAAAGGTCCCTTCCAACCCAAATCATTTAATGAATTTAAACAAAGACAAGTCATCTATAGTTACTGCAAAACTGACACCGAGTTGGTCATTTTCCCTTTGAAATAAATCAGATCTTGGAGATGGAAACATTTAATACCTTACCTTTACTTCATTTCCTTTTGCAGTATGGATGAGAGATCATGAACAAGGCACTTGTCAGCCTTCCAAGCTAAGCCCCAAGCTCCTCTTTTTTTCTCAGGTATTTGTGTTAGAAGTAGAGAAGGAAACTAACTGTGGGGCAAATTCATTAAGTCTATATTTCAAAGACATGACATGTCTGAGTTTGTGGGTGTTCACCACATTCAGGACATGTGATCTGAAGAGTATGTAGAATACAGTTAGTTCATAAAAATAATAAGTTCTGTAAAGAAGCAAGGGTAATGAAATCCTTTTTTTTTTTAGGAACTTATGCCTCATGACTGAACTGTCTAATAACCTCAAAGTATCAAAAGAAATTTCTCCTGTGGTTGGGACAGTCATAACATCTTCCCACTCCTATTAGTGGATCTTTAATTTCCTATTAGGATTCCCAGAAATAATGGGGCTCACACTTCTGCCTTGCCTTCAATGGAGCTGTCCCCATGGGACCTCTCACAGGAACACAGCAGATTTAGAACACTAACAAATTTGACAGAAAATGTCCAGTGAATGCCTAAATTAAAGGGAGAAAAGGAAGAAAGACATGTACAGAACAACATAATTGCCAAGGCTTCTTTTCCATCAATAATTTTTTTTTTATAAAAATAAAAGCTTTTCTTGAGAATTGATTATTTACTAGAATACAATTACAGTAGAGGAGGAAAACAACTTTTTTTACACCTGCTTTATTAAAAAAATTATCACTAGATATCATGTGTGAATCAAAATTATGGAGAATTACAATAACAATATCCTATGCTTCAAGAACACTTTTCAGATATGGAGACTGCTTAGGCAGAGCTCACTGTAGGATATGAACTTAGCTTGAAAGTAAAAAGAGAGAAGAAAAATACTTTATTTGCACTCGGCCACAATAAAACTGCAGTCCCAATAAAATAGTAGACAGACATTAGACAGCTTATCAGAATCAGAAGCCTTTCTACAGACTTACAAATTTTCATGATAATGTTGAAATACTGTTGTTAAATGCTGGTACAGGTATCAAAACCTGTGAGCAAAGAATCTGAAGAAAGAAACTAGACAACTGTGAGTAGTCACTCAGTCCATGCCCACAAGAAAAGTATATGCCACATAGAGCAAATGAGTGTAGTACAACTTACACATCTTTAATAATTCAATCCTGTCTGTTTAATTAAAGCAACAATGACTGTATTTGCTTTTACTGTGAGCTCCTTTTGTGCTCTAAAAGAGGGGTTGGGAGTGGTAGTGAAGGAATGCAGTATTATGAGTGACACCAGTGCCTACTTTTAGGACTACAGCCATCAAAAAATAGATTAATAACTTCCAGAACCTTTTTAATCACTTTTGTAGAAGCTCTGGTCTTTCCCTTCTATCCTCATATATTTCTTTAAAGGACAATATCCATTCTTATGAACTCATATACATGTGCTTTTACAGTACAGTATCTAAACATAATCTAAAAAGATAAGAGAGACAGATAAGATAAGAATTAAGACAATGGTTAAGAGTGGTCACCATAAAATTACAATCACAGAATCATACAATCGTCTAGGTTGGAAAAGACCTTCAAGATCATCGAGTCCAACCATTAACCTAGCACTGCCAAGTCCACCACTAAACCATGTCCTCAAGCACCACGTCTACCCATCTTTTAAATACCTCCAGGGATGGGGACTCAACCACTTCCCTGGGCAGCCTGTTCCAGTGCCTGACAACCCTTTCAGTGAAGAAATTTTTCCTAATATCCAACCTAAACATGCTTGTCCTGGTTTCAGCTGGGATAGAGTAGATTTCCTTCCTAGTAGCTGGTATAGTGCTGTGTTTTGGATTTAGGATGAGAATCATGTTGATAACACACTGATGTTTTAGTTGTTGCTAAGGAGTGCTTACACTAGTCAGGGACTTTTCATCTTCCCATGCTCTGCCCAGTGCACAAGAAGCTGGGAGGGGGCACAGCCAGGACAGCTGACCTAGACTGGCCAAAGGGCTATTCCATACCATATGATGCCATGCTCAGTATATAAGCTGGGGGTGTTGGCTGGGGGCAGCGATCGCTGCTTGGGAACATGCTGGGCATCGTTCAGTGGGTGGTGAGCAATTGTATCGTGTATCACTTGCTTTGTATATTATTATTGTATTATTATTATTATATTACCATTATTATTACTACTACTATTACTTCTATTCAATTCTATTCTACTTCAATTATTAAACTGTTCTTATCTCAACCCATGAGTTTTCTCACTTTCACCCTTCCAATTCTGTCCCCCATCCCACCGGGGTGGGGGGAGTGAGCAAGCAGCTGTGTGGTGCTTAGTTGCTGGCTGGGGTTAAACCACAACAGTCCTTTTTGGCGCCCAACGTGGGGCATGAAGGGTTTGAGATAACTACAGATTAACCAGAGCTTATTAAGGAATTTATATCTGTTAACAGTTGCTGGTCATAATATTGATTCATCTGTTCTCGGTATTAGTCTACCTGATCTGCACCATGCTCCTGTTTTCGCAGTACGTGTTAAAGACTGGTGTTGGGTTTTGCAGTTTGCTGTGCTCTGCAGTGATTAGTGATGTTTTGCTTTGGAGACTTAGTATTAAAACACTGACCTTGAGCATTATCTGGTATTTCGGTTCTGTAGTGAAGCCATTACTGTACTTCGGGTACGACCTCATGGAGAAAATTAGCAATTATACCTCTTCCTCTGAGAGGTTTTTTATGGAGGAAATACAGAATGGCACCTTCTCTACCTTCTTCTATGATGTTTCAACATTCATTACAACAACTTTTCAGTATCTTGAACATCCTTGGTGTCATGGTTTAACCCCAGCCAGCAACTAAGCACCACACAGCCGCTCGCTCCTTAGTCTATACGCGACCCCTCTAAAACGTTTGTTGAGTTCATTTAGTCCATGACTTTGGGCTTCATCTGTCAGAACAGTCTTTCAGGGCAGGAGAGATGGTGTGTGGTGTTGGATTGTTGCATGCTGAAGCCAATTCTGGTTCTATCACCTCTGCACTTTGCTTGGTTTCCTCAAAGTTCATTCTTCATTAATTTGGGTGATTCTTACTGTATACTGTTGATATGGCACATAGTAATCATTGAAGTGATGACATCCAGTATTATATAGCAACTAACATTATACAGTTCAGTTCATTGGCTATTCTCACCCAAAATCAAATCCCCTTGAGGTACACATCGGACTTCCCCATCCTCCCGCATCACCCACCAAGTGCACCCAGGTCCTTGAGCGAAAGCAATCCCACGAATGGGTTTACCTCTGCCTGAGGCAGGAGCAACCCAGCCTGTCTTCCCCATCATATTTTTTATGTGCACTACAGGGACTTTATCCCCTTCTACAGTACGTAAAAGTCTTGACTGGGCAGGGCCAGCTCGATTGGCAGATGCCCTAGTGTTGACTAACCAGGTGGCCTTTGCTAAATGTGTATTCCAGTGTTTGAATGGCCTACCACCCATTGCTCTCAGTGCAGTCTTTAACAGTCCATCGTATCCTTTGATTTTCCCGGAGGCTGGTGCATGATAGGGGATGTGATATACCCACTCAATGCCATGCTCTTTGGCCCAGGTGTCTATGAGGTTGTTTCGGAAATGAGACCCGTTGTCTGACTCAGTTCTTTCTGGGGTGCCATGTCGCCATAGGACTTGCTTTTCAAGACCCACGATAGTGTTCCGGCGGTGGCATGGGGCACAGGATATGTTTCCAGCCATCCGGTGGTTGCTTCCACCATTGTAAGCACATGGCGCTTGCCTTGGCGGGTTTGGGGAAGTGTGATATAATCAATCTGCCAGGCCTCCCCATATTGATATCTCAGCCATCGTCCTCCATACCAGAGAGGCTTGAACTGCTTGGCTTGCTTGATTGCAGCGCATGTTTCGCATTCACGGATAACCTGTGCAATAGTGTCCATGGTCAAGTCCACCCCTCAATCAGGAGCCCATCTATATGTTGCATCTCTTCCCTGATGGCCTGAGGTGTCATGGGCCCACCAAGCTAGAAATAATTCACCCTTATGTTGCCAGTCCAGGTCCACCTGAGCCACTTCAATCTTAGCAGCCTGATCCACCTGCTGGTTGTTTTGATGTTCTTCAGTGGCCCAACTTTTGGGTACGTGAGCATCTACGTGACGTACTTTTACAACCAGGTTCTCTATCTGGGCAGCAATATCTTGCCACAATGTGGCAGCCCAGATGGGTTTGCCTCTGTGGGGGCAGTTGCTCTGCTTCCATTGCCGTAACCACCCCCACAGGGCATTTGCCACCATCCATGAGTCAGTATAGAGATAGAGCATTGGCCACTTGAAGGAAACTGTGAAGGAAAGGATGACTTTCCTTCTAAGAAAGATGGGTCGTGTGCATTGGAATTCATCTGGATCTTTGGATAACTGCTAGTTGTCCAAGTCACTATAAATCACCTCCAGCATGGCTAGAATCATAGAATGCTTTGGGATGGAAGGGACCTTTAAAGGTCATCTAGTCCATCCCCCCTGCAATGGGCAGGGACATCTACAACTAGATAAGGTTGCTCAGAGCCCCATCCAGCCTGGCCTTGAATGTTTCCAAGGATGGGGCATCTATCGCTATTGGCCCTGCTAAAAAGTCTATCCCCATCTTTCTTAGAAGCCCCCTTTAAGTATTGAAAGGCCGCAATAAGTTCTTCCCGCAGCCTTCTCTTCTCCAGGCTGAACCACCCCAGCTCTTTCAGCCTTTCCTCATAGCAGAGGTGTTCCAGCCCTCTGATCATTTCTGTGGCCCTCCCCTGGACCCGCTCCAACAGGTCCATGTCCTTCTTGTACTGAGGACTCCAGAGCTGGACGCAGTACTCCAGGTGGGGTCTCACCAGGGCAGAGTAGAGGGGCAGAATCACCTCCCTCGACCTGCTGGCCACGCTTCTTTTGATGCAGCCCAGGATACGGTTGGCTTTCTGGGCTGCGAGAGCACATTGCTGGCTCATGTCCAGCTTTTCATCTATAAGTACCCGCAAGTCCTTCTCCTCAGGGCTGCTCTCAATCCCTTCATCCCCCAGCCTGTACTGATACCGGGGATTGCCCCGACCCAGGTGCAGGACCTTGCACTTGTCCTTCTTGAACCTCATGAGTTTCACACAGGCCCGTTTCTCCAGCCTGTCCAGATCCCTCTGGATGGCATCCCATCCCTCAGGCACTTCAACTGCGCTATTCAGGCTATTTTCCTCAGGTACTGGATACCTCTCTCCATGGTGGTCCACTTGCCTGGGTGACATATAACGTCTTCCTCGAAGGGATGCCTTTCCTTCAGACCTGACAGGAGTCACCTCCAGAGGCTGAGGACTTTTGCCCCTTTTCCAATCGCTTTGTCAATGCCCCCTTCCCTAGAAAGGGATCCCAGCTGCTTGGCTTCCCTCCCCTTGTCCTGGTTTCAGCTAGGATAGAGTTAATTTTTTTCCTAGTAGCTGGTATAGTGCTGTGTTTTGGATTTAGTATGAGAATAATGTTGATAACACACTGATGTTTTAGTTGTTGCTAAGTAGTGCTTACACTAGTCAAGGACTTTTCAGCTTCCCATGCTCTGCCCGGCGCACAAGAAGCTGGGAGGGGGCACAGCCAGGACAGCTGACCCAGACGGGCCAAAGGGCTATTCCATACCGTATGACGTCATGCTCAGTATATAACTGGGGAGAGTTGGCCGGGGGGGGAAGGGATTGCTGCTCGGGAACGGGCTGGGCATCAGTCAGTGGGTGGTGAGTAATTGTATCATGTATCACTTGCTTTGTATATTATTATTGTATTATATTATTATTATTATTACTACTACTACTACTACCACCATTCTATTTCATTTTACTTCAATTATTAAACTGTTCTTATCACAACCCAGGAGTTTTCTGACTTTCACCCTTCCAATTCTCTCCCCCATCCCACTGGGGTGGGGGGAGTGAGCAAGCGGCTGTGTGGTGCTTAGTTGCTGGCTGGGGTTAAACCACAACAACCCTCTAATTCCCTTCTACTGGCCCCGTTATCCCAGCATCGGAGCAGCCAGGTGATGATGTGCTCGCCTGAACGACGACTGAAATCTTTTCGCATATCTCACAGCTCACTCACGGTGTGAAGGAAAGTCATCCTTTCCTTCACAGTTTCCTTCAAGTGGCCAATGCTCTATCTCTATACTGACTCATGGATGGTGGCAAATGCCCTGTGGGGGTGGTTACGGCAATGGAAGCAGAGCAACTGCCCCCACAGAGGCAAACCCATCTGGGCTGCCACATTGTGGCAAGATATTGCTGCCCAGATAGAGAACCTGGTTGTAAAAGTACGTCACGTAGATGCTCACGTACCCAAAAGTTGGGCCACTGAAGAACATCAAAACAACCAGCAGGTGGATCAGGCTGCTAAGATTGAAGTGGCTCAGGTGGACCTGGACTGGCAACATAAGGGTGAATTATTTCTAGCTTGGTGGGCCCATGACACCTCAGGCCATCAGGGAAGAGATGCAACATATAGATGGGCTCCTGATTGAGGGGTGGACTTGACCATGGACACTATTGCACAGGTTATCCGTGAATGCGAAACATGCGCTGCAATCAAGCAAGCCAAGCAGTTCAAGCCTCTCTGGTATGGAGGACGATGGCTGAGATATCAATATGGGGAGGCCTGGCAGATTGATTATATCACACTTCCCCAAACCCGCCAAGGCAAGCGCCATGTGCTTACAATGGTGGAAGCAACCACCGGATGGCTGGAAACATATCCTGTGCCCCATGCCACCGCCGGAACACTATCGTGGGTCTTGAAAAGCAAGTCCTATGGCGACATGGCACCCCAGAAAGAACTGAGTCAGACAACGGGTCTCATTTCCGAAACAACCTCATAGACACCTGGGCCAAAGAGCATGGCATTGAGTGGGTATATCACATCCCCTATCATGCACCAGCCTCCGGGAAAATCAAAGGATACGATGGACTGTTAAAGACTGCACTGAGAGCAATGGGTGGTAGGCCATTCAAACACTGGAATACACATTTAGCAAAGGCCACCTGGTTAGTCAACACTAGGGCATCTGCCAATCGAGCTGGCCCTGCCCAGTCAAGACTTTTACGTACTGTAGAAGGGGATAAAGTCCCTGTAGTGCACATAAAAAATATGATGGGGAAGACAGGCTGGGTTGCTCCTGCCTCAGGCAGAGGTAAACCCATTCGTGGGATTGCTTTCGCTCAAGGACCTGGGTGCACTTGGTGGGTGATGCGGGAGGATGGGGAAGTCCGATGTGTACCTCAAGGGGATTTGATTTTGGGTGAGAATAGCCAATGAACTGAACTGTATAATGTTAGTTGCTATATAATACTGGATGTCATCACTTCAATGATTACTATGTGCCATATCAACAGTATACAGTAAGAATCACCCAAATTAATGAAGAATGAACTTTGAGGAAACCAAGCAAAGTGCAGAGGTGATAGAACCAGAATTGGCTTCAGCATGCAACAATCCAACACCACACACCATCTCTCCTGCCCTGAAAGACTGTTCTGACAGATGAAGCCCAAAGTCATGGACTAAATGAACTCAACAAAGAGGGATAGCCCATAGACTAAGGAAATTATATCTTTGTGTGTGTGTGTGTGTATATATATATATATCTCAAAAGACTGGAAAAGTGGTGGTGATTAACTGGAATGTATTGGAAAGTGTAAGACCTGGGCATGACGTGTATGGTATGGAATAAGAGGTGGATAGTGTCCTGGTTTCAGCTGGGATAGCGTTGATTTTCTTCCTAGTAGCTGGTATAGTGCTGTGTTTTGGATTTAGGATGAGAATAATGTTGATAACACACTGATGTTTTAGTTGTTGCTAAGTAGTGCTTACACTAGTCAAGGACTTTTCAGCTTCCCATGCTCTACTTGGTGCACAAGAAGCTGGGAGGGGGCACAGCCAGGACAGCTGACCCAGACTCGCCAAAGGGCTATTCCATACCATATGATGTCATGCTCAGTATATAAACTAGGGAGAGGTGGCTGGGGGCAGTGATCACTGCTCAGAGACGTGCTGGGCATCGGTTGGCAGGTGGTGAGCAATTGTATCGTGTATCACTTGCTTTGTGCATTATTATTGCATTATTATGATTTTATTATCATTATTACTACTGTTCTGTTTTATTTTACTTCAATTATTAAACTGTTCTTATCTCAGCCCATGAGTTTACTCACTTCTACCCTTCCAATTCTCTCCCCCATCCAACCGGGATGGAGGGGGAGTGAGCGAGTGGCTGTGTGGTGCTTAGTTGCTCGCTGGGGTTAAACTACGACACTGCCCTGGTGCAACTTGAGGCCATTTCCTCTAGTCCTATCACTTGTTACTTGGGAGAAGAGACCGAACCTCACCTTGCTACAACCTCCTTTCAGGTAGTTGTAGAGAGCAATAAGGTCTCCCCTCAGCCTCCTCTTCGCCAAACTAAACAACCCCAGCTCCCTCAGCTGCTCCTCATAAGACTTGTTCTCTAGACCCTTCAGCAGTTTCGTTGCCCTTCTCTGGACACGCTCCAGCACCTCAATGTCCTTCTTGTAGTGAGGGTCCCAAAAATGAACACAGTACTCGAGGTGCGGCCTCACCAGCGCCAAGTACAAGGGAACAATCACTTCCCTAGTTCTGCTGGCCACACTATTCCTGATGCAAGCCAGGATGCTATTGGCCGCCTTGGCCACCTGGGCACACTGCTGGCTCATATTAATATTGTCATCTGCAAACTTCCTGAGGGTGCACTTCATCCCCTCATCCAGGCCACTGATAAAGATATTAAACAGAACTGGCCCCAATACTGAGCCCTGGGGAACATCACTTGTGACCAGCTGCCAACTGGATTTAACTCCATTCACCACAACTCTTTGGGCTCGGCCATCCAGCCGGTTTTTTACCCAGTAAAGAGTACGCCCGTCCAAGCCGTGAGCAGCTGGTTTCTCCAGGAGAATGCTGTGGGAGACAGTGTCAAAGGCCTTACTAAAGTCCAGGTAGACAACATCCACAGCCTTTCCCTCATCCACTAAGCGGGTCACCTTGTCATAGAAGGAGATCAGGTTAGTCAAGCAGGACCTGCCTTTCAGAAACCCATGCTGACTGGGCCTGATCCCCTGGTTGTCCCGTACGTGCCATGTGATGGCACTCGAGATGATCTGTTCCATAACCTTCCCCGGCACCGAGGTCAGGCTGACAGGCCTGTAGTTCCCCGGATCTTCCTTCCGGCCCTTCTTGTAGATGGGCATCACATTTGCTAGCTTCCAGTCAACTGGGACCTCCCTGGTTAGCCAGGACTGCTGATAGATGATGGAAAGTGGCTTGGTGAGCACTTCCACCAGCTCCCTCAGTAACCTTGGGTGGATCCCATCCGGCCCCATAGACTTGTGTGTGTGTCTACGTGGTGTAGCAGGTCACTAACCATTTCCCCTTGGATTATGGGGGCTTCATTCTGCTCCCCATCCCTGTCTTCCAGCTCAGGGGGCTGGGTATCCCGAGAACAACTGGTCTGACTATTACAGACTGAGGCAAAGAAGGCATTAAGTACCTCAGCCTTTTCCTCATCCTTTGTCACTATGTTTCCCCCCACATCCAAAAGAGGATGGAGATTTTCCTTAGCCCTCCTTTTGTTGCTAATGTATTTGTAGAAACATTTTTTGTTGTCTCTTACAGCAGTAGCCAGATTAAGTTCTAGTTGGGCTTTGGCCCTTCTAATTTTCTCCCTGCATGACCTCACGACATCCTTGTAGTCCTCCTGAGTGGCCTGCCCCTTCTTCCAAAGGTTGTAAACTCTCCTTTCATTCCTGAGTTCCAGCCAAAGCTCTCTGTTCAGCCAGGCCGGTCTTCCCTGCTGGCTCATCTTTCAGCACATGGGGATGGCCTGCTCCTGCGCCTGTAAGATTTCCTTCTTGAACAATGTCCAGCCTTCCTGGACTCCTTTGCCCTTCAGGACTGCCTCCCAAGGGACTCCCTCAACCAGACTCCTAAACAGGCCAAAATCTGCCTTCCGGAAGCCCAAGGTAGCAGTTCTGCTGACCCCCCTCCTTACTTCTCCAAGAATCAAAAACTCTGTCATTTCATGATCACTATGCCCAAGACGGCCTCCAACTTTCACATCACCCACCAGGCCTTTTCTGTTCACAAAGAAGAGGTCCAGCGGGGTGCCTTCCCTAGTTGGCTCCCTCACCAGCTGTGTCAGGAAATTATCTTCCACACACTCCAGGAGCCTCCTAGACTGTTTCCTCTCTGCTGTATTGCATTTCCAGCAGGCATCTGGTAAGTTGAGCAGGCATCTGGTAAGTTGAATTTTGTTGAGAATTGTTAAGCCAGTTTCTGACAATGTGTATTAAATGCAATGGTGAAACAAAGCACATGTTTGAATCAGCAGACCATTAAGATTCCTTCAGAGTCATTACAGTCAGTCACACCAATAATAAGTCGGGGACATTTAAATCAAGTGGATTATTTAACTGCCAGGCATGAGTGTAGATTCTCAAGTAATTTAAAAAAAATCCTTAGGAAGTTTTTGCAGAATAAAGATTATGGAGTACTTGAACGCAGTGCACAGCTTTTTCCTAGTGTAGTAAGATGCTCTGCTTTCCAAAAGCCCTGAAAGTGACAACTTTCTTCTCCCAAAACTCACTACATTACTGCTCGGAATTAATTAGGTAAACACTGGTAGGGGAGCCATTTGATAAGTATTAAAAACAATTAAATGCTTTTTCTATATTTGGGAAAGAACAAAGTTTATCTTACATTTTTCATTTTCTGCTGTGTTATAGACAAAACGTACTTGTAAGCTAAGGTGTAATGGAACACATTTCAACCACCAAAAAGAGAGCTTTATATCTAGAAACAACAATAGACCCAAACTTTAGCGGCATTAGTAGATCCCAGTAATGTAATTTATTTTGTTAGTATCATGTGATAATGTGCACAAACACTACCTCATTAAAATGCCTCCAATGATACTTATTGCCAACTAACATGTTCTATCTGAAGAGTGTAATTCTTCCTACAAATCAAAAGGAACACCCCCCTCCCCACACTCCCCCCCCCCCCCCCGCTACAATTGCCTTTTTTTCTTTCCTGCAGAAACCCTGTGTTTTACATTAAGTTGACCTTAATCTTTCACTGCACAGGAAGGGGAGGATGGCTGCTGGCTTGAACTGCTATAATTAACAGTGATGTAATTACCTGTAAACTTTACACTATTTCAACACATGGCCATGCTGGCCTGAGTTCTCTTAATTTAGAAATGAAAGGGAGTGAAAGGGAGCAAGTGCATTGTCATAGGCATGGTGATAAGTTGCTTTCATTGACCTAAAAAATGTGGCCACTCAGATTTTTACATATTTACACATAGACACAGTACTTCCTGTTCTATTAAGTGTTTCTTTAGTCAAATTTGAGGCAGAGCTATCCTGAAAAATAAAGTGCTTCAGAGCTGTACAATTATAGTTTCCAAACAATACATAAATATTGATATTTTTATGGGGATAGAAAGTTAAATTCTAAAAACATTTCGTTTTAATGGCCTGAAGTTATATTCATATGTATTTGGGGGAAAGTTTTTAAAACTACAAACTCTGTTTCCAAGATGACTTAATGACATTTACTGCAATCCAGCTCTTGTGCATGAGGTGGATACAGTATTTGCCAAATAAATTGTTATCTATAGCCAAGGAAAGCCAACTAACACACATATAGGGATCCTAGGAAGTTCTGTAAGATTAACAGAATTTGGAAAGGTAAGGTATCACAAATTACTCCACTGAATACTCTCTGAAGAACTCTCTAGAATTTCTTACCATGTTTCTTTTAGCTGTTAAATGCTATACAGTTCAAGAAACATATTTCAGCTTTGGTCCTTGCTTTACTTCTCAGTTTGGTGGACTTGAGTAAAAACATTTCTTTTGAAAAACAAACAATATGTAATAATTAAGGTTTTTAAGCAACTTTAATGCAATATATGTTCCTATTCCTCTACCTGAATTAGCAAAAGTGCATCATTGTGAATAAATTCCCCACTTAAATGGACCACATCATATTTTCTTCTCCCTACCTTTTTTTTATGAGACTTCAAAAAGTTTTCTACTTAAAGTATAACACCACAACTCATTTTAATAAATTACAAGATGCATTTCTTGTCTTTCAGTTAAACTGGTCAATTTGTTGTTAAAGGACAGAAGAGCTATAGCATTGAGCATTAGCCATACATATTAGAACTAGGGTGGGGTTTTTGCCCCGCCTTTTGTTATTCGAAAATTAACAGCTATTTCAACAAAGTTATTTTTTGCTCAGATTATTATCAGAGCTTAAGTACTGCTGGACAATTGTAACACTCTAGAGTGAGAAGAAAGCAAGTGATCAATAGCAACAACCACTAGGGAAGAAAAAAAAAAAAAATCAGACAACCACATTTTTAGTAAACTAGCAGATAAACACATAAAAACAGTATTTCCAAGAAAGCAGCAGAAATTATTCTGGAGAAATTGACTTATTCCTCAAAGTTTTAGTATAGAAATAAACTAAAACCGAGAGCAAACTCACTTAATTTTGATAATTTGCAACAACTAATCTTAATTACCTACTGTACATATACACATATTTCAGTGCTCTCCCTAATTACTGCACTTTTTCTACTATTCAAATAGTTTCAAAAGCAGCTTTCATGTTTCATTTTTTAATGCTGAACTCCAGTCATAGGTGATATAGATGCCAATATTTGGAATCAATCTGCATATAAAAAATGAACTAGTCTCCTCATAAAAAGAAATGTTTATCCTCAAATTCTACAGTAGATACAAATGGCACACTACAGTTCCACTAGTCTGATTAAAAGGTCTTCTCCTGCCTAACACTCAGAATTGGGAAGGGTAATAGAATCTTTTTTCCCCCCAAACAGGCACAGTCCAGTAGAACAACAAAAATAATACTTAGCACTTCTATCACACTCTTCATAATAAAACAACACTACTAATATTAGCCAACTCTTTCCAAGCTTTGTTCCACTCTCTCTATTTTTCTTCACATGAACACACTGCTGTGCATTTTTGTATTGATACACATATTGATCACTAGATGCACTGACCAACTAAACGACAAGATGAAGAGACAGCATAAGATTAAATTAGTGTTGTGGTTTAACCCCAGCCAGCAACTAAGCACCACACAGCCGCTTGCTCACCTCCCCCACCGGTGGGATGGGGGAGAGAATTGGAAGGGTAAAAGTGAGAAAACTCATGGGTTGAGATAAGAACAGTTTAATAATTGAAGTAAAATGAAATAGAATAGTAGTAATAGTAATAATAAAAATAATAATACAATAATAATATACAAAGCAAGTGATACACGATACAATTGCTCACCACCCACCAACTGATGCCCAGCATGTCCCCAAGCAGCGATCGCTGCCCCCTGGCCAACTCCCCCAGATTTATATACTGAGCATGACATCATATGGTATGGAATAGCCCGTTGGCGAGTCTGGGTCAGCTGTCCTGGCTGTGCCCCCTCCCAGCTTCTTGCTGGCAGAGCATGGGAAGATGAAAAGTCCTCGACTAGTGTAAGCACTACTTAGCAACAACTAAAACATCGGTGTATTATCAACATTATTCTCATACTAAATCCAAAACACAGCATTATACCAGCTACTAGGAAAAAAATTAACTCTATCCCAGCTGAAACCAGGACAATGAGGAATAAAGAAAGCATGAGAATAAGGATGATAAAAGCAGATGTGCAAGGGGTAAGTGCATATAACACTTGCTTATGTGCATACACACATATGGGGAGGGGTTCCTAAACAGAGTATCTACGGAGTACTATAAACAGAAAATAAGTTGAGCAAAAGTGAAGAACGTATGAAGCAGAAAAGGGGATTGAAAGTAAACAGAAAGCAATGAATAGTATTGAAGGTGACTGAAGGAGACAAAGGAAGAGAGAGAAATAAAAAAGGGGGGGGAAGGAGGGAAGAAGAGACAGTAGAAAAGTTACTAAGGAAAAATAAAATACTTAAGAGCAACAAAAAGGTTTGAAAGGGGAAAAAATAAAGCTAAAAAAAAAAAAAAGCAAAAGAAAAGGAACCCTTAGTTACTTATGTAGAAAGTCTCTCACACCTATGGAATTCGTTACACTGCCATAATCCATTCTGTGCAGGTCCACAGTGGAGAGCAGCACCACAAAAGCTTCCCCACTGGTTCACATGTCCCTTGAGCACAGTTAACGCTATGAGTTACACAGTTCTTAGCCAGCACACGGTATCATCAAATGTTCTTTAAATACATATACGCATATGTAAAGCCAGCTCCTAAAAGCTTAACTGCTCAGAATGCAAGAAGCAATTCCCCAGCAATTAACAGCAACCTTTCCTCCACAATTCTGTTTCACTTATTCCATACAGAAATAATCTGTCCTAGATTTCATACTTGGATACAGAAGCAGTTGCTTTGATTTAGCAGTGTCTCGGTATAGCAGTCATCCATCTTGTATTACAAATAGGATTTCCTACCATAAACAAAAAATTATAGAGGAAAATCAGACAGCACAGGAACAGAAAAGTTGAGAAGCTACATTTAATAAGTTAGTGCATGTTCTGGAAGGATAAGCAAGATCAACACACAGTTCAGTTTTCTAGTTGTGACAAAATGCATCAGTAGCCATATTTTAATTACATTTGTGTTATGACGTGGTACCAACTCACTGACTTTTCCATTTACTTATTGCTCTACTTCTCATGTCCCTCTTCTCACTCCATGATTTTATCTGTACCTCTGCTACCTTTTTCAAGGTCATCTTCCTTTTTCATTACGTAGTGTGGGGGTTTGTTTTGTCTTTTTTTTTTTTTCTCCTTTCTTTTTCTCTTGTTTATCCCAGAAGTACTTAAACTACTGTACGACGCCATTCTTGCTACAAGCCAATATGGACACAGCTAAAAATCTATATGCTAGAGTTCTGTTTCACAAACCTTGGAACAGTAGGAGCAGAACAACTTCCCTAATGCAAATGGAATTTTATCAGTACAAAGGGATTCACACTAGGGAATTTTTCTCCTATAAAAAGAGATGAAGGTATAGCAGTATAAGGTACCTTTAAGCCTACTGCTGAAGATGTAGCAGTGGACCTACTTTGCACAATTTAAAAATACTTCAAACTGCAAGCAAATTGTAACTTACATGAGGGCTATTTGTACCTTAAATGCATTTTGCTCAAGCAAATTCCCATGATGATACTTTTTTCCAAATTAAAAAAAAAAATTCATCATCTTAGCATAAAACAATCCTAAATACAAATGCTAAACATACATGCTTTATATTCACGTACAGAAATATAAACAGAAAATTAATTATTTGGTGCAACAGCTTATTGCTGTCTCTGTTTAGATCACATCTTTATAAAACTATGACAATACAGAACATCTTTTATTTTATAACCAGGATACACCATTTAGGTAAAGAAGTAGTGATTTGCAATTTGGGTTTTGTTTTGATTTTTTTTTTAAACTCACTGATAAAACACCCACACACAACAATGCATGTTGTAGACATTTGTCAAATACTGCAATGCCCATACTAAGGCAACACATCCCAGGAGTTGGCAGCCATGGTACCAGCAAGAATTTGGCTACAGAAGCAGCAATGATTCATCATACATTCTAGAAGCACTGTAAAAACAGCAAAACTGCTATTTTGAGCCTTTAAAGGTAAAAATTATTTAAAGCAAAAAACCCCCACTTGTTTGCAAAACCAAAAGAAGCCAAAAAATAAATTTAAAAGAAAAAAAAAATCATAGTTCTGGTAATGCATCTTTATTCATTTTTGACAGGTTAGAGACAATTTTTTTTCTTCAGAAGACAGAAAACAGCTGTTTAATACAAGTGTCAGTTACTTAGCTTGCCACATTGTGATTTAAATGGCAAACATTACAGAATGCATGTTTAAGAATATCTAAATCTAAAATCACTAGTTTAAAAATACTTTGAGTTAAACTGTATTTAATTTTTAAAATCTTGTCATCATTTTTAATGGTTTTTAAATGGTTCATCAAGGCATATTTTCATGAATTGCCTTACACAGCAAATGGAAGACTTTCAAACTCACCGTCTGAATAGCGTCAACAGTATAGTCAGAACATTTGTTTCTATGTACGTACCTATTGTTGTCCCAACATCCACAAAAAAAAAAAATGTTTCTCAATTAATATTATCTGAAAGATTGCCAATAACAGTGCAGATGTTGTCAAAAGCTCTCAAGTACTATTGCTTTTTCTGATTAAATCACTCCCATCTTTCTTCCTCAGTGTTCATGTTAAACACAAACATAGAGAATTTTTCTCTCCTAAGTTACAGACATCTTAAAAGATTATTTAGTTCTTTCCATAGCAAATATATGACACATTGAAACTTTATCAGTAACTTTTACTATCACCTTGTCAAAGAAGCTAAAAAATGTCTTTAGCATTTAAAGGGGCATCATCTAAAAGCATTTAGATCATGCTGCCCTCTGTTACACAAATGCATATTACCAACTCTTACCTTTCAGAAACCAACTTCATCCCTCTTTCTTTTTGCCACTTTTTCTGATCCTCTGGTTTGTTGCGACCTAGAGTTCAAAACCATAGCACATTTTTTTTTTTTAAAGGAAGATGTGACTTGAGTGCAGCTACTCTGCGTTAGTAAGAAACTATAAACAGACTCAAGACATATTTCTCCATTACTTCATTGGAAATAAGAAAACACTTTTCCAGTCCAGACTGACATGATCTTCGATAATATGGTTAGTCATTTATGCATGATCAGCGTGAGGTGGTGGTGTTCATTTTATGCAGCATTATTTTCCTTTCTCTTCTTTAGTAAAGCAAACTTACAAGCTCCCAGCTTAAGGTTTTTTTAGCATAAAGAAAACGTATCTGATGTCAGACCACTTTGCTAAATAGAAAGCGGTTTGCAAAAATCCTGGAGAAAAATCTCTGCACTCTATTCCTTACACCTTCTATTTCAAGTAAGAAGTTTATTCCCAGCCACTCACTCAATTGTTCTTCTTGACTACCAATATCAATTTTAGATAATGGGAAAGTTATTATTTAATAAGGTAATAGCATTTGGTTGTTTCCCACAAAAATAATTATATTCCTAATATAAAAGCAATTATTATGTTTAAAACAAAAGCAGGTGGGTCAGATGGAAAACTCAAAGAGGAGATTTGCAAGGGAGGAAGGACAGAAGGACACGGGGGGGGAGGGAATAAACAGTGGAGAGAAAGCATATAACAACTATGAAAAACAAGTTTTCTCCTCACCTCACTGCTCACTTGCTGGATGAGCCTGACACACCTTCCAAGACTCACCCTCCTGCAGCAAAGGCTACACGACGAAAAAAGCGCACATTAAGGCGGGCTCGCCCGCAGAGTCGCTTCACTTGGTAGGATGGGACACACTGCAGAGACCCCAACCCAACTGTGCCCCAGCATCACCCAGAAATAAAACCGCACCACGACAAACCTCAACCCACCACAGCCCTCCGTAGGAAACGAAACACTTCCACAAAATCCCCCACACCCATACTCCGACCCCCTAGCGGAGAGGAGTCTGTCTAAAGATGTAGAAGCCAGTCCACTCCCGGTCCTTCTCGCACGCAAGTCCCCGGACTGCCTCGCCGGGGTTTCTGTGCCCCTACCCTCTGCCTTACGTAAAATACCGCTAGCGAGGCAACTGCTAACAACCCTCAGCGGCAAGCCTAGGCCATAGGTACAGTACAGCACTTGGGGCTGTGCCCGGGTTTCCGAGCCTGAACCGCGGGGGAACCTCCCTCCCCCGGTGCTGTCCGATAGGAGGTTTCCCCGCAGCTGCTTCCTGTACTGCCGCTGAGCTGGGTTCCTGATATCCCTGCTAGCCTAAGGGACAGCCCTTCTTCTAATCTCCCCACACAAACAATCGTCACAGATTTGTACTCTAATTTTTAGAGATGTACTTTCCTGTGTCTAGTATTAAAGTTCTCACTCACTGCCTAATAAGGTTAGTTCAAAACAGAAAATAACATCACCGTTAAGTGCTTAAAGATTTTCCCCGGTATGTTCTTAACTCGCAAGGAATCCAACTGTAAAATCAATTATCATCTTGGAGATTTTGAAATGCATTTTAAAGGCAAGAACCAAACCAGCTTTTTATTCATATTATAGCACAGCAAGGTCATTACCTAGGCCTCAATTTAAATGCTTTATTCAGAGTTTGCAAGCATGTAATTAAATTTAGGAATGGGATTTCAACAGATGCTTCTCTTTGAACAGGTTACTAAATTCCACTATGATGGGAGAGATGCAAGTAATATCAGCCATGGAAAATTTGAATACTAAAAATTCTTAAGCTAGAATTTTATTAAGTGCTTTTACAGTTGTGGTGGGTTGACCCTGGCTGGATGCCAGGTGCTCACCAAAGCTGCTCTATCACTCCCCCTCCTCAACTGGGAGAGAAAATATAACAAAAGGCTCATGGATCAATATAAGGACAGGCAGAGATTATTCACCAATTACCATCACAGGCAAAACAGACACAGCTTGGGGAAATTAATTTAATTTATTACCAATCAAATCAGAGTAGGGTAATGAGAAAATAAAAACTAAATCTTACACCACCTTCCCCCCACCCCTCCCTTCTTCCCAGGCTCAACTTTACTCCCAATTTCTCTATCTCTTCCCCCTGAATGGCACAGCAGGACAGGGAATTGGGATTGTGTTCAGTTCATCACACGTTGTTTCTGCCACTCCTTCCTCGTCAGGGGGAGGACTCCTCACACTTCCCCTGCTCCAGTGTGGGGTCCCTCCCACAGGAGGCAGTCCTCTACAAACTTCACACTTTTTCCCCCGCTCCACCATAGGATCCCACCCACGGGTTACATTACTTCAGGAACCTCTCCAACATGGGTCCTTCCCACAAGCTGCAGTTCTTCACGAACTGCTCCAGCATGGGTCTTTTCCATGGCGTTCAATCCTTCAGGAAGAGACTGCTCTAGTATGGGTCCCCTGCAGGGTCACAAGTCCTGCCAGCAAATCTGCTCCAGCGTGGGCTCCTCTCTCCATAGGTCCACAGGTCCTGCCAGGAGCCAGCTCCAGCTCAGGCTTCCCACAGGGTCACAGCCTCCTTCGGGCATCCACCTGCTCTGGTGTGGGGTCCTCCACAGGCTGCAGGTGGATATCTGCTCCAGCGTGGACCTCCATGGGCTGCAGGGGGACAGCCTGCCTCACCATGGTCTTCACCAGGGGCTGCAGGGGAATCTCTGCTCTGGTGCCTGGAGCACCTCCTCCCCCTCCTTCTTCACTGACCTTGGTGTCTGCAGGGCTGTTTTTCCCCCCCCCCCCCTTCTTCAATATGTTATCCCAGAGGTGCTACCACCATAGCTGATTGGCTCAGCCTTGGCCAGTGATGGTTCCGTCTTGGAGCCGGCTGGCATTGGCTCTATGGGACACAGGGGAAGGTTCTAGCAGCTTCTCACAGAAGCCACCCCTGTAGCCCCCCTGCTACCAAAACCTTGCCACACAAACCCAATACAATGGTGTTTAGCATTTAATAAAAGAGACAATTAAAAAAGCAGATTGCATCCCATCTGGCCTAATTAAAATGATGCCGGTAAGGTATTTTCAGTTTTTTAAACATAATTTCTGCTCTGTGCTATATATGAAAATTCCCTGAAAGCTTCAAAAGACAATTTCTGCTCTTATAAAATAAAAAGGCTCATCAAAGCATGTGTCTGAGCAAAGCCTCCCCCATATAGAATTAGATGTACTTCGCAAACAGATATAAGTAAATAAAGGTAGGTCCAATTAGTGCCTACTAAATCTTGGCCGTATCCCTTTAACTTTATCACTTTAAAAAACCCTCTCCTAACCTTTTTGTTTTACTGCCACAACATCTTTCTTTCAAGATCAAAAGCTTTAGATCAAAGCCAAGATCAAACTCAATGCTTTAAATAGAAGCAACTTCACTTCTTTTAATAGAGATATCACAATAGAAAATCTTATTAAAGGCTTTTATTTCACACTCACAACAGATCTACTTAAAACAGGTATCAACAATGTGTTTTTATTTTGAAAAACTACAGCAGATCACCTACTAAATGGTAGTTTTGAAAGCTGCTATAAATTCACTCTTGAAACTCTTGAACTCTGTGTGTTTGAATGAAGAAAGAATAACAGAGCACAGTTGTTGTGGTTTAACCCCAGCTGGCAACTAAGCACCACACAGCTGCTCACTCACTCCCCCCTGGTGGGATGGGGGAGAGAATCGAAAGGGTAAAAGTGAGAAAACTCATGGGTTGAGATAAAGACAGTTTAATGGGTAAAGCAAAAGCCATGCATGCAAGCAAAGCAAAACAAGGAATTCATTCACTACTTCCCATCGGCAGGCAGAAGTTTAGCCATCTCCAGGAAAGCAGGGCTTCATCACGCATAATGGTTACTTGGGAGGACAAATGCCATCACTCCGAATGTCCCCCTCTTCCTTCTTCTTCCCCCAGCTTATATACTGAGCATGACGTCATATGGTATGGAATATCCCTTTGGTCAGTTGGGGTCAGCTGTCTCAGCTGTGTCCCCTCCCAACTTCTTGTGCACCCCCAGCCTACTCACTGGTAGGGCAGTGTGAGGAGCAGAAAAGGCCTTGACTCAGTGTAAGCACTGCTCAGCAATAACGAAAACATCCCTGTATTATCTACACTGTTTTCATCACAAATCCAAGACATAGCCTCATGCTAGCTTCTATGAAGAAAATTAACTCTATCCCAGACAAAACCAACACACTTGGACATAAGAGAAACCTCTATAAAATTCTCTTTAGCTCCATCCAACAGCAAGATCTTGGTAGGCAATAGATAGTTGCTGGCTGGCCCAAAGTACACAGGACTTTGAAAGCCCTTTGGGTTTTTTTGGAAATTATAGAGAAAAACAAAGATAAACATGCCTGAACATGGATATTAGGCAAGCTTCAGTTCAACATATCTGCGTAAAGGACCTATCCTCCCTCTCTTTGCTATGTTTCCACCCCCCTGCATATGTAGGTGGGAGAGTGGGAGCTTGGGAATGTGAACTAGATCCAGCATTGATCAGACAGGCAGCAAACCCTTATTGTTCTTTAGATACCAAACATAACTCCTTTCCAGTAGGGAAATGCTCAGTCATTCTGCACATAACACAGCTTTTGTGTTCAGCAATACAATTAACAGAAGGGAACCAGAAAGACTGTTAGAATCACAGAATCATAGAATTGTTTAGGTTGGAAAAGACCTTTAAGATCAAGTCCAACCATTAACCCAGCACTGCCAAGTCCACTACTAAACCATGTCCTCAAGCACCATATCTACACGTCTTTTAAATACCTCCAGGGATGGGGACTCAACCACTTCCCTGGGCAGCCTGTTCCAGTGCCTGACTACCCTTTCGGTGAAGAAGTTTTTCCTAATATCCAACCTAAACCTCCCCGGTGCAGCTTGAGGCCGTTTCCTCTCATCCTATCGCTTGTTACTTGGGAGAAGAGACGGACCCCCACCTCACTACAACCTCCTTTCAGGTAGTTGTAGAGAGCAATAAGGTCTCCCCTCAGCCTCCTCTTCTCCACACTAAACAACCCCAGCTCCCTCAGCCACTCCTCATAAGACTTGTTCTCTAGACCCTTCACCAGCTTCGTTACCCTTCTTTGGACATTCTCCAGCATCTCAATGTCTATCTTGTAGTGAGGAGCCCAAAACTGAACACAGTATTCGAGTGTCTAAGTGGTGTAGCAGGTCGCTAACCATTTCCTCCTTGGATTACGGGGGCTTCATTCTGCTCCCCATCCCTGTCTTCCAGCTCAGGGGGCTGGGTATCCCGAGAACAACTGGTCTGACTATTACAGACTGAGGCAAAGAAGGCATTAAGTACCTCAGCCTTTTCCTCATCCTTTGTCACTATGTTTCCCCCCACATCCAAAAGAGGATGGAGATTTTCCTTAGCCCTCCTTTTGTTGCTAATGTATTTGTAGAAACATTTTTTGTTGTCTCTTACAGCAGTAGCCAGATTAAGTTCTAGTTGGGCTTTGGCCCTTCTAATTTTCTCCCTGCATGACCTCACGACATCCTTGTAGTCCTCCTGAGTGGCCTGCCCCTTCTTCCAAAGGTTGTAAACTCTCCTTTCATTCCTGAGTTCCAGCCAAAGCTCTCTGTTCAGCCAGGCCGGTCTTCCCTGCTGGCTCATCTTTCAGCACATGGGGATGGCCTGCTCCTGCGCCTGTAAGATTTCCTTCTTGAACAATGTCCAGCCTTCCTGGACTCCTTTGCCCTTCAGGACTGCCTCCCAAGGGACTCCCTCAACCAGACTCCTAAACAGGCCAAAATCTGCCTTCCGGAAGCCCAAGGTAGCAGTTCTGCTGACCCCCCTCCTTACTTCTCCAAGAATCAAAAACTCTGTCATTTCATGATCACTATGCCCAAGACGGCCTCCAACTTTCACATCACCCACCAGGCCTTTTCTGTTCACAAAGAAGAGGTCCAGCGGGGTGCCTTCCCTAGTTGGCTCCCTCACCAGCTGTGTCAGGAAATTATCTTCCACACATTCCAGATTTATTAATTGTAAAACAGAGTTTAATGAACAAACCTTAGGATCCTGTCCACATTTACTTTAGAAATGGAACATTTATTTCAAATGCACTTCAACTTTTTGAACAAGGTATTACTCATTCAGATTTATTATACTACTACTACTGTACCTCGGAGCTGCATATATATAATGTTGAAAGGTAGCCTAAATTAAAACAGGCCACACCTGTGGACCAGTTTTGGGCTCCCCAGTACAAGACAGACATGGACATACTGGGGAAGGTCCAACGAAGGACTGTGAGGGACTGGAGCATCTCTTCTATGAGGGAAGACTGAGAAAGCTGGGACTGTTTAGCCTAGAGAAGAGAAGGCTCAGGGGGAATCTTACCAGTGTATATAAATACCTGAAGGGAGGGTGAAAAGAAGATGGCGCCAGGCTCTTTTCAGTGGTGCCCAGTTGACAGGACAAGAGGCAATGGGCACAAATGGAAACACAGGAGGTACTGTCTGAACATCGGGAAGCACCTCTTTTCCTGTGAGAGTGACTGAGCACTGGAGCAGGTTGCCCAGAGAGGTTGTGGAGTCTCCCTCCCTGGAGATATTCAAAAGCTGTCTGGACACAGTCCTGGGCAGCCTGCTCTAGGTGTCCCTGCTTGAGCAGGGGCATTGGACCAGATGATCTCCAGAGGTCTTTTCCAACCTCAACCGTTCTGTGATTCTGTGACTTTATATATGTGGGGTTTTTTGAATTTTTGAACTATTCAACAAAGAAAAAATATACCAGTGTTGGGCCTTATTTAAGAGTATCTTAAGTACAATCCATAGGAAGAGCTAAATAAATTACAAGTCCATTTTACATGAATAACCCTCTTTAGATCAACATAAGACATATTTTTATAATAACATACCTTACAATTTATTTGATAATTTGCCACAAAAAAATACTTCCTGCACCAAATTGTCCATATAGCTCCTTAATTTTAGTCTTGTCCCTCATATCTGTCTATCTAGAAAGACTTTCACAAGGATAGTCTTTATCTAAAAAATATTTCAAAGAGTTAACAGTATAAAGAGAACGTCTGTTTGTGCAATCTGTCTTGGTTTAAGCTCACTTCAGACTCCCATACAGTCAGCTGTTGGGATCCCCCTGTCACTCCAGAAATACAGATGGGTTCTGCCCCTTCATAGCTTGATGGCATTAAGGTACACTGTGCACCGGTGTCCACTAGAGCCTTATACTCCTGTGGGTCTGATGTGCCAGGCCATCGAATCCACACAGTCCAGTAGACCCGGTTGTCCCTTTCCTCCATCTGGCTCCAAGGTATTTTTTACATGTTGTCCTGCCCAGACTGCCCCAAGGGCTACTGCATGAACTATCTCCTGTTTAATTTGTACAAAGGCTTGTTGTTGCTCAGGGCCCCATTTGAAATCGTTCTTCTTCCAGGTCACTTGATAGAGAGGGCTTACGATCAGACTGCAAATTGGAATATGCATTCTCCAAAAACCCAAAACGCCCAAGAAAGGGAGGTGATAGTGCCCCTGTACTTGGCACTGGTGAGGCTGCACCTCGAGTACTGTCTTCAGTTTTGGGCCCCTCACTACAAGAAGGACATCGAGGTGCTGGAGCTTGTCCAAAGAAGGGCAACGAAGTTGGTGAAGGGTCTAGAGAGCAGCAGCTGAGGGAGCTGGGGTTGTTTAGTTTGGAGAAGAGGAGGCTGAGGGGAGACCTTATTGCTCTCTACAACTACCTGAAAGGAGGTTGCAGCGAGGTGAGTGTCAGTCTCTTCTGCCATGTAACAAGTGATAGGACGAGAGGAAACGGCCTCAAGCTGCGCCAGGGGAAGTTTAGGTTGCATATTAGGAAAAACTTCTTCACTGAAAGGGTAGTCAGGCATTGGAAAAGGCTGCCCAGGGAAGTGGTTGAGTCCCCATCCCTGGAGGTATTTAAAAGACGGGTAGGCGTGGTGCTTGAGGACATGGTTTAGTAGTGGACTTGGCAGTGACAGGTTAACAGTTGGACTCGATGATCTTAAGGGTCTTTTCCAACCTTAACGATTCTGTGATTCTATTAAAGCTTGTGTTTCCTTCTTGGTGGTTGGTGGAGACATGGCTGTCATTTTGTTGATCACATCCATTGGGACCTGATGACGTCCATCTTGCCATTTTATTCCTAAAAACTGGATCTCCTGTGCAGGTCCCTTGACCTTACTTTGGTTTATTGCAAAGCCAGCCTCCAGAAGGATTTGGACTATTTGCTTCCCTTTCTCAAAAACCTCTTCTGCTGTGTTGCCCCACACGATGATGTCATCAATGTATTGCAGGTGTTCCAGAGCCCCACCCTGTTCCAATGCAGTCTGGATCAGTCCATGGCAAATGGTGGGGCTGTGTTTCCACCCCTGGGGCAGTCGATTCCAGATGTACTGGAGGCCCCTCCAAGTGAAAGCAAACTGTGGCCTGCACTCTGCTGCCAAAGGGATTGAGAAAAACACATTGGCGATGTCAATTGTGGCATACCACTTGGCTGCCTTTGACTCCAATTCATACTGAAGTTCTAGCATGTCTGGCACAGCAGCGCTCAGTGGTGGCGTGACTTTGTTCAGGCTCCGATAGTCTACTGTTAGTCTCCACTCTCCATTAGACTTTCGCACTGGCCATATGGGACTGTTAAAAGGTGAGCGAGTCTTACTGATCACTCCTTGGCTCTCCAGTTGACGAATCAGCTTATGGATGGGAATCAGGGAGTCTCTGTTGGTGCGATATTGCCGCTGGTGCACCGTTGTGGTGGCGATTGGCACCTGTTGTTCTTTGACCCTCAGCAACCCCACAATAGAAGGGTGCTTTGAGAGACCGGGAAGGGTAGACAGCTGTTTAATTTCCTCCATCTCCAAGGCAGCTATACCAAAAGCCCACCGGTACCCTTTTGGGTCCTTGAAACACCCTCTCCTGAGGTAGTCTATGCCAAGGATGCATGTGGCCTCTGGGCCAGTCACAATGGGGTGCTTCTGCCACTCATTCCTGGTTAAGCTCACTTCAGCCTCCCATACAGTCAGCTGTTGGGATCCCCCTGTCACTCCAGAAATACAGATGGGTTCTGCCCCTTCATAGCTTGATGGCATGAGGGTACACTGTGCACCGGTGTCTACTAAAGCCTTATACTCCTGTGGGTCTGATGTGCCAGGCCATCGAATCCACACAGTCCAGTACACCCGGTTGTCCCTTTCCTCCACCTGGCTGGAGGCAGGGCCCCTCTAGTCCCGGTCATAGCATTCGTTACTCACTTCTTGTAAATGCCAATCAAAAGTCCCTTTATTAAAATCGGAAGCAAAATCAGCCCTTCTACTCTGTCTGGGGAACTGCTCACTGGAAACTGGAGCAGCAATTTTCCTGGAAGAACCCCCTTTTGTAGCTGTTTTTCCTTGCAACTCACGTACCCGTGCCTCTAGGGTCGAGCTAGATTTTCCATCCCACTTCCTCATGTCCTCTCTGTGGTCACGCAGGTAAAACCACAGGGTGGCCCGTGGTGTGTATTCACTATATCTTCTCTCTTGAGCAGAGGGATGCTTACTCCTGATGGCTAAGATACTGGTCCGTACAGGTGAGGAGAAGGACACGTCCTCTTTGAATTGCTGGAACTCCCGGGATAATTTCTCAGCTAGCATGTCAGGCAGTTTCTCCACAGCCGAGATGAAGGCCCATAGGGAGGAAGAGAGGCTTTCTTTGTATTGCTGGAGTTGGCCAGCCATGTCATCCACCGTTGGTCCCTCTTCATCTTTCCAGGTCAGTATTGCCAATGAATTTGCGTGCAATGATGGTGCGCTCCGTACAAACTTCCACCACATGGGTCGTGTGCATTGGAATTCATCTGGATCTTTGGATAACTGCTCATTGTTCATTGTTATAAATCACTTCCAGCACAGCTAATTCCCTCAGGTACTGGATACCTCTCTCCATGGTGGTCCACTTGCCTGGGTGACATATAACGTCTTCCTTGAAGGGATACCTTTCCTTCACACCTGACAGGAGTCGCCTCCAGAGGCTGAGGACTTTTGCCCCTTTTGTAATTGCTTTGTCAATGCCCCCTTCCCTAGAAAGGGATCCCAGCTGCTTGGCTTCCCTACCCTCTAATTCCAGGCTACTGGCCCCATTATCCCAGCATCGGAGCAGCCAGGTGACGATGTGCTCGCCTGGACGATGACTAAAATCTTTTCGCATATCTCGCAGCTCACTCAGGGACAGAGATCGGGTTGTTACCATCTCATATGTGGGTTCTGCCTCTTCCTCCTCCTGTTCTCATGATGGCCCTGGTTCATCATCAGCCCTTACTAAACGAGCTGATTTTCTTGTGTATTTTTTCTTCTGTATAGGGGCAACTGATACTGGCACATGTTGGTTCTCTGGCGTAGCCACAGCGCCTGTCACGGGGGCTGGCATAGCTGCAGTGTCTGTCACAGGGGCTGGCATAGCCACAGCGCCTGTCACGGGGGCTGGCATATCCACAGAGCCTGTTACCGGGTCTGGCATAGCCACAGAGCCTGTTGCCGGGGCTGACATAGCCACAGAGCCTGTTGCCAGGGCTGGCATAGCCGCAGCGCCTATCGCCGGGGCTGGTATAGCTGCAGCACCTGTCACAGGGGCTGTCATAGCCGCAGCGCCTGTCGCCGGTACTGGCGGAGCTGCAGTGCCAGTCACCGGGGCTGGCATAGCCACAGCGCCAGTCGTTTTGTCGTCAGATCCAGAGACCTTCTCTTCCCCTTAAGGGTTCTGAATAGTGTTGAATAGGGCTCGGTAGGCATGGGCCAGGCCCCAGCACATTGCGGTGATTTGTGTCTCCCTAGAATTGCCAGGGTGACAACATACTTTACTAGTTTTTCAGGATTCTGCACTTGTTCAGGAGTGAAGTTCCAAAATACTGGAGGGGCCCACCGTCCTAGGCATTTGCCCATGCTCTCCCACACACCCTGCCACTCGTAACTATCCAGCCTTGGGGCAGATCTCTGGATGATATTCTTAAAATGCTTGTTAACCTTAGACAAAACCGAAACAATATTCCCAAGAACTATCAATAGATATATCTTAACTACCCAAGGATGTTCAAGATACTGAAAAGTTGTTGTAATGACGGACGAAACATCATAGAAGAAAGGCACAAAGGTGCCATTCTGTATTTCCTCCATAAAAAACCTCTCAGAGGAAGAGGTACAATTGCTAACTGTCTCCATGAGGTGGTACCCGAAGTACAGTAATGGCTTCGCTACAGAATCCAAATACCAGATAATGCTCAAGGTCAGTGTTTTAATACTAAGTCTCCAAAGCAAAACATCACTAATCACTGCAGAGCACAGCAAACTGCAAAACCCAACACCAATATTTAACACGTACTGCAAAAACAAGAGCATGGTGCAGATCAGGTAGACTAATACCGAGAACAGATGAATCAATATTATGACCGGCAACTGTTAACAGATACAAATTCCTTAATAAGCTCTGGTTAATCTGTTATTATCTCAAACCCTTTGAGCCCCACGTTGGGCACCAAAAAGGACTGTTGTGGTTTAACCCCAGCCAGCAACTAAGCACCACACAGCCGCTCGCTCACTCCCCCCACCCCAGTGGGATGGGGGAGAGAATTGGAAGGGTGAAAGTCAGAAAACTCATGGGTTGAGACAAGAACAGTTTAAAAATTGAAGTAAAATGAAACAGAATAGTAGTAGTAGTAGTAACAGTAATAATAATAATAATAATAATAATAATAATAATAATATAATATACAAAGCAAGTGATACACTCTACAATTGCTCACCACCCACCGACTGATGCCCAGCACGTCCCCGAGCAGCGATCACTGCCCCCCCGGCCAACTCTCCCCAGTTTATATACTGAGCATGATGTCATACGGTATGGAATAGCCCTTTGTCCAGTCTGGGTCAGCTGTCCTGGCTGTGCCCCCTCCCAGCTTCTTGTGCACCAGGCTGAGCACGGGAAGCTGAAAAGTCCTTGACTAGTGTAAGCACTACTTAGCAACAACTAAAACATCAGTGTGTTATCAACATGATTCTCATCCTAAATCCAAAACACAGCACTATACCAGCTACTAGGAAGAAAAATCAACGCTATCCCAGCTGAAACCAGGACAAATTGCAATGACAATCGGGCTCCATTTCTTTTCCATTATCTGTAACTTCTTTTGTATTTATTATCTTTAGACAGCCTTTATGAAAAGATTTTTCTTCTTTGCTTTTCTATATTCCAAACTTGTACTGTTATGGTGATTTGAGAATTAATGAAGTTACTAAATCAGGGCTGAAAGCTGAGCAATTGAAAGAATATTTAATTCTTTGTTTTTGTGCCCATGGATTTAATTCCAAAGCCTAATTGGCCAAACAACATCTTTTATTAAATATTCAGTCTCTTTTCCCTTATTAGGGATTATAGCCATTATCCTGAAAAAAAAAAAAAAAAAAAAGATTTTTGCTGGAAATCCATAAGGACATTTGTGGGTTTTTTGGAAAAAAAGAAGAGGAAAACAATTCTTGAAACATCCTAAACTCACAGGAGTGGTGCATAATATTAAAAATATATGTATGAAATTTAAAAGATATAGGAAAAGTTTATTTTAAAATTCTAAGACAAGTTAAACAACTGATAATAGGAGAACATATATGTCACACTCAAAACTGAGTAACATTCCTATAACTGAAATTATCTTTGCAAAAGCTAACACTGCAGTAGAATAAAAGGAGCATAAATTTGGCAGTGCAGCAGCACTGAGAGGGGTATGTTTGATGTAGTAGTATAACTTTTACATTGTAAAAGATCATAAAAAAACTGAACAGTTTTATATTAAAACAGTCAAAAGTATGTGTCCTGGTTCCACGAGTATCCATTCAAAGGAGACGATGTTTTGTAAATATTACGTCTATGGCTGCCATTGTTATCAGGAGAGCTAATAAAATTGGCTAGCAGACAGAGCTCAGCCCCTTCAAGCTACTGCCTGCTAGAGCCTTCGAATCCTAAGGATTTGTCTCTCATCTTGAGCCTGTCCTGACAACTAGCTCAGAGATACCCCTGCTGCCAGGAATACTGGGTGGAGATGTCTGATCCCTAAGCCCCTGCAGGTGCGTCTGCAGAGGATGCTGGGTGAGATAGGAGAGAACACTCAAGCCTCAATAGAGCAGCTTATTTGTGTGGAGGCTCTAGAAAGGGCAGGCGCTGCTTCACCTCCCCTTTCCCCCTCCTACAACTATTCTTTTGCAGGTTGGGGGGGTACCCCCATGCCTGCTTTTTGCCTCCCTCCCTGTTTTTCTGGGGATATGGATCCCTCTCTTTTTGCATTTCTTATGAAAGTTTTCTTGGAGGGTTGGGATAGTGCTTTTCACAGTGATTGTGCAAAGGTTAGCTTTCTTTTGTCCCGTTGGGGGACAAGGCTCAGTCTTTGCATGCTTGAGGAGATGGCGTTTTGGATGATTTGACCTCCTTGCTTGTGACATCGATGGATTTCTTTGGGGGAACTTGTGCTTCAACCATGTTTCGGGAGGTGAAGCAAAGAGACAAAGCATTATGAACTGACCGCAACCCCTGTTCCCCATCCCCCCGTGCCCCTCGGGGGGAGGAGGTACAAGAGTTGTGAGTGAAGTGGAGCCCAGGAAGAAGGGGGTGGTGGTGGAAAGATGTTTTTAGATTAGTTCTTATTTCTCATTATCCTACTCTGACTTTGATTGGCAATAAATTAAATTAATTTCCCCAAGTCGAGTCTGTTTTGCCTGTGAAAGTAATTGGTGAATGATCTCCCTGTCCTTATCTCGACCCACGAGCTTTTTCATCTTATTTTCTCCTACTCACTGTCAGGGCAGTATGAGAAACAGAAAAGGCCTTGACGCTGTGTAAGCGCTGCTTGGCAATAACTAAAACATCCCTGTGTTATCAACACTGTTTTCATCACAAATCCAAAACATGGCACTATACAAGCTACTATGAAGAAAATTAACTCTATCCCAGCCAAAACCAGTACACCCATATAAGTCCCCCGTGTGGCCTGTCTGTAAGCCTAACGGCACCTGGTGTTTGATGGTAGATTATCGTAAACCGAATTAAAATACTGGACCCTTACACGTTGCCATCCCATCTATCACGGATCTTGTTTTCACTATAGAGCAAGTGGCCCATCCTTGGATGTAAAGGATATGTTTTTCATGGTCCCATTACAACCTGAGGATAAAGAGAGATTTGCTTTCCGCTTGAGGCAGAATACAATACACTTCTATCAGATTACCCCAAGGATTCAAACATAGCCCTACATGGTCAAATCAGGCTTTAGCTAGGGAATTAGAACAAGTCCCACAGGAAACAGGGGTAATAGTATATCAATATATAGATGACATTTTAATTGGAGGAGATTCCCCCAATAAGGTCCAAATAGTGTGTGATCCCATCCTAGTCCATCTGGAAAATAAGGGAATTACTATCCCTGAAGCTAAACGACAGGGACCTATTCAAACGGTTTGATTTTTAGGCATAACTTGGCAAAGCAGCAGGCAGCATGTTCCCTCTGATACCTTGCAGTGAATATCTGGGTTGAGCTCACCCTGCAATAAGAAGGAGCTCTGACAAGTCCTAGGAACTTTAGGATTCTGACAAGCTCATACTGCAGGGTTTAGTATAATTGCTCGACCTTTATACGATTTGTTGAAGCAGCATGCTACCTGGGAATGGACAGTTACTCATGAAGAGGCACTTTGTTTATTAATACACAATGTTTTAGAATCATAGAATCATAGAATGGTTTGGGTTGGAAGGGACCTTAAAGATCATCTGGTTCCAACCCCCCTGTCATAGGCAGAGACACCTTCCACTAGACCAGGTTGCTCAAAGCCCCATCCAATCTGGCCTTGAACACTTCCAGGGAGGGGGCACCCACAACTTTTCTGGGTAACCTGTTCCAGTGCCTCACCACCCTCATAGTAAAGAACTTCTTCCTTATATCTAATCTAAATCTACCCTCTTTCCGTTTAAAGCCATTACCCCCTGTCCTATCACTGTGCTCCCTTGTAAAAAGTTCCTCTCCGGCTTTCTTGTAGGCCCCCTTCAGGTACTGGAAGGCTGCTATAAGGTCTCTCCAGAGCCTTCTCTTCTCCAGGCTGAACAACCCCAACTCTCTCAGCCTGTCCTCACAGGAGAGGTGCTCCAGCCCACTGATCATCTTCATGGCCCTCCTCTGGATTCGCTCCAACAGGTCCATGTCCTTCTTGTGTTGGGGGCCCCAGAGCTGGACACAGTACTCCAGGTGAGGCCTCACAGGAGCAGAGTAGAGGGGGAGAATCACCTCCCTCGACCTGCTGGTCACGCTTCTTTTGATGCAGCCCAGGATACGGTTGGCTTTCTGGGCTGCAAGCGCACATTGCCGGGTCATGTTGAGTTTCTCATCAACCAACACCCCCAAGTCCTTCTCCTCAGAGCTGTTCTCTATCCATTTTCCATCCAGCCTGTATTTGTGCTTGGGATTGCCCCGACCCAGGTGCAGGGCCTTGCACTTGGCCTTGCTGAACTTCATGAGGTTCGCACGGGCCCACCTCTCCAGCCTGTCAGGGTCCAAACCAAGGTTTGGTCTAATGTCTGGACCATGTCTGCTCAAAGGATTAAAGAGGAATGGAAGGGAAGGGCTGCCCTCCTGCAGCCCTTGGATGGGACAGCCAAAACACAAGAGACAGCGGGATCAGCTCAATTGGCTGAGCTCCAAGCGGTAGTGCTAGCTGCTGAACGGGGCACCTGCACAATATAAACTGATTCCTAGGCAGTATGGGCTGGGGCCACTCAATGGCTCCCATACTGGAAAGCTGAAGGATGGAAAATTAAAGGAAGTTTTCCTTGCATATTACAAACACTCCTTCGAAGCACCATGTAGAAGGTGCTCGACCACCAGGGTAACAAACATCTTGTTTCTGAGTGGTAGATATCTAAATTATCTAATATCCAAAAGGAATTAAGCAGTTTTGTTTTTCTTTCAGGCAACCCTAACTACAACATCAGCAACTGGGAACTCGGATGATCTTCCCTGGATTCTCGATTCTACCATATCCGGCCTCTTTAAGCTACTACCTGGTAGAGCCTTTGACTCCTGAAGTTTTCTCTCTCGCTTTGGGCCTGTCCTGACAGTAGAAATAGCATCTATTCCCATATGATTTCCTAACATTTGCAATCCAAACCCAAAAGTTTAGTCATTTTTTAACAGATCTTATAAGGATATTTGGCTAAGTTGAAATATGGTAACAATTTATCTAAAACCTAAACAAAATGTCTTAAGTACGTCATTTAATAAAATCCCATCTTTATTTTTTATGTTGTAGTAGTAAAATGAATTTTAGAGAGTGTAACAATTATTCCTGGATTTGCTTTTTTGGCCAAATTCACTTTTAGCATAATTAAGCTGACTTTAGTAGGAATTAGTGGCAGTTCACACAGAAGGGCGCAAAGAAGGGGGCCTTAGCTGAATTCGTACCACTGTAATAGTCTCGGATATGGTGGTGACATGCCACAGAGCAGTTTCCCCAGCAGGTGTTGCAGCAGCTGTCCTTGCCGGGGTAGAGGCTTCAACGCAGACCAAGCTTCAGATGGCGGATGCAGCCCTACAAGTCCCAGGCTGCAGGGAGTGCCTGGGGCCTCTCTGATAAGAGAGATGTCCCTCTGTCCTGTAGGAGGTGTGCTGTCTTAGAGGAGCTGTGCCACCGAGTGGAGGAGTTACAGGAGGAAGTGAGTAGGCTGCGCAGCATCAGAGAAGATGAAAGGATGATAGACAGGATTTTCTCTGAGATGCAGCAGCTTGAAGAGCCCCAGACCCCCAAAGCAGTAGAGAAGCAGGCAGTGTCTACCCCTAGTATTAAGGTAAGTGTAACCTCTGAAGAAGGTGACGAATGGAAGCTGGTGACTTCTGGCACCAAGAGGAAGGCTCCTGCCCCACCTAAGGGGCTTACAGCTACAAAATAGGTTCACTGCCCTCAAAGGTGAAGAGGAGCCAGATGTGCCTTCAAGCAAAGGATCTGGTCCACCTAACCCTAAACCATGAAAGACCACCAGGAAGAAGCAGCAAGTCATCCCTGCTGAGGAGGACAGAGGCACCCATCTGTCAACCTGACCTATCATCTAGAGAGGCTTGCTGCCTGCTGGGGGCCCGGATCCGGGATGTTGTGGAGCAACTGTCAAAGCTCAACGGACCCTCTGACTACTACCCTCTTGCTGTTCTTCCATGTGGACACAAATGGTACTGCTAGGGGAAACCTGGATAGGATCAAAAGTGACTACAGAAGGGGGTGGTAGTCAAGGGCATGGGGCCCAGGTGGTGTTCTCCTCAATCCTGCTGGTGAGGGGAAAGGGTGTAAGGAGGAGGACACTGATAATGCATGTCAATAATTGGCCACAGAACTGGTGTTGGCAACAGGGTTTTGGGTTCTACGACCGTGGGACCCTGTTTGCAGATCAGCGTCTGCTTGGGAGAGATGGGATCCACCTCACTAAGAGGGGCAAAGCTATTTTTGCCGGTGGGTGACTGACCTCATAAGAAGGGCTTTAAATTAAAAATGATGGGGGAGGGAGAGAGTAACCAACAGCCCTGTGAGGGAGTGACAGACAGGGTCGACAAGCAAAGGGCCTGGGGTGATGTGACAGGAAGGGATTACAAAATCACCAAAAAAGGGCTTAAGCAGGGTCACTTCCAGCATTTGCATTGAAGCAAGGAAGTGCCTACAAGGCACTTTTTTTTGGAGAAATCCCCAAAACCCTTTCTAGGAAGTCAACATGCTGGGGTGCCTCTGAAGTGCCTGTACACTAAGGCACGCAGTATGGGGAATAAACATGAGGAGTTAGAAATCTGTGTGCAGTTGCAGGGCTGCTATCTTGTTGGGATCACAGAGATGTGGTGGGATGGCTCCCATGACTGGAGAGTTGCAATGGAGGGATACAGGCTTTTTAGGAAAGACAGGCCGGGAAGACAAGGAGGGGGAGTTGCCCTTTATGTGAAAGAGCAGTTGGAGTGCATGGAGCTCTGCCTGGGGATGGATGATGAACCAACTCTGAGAGCTTATGGGTTAGGATGAAAGAGAGGACAGGTAAGGGTGGCATTGTAGTGGGTGTCTGCTATAGGTTGCCTGATCAGGAAGAACAAGCGAATGAGGCCCTCTACAGACAGATAGGAGCAGCCTCATGTTCACAGGCTTTGGTCCTCATGGGAGATTTCAACTGCCCTGATATCTGCTGGAGGGACAGGGCATAAGCGGGTCCCTGGAGTGTATTGATGATAACTTCCTCCTCCAAGTGACAGAGGAGCCAATGAGGAGAGGTGCTCTGCTGGACTTCATGCTTACCAACAAGGAGGGGCTCGGTGGGGATGTGAAGGTCAAAGGCAGCCTTGGATGCACTGACCATGAAATGGTAGAGTTCAGGATCCTGAGGGGAGGGAGGAGGGTAAAAAGCAAGCTCACAAGCCTGGACTTCAGAAGAGCAGACTTTGGCCTCTCCAAAGACCTGCTTGGTAGATTCCCATGAGATAAGTCCCCGGAGGGAAGAAGGGCCCAAGAAAGCTGTTTAATATTCAAGGATCATCTCCTCCAGTCTCAGGAGTGGTCCATCCCAACAAGCAAGTAGTCAGGCAAAAATGCAAGGAGGCCTGCATGGATGAACAAGGAGTTCCTGGTCAAACTCTGTCCTGGTTTCAGCTGGGATAAAGTTAATTTTTCTTCCTAGTAGCTGGTATAGTGCTGTGTTTTGGATTTAGGATGAGAATCATGTTGATAACACACTGATGTTTTAGTTATTGCTAAGTAGTGCTTACACTAGTCAAGGACTTTTCAGCTTCCCGTGATCAGCCTGGTGTACAAGAAGCTGGGAGGGGGCACAGCCAGGACAGCTGACCTAGACTGGCCAAAGGGCTATTCCATACCATATGATGTCATGCTCAGTATATAAACTGGGGAGAGTTGGCCGGGGGGCAGCGATCGCTGCTCGGGAACGTGCTGGGCATCAGTCGGTGGGTGGTGAGCAATTGTATCGTGTATCACTTGCTTTGTATATTATTATTGTAGTAGTAGTAGTAGTAGTAGTATTGCTACTACTATTCTATTTCATTTTACTTCAATTTTTAAACTGTTCTTATCTCAACCCACGAGTTTTCTGACTTTCACCCTTCCAATTCTCTCCCCCATCCCACTGGGGTGGGGGGAGTGAGTGAGTGGCTGTGTGGTGCTTAGTTGCTGGCTGGGGTTAAACCACAACAAATTCAAACACAGAAAGGAAGCATACAGAGGGTGGAAGCAAGGACGGGTAACCTGGAAGGAATATAGAAACATTGTCTGAGAATCCAGGGATGAGGTTAGGAAAGCTAAAGCCCAAATGGAGTTGAATGTGGCCAGGGATGTCAATGGCAACAAGAAGGGCTTCTATAAGTACATAGGCAACAAAAGGAAGGCTAGGGAAAACGTGGGCCCACTGCTGAAGGAGACGGGGGACCTGGTTACACAGGACATGGAAAAGGCTGAGGTACTGAATGCTTTTTTCACCTCAGGCTTTACTAGCAAGACTGGACTTCAGGAATCATAGAATGGTTTGGGTTGGAAGGGACCTTTAAAGATCCAACCCCTGCCCTGCCATGGGCAGGGACATCCTTCACTATATCAGGTTGCTCAAAGCCCCATCCAACCTGACCTTGAACACTTCCAGGGATGGGGCAGCCACAACTTCTCTGGGCAACCTGTTCCACTGTCTCACCACCCTCATTGTAAAAAATTTCTTCCTTATATCCAATCTAAATCTACCCTCTTTTAGTTTAAAACCATTGTCCCTTGTCCTGTCACTACAGGCCCTGGTAAAAAGTCTGTCCCCATCTTTCTTATAAGCCCCCTTTAAGTATTGAAAGGCCACAATAAGGTGTCCCCGGAGCCTTCTCTTCTCCAGGCTGAACAACCCCAGCTCTCTCAGCCTTTCTTCAGAGGAGAGGTGTTCCAGCCCTCTGACTGTTTTCGCAGCCCTCCTCTGGACCTACTCCAACAGGTCCATGTCCTTCTTATACTGGGGACCCCAGAACTGGATGTAGTACTCCAGATGGGCTCTCACGAGAGTGGAGTAGAGGGGGAGAATCACCTCCCTTGACCTGCTGGCCACGCTTCTTTTGATGCAGCCCAGGATACAATTGGCTTTCTGGGCTGCAAGCACACATTGCTAGCTCATGTCCAGCTTTTCATCCACCAGTACCCCCAAGTCCTTCTCCTCAGGGCTGCTCTCAATCCCTTCATCCCCCCAGCCTGTACTGATACCAGGGGTTGCCCCAACCCAGGTGCAGGACCTTTCACTTGGCCTTGTTGAACTTCATGAGATTCGCATGGGCCCACTCCTCAAGCCTGTCAAGGTTATCCCAGGTCCCAGAGACCAGGGGAAAAGTCTGGAGCAAGGAAGGCTCAGGAAGAGGATCAGGTCAGGGAATATTTAAGCAAGCTGGACATACATAAGTCCATGGGATACACCCACGAGTGCTGAGGGATCTGGCAGATGTCATTGTGAGGCCACTCTAGATAATCTTTGATCAATCATTGGGAGAGGGGCCCAAGGACTGGAGGAAAGCAAATGTCCTTCCTATCTTCAAGAAGGGCAAGAAGGAGGACCCAGGGAACTACAGGCCCATCAGCCTCACCTTGATCCCTTGGAAGGCTAAGCCTGGAAACCATTTCCAGGCACATGAAGGACAAGAAAGTCATCCCAAATAGTCAGCATGACTTCACTAAAGGGAAGTCATGCTTCACCAACTTGATAAACTTCTACGATGAAGTGACTGGCCTGGTAGATGAAGGGAGAGCAGTGGATATTGTCTACCTAGACTTTTTTTTTTGTTGTAAGGTTATACGTCCTACACCACTAATGGATTTTAAAAGTTATCAAGAATCTGAAGACAAATAAGACAGAAGGTCTAAATAGTCTTACAGCCACATATTCAAAGACTGACAGGAGACAGCATACAATAAATAGTAATAAGCTTATGAAAGGAGCAGTTATTCCCTCTTCTGGAGAGACATGTATTACATCAGGAGAAGATTTAGTTAGACACATGCACCCAGACCAAATAGACTGTGTTGGAAGCAGAGGTTGCAATTATATTAGGAGGAGCCTTGATCTGGTACAAAATGCACATCCCCCTCATGATCTTCGTTTTCCTTGTTGTTGGGTTTTTTTTGGTCCCTTTTACTGAACAGAATGGAAATATGTAGGTGCGGTGATTCAGAAAACGTCTTTGAAATTTCCTTTTTCCTCAGTCATCAGATTATATAGATCAAGAATGTTGTATAAAAATGGATTTCTCAAAAGTATGCTTGATAAAAGATATGTTCAAGCCAAAAATAGCCTAAAATACCTCCCTTTCCGACTAATATTGAGATACCTATGTAAAATATGAAAAGTTTCTTTCCCTCACTTCCTTCATTGAAGGAAGAAGGAGGGATCAGAGACAGAACTGCACATCACTGAAGACTGAGTCAGACCTCCATCTAGCTATTTTGCAAGGAACTTGAGAACTGGAATACTGAATTTGTGCCATCCCTAAAGGAACTGTATTCAGTTAGACTACAGCACTGTTACACCTAAAAATGAGTTAGAAGGCTGACAGAGGTATTAGAATATGTGGTCTAGAATATGCTGGGTTTTATTTTTTATTTATAGATAGATGTTTTAAAACTATATAACATATATTAATATAATATATAATATTATATTATTGTATATTATTTATTAGAAATTTAAAAAATAACCTCAGATAGCCCACTGTGCGAGGAGGTGCACAAGAAGCTGGGAGGGAACACAGCCAGGACAGCTGACCCAAACTGACCAAAGGGCTATTCCATACCATATGATGTCATGCTCAGTATATAAACTGGGGGGAGTTGGTCAGAGGGCAGCAATCGCTGCTCGGGGACTGGCTGGGTGTCGGTCGGCAGATGGTGAGTGGTTGTATCACTTGTTTTTTCCTGGGTTTTGTTTCTCTCTCTCTTTTTGTTGTTTTCCTTTTCATTACAATATTAATATTATTATTATTGTTGTTGTTGTTGTTATATTTCAATCATTAAACTGTTCTTATCTCAACCCACGAGTTTTCTTACTTTTGCCCTTCCGATTCTCTTCCCCATTCCACTTGGGGGGGGACAGTGAGCGAGAGGCTGTGTGGTGCTTGGTTGCCGACTGGGGTTATACCATGACACACCCGCATATCCATAAGCAACAGGTTGGATGAGTGCACCTACCAGAATAGTGAGGAATGCTCCCCAACCCTCTCCGACGGCAAGAACCCTAAGTCCATCCACCTCAAGTGCATGTATACCAATGTACCTGGTCTGGGCAACAAACAGGAGGAACTGGAGCTCCGTGCCCAGTCTAAGAGTTATGATGTCATAGGAATCACAGAAACTTGGTGAGAAAACTCACACGACTGGAAGACCGCAGTGGATGGCTACAAGCTCTTTAGGAAAAATAGGAAGGGAAGAAGAGGAGGTGGAGTTACACTTTACGTAAAAGAGAATTTTGAGTGTATGGAGGTGACCTATGGAGACCACGAAAGTTCTATTGAATGCCTTTGGATCAGGATTAGAGGGATCGTCACCAAGGGGAATCTTATGTTAGGTATCTGTTACCGACCTCCCAATCAGGATGATGAGGCCAACAAAACCTTACTTCGGCTGCTCAAGGAAGTCTCAGGCCAACAGAACCTGGTCCTCATGGGTGACTTCAATTACCCGGACATTTGTTGGGAAAACAATGCAGCAGTGCATAAGTCGTCCATCAGGTTCCTGGAATGCATTGAGGACTGCTTCCTGCTACTTGACAACACAACTACCAATGGTAGCCTTGGATACAGCGATCACAACACTGTGGAGTTTAAGATCCTGCCGAGCATGCTGAAGACCAGTAGTAGGACAAAGACCCTGGATTTTAGAAGAGCCAACTTCAATACATTCAGAGCCCAGCTGCGAGGGATTCCATGGGAAGCATCCATGGAGGGCAAAGGAGCTTGCAAGTGCTGGGAGTTATTCAAGAACAGCCTCCTGGAAGCACAAGAACAGTCCATTCCCTACAAAGGGAAAGGAAGAAGCCAGAACAAGAGGCCACCCTGGCTTAACAATGACCTTATGGGTATGCTTAAAAGCAAAAAAGAAGCATACCGGCTATAGAAAGGCAGCCAAATAGCCATCGAGGACTACAAGAACCTTGCTAGGGCATACAGAGACGCAGTCAGGAAGGCTAAGGCTCAGCTGGAACTGAAATTGGCCAGACATGTCAAGAACAACAAGAAAGGGTTCTTCAGGTACGTGAGCAGTAAGCAAAAGCACGGGAAAGACATAGGCCCATTACTAAACAGGACAGGGAAACTAGTTATTAATAATGCTGACAAGGCAGAGGTTCTCAATACCTTCTTTGCCTCTGTCTTTACTGGTGTAGCTGGACCCCAGATCACAGGATCAAGTAGCTACGACAACAGGTGTCAACCCACCAGTAGTGGAGGAAGGGCTGGTCTGCGGCATCTTGCGAAGGCTCAACCCACATAAACCTATGGGCCCTGGATGGAATCCACTCCAGGGTGGCAGGAGAAGTGGCTGACATTGTTGCAAGGCCACTGTCTGTAATCTTTGAAAAGTCGTGGAGATCACAGGATGTCCCTGATGACTGGAAGAAGGCAAATGTCACACCTGTCTTCAAGAAGGGCCCAAAAGAGGACCCCGGCATCTACAGGCCCACTTAGTCTTACTTCAATCCCTGGGAAAATAATGGAACGAGTCCTCCTAGAAACTACCACAAGCCAAATGAAGCAGGCGATTGGGAAAAGCCAGCACAAATTTGCCAAGGGCAAATCATGCCAGACTAACCTGATCACTTTCTACAACAAAATAACATCTTCTGTCGAAATGGGGAGAGCAGTGGATGTTTTTTACCTGGACTTCAGCAAAGCATTTGACACAGTTTCCCACAGCCTTCTCCTGGACAAACTGGCAAGATACAGATTGGATGGGTGATCTGCAAGACGGGTATGAAATTGGCTAACAGGCTGCCTTCAGAGGGTGGTGATCAATGGTTTTTACTCAGGCTGGCAGCCTATCACAAGTGGGGTCCCCCAGGGATCGATACTGGGCCCCACACTGTTCAACATCTTCATAAATGATCTGGACGATGGGATTGAAAGCACCCTCACCAAGTTTGCTGATGACACCAAACTGGGTGGTGAGGTGGACATGTCAGAAGGGAAAGCCATCTTACAGAGAGACCTGGACAGGCTGGAAGAGTGGGCTAGCAAGAACAGTATGAAGTTTAACAAAGGCAAGTGCAAGGTCCTGCACCTGGGACGACATAACCAAAGACTCCAGTACCAGCTAGGATTTGTGTGGCTGGGGAGCAGCCCTGCTGAAAGGGACCTGGGGGTCCTGGTGGACAACAAGCTGAACATGAGTCAGCAGCGCACCGCTGCAGCAACAAAGGCAAATCGGATCCTGGGCTGCATCCGGAGGGGCATTACTAGCAGAGATAGAGACGTGATCATCCCACTCTACTCAGTGCTTGTCAGGCCGTACCTGGAGTACCGTGTCCATTTCCGGTTCCCACAATTCAAGAAAGATGCAGACAGACTGGAGAGGGTCCAAAGGAGGGCCACAGAGATGATCAGAGGGCTGGAGAACCTGCCCTATGAGGAAAGACTGGAGGAGTTAGGTCTTTTCTCCCTGGAGAAGAGAAGGCTCATGGGGCACCTCCTCACAGTATTCCAGTACTTAAAGGGCGGCTACAAAGAGGACGGAGGCTCTCTCTTCACAAGGAGCCCCATGGACAAGACAAGGGGCAACGGGTACAAGTTGCACCGGGAGAGGTTTCATCTCGACATAAGAAAGAAATGTTTTACACGCACCCCCTAAATCACTAGTCTCTAGTCCGCTCAGGGAATTTTTAACACTCACCTTTCCGAGCCGCCCTCTCCAAAGGTCCCAGGTAAATTCACCCACTGCTGGCAGTTGGATGTTTGGAGGCAGGAGGGTCCGAGGGTGCTGGCCTAGGGTCCCATCTGGGTCGCCAAACTGTTAAGGGAGCAGCAGCTGCCCGAGCATTCACACACCATCCAGGGAGTCACACACACACCACCCGAGACTTTAACTGCTAGGACCAGAGTCCCTTCGCAGAGGGCAGCTCCATTGAGCTGACGGGTGCCCCTTTTCGACTCCTTGCTCACACACACACACTCACCCTCGGGCGCTTTCTCTCCCCTCAGGCTTGACCCTAAGTTTCCCCGAAGCAGAGTCTCCAACACAACGTACGCCAGGTGAATTTATTGAGTGGTACAGCAGTGAAGAGCAGCTTGAGCTGGGTGCCTCCGGAGAGGGACCCCAAACAAAGAAATCCCTGGGCAATTATACCCTTACAGTCTAAGTTCCCCTCCCCTCATGCGACGGTTTGGTCCAATAGCAATATTTGGGTCTGGGGTCTTCTTGTTCCTTATTGGATCCTTTCCCTGTCTCCAGGCAGGACATTCCTTTTCTTATCTTGAATAGTTGCAGCTTCTGCTGATGGTTTCGGCTACCTTATCTTTCTGGTTTGCACCAGTTTCAGGGCCTTCCTTCATGTAGCTAGGTAGGAGTTCAGCATACGGTCAGCATATCTAGGTGAAAGTTCACAGCTTGCAGTCTAAGGCTTCAACAGGCCTTTGGATCCTTATTTGAGCTAAAAATGACTTCTGCAACACCCTAGGTCCCTGGGCTGGACTCCAGCATCCAGGCAGGATGGAGTCCTGGGCTAGAGCAGCTGGAAGAGGTGGCCATGCTCTTAACATCCCTTAACACAGATCGTTCATATGCTACTCATATCAGTAATCATAACATATCTGACACTTGTGGAAGCTGCTGGTCATCATGACCGACGGAAAGTAGAGGATGCACAAAGAAGATGAGACAATGGCCAGAAATAGGTATACACTGATAAGACTAACCTTGAGCTGTATCCTTAGTTACCAAGATTCTAGTCCAATTAGTGATGAGCTTTCCCTTATCTAAGAGAATTTATGGTTTGTCTAAATGTATAAAAGCATGTAAACCTAAATATAAGGCGGGATTTAGCTTCAGTGCTTCTGTTCTTCCCAAATATATGTTCTCAGTTAAACAGCAAACACTCGAACTAAATTCATGTTTCAGAGTCTGCTTTGACACACTCTATATTTAAAAAAAAAAGTAATTTTACATTCAGTAAGTAATTCTTCAATACCTTTAAATTAAAAAAAAGCCCACTGTTTTAGAGCCAAGGAAAATATTTAGACAAAGAGACTGAAGCTTCCATATAACCAGGGTTCTTTTTGCTTTAGTGTCTCAGTTTTCACAGTCATAACAACCAACGTTTAACTATTTTCCTTTTTAATGCTGCAAGATCCATGTATGAGTGCAGCAAAATCAACGCAATCCATTCCTTCCCTCTACCCCCCCTCCTCTCCCATTCTCTACCTTCCCCCCAGGCCTGCACCTGCAGAAGCGCAAGCGCAATCTGCCCCATGGGGTGCAATCTGCTGGTTTTATTTTCTCCCGACCCAACATGCTGAAGTAACAGCTGTTGTACCCAAGATTTATGTGGCATGCCTGGAAGTGGTGGGAGAGATGTGGAGGTAGGCCGTGGTGGGGGTGCAGGCAGAGTTATGCATAGGTGAGACAGTGCTTTACCTGCGCTGCTTCAGGCTCTCTCCTTCTTCCTCACCCTGGTTCAGCCTGCTATGGGAGATGTGGCAGGTCCCATCCTCTTGTGGCTCACTCAGCCCTGCTAGCTGTGTCATCCCTTTCGGGTGGGGGGTGTCAGGCAGTGGTGGTGGGGCTGTGTTGGCCTACCCCATTTGGCTGTGGCTGCTGGGGGATGTTTCAGGCCCAGTGGCAGTTGCCGCTCTGCTGCACGCCTCAGTTGCTGACCTTCCCATCTGGGAAAAGGCATCGCCAAGAATGGATCTTCCTCCCCCCTGCCCCAATTCCACAATGCAAAAGTTTCCTATGGTAGGGGTACTAGGGGCTGATTCTCGAGGCCAGCTGGGCTGCGGGCTCTCGCCAGGGCCCCCTCAGGCTGTGGAGGAGGCACTGCATTGTGAGGCGAGTTGTGCTGGACTCCGTGGCACAGCCCTAACAGAAGTGCAGTAGTGACTGTGCCTGTGGGGGCCTGAGTGCCAGCCGTGGCTCTTGTCTGCTTTTCAGTGAGCACACAAGAAACGAAATCAGGTCACCTGGCAGTTTCCTCCTGTCATAGGATTAGGTTTGCAGGATCCATTCCTAATGCTTGATGACGGAATAACCAAAACTCTTCTAGTCCTCCTTGTTTTCCAAGCAGGCCTAATAAGAACTATTTAGCAAACTTGAATTGTCTTTAAAACATAGTGGGCATGGCCAATGGTTTTTACCTAATTTTGTGGTTTATTCATTGGTTAGAAAGTCATATAATTTCCCAAGTTCTGTTGAACACTGCTACTTCTCTGAAGCGGTGCTACTGAAATAGTACTGACATGAGTTTGCAGCCTGCTGTGGTATCAGAAAGGCAGATGAAGCTTTTGAGTAAAAAGAAGCACATAAGGTGATGTTCCCAAATGTAGTTTTAATATACTTAAAGCATTGCATTTTTGGCTCTGTGTTAATGTCCTGAAAACTCACAATAAATTCAATGTAAAATTATCTGGCATGGGAGATTGCTATTTACATGTAATCAAGGTGGAGAAGAAAAGCAGCTATAGTCTGTGAGCTGAGAACCTGTTGCATGTAGTAACCTGAGACTAACTTGTAGAGAGATTAAATAGGTGATACATAGAGGGGCCTGTGTAACTTTTCTGTTTGTTCTAGTGGTGTTTTCCTGAACCTGGGGACTTTATTAAGTATTGGCAAACTTTGAGTATTGAGCATTTGTACACTGCTTTTCTGATACATTTCTTGTTGCACAGTAGTAGTTCATTTTGTAGTTAGCCATTCTCTTCGCCCAAGCAGGAAATTAGGGGAGATTAGATATAGAAATCTCATTCATCCATGAGATAAAAAGTATGTCTTTCCACTCTGCAAAGCTGCCTTCTTAACAGAATCCTAGTTCACGTGGCAGGATACAGCTCTGAATTTTTAGTCCCCTGGATTAATGTATTGGGTTTATGTGGCAAGGGTTTGGCATCTGGGGGAGGGCTGCAGGGGTAGGCTCTGTGAGAACAGACCAGGGGCTGCCCTGTGCCAGACAAAGCCAGTTCCAGCTGGCTCCGCAACAGACCTGCCACTGGCCAAAACTGAGCCAATCAGCGAAGCTGGTAGTGCCTCTGTGAAAACATATTTAAGAAAGTAAAAAATGCTGTGCAGCAGCTGTGAGAGAGAGGAGTAAGAAAAAATGTGAGAGAAACAATCCTGCAGACACCAAGGTCAGAGAAGAAGGAGGGGGGGAGGCGCTCCAGGTGCCAGAGCAAAGATTCCCCTGCAGCCTGTGGAGAAGAACACGTTAGAGCAGATATCCACACTGCAGCCCATGGAGGACCCCACACCAGAGCAGGTACATATGTTCTCAAGGAAGCTGCAGCCTGTGGAGACCCCACACTGGAGCAGGTTTTCCTGACAGGAACTATGGCCCATGGGGGACCCATGCTGGAACAGTCTTTTCCTGAAGTACTGTAGCCCATGGGAGGGACCCCACACTGGAGCAGGGAAAAAGTGTGAGGAGGAAGGAGCAGCAGAGATGAACTTTTATGAAGTGACCACAACCCGCCATTCCCTATTCCCCACCCCGGGCTGCTTGTAGGGGGGAGGAGGTAGAAGAGTCAGGAATGAAGGAGTGAAGTTGAGCCTGGGAAGAAGGAGGAGGAGATGGGGGGGAGGATTTTTTTTTAGCTTTGTCTTTGTTTCTCACCATCCTACTCTATTTTTAATTGGCAATAAATTAAATTAAACTTCCCCAATTCTAGTCTGTTTTGTCCGTGATGGTGAGTGATCTCCCTGTCTTTATCTTGACCCATAAGCTTTTTCATCTTATTTTCTCTCCCTGTCCTGTTGAGGAGGGAGAGTCAGAGAGTGTCTGGGTGGGTGTCTGGCAGCCAGCCAAGGTCAACCCACCACAAAACTACTGTAATACAGAGTATCAGATTGAACCCTTACTTTAGACATACCATTTAGGTAGCACAGTTCTTGGGAAATAATTCAGGTCCCCAGGAGAAGATTTAGGCAACTGCAGTTATTTGGCTAGCCTAGCCATATAGTATTTCAAGAAACATACATGCCCCTGTAAGTAACACTGTCCAGAGTTGTTTCCAGTAGGAAATGCCAGTAAGGTGGGTATTTCTGAATTCCAATCGCTTTAGAGCATAGGCATCTTGCTGGTAAGATTTTGCACATTAGGTACCTTGTGATTGGGAACCAGAACATTGAGCACTCTCTTATAAGTAGAAGTCCAGCAACCACCTTTAAAGAAAACTGTTAGCATATGGGGGAAGTGGCATTAGATCACGGTAGCCTAGTGGTTAGAACACTTGAATGGAACAGGAGAAACATTGTTTCTCTTCCCTCCCGTCTCAGTGGTTTCAAGTCCCTGTTTTCTGTTTATCAGAAAAATGTTCTAACCACCAAGCTAAAAAAAAAAAAAAAGTGAATAAAAGCACTTTTACACTCATCTATACTTCATCTTCAGCAGTAGAGTGCAAGAGTTATTTGGCTGAGAAAAATGCTTGTAGCACGCACCTGGCAGAGAAAACTTCTGGCTCCTCTTCAGAATGTTTCTTCAGGGCTCAACAGAGTGAAACTGAAAGATTAGTCTCAATTTTTGAATGGGAGCTGCTATAATTTTTCTGGTGGAGTAATGTATAAAGTATTATGTTAAGAATGCTTTTGGAACACTACAAAATATTTGTTGCATTCCTGTAAGCAGAAAGAATTTAGCATGTTCAGAGTTGTCACTAAACATAGATTATGGCTCTTCATTTGACAGTCTGAAAGCCACATTTGGCTTTATAGATACAACCAAGCAGATGGCTAAAAGCAACAAAAAAGTGTACTCTTTAACTTCTATTTTGTATAATTCCCATTGTGTCACCTCTTCCAGGCTGATTTTGGAGATTGCCCTACCATGTTGCCTATAATGGAGACTAGGATTAGCAGGTAGAGCTAGTAGTGGTGACACATTGGGCTGGGACTGGGAGTCTGGATAAGATTAAAAAGGTTCAGGGTTCTTGGTGTGGGGAAAGGAAGATAGTAAAGGTGTGGCTGACCCTGTGCTGGATTGCAGAGCAAGTTGTGTTGTAATCCTGAGAGAGTCTGGGAGGAGAGAGAGTGGGTTGCACCCTCCTGTTTGGGGCAGAAAATCAGGTGCTTTTGAATGGAGTAGGGAGTAGAGAAAGGGTGTTCAATAATTTTATTGAATCACTGTACAGGCGCCCATCACTTCTTGCCCTTGCCAAAATACTGGAATACAAAGCAAGTGTTAGAATGTTCCACTGATAAACAACACACACACAACTTACAGCTGACATTTGTAGACTAATTCCAGTGTGGGGTTTTTTTTGGTTTTGTTTGTTTTTTAAATAAACATTTTTATACTTAAGATAGTATACTATATATGATAGTAAAAGTTCTAGTGTTGGATGTTGTCCTGGTTTCAGCTGGGATAGAGTTAGTTTTCTTCCTAGTAGCTGGTAGAGCGCTGTGTTTTGGATTTAGGATGAGAATAATGTTGATATAACGCACTGATGTTTTGGTTCTTGCTGAGCAGAGTTTACACTAGTCAAGGACTTTTCAGCTGCTTGTGCTCTGCCAGGTGCACAAGAAGCTGGGAGGGAGCATAGCCAGGACAGCTGACCCAGACTGGCCAAAGAGTTATTCCATACCATATGACATCATGCTCAGTATATAAGCTGGGGGAAGAAGAAGGAAGGGGGGGACATTGGGTGTGATGGCATTTGTCTTCCCAAGTAACCGTTACACGTGATGGAGCCCTGCTTTCCTGAGGATGGCTGAACACCTGCCTGCCAATGGGAAGTAGTGAATGAATTCCTTGTTTTGCTTTGCTTGTGCGCGTGGCTTTTGCTTTACCCATTAAACTGTCTTTATCTCAACCCATGAGTTTTCTCACTTTTACTCTTCCGATTCTCTTCCCCATCCCACCAGGGGGGAGTGAGCGAGCGGCTGTGTGGTGCTTAGTTGCTGGCTGGGGTTAAACCACGACAGTCCTTTTTGGCGCCCGATGTGGGGCTCGAAGGGTTCAAGATTATGACAGATTTATTTGGAATGTGCTAGATCGAATTTATAGCTGTTAGTGCTGTTTAGCTATTAATCGTCAGGCTTCTGTGCTTGCCATGGGGCTTGCTTGCCTTACTGTATATTAGAGTCTAGTGCTCGTTAGTGGCTGCTTTTTGCTTTTGCTGCTTGCTGAACTGCTTATCATCTTACTCTGCTGTGCCTGGGAACATTTTGATAACAACAGCCATGCGCCTGGGCTGCTGTTTCTGTGCTGCTGTACTGGACAGGCTGGAACTCCAGTGTGAACTCGAGTCGAAGGGACTGTGACCTGTGGATGAATCCATGTGGGAGCAGGACACCCCGAAGCATCTGTGGATGTGGATAAGCCCATGCCAGAGCAGGTATGTCTCGAAGCATCTGTGGCCATGGTTATGTCTGTGCCGCAGCAGGTATACCTCTTGAAGGGATTGTGGCCCAAGGATAAGTCCACGCTGGAGAAGGTACACCTCGAAGCATCTGTGGCTGTGGATAAGTCCATGCTGCAGCAGGTACACCTTGAAGCATCAGTGGCTGTGCATGAGGTCATGCTGGAGCACCTCAAAGCATGTGGCCATGGGTAAGGCCATGGTGGAGCAAGTTTACTTCTGAAGAGACTGTGGCTGCGGGCAAGGCTATGGTGGAGCAGGTATACCTCTGAAAGCATTGTGGCCCATGGAGAAGGCCGTGTGGGAACAGGTGCACCTCTAAGTGACTGTGGCTGTGGATAAATCCATGCCGCAGCAGGTATACCCCTGGAGAGACTGTGGCTCATAGACAAGGCTCCACTTGGAGCAGGTAAACCCCTAAGGGACTGCAGTCTGTGGATAAGTCCAAGCCAGAGCAGGGGCAAGGGGAGGAGTCCATTGCAGTGTTAAGCCCAATGGTCTGGTCCAAAGGGGCCAGGGGTGGAGATTGTAATGGAAATACCTTTAAATTATTGTAACCCAGGATTTGAGTTGCATGTTATGGGAATTACTATAGCAGGAACCCCTTATTGCTAGCCAGGCTAGGAGCAAGGGGAGGAGTTCCTTGCAATGTTAAAACCTATAACCTGGCCCAAAGGGGCCAGGGGTGGAGATTGTAATGGAAATACCTTTAAATTGTTGTAACCCATGATCTGAGTTGCATGTTATAGGAATTACCATAGCAGGAACCACCTGAACCAATGGAGAAGCAGCCTTACAAGAAGCAGTGCAAGTGCAGCAGTGACCCAACCTGAGCTGGCTTTGGTGCCCAATAACTCCACACAACACACCACCTCTCCTGTCCTGAGCAATCACCATCACAGATGGAGCCCAAAGTCATGGACTAAATGAACTCAGTGGGCATTATGTGGACATTTGTGAATGTTTATGGACATTTTACAGACATTTCACAGGGGTGGTCCATAGAATAAGTGGGGTGGTGGTTAATGAGGATGTATTGGATAATGTGGGACCTGAGCATGACGTAAATGGTATGGAATAAGGGGTGGATACTGTCCTGGTTTCAGCTGGGATAGAGGTAGTTTTCTTCTTAGTAGCTGGTAGAGTGCTGTGTTTTGGATTTAGGATGAGAATAATGTTGATATAACGCACTGATGTTTTGGTTCTTGCTGAGCAGAGTTTACACTAGTCAAGGACTTTTCAGCTTCCTGTGCTCTGCCAGGTGCACAAGAAGCTGGGAGGGAGCATAGCCAGGACAGCTGACCCAGACTGGCCAAAGGGCTATTCCATACAAAACCTGCGTGGGGAGACCCCATTGGATTTCAATGACATCACGCTCAGTATATAAGCTGGGGGAAGAAGAAGGAAGGGGGCGACGTTCGGAGTGATGGCGTTTGTCTTCCCAAGTAACTGTTACGCGTGATGGAGCCCTGCTTTCCTGAGGATGGCTGAACGCCTGCCTGCCGATGGGAAGTAGTGAATGAATTCCTTGCTTTGCTTTGCTTGCGTGCGCGGCTTTTGCTTTACCCATTAAACTGTCTTTATCTCAACCCATGAGTTTTCTCACTTTTACTTTTCCGATTCTCTCCCCCATCCCACCAGGGGGGAGTGAGCGAGCGGCTGTGTGGTGCTTAGTTGTTGGCTGGGGTTAAACCACGACAGTGGGAAAGAAGGCCATTTAACTTCTAACATCTTTGGCCCCAGCCTCCCCTACCACTGCATGCACCCCATGGGGTAATGGACCGACAGGTAGCAACTCACCTCACCCTGAAGGAAAGTGGTATGGACCCTGCGTCCTGCCCCAGTCAGCACCTTGCCCTCCTCTTGCCTCACCCTCTTCCCTCCTGCTCTCCCCACTTCCCTTTCTTTGACAGACCACTTCTCAGGTTCTGCTATCTGTGCGGAAGAGCTGGCAGGGTGGCAGTTTAGGCACTGGTAACAACTGGAGCAGGACAGGCAACACCTAGGCCTGAGATGAGCAAGGGTGTCGCAGCACCCTGAAAGGCAGTCCTTGTGTGAACAATGTGCTTCTGGGCACAGGGCATCACACAACGGCTAAGCGCAGCAGAGGACTGGTGGGTCCACGCTGCTCTGCAACTTCTTACAGTTATGACCGACATGCTAGATCAGAAGAAGCACAAGGCATGTAGTCATCTGGTCCTTAAGAGTTAAAATGTCTTTCCTGATCCCCCCTCTGCAGGTGACTGAAGCTCTAGAACGTGGGACTTGATTATAAGCATTTTCTTAACAAGAGCTGCAAGTACTGCATGTATTCAGAAGACCACTCAGTCGTTGCTCCCTAAGATGTGGGGGAGCAAGGGGACAGACAAGCAGGTTCACAGAGTCTAAACTCAGAAAAGAGCCTCAGCTCAATCCAGCTTAACCATTGACACCCACAGCTTGCAGACTTTCTCACAGAACCTGAATTCAGGCAAATCTATTAAAAAAAACAAATACCTTTTTGAAGAGCCTATGTACTGAAAATCCATCAACTTCTCAAGGAAGTTCTCCAGTGTAATTACTCTTCGTTTAGGGAATTTCAGTCTTGAAAGTTCAGCTTCCACCTATTCCACCTATTCTGATACTTTTGCCAGCAAATTTTAAAAGCTTTAGCATGATATATTTTTTCACTTTTTAAATAACTACAATAAGGGATCAAGTAATCATCTCTTGGTGACTTCCTCTTCACTGAAATATTGCTCATCTCTGCCTATAACCTCTCTGGTATTTCCACATCTACAAAATGTGGACACTGACTGGATACGAACTTTTAGTAATGGTTTTACCAGTGTTTTGTTAGATCATTTCCCTATTTTATATGATACTCCAGTGTAGTGATCCTGACCGGAAGACCATTGTATATCAAGGAATTAGTGATCCACATAATGGTTAACCTGAATAAGCCCAGGCCTGTGCTGAGCTGAGCCGTGCTGTGCTGCACTGTGCTGCACGTACAGCTTAGCTTTCAGGCCTGTGTTGTGCTGCGCATATCCCTTGACTGCAGGATAAATTTAGCCAGCTCATTGTAACAGAGCAGCCTGCAGGCAGCTCCCACTTGGTAATGGCAATTATGCCACCTGTGCAGCCTTGCCTTTCTCTAAAAGTGCAGCAAGAAGTTTTCATGCCAACATCCTTTCTGCTTGACAGATGGAAGAATCAAGAGAGTTGTTTTCTTGTAAGAATATCCTATAATAGCTCAAACGATGAAAATGGAGAAACCCTTTCTACAGACGGGATCTGCGCAATGTGCTGCACCCTGATTGGGGGCCTGTTTGATGCTGCACAGCTCGGGGTTCTCAGCATCTGAATGGATGTAAAATTATTTATGCTATTCTCTCTTTCTTTATAGTGTTAGGTCTAATATATACAATTTTAAATAATACTTTACAGAGTCTGAGTGCCTTTCTGTATTGGGTATATGTGGCAAGGTTTGGGGGGGGGGGGCACTCACAGGTGGTCTCTGGGAGAAGAGGTCAGGGGCTGCCCTATGGCAGATACAGCCAGTTCCAGGCAGCTTGATGAGGGACCCACCAGAGGCCAAAGCTGAGGCAACCAGCGAAGTTTGTGGCACCTCTGAAAACATATTTAAGTGTATTCGATTTACATGGAAAGGTTTTGGTAGTGGGGGGGCTGCAGGGGTGGCTTCTGTGAGAAGACACCAGAAGCTGCCTCCATGTCAGACAGAGCCAGTTCTAGACAGCTCCAAGATGGAACCACTGATACAAAGATCGGTGTTCTCCGAACCCCCTTGCTTTCTAACTTTCCTCACCAAGGTGGGAAGCGAGGTGGGAAGCTAGGTGCGGCTGGGTAAGGAAACCGATGTAATGAAACTCAATAACAACAGAGTGTTATTAAGCAGGCATTTTATTGCAGCACTGGGCAGCACTGGGGATTCTCCACCATGAGTGCTCCTCCGAGTTGGTAGACTTGCAGAGATTACATGCTATAAAGTCATACATATTCACAGGATTTCCGAGAATTCATTTACATAAACATGAGGTTTCCTGGAACTTATTAACATATGCAAATGTCCGATCCGCATGCGCAGTCGTCTTCCTTGGTGGTCTTTGGGTGGTCTTTGGGGGTCTTCAGATGAAGGCTCGTAGTCTTCTTCACTGTGTTCGCTGACTGATTTTTGCTTCAGTTTTGGGACCAAGTCCTTCAAGGCTGTTGTTGTCATCCCCTTGCAACTTTCTTATCTTCCGTGCCTTTGTTCTCCCAAGGCTGAGTTGTCTGAGATGGGATCATCCCGGAGCCCCCTTATCTTACAACCATTCTAACTACTCTCTAAATCACAAAGGCCTTTCTTTTGTTTAGTTAAGTGACTAAGATATTTACAATATCCTCCTTGCCCCTAGGCTTTAATTCTTTCAGGAGGCATTTTGATGCAGTGGCTTTGTCTATCTATCTTGGCTTTAACCCTTTCACCACCACTGGCCAAAGCTGAGCCAATCAGAGACAGTGGTAGCGCCTCTGTGATAACATATTTAAGAAAGGGTAAAAACTTCTGCGCAGGAGGAGCTGTGAGAGAGGAGGGAGTATATGTGAGAGAAACAACTATGCAGACACCAAAGTCAGTGAAGAAGAAGGGGGAGGAGGTGCTCTAGGCTCCCGAGCAGAGATTCCCCTGCAGCCCATGGTGAAGACCATGATGACTCAGGTTGTCCCCCTGCAGCCCATGGAGGTCCACATGGAGCAGATATCCACCCTGCAGCCTGTGGAGAACCCCACGCCAGAGCAGGTGGATGTGCCTGAAGGAGTATTTGTGACCCCATGGAGAGCCTGCACTGGAGCAGGCTCCTGGCAGGAACTGTGACCCCATGGAGAGGAACACATGCAGGAGCAGGTTTTCTGGCAAGACCTGTGGCCCCATGGAAAGGACCCACGCTGGAGCAGTCCATTCCTGAAGGACTGTACCCCATGGAAAGGACCCATGCTGGAGCAGTTCTTGAAGAACTGCAGCTTGTGGGTGGGACCCACGTTGGAGAACGTTGTGAAGGACTGTCTCCCGTGGGAGGGACCCCACGCTAGAGCTGGGGAAGAGCATGAGGAGGAAGGAGTGGCAGAGATGAAGTGTTATGGACTGACCACAACATCCATTCCCCATCCCCCTGTGCCCCTCGGAGGGAGGAGGTAGAAGAGTTGTGAGTGAAGTTGAGCCCGGGAAGAAGAGAGGGGTGAGGGGAAGGTGTTTTTAGATTTGTTGTTTCTCATTATCCTGTTCTGATTTGATTTGCAATAAATTAAATTAATTTCCCCAAGTCAAGTCTGTTTTGCCCGTGACAGTAATTGGTAAATAATCTCCCTGTCCTTATCTAGACCCACAAGCCTTTTCTTGTATTTTCTCTTTTATAAAAGCTAGGTGAAGAAGGAGGAAGGGGGGACGTTCAGAGCTATGGCGTTTGTCTTCCGAAGTAACCATTACACTTGATGAAGCCCTGCTTTCCTGGAAACGGCTAACCATCTGCCTGCCGATGGGAAGTAGTGAATGAATTCCTTATTTTGCTTTGCTTGGGCGTGCAGCTTTTGCTTTACCTATTAAACTGTCTTTATCTCAACCCATGAGTTTTCTCACTTTTACCCTTCTGATTCTCTCCCCCATCCCACTGTGGGGAGAGTGAGCGAGCAGCTGTTTGAGGCTTAGCTGCCTACTGGGTTTAAACCATGATACTTGTGGCCTACAGGATCGTAACATATTCCTTATATATAATTTTATTTTCTTATGTTTAATTTTGAAAAAAACGTGTTAAATTTTGTTCTTGCTCCATCTGAATGTTACCTCATGAGATGCAAAAATTTAATATTTTCTCTATTTGCTTTTTTGTGTCTTAGAATAGTTTGGTATCTGTCTCAAGGAATAGCAGGAGTTGGTGAAGAATATCTACAATTCCTTGGTACCTTTCATGAGCTTTATCTCTAGTTTTAGTCTTGCTGTGACTTTTTTCCCCCTTTTCCGTCTCTACAAACATGGTATCCATCTGTATCTGTGACTATTCTAGGGGACCTTCAAGAGCATAGTGAAGTGACATTTTTTTAAGCCCCTTCAGCTGAATACAAAATTGTCATATGGTTAAGAACAACCATGTAGAAAATTGAGAGGGTGACTCTGGGCACAAGTTGGTAGGAGCCAACTCCCCACCACTGTGTTTGTAATCTGGGGCTGGCAGTGCATACAGCAGGATCACCAGCTTGCACTGGAAGAGCCTGTAAGCTGCATACAGGTCAAGGGGCTAGCTGCCCCTGCTCTAGATAGTGCAACGTGGCACCTTTGTAGATACTCTTACATAGCTCAGTTTTAACCTGACTTTTCCCTTTCAAGTAAATATTTCACTTTTTTTATTGTACATTGGAAATAATTATTTCCAAAAACCTTTGCTCTGTAAGTACATAATTCCAAGAGCATGTTTTGGTGACAGCAAAAGAAAATGGAATTTCCAAGTATACATATGTATGCGAGTAGTACAAGGACAACTTTTAGCCAAGATAAGAAGTGACAAGTGCCCCACCCCCAGCTTCTGGTAAAATACTCGCCCCTGCAGACAACCAGTTGTACCATTTGCTCCGGATGTTACGCCCCTCTTTCGGTCACATGGTCTGTTGTGATTGGCTGGAAGCATCCATTACCCCACGGGTCTTTTCACTCTTAGCTCCAGCCAGCGTAGTGGACTGCACTGTACTCTGAGCCTTGTTGTCTCTCCTCGCTGCGTGTTGGAGTTCTGCCGCCCTGGACCGCTGGTAGGGGGTGGGGGTGGTTCGCTGAGCCGCCGGGGTTGCAGTTCGGGCTCCGTGGCGGGCCCTGCCTGTGCCTGCTGGAGCGCAGGCGACGGGTGGTACCTGGGTAGGGGCCGCGGGAAGCCGGGCAGACTTTAGCGCACCGTGCGGCTGGCCAAGGTGCTGTGGGGGCCGGCGAGGAGCTGGCGGGAAAGGTGCCGTGCGGTTGGACCGAAGGGCGGTGGGCGGGTGCTGTGAAGCGCCAGCGGGCGGTGTTGCGGAGTGGCGGCAGCGGGGCGTCCAGCATTGTTCGCGAAGGTCGTGTGAGGGCTGCGTCCCCCGTGGGGCCCGCCGGGGCGGTGCGATTAAATCACCCAGATGTGCGTCTCGGAGTGTGTGTGTGTGTGTGTGTGCGCGCGCGCGCGCTTCCTGGCTGTCGGGCCGCGGGCAGGCGGGTGCGCGTGTATTGGCTGGGCCGCGGGCGCGGCGTTAACTGCGGATTTCCTGTCGCGTCTGGGTGCTGAGCGCAGGGAGTTCACAGCTTCTGCTGAGCGCAGCGTTACGCTTCTGCGTGCGGCGGCGGTGGGGTGCACTCGCGCTTGGCGCTTCAGCAAGAGACGGTAACGCCGCTGCCCCCTTGTAATGCGGCTGAGCCTCACAGCAGGGATGGCACCTTCCGCCAGATGCTCCCTGTCTTTAAAGTCGCTCTCGAATAGACCTTGATCACTCCGGGGCCGCGCCGTGAGACCAGGCAGCAACGGTCAGAAGGCGTCTGAAATACGGTTATGTGGGGCAGGGTGTGCAGGGTAGGTAGCAGACACGTTCTTCATGTGGCTGAGCAGCCGTCCTCTCACAGCTGCATGGTGCTTCTCGAGCCCTTGCAGCACCCAGTGCTCTTATGTAGACAGGATTTTCCCCTGCAGCACGGAGATCCTGATATATATGTTTTCACTTTCCTTTTCTCTGAGTAGAGTTCATATCTCTGTACTTACTGTTGTAGTGTCGTCAGCAAGACAGGAATGAATTTGGTGAACTCTTCTCCTGCCACAGTGGAAGGGTCTGCAGGCCTGTTTTGCCCTGTGTGTTCTCTCTGACCCACATTTTCTTCTCCTCCTATAAATGCTTTAAAATATAATGGAAATAAGAATTAGGCAGTGAAGAGCAGAGCAGTGAAGCTGTTCTGGCAAATCTAGGAGGAAAAAAAAAAAGGTATTAATTCTGATACCTTTGTGCAGAAACCTTGGGAATTTTTATGTAAATCCTAAAGCTTGTAGTTAGATTGATCAAGTGTATTTTTTGTACCAGCTATTGTTAACAGTCTAAACTGATGGGAAAGACAGAATTAACATATGTTAGTACCTGTATCTGTTCATAACTGCTTAATTCTTTGAAGCTGCAACTTAAAACCAACAGCAGTCACAATTATAACATTCTTAATACTCTTATACAAGTGCTAAACCTGACTATAACCTTACTATTCAGCCTAATAGTAACAAGGTATACTAGTGCCCAGCTTTCTATGGGTAACTTGATATTGCACTGTAGTAAAAGGTGGTGGGTTTTGGTTTGGGTTTTTTTTTTCTGTGGGGTTGTTTGCTTGGGTTTTTTGTGTTTATTTTTGTTTGGTTTTTTTTTTAGTGAAAGGTAAATGGAGAGTCAAAGCTCTGTTTAAATGTCAGTTATATTATCCATGATACTCACAGATTGCATTTGTAGCACTCTAATGTACATAAAAATGTTACTTTACAGAATATGAAGCTTGCTAAGTGGTTTTGGTTTATTAGCAGGTTTCTTTTGCCCATTAAGATATTGGGGAGGGGTTGTCTCTGAACAGTTAAAAGTACTGATGTTTCAAGTGTCCTGCAGCTATGTAGGAAAACAGAATCATAGAATGTCCTGAGTTGGAAGGGACCCACAAGGATCATCGAGTCCAACTCCTGTCCCCGCATAGGACAACCCCAAAATTCATACCATACATCTGAGGGCATTGTCCAAATGCTTCTTGAATATTGTCAGGCTTGGCGCCGTGACTACCTCCCGGGGGAGCCTGTTCCAGTGCTCCACCACCCTCTGCGTGAAGAACCTTTTCCTAATGTCCAACCTAAACCTCCCCTGGCATATCTTCCTGCCATTCCCTTGGGTCCTATCATTGGTCACCAGGGAGAAGAGATCAGCACCTGCCCCTCCTCCTTCCCTAGTGAGGAAGCTGTAGACCTCGATGAGGTCTCCCCTCAGTCTCCTCTTTTCCTGGCTGAACAGACCAAGTGACTTCAGCCGCTCCTCATATGGCTTCCCCTCTAAACCCTTCACCATCTTCATGGCTCTCCTCTGGACACTCTCTAGTAGCTTTGTATCCTTTTTGTACTGTGGGGCCCAAAACTGCACACAGTCCTCAAGATGAGGCCGCACCAGTGCAGAGTGGAGCGGGACAATCGCCTCCCTCGACTGGCTAGCAATACAGTGCTTGATGCACCCCAGGACATGGTTGGCCCTCTTGGCTGCCAGGCACACTGTTGGCTCATGTTCAACTTGCCGTTGACCAGAACCCCCAGATCCCTCTCTGCGGGGCTGCTCTCCAGCCTCTCGTTCTCCAGTCTGTATGTACATCCAGGGCTGCCATGTCCCAGGTGCAAAATCCGGCACTTGCCCTTGTTGAACTTCATACGGTTGGTGATTGCCCAGCTCTCTAATTTGTCTAGATCTCTCTGCAGGGCCCCTCTGCCCTCAAGAGTGTCAACGGCTCCTCCCAATTTTGTGTCATTGGCAAACTTTGATAACAAACCTTCAAGTCCTGCATCCAAGTCATTTATGAAGATATTGAAGAGCTCTGGCCCCAAGATGGATCCCTGCAGAACCCCGCTAGTGACTGGTCTCCAGCCTGATGTAACCCCATGTACTATAACCCTTTGAGCCCGACCCGTCAGCCAATTGCTCACCCATTGCATTATGTGTTTATCCAGCTGTATGCTGGACATTCTGTCCAGGAGGATACTGGGAGAGACAGTATCGAAGGCTTTACTGAAGTCCAAAAAGATTACATCGACTGGCTTCCCTTGGTCAACTAGGTGGGTAACCTTGTCATAGAAAGAAATTAAGTTTGTCAAGCAGGACTTCCCCTCGTGAATCCGTGCTGGCTGGGACCAATGACTGCATTGTCTTTCAGGTGTTTTCCAATAACTCCCAGAATACTCTTCTCCATAATTTTGCCAGGCACAGAGGTGAGACTGACAGGCCTGTAGTTACCGGGGTCATCCCTGTTGCCCTTCTTGAAGATTGGGACTATGTTTGCCAGCTTCCAGTCAGCTGGGACCTCCCCAGATTCCCAAGAGCATTGAAAAATCATTGAGAGAGGTCTCTCTATGACATCAGCCAGCTCTTTAAGTACCCTTGCATGAATCCCATTGGGCCCCATTGACTTATAGGGATCCAGCTGGAGCAGCAAATCCCGCACAAGTTCAGGGTTTGTTGGGAGTTTATCATTCTCGCAGTCATGGTTCTCTAGCCCAGGGCTCTGGGGGTCCCAGAGCCCATCATCGGTGTTGAAGACCAAGGCGAAGAAAGCATTAAATGTCTCTGCTTTGTCTATGTCCCTGTTTTTGAGGTGACCATGCTCGCCAAGTAATGGGCCAATGTTATTTTATTGCCTGCCTTTTGCCATTTATATATTTTAAAAAGCCCTTTTTATTGTCCTTCACAGTACTGGCCAGCTTCAGCTCTAGTTGAACTTTGGCCATGCATATTTCCTCCCTACAGTGGCGAACAGCCTCTCTGTAGTCCTCCCGTGTCACCTGACCTTGCTTCTGCTGGCCATACATTTTCTTTTTTTGTCTTAGTTCTAGCATAAGATCCCTACTCAGCCAAGCCGGCCTTCTACCTCGCCTGCTTGACTTCCGACATTTTGGAATTGCCTGCTTGTCGTGGTTTAACCCCAGCCAGCAACTAAGCACCACACAGCCGCTCACCCACTCCCCCCCGGTGGGATGGGGAGAGAATCAGAAGAGTAAAAGTGAGAAAACTCACGGGCTGAGATAAAGACAGTTTAATGGGTAAAGCAAAAGCCGCGCGCACAAGCAAAGCAAAGCAAGGAATTCATTCACTACTTCCCGTCGGCAGGCAGGTGTTCAGCCATCCCCAGGAAAGCAGGGCTCCATCACGCGTAACGGTTACTTGGGAAGACAAATGCCATCACACCCAATGTCCCCCCCTTCCTTCTTCTTCCCCCAGCTTATATACTGAGCATGACGTCATATGGTATGGAATAGCCCTTTGGCCAGTCTGGGTCAGCTGTCCTGGCTATGCTCCCTCCCAGCTTCCTATGCACCTGGCAGAGCACAGGAAGCTGAAAAGTCCTTGACTAGTGTAAATTCTACTCAGCAAGAATCAGAACATCAGTGTGTTATCAACATTATTCTCATCCTAAATCCAAAACACAGCGCTCTACCAGCTACTAAGAAGAAAACTACCTCTATCCCAGCTGAAACCAGGACACTGCTCCTGTGCGCTTAGGAGGTGGTACTTAAAAAGTGACCAGCACTGATGGACCCCAGCACCTTCAAAAGCTTTTTCCCAGGGGACCTTACTAAGTAGTTCCCTGAGCAGCCTGAAGTCAGCTCTCCTTGTATCCAGAGTTGAGGTCCTGCTGGCAGTTTTCCTCCTGTTACCATAGATTTTAAACTTGACTGCTTCGTGGTCGCTGTTGGCCAAGGCAGCCACCAATCGCCACTTCACCCACAAGACCCTCTCTGTTAGTAAGCAGCAAGTCGAGGAAGGCACCTTTCCTGGTCAGTTCCCTTAGTACTTGTACCAAGAAGTTATCATCCAGATGCTTTAAGAATCTTCTGGACCTGCTTGTACCGGCTGTGTGGTATTCCCGGTTGACATCTGACAAGTTGAAGTCCCCCATAAGGACAAGGGCAGATGACTTGGAAGCATCCCTTAGTTCCTTAAAGAATAACTCATCCGTGTCGTCATCCTGGCTGGGTGGCCTATAGTAGACTCCACAACGACATCCGCTTTATTTGTCTGTCCCTTAATCCTTACCCAGAGGCTCTCAACTGTGCCATCGCCAACTGCTAGCTCCTTGCATTCCAGCCCCTCCACTACATACAATGCCAACCCCCGCCTCGCCTGCCCTGCCTATCCCTCCTGAAGAGCCTGTAACCATCCATCATGGCACACCAGTCACAGGACTCGTCCCACCAGGTTTCACTTATGCCTATGATGTCGTATCTCTGGGACTGGGCCAAGGCATCGAGCTCCTCTTGCTTGTTCCTCAGGTTGTGTGCATTTGTGTAGAAACACTTCAAGTGCGGTTCATCGTGCCTGTTGCCTCGTGGAGCAGCCTGAGGAATCTCACTAGCACGCAGCTCCTCGAACTTTGGCATGCCATCCCGTTGCTCGTCGCTGACTAGCCAGGTATTGTCCCTTTCCCCCTTCCAATGTAGTTTAAAGCTCTATCAATCAGCCCTGCTAGCTCCTGGGCAAAAACCCTTTTCCCCTTCTGAGAAAGGTGCATCCCATTGGATGTCATTAGACCTGGGGATGAATAGACCATCCCGTGATCGAAGAACCCAAAGTTCTGCCGATGACACCAGCCTTGTAGCCACGTGTTGATCAGCTGGGTCTGCCTGTTCCATTCAGTATTCTTCCCTGCTACTGAAAGGATTGAAGAAAACACCACCTGAACACCTGATCCTTCAACCAACAGCCCCAAGGCTCTGAAATCCCTTTTGATTGACTTGGGACTTCTTTTTGTTATCTCTTTGCTGCTGACATGAAGAACTAATAGTGGGTAATAGTCTGAGGACCTTACCAGACTAGGAGGTTTTCTAGTGACATCTAGTCTCAGGTCTTAATTTTTCTTATCTAGTTATTATTTATATGCAATTTTATGTAGGGTTTTAGCTGACATAAGTGAGAGTGCATGTGTACCTATTGCACAGAAAATAGCAAATAACGTCTATTAGTAGATGTTTTCTGTGAACATGGCTTATTACAGTGTCTAGGGTGGTGATGTACATCACTGTACATACATGCTTGCATAGCTGCATGTAGAAATGAATTAATGTCAGAAGACTGCAGTTAAGCAGATAGTAGAAATGATGGAGAAGGTCTGTGATGGGAGAATGACTTGCTGCTTCTACCAGTAGTTGGCTGCCTTCTGGCATTGCTCTGAATACGGTAGAATTCCTTGGAACATTCCCATAAAGAGGCACAAGGAGTAGGCATGTGCAGCATTGATTTTGTTTGTTTGTTTGTTTGTTTTTGTTTTTTCCCTTCCTCCTTTTCCCCGGTTTCCCTTATTGAAAGCTTCCCTTCCCACCACCCAACTTAATGTTGCTGCTGTTGGTGTATTTTGAAACATATTCTGTCTTATGTGGTATGTTGGTGTTTTGGGTTTTTTTTGTTTGTTTTTTTGTTTTTTAAGAGAGTGGTTATGAGGATGGAGGAGGGGGTGGTACTTGCAGTGACTCTGAAATAGAGGGAAGTGGACAATGGCTGTGTGATCACCAAAATTAAATTCTTGTATGACTGTACTGGCATTTTAGCATGGCTTTCTTTATAATCTCTTAATCTTTGACCAGCCATATGCTGCCTGTCTTGCCACCAGGCTTGCATAATCAGATGCAAATGCAATATGTTATGGTAAAGTCAGATGAACTGAGGTATTCCTGGTCAATGTTTGGCCAGTCATTGGAAGTGTTCAAGGTCAGGTTGGATGGGGCTTTGAGCAACCTGATCTAGTGGAAGATGTCCCTGCTTATGGCAGGGGGGTTGGACTAGATGATCTTTAAAGGTCCCTTCCAATCCAAATGACTCTGACTCTGTTTTTCTCTTGGCGCTACTTATAAGTGTAAATCATATTTTTTATATTTGAGTGAGCTGTTAGACTTCTATTAATGTTTGTCCCATACTGGCATTGCATGTAAACAAACACTAATTTTTAGGTAGCAATTAGTATGGGGAGGGACATTTGAGAAGGAGGCAGAGAATAAAACTTGAAAGGTCATTATATTACATAGCTTTAGTAAGCTTGAGGAAGTGATCTTCAGAAAGTGTGGATGGTGTAAGTGAAATGAGACACACCTTTCCAAGAAACAGTACCTGCTGCAGATTATATCACCGTATTGGGTTTGCATGGCAAGGTTTTGGTAGTGGAGGGGGGGCAGGGGTGGCTACAGGGGTGGCTTCTGTGAGAAGACACCAGAAGCTGCCCCCATGTTGGATAGAGCCAGTTCCAGACGGCTCCAAAACGGACCTGCCACTGGCCAAAGCTGAGCCAATCAGTGGTGATGGTAGCACTTCTGTGATAACATATTTAAGAAGGGGTAAAACTGCTGCGCAACAGCAGCTGGAAGAGAGGAGGGAGAATATGTGAGAGAAACAACTATGCAGACACCAAGGTCAGAGAAGGAGGGGGAGGAGGTGCTCCAGGCGCTGGAACAGAAATTCCCCTGTAGACTGTGGAGAAGACCATGGTGATGCAGGTTGTCCCCCTACAGCCCATGGAGGTCCACAGCGGAGCAGATATCCACCTGTAGCCTGTGGAGAACCCCACACCAGAGCAGGTGGATGTGCCTGAAGGAGGACTTGTGACTCCATGGAGAGCCTGTGCTGGAGCAGGCTCCTGGAAGGACCTGTGACCATGTGGAGAGAGGAGCCCACGCTGGAGCAGGTTTGCTGGCAGGACTTGTGACCCTGCAGGGGACCCATACTAGAGCAGTCTCTTCCTGAAGGACTGCACCCTGTGGAAAGGAGACACGCTGGAGCAGTTCATGAAGGACTCTCTTGTGGGTGGGACCCCATGCTGGAGCAGGGGAAGAGAGTGAGGAGGAAGGAGCGGCAGAGACAACGTGTGATGAACTGACTGCAACCCTCATTCCCCATCCCCCTGTGCTGCTCGGGAGGGAGGAGGTAGAGAATTCGGGAGTGAAGTTGAGCTTGGGAAGGTGTGGGAGGGGTGGGGGGAAGGAGTTTTAAGATTTGTTTTTATTTCTCAGTATCCTACTCTGACATTTGATTGGCAATAAATTAAATTAATTTCCCCAAGTCAAGTCTGTTTTGCCCATGACGGTAATTGCTGAGTGATCTCTTTTATCTCGACCCATGAGCCTTTCATCATATTTTCTACCCCCTGTCCAGTTGAGGAGGGGGTGTGATAGAGTGGCTTAGTGGGGACCTGGCATCTAGCCAAGGTTAACCCACCACAATCACATTAAGACAAAGGACTAGTTATTTGAACTGCTTCAGTTGGGGGACACACAGCCCCCCAAAAAACCCTTCCCCAAAACCCTCAAAGTAAACTGTGTTGATTAAACATGATATTTTTTTCCTAATAGCTTCAAGAGTAGGTCTTATTTAAAAATAGTGTCTGTCTTTGAATAGTTGTCCCTAGAAAAAGGCTGAGTATAATATAGCTTTTGTTTAGGTTGATAGTTTCAAAATGATCTCTGCAGATCTGTATTTTCAGGCATAACAACATAATTTACTACTGAACATGTTTCTTGTCCAACATAAAAGCAGTGAAGACCTTTATTGCTATTAGCATTTAGTTTTTAAAGAAAAAAAAAAGCAGCATTTATTCAATGAAATTTGTAATACATTAAAACTCTAGCTTTCTCCTTCTGTCTTTTCTTAATAAAGTTAACTGAATATTTTCTGACAAGTCAGGGTTGGTTGTGTTTTGTTCCCCCCCTCCCCCCAAGTCACTTACCCTGAAACTGGAGAGATGACCTTGAAAGTTAAACTTAATTTTCAGTTGATGAGAAGATGAAAGTAAAGGATGTGGTAAAATAAAATGCAATAATAATGGAAAACTCTTTTTAACTTACTGTTTTGAATTGTTACTAACTAGAGAAACAAAATGTTTTGCTTTTACACTATGTATCAACTTTTTACATGTGTCCTAGTTTAGTGATGAGTAATAGCAAACAGCTATCTTGATGTAAGTTAGCAGCATCAACTTAGTAATGTAGCATATGGGGGAAAATGTTCATATATGATGGTTCTGGCCCACCAAAAGTCGCTCTCCTCTTCTGGTCATGTCATCTGTTGTAACTGGCTGGCAGGACCAGCCACCCCTACTAGTTTACCCAGAATTACATCAGGCCAGGAAAACCCTTCCCCTAAATGTGCAGGGGACTGCCATTTTGTTAAACATCATAACCCACATGTTTTCATACTGGTCTGTGATTTGCTGATGGCCATTTCTTGACACTGTAATACCCATGTGTTCTCAGACAGCCCTGTGATTGGCTGGCAGAACTAGCCGCCCCTACCAGTGTACCCAGAAGCATGACAGAAAAGGAAGTGCCCCACTTTTGACAATGTCATTCCCCATGTGTTTTCACACTGCTTTGTGAATGGCTGATGGCCATTTTTGACACTGTCATACCCACATATTCTCAGATCTCCCTCTGATTGGCTGCCTGCTTCCTTTGCTTCAGGAAGGGCACAGATATAAAAATATATACAATAGATGGAATATAAACATATTTGCACACTACTTATATCTATTTCTATATATGTTTTAAATAGATATTTATATATAGATGCACTATTTTAATATTTATCTTTATCTGCATGTATATATACATGATTATAAAGATATAGAAATTACATCTCTGTAAAAGTATAGGTATAAAATGTCTAAAACATTCTTTAATTATTCATGCTATTAGCTCTTATTAAAGTTTAAATGTGAATAGAAAGTAATTAAACAAAAGTAAAAGGCAGGTTCGGGGTCCCCCACTTTAAAAGGCTACAGAACAAGCCCTAACATGTCTGGGGTGGGGACTTCATGAGGGTGGAGGGGCACCAAAAGGATAGAGGGGGCATGGACAAGTGTGAATGTGCCCAAGGGCTACGAACCCCTCCTAGGAGGCCCACCAAGGGACCCCCTGGGAGAACCCTGTCATGTGCAAAGAAGAGACCAATCCTTTGAGCTGGATTGAGAGGCCTCTGCATCTGGGCCCAGCCCAACAGGATGACCATGCAGTGTTACTGGGGCAAACTTTGGGCTTTGTGTGGTCCTGCAAGGCACAGGCAACACTGTTCATGAAAATGGATAGCCAGAACAAAATGTGAACTTTAGAAGAACACGTTCATGGGGACAATAAGGAAAAGACCTTAAGGGATTCATTAAAAAGACCACGTGAACCAGAAGAACTGGCCAATGGGCCTGTGAATTGCAAACTAGATTTTGAGGCGAGTATCACACAGAGGGTGAGTGATGGTGGTATTGGGGGAGCTCCCTTTGCCCATGGTTGGGGGGATCTTGCAGCTACCTGCGAGACCATTATGGGGTGCAGGCTGGTGCTATATGTCTTTCCTTGTCATATATAGCAGCTGAAGAAAGGAAAAAGGGCATAGAAGTGACAGTGATGTTTAAGGGGGAGAAAAAAAGGAAAAATCCTGGAGAAGTCTTGAATGGCAACCAACTCCTCTCATACCCTGTTAACAAAGTTTCTTTGTACTTGAGTTAAATTGATTGTCCAGTGTTTCCTTTCGTACATGTGTGTAGTAGCAACACGTTGGTAGACATGTCTACGACGCCACTTCTGTTAAAAGGGATTTACTGTGCTCCTGGGGAGGTGGGAAGCTTTGGGGTGTATAAATCCCCTTTTTGAAGCTGCTAAAAGGCGAATGGCTGATCTGAACAGAAGCCAAGTGGCAACGTGGCTTGCAAACCAGGACACTTGCAGCTTATACCAGGAGGCAAGAAAGCACTTAAAAAGAAGCAAGATGATTGTGGCAGAGGTGGATGCACAATGGCAAGCAGACTTGGTGGCTATGCAACAGTTTTCCAAACACAATGATGGTGTTAAGTACATCTTAGCGGTGACAGATGTTTAATCCAAGCATGCCTGGGCCATTGACCTAAAAGGCAAAACATGGTTCTGAAATAGCTGGGGCTTTTAAAACAATTTTTAGCAGGGGACGCAAGCCTCGGAAATTACAGACTGAGCAGGGAAAAGAATTTTTAAACCAGCCTTTAAACAAGCTGTTAAAGCAGTGTAATGTTCACCATTTTGTTACTAATGATGAAATAAAAGCCTCTGTCATAGAGTGGTTTAACAGGATGCTCAAAACCAGGATGTGGAGATATTTTACACTGTGCAACACGTTCCGCTACATTGATGTATTGTCAGAGTTTATAAAGAGCTATAACCATAGTTTCCACAGAACTATCAGAGCCAGGCCTGTGGATGTGAACCCTTTAAACTCTGCAAGGGTTTGGAAAACCGTATGTGGGGGGGTGTCTAAAAGGAAAGAATCTGCTCCTCTGCTGAAAAAGGGAGACCATGTCAGGATGTCTAGAACAAAAAAGAGATTTGAGAAGGGTTATGAGCAGATGTTCACAGATGAAATTTTTGTAGTAGCTGAAATTGTGAGAAGGGGACAGCTACGTTTGTACCGCTTAATAGACTATGATCATGAAGCAATCAAGGGGGCATTTTACCCTGACGAACTTCAAAAAAGTGAATCCTGATGAAGACAGAACCTACAAAATTGAGAAGATCATTGCTGCCAAAGGGAAAGGAAGAAAGAAACGGCTGCTGATGAAGTGGCATGGCTGGCCCCAGAAATTTCAGTTGCGTAGAAGCCTCCAAAGTCCAGGACACCTAGTAACTTGGGTTGGAGCAGGGGGAAAAAGGATGGTGGACGGGGGTTTTTATATCACCCTACCCAGCAAAGCCAGTGCCATGATCTTCCCGCAAAACACCAGCTCAGACTTCACCATGCAGCTGGAGAGGACCCTGGAGCTCTTGGGGAAATGGGAAGTGGGGCTGGTGGAAATACAGTACCTGCACAGCAGGAATAATATCATTGAAGATGCCATCTTTGAAATAGTGCTGCAGGGTAAGACATGGCAGTATACGTTGCAGAAAGGCTATTATCCGTCCCTCTCCATGTTGATGGAATGGAATAGAATAGACTATTTCAGTTGGAAGGGACCTACAGTGATCATCTAGTCCAACTGCCTGACCACTTCAGGGCCAAAAGTTAAAGCATGTTATTAAAGGCATTGTCCAAATGCCTCTTAAACACTGACAGGCATGGGACATGGACCACCTCTCTAGGAAGCCTGTTCCAGTGTTTGACCACCCTCTCGGTAAAGAAATGCTTCCTAATGTCCAGTCTAAAACCTCCCCTGGCGCAGCTTTGAAGCATTCCCACGCGTCCTATCGCTGGATACCAAGGAGAAGAGATCAGCACCTCCCTCTCCACTTTCCTTCCTCAGGAAGCTGTAGAGAGCAATGAGGTCACCCCTCAGCCTCCTTCTCTCCAAACTAGACAAACCCAGAGTCCTTAGTTGCTCCTCACAGGACATGCCTTCCAGCCCTTTCACCAGCTTTGTTGCCCTCCTCTGGACGCATTCAAGGACCTTAAGATCCTTCTTAAATTGAGGGGCCCAGAACTGCACACAGTACTCAAGGTGAGGCCGCACCAGTGCCAAATACAGCGGGATAATCGCCTCTCTTGACCGGCTGGTTATACCGTGTTTGATGCACGCCAGGATGTGTTTTTCCCTCTTGGCTGCCAGGGCACACTGCTGACTCATATTGAGCCTGTTGTTAGCCAGCACCCCCAGATCCCTTGCTGCAGGGCTGCTCTCCAGCCACTCCTCTCCCAATTTATACTTGTGCCTGGTATTACTCCGTCCCAGGTGCAGAATGCGGCATTTGTTCTTGTTAAATTTCATGCCATCGATGATTGCCTAATACTCCAATTTATCTAGATCCCTCTGCAAGGCATCTTTTAAGAAAGGGCAAAAAATGCTGGACAGGCAGAAGAGGAGGGGAAAAAAACAGAGAAACAATAGAGGGAATACCAAGGTCAGAGAAGGAAGAGGAGGAGGTGCTCCTTGGCACTGGAACAGATATTCGCTGCAGCCTGTGGAGGACCCATGCTGGAGAAGATATTTTCCTGATGGAAACTGTGGCCCCTGGAGAATCCACACTGAAGCAGATTTTTTCCTGAAGGACTACAGTCCATGGGGAACACATGCAGGAACAGGGGAAAAGTGTTAGAAGGAAGGAGCAGCAGAGAAAGAAACTGTTATGTAATAACCATAACTCCACTCCCCCCTAAGCCCCTCTGCGCCACTTGGGGGCATAGAGGAGTGAAGCTGAGCCTTGGAAAGAGGGGAGGAAAGGTGGTGTTTTAATATTTGTCTTCTTGTTTGAGCCTGTCAACCTTTTGAGCCCTGCCATTCAGCCAGTTCTTCACCCAGCGCACCGTGAACCCACTCATCCCACAGTTGGACAACTTGTCCAGAAGGATGCTGTGAGGGACAGTATCAAAAGCCTTACTAAAATCCAGAAAGACTACATCTACTGCCTTCCCTTCATCCACTAGGTGGGTGACCTCATCATCGAAGGCTATCAAACTGGTTAAACAGGGCTTTCCCTTTGTGAACCCGTGTTGACTGTGCCTGATGATTGCGTTGTTCTTTAAATGCCTTTCAGTAGCACCCAGTGTGATCTTCTCCATAATTTTTCCAGCTGCTGAGGTTAGACTAACAGGTCTGTAGTTCCCTGGGTCTTCCCTCATGCCCTTCTTGTAAATTGGAATAACATTGGCTAGCTTCCAGTCAGCAGGGACCTCCCCAGACTCCCAAGACCTTTGGTAGATGATCGAGAAGGGTCCTGCCGTAACATCCGCTGGCTCCTTCAGTACTCTGGGATGAATCCCATCAGGCCCCATGGACTTGTGAACATTCAGCTGATACAGCTGGTCCCTTACAATTTCAGTGTCCACAAATGGAAAGTCACTGTTCCCACACTCGTGGTCCTCTGACTCAGGGGACCGGGCAGCCCAAGGTCTATGAGTATTATTAAAGACTGAGGCAAAAAAAGCATTGAATGCCTCCACTTTATCGTCATCCCTATTTGTCAGATGACCATCTTCATCAAATATCGGTCCAAAGTTTTCTTTAGACTGCCTCTTGCTACTAACATACTTAAAAAAGCCTTTTTTTGTTGTCTGACACAACACTGTCCAGTTTCAACTCTAGTAACTCTCGCTGAGCTTTGGCCTTTTGTGTTTTCTCCCTACATATACGAACCACAGCTCTGTAATCTTCCTGTGAAGCCTGACCTCACTTCCATAGATCATACAATTTCTTTTTCCACTTGAGTTCCACGAGGAGTTCCCTGTTCAGCCAAGCTGGTCTTCTGCCCCACTTGCTTGACTTTTGACACAAAGGATTGCCTGCTCCTGTGTAGCGTTCGTTAGCGTTCATTACATATCAAGGTTATCCCCCCGGATCTCCAGCTGACCCGGGCTTTATACTCCCAGCAGTAGGCGTGTCATGTTATAAGGGGCGGAGACAAGGGAGGGTTGACCCTTAACTCTTTCCGTAAAGCACATGATCTTCCGGTCGCCAGCCCTTATCTTTACTACACTCCTGTGCTTTTAAAAGGTGGTTCTTAAAGACTGACCAGCACTCGTGGACTCCTAAGCCCTCAAAGGCAGATTCCCAGAGGACACTGCTAACTAGCTCCCTGAATAGCTTAAAGTTTGCTCTCTTGAAATCCAGGGTAGCAACTCTGCTGTCCTTTTTTCTTATTACACTGAAAATTTTAAACTCAACCATTTAATGATCCCTGTGGCCAAGACAGCCACCTACCATCACATCCCCCATGAGTCCTTCTCTATTCACAAATAGCAAGTCTTTCCTAGTTGGCTCACAGAGTACTTGTGACAAGAAGTTATCTCCCACAAACTTCAAGAATTTCCAAGACTTGCTTGTCACAGCAGTATGATATTCCCAGTTGATGTCTGGGAAGTTGAAATCTCCCATAAGGACAAGGGCTACTGATCCAGAGATTTCTCCTAATTGCCTATAGAGTAACTCATCGGTGCTAACATCCTGGCTGGGCGATCGGTAGTAGACACCCACAACAACATCTCCTTTGTTTTCCATCCCCCTAATCCTCACCCAGAGGCTCTCAACCACATCATCACTAACTGTAAGGGCTGTACAGTCAAGCCTCTCCCTTACATACAGTGCAATTCCTCCACCTCGCCTGCCCTGCCTATCCCTCCTGAACAGCCTGTAGCCCTCCGTCCCAGCACTCCAATCGTGGGACTCATTCCACCAAGTCTCACTAATACCAATGACATCATAGCTCTCACGTTGAGTCTGTTTTGCCAATGCCAGTAATTGGTAAGTAATCTCCCTGTCTTTATCTTGATCCACGAATTTTCTCATCCCATTTTCTCCCCTTGTCCTGCTGAGGAGGGGGAGTGGGTGGGTGTTTGGCTGTTAGCCAAGCCGAACCTACAACACTTTATTACTGGGATCATAACAGACCAGCACCTTCTGGTGCAAAACATCCAGGGACTGATCAAAGTTGCTATTACTGCAACTAGCCTTGCAAAAAATTGCCTTACTTCCCTTCTTTAAGTAATAAAAAAGAAAAGGGAGCGGGAAGGGAAAGTATAACAGCATTGTCCATTTTTTTCTTTAGATATTAGTTTGTTGGGAGCTGAATGATACAGTGGTATCTCGGGTATTTCTAATTCCCCTGGTTTGGAGTTGAGCCAGATTTTGTTCCTAAATCTGTGTTTTTAAAGACACATTCTTAAGTACATAGCTAATGCTTGATACCCTCCTGGGGAATGCATAGATGTCCTCAGTACAAAATCCATGCTCCATTCTGGTTCAAGTAGTCTAGAAGACTTCAGCTCATCATGGTCTTGCATTTCAGAGAAGAGTGTCAGCATTAGATATATACCTAGAATAGCCTCTCTCTATGCATCTAGATGCACCTAGAGTTTACATCTCTGAAATTCTCAGCTAGGACAACTCAACAGAGAAACAAAGAACAAGGGTTTAATAAGAAATTTTAACTACAGTCTCTTTAGCTTTGAAAGCATGTAAGGATCATTGGTTTTACAAATTAACAAAACTGTTTTAAGCGCTAAATCAGTAAATAAATAAAGAAAATGGGGAACATATCTGGTTAAGCAGCAGCAGCATAAGAAAATGAATTGAGAGTATATTTCAGTGTTATGATGATGTTTGTGTTGCTCACAGTACAGAAATTCAGTTTGTTTCCTGGTGAAATCTGCAATATTGCGTTTAGCCTGAGTCAGAAATCTCCTCTTCCGATGTTGTCCTGCAGTATGTGAGGCTATGAAATCCTTTGAGTTAGTATATCACAACTTCCCCCCAACAAATATTCAAGTAATCATATAGTTTTGCACATGGCATGTGATCAGCCAGAAGGAAGATTTTTGTAGTTATGTGGTAATATGATTCTGCCAATGAGTAAGCGATAACACTTAGGCCACTTGCTGTTGACCTAGTTGTCAAGCTTTGAGATGGACTTCCATCTAGTTGTGAAGGTTGATAGGAGGGGAAAGCAATGGTGAATGATTTCAGATGACAGATACTTGGGGTGATCATAATGTGTTCTATCTAAGTAACTGTTTAAAATAAGACATACTTGTGGTGGGTTGACCTTGGCTAGCCACCAGGTGCCCACCAAGCCACTCCACACATACCAATGATATCATAGCTCTGGGAGCTGACCAACGCTTCCAGTTCATCCTGTCTGTTTCTCATACTGCGTGCGTTGGTGTGCAAGGATTTCAGATACGCTTCTGAGCCCTCCGTGCTCTCAGGAGCCATGTAAATGTTCCCACTAGCATTGCCACCCTCAGGCAATGCCATGCCAACCCTTGGCTTACCTACTGCAATCCTGTTGGTATCCCCTTCCCCCATCGATTCTAGTTTAAAGCTTTCTAGATCAGTCCCGCCAGCTTAAACCCAAAGACGCGTTTTCCCCATTGGGACAGGTGGATCCCATCAGGCCCCAGCATACCTTGTGCCTCGAAGGAAACACTACCTGTGCTCCTGAATTTTTTAGCATTCTTCCCAGGGCTCTGAAGTCTCTTTTGATTGACCTCAGACTTTTTGTTGCGACATCATTTGTACCCACGTGAAAGAGCAGATAGCAGTCTGAAGGTTGAATTAGGCTCTTCAGTCTTGTGGTGACGTCCCTAATTCAGGCCCCAGGGAGGCAGCAAACTTCCCTGAAATGAGGGTCCGGTCTGCAAATGGGTGCTTCCGTTCCGCTCAGGAACCGATGACCGTAACTCACTGTTGTCTCTTCTCGGCACTGGTCTTAATGCAGGTTTTGTTGAGAGGGGTTGGTCTCTCTGATCTTGGCAAGACTGCTTCCGCAGGTTCCTCCTCTTTCTCATTACGCACTTCATCTAACGTACCCAGAGCCTCATACCTGTTCTGTAAGGCTATCTTAGAGGGTAACTTAGAGGGTAAGGAGGGGTTTCTCTTACCACTCCGTGCTGTAACCTTCCACCCCTCCTTATCCCTTGTGGTCTGTGACCTTGTCATAAGGAAAACAAAGCTCAAAAAGGGATGAAAAGCCTTACGCTTTTTCTACAACTGGGGATCCGGCACATATTTTGGGGGCTTTTCAAGGTGTTGCTGCTAAGAAAGTTCCCTTTGTGGCAGTGTATTGGGTGTACGTAGCAAGGTTTTGGTGGTGGGGGAGCCTGCAGGGGTGGCCTCTGTGAGAAGAGATCAGGGGCTTCCTTGTGCCAGACACAGCTGGTTTCAGCCGGCTCCAAAACAGACCCGCCACAGGCCAAAGCCAAGCCAATTGGTGAAATTGGTGGTGCCTCTTTGAAAACATAAGTAAGAAAGGGCAAGAATGCTGGACAGGTGGTGGAGGGGGGGTAGATGGAGAAACAGCAGCGTGAGCACCAGGGTCAGAGAAGTAGGGAGAGGAGGTGCTCCAGGCACTGGAGCAGTTATTTCCCCTGCAGCCTGTGGAAGACACAGAAGAGCAGATATCCACATTGCAGCCCATGGAGGACCCCACGTGTAGGGTGTGAGAAGACTTTGTCACGGTAACCCAGAATAGTTCACCTCCTCCAGCCAAACATGGAGAGTCCAAAGTACATCTTATCTTGATGGAGCCACCTGCACCCTTGCATGGGGCACCAGCAAGGTGGCCAGATGCAGATCCTGGAACTCAGACAACAGGATACGTACTACGTTAGCAAGTTCGTTAATGAAAGAAACAAGACATTGCACATGTATGTTTATTATCAGCTTATGTTTATTATCTGTCCCTGCGGTGCTTTCCCTTGAGCCTCGCCACAAACGGAGCTCTGCTACATCAGGTTTTCCCCTTTTTCTACTAGCGTCGGTGCCTGGGGCTCCCACTGCGGAAATGCTGCACTTTCAATAAAGCCAAAACTTCCACTCGCTGAGTGTCATGCCTTGTCCCTGAGGGATCCGCATCTGTTTCTCACGCTACACCACGTCAGAGCAGCTGGATGTTTCCTGAAATAATCGTGGCCCTTGGAGAGCCCATGCTGGAGCAGGTTGTTCCTGATGAGACTGTAGGCCATGGAAGGACCCACACTGGAGCAGGGGGAAAAGTGTGAGGAAGGAGTGGCAGAGAGGAACTACTATGTATTGACTGTAACCCCCCATCCCCCCAGTGCCACTCGGGGGCAATAAATTAAATTAATTTTCCCCAAATCGAGTCTGTTTTGCCCATGACGGTGACTAGTAAGTGATCTTCCTGTCTTTATCTTGACTCACGAGATTTTTCATCCTATTTTCTCCCCCTGTCCTGTTAAGGACAGATGGGTGGGAGTTTGGCCCTTAGCCAAGGTTAACCCACAGCAGGTGGACATCACCAGAGGGTTTGACTTGCTCAGTCTCTACATGGATTTGGGGACTTTGCAGTTCCATTATTGTGCTGTGTTCTGACTGATGATAGTAACGAGATTGTCACAGTGACACACTATGTGCCGGTAAGCTGCCACCACATCGACATGATCAGCATTGAAATAAAGACTGACCAGAGCAAACATGTCTCATTTTGCTTTGGGAAGGTGATTATGAAGCTACATCTTCAGCCCTGGAAGCCTGTGATATTTTAAGAAACCACACCAAAATGGTAGTGGTAAAAAATTACAGGGATCCTTCCTTGTACATGAATTACTATAGAGCCCAGGCTGGCAATGGTCTCCCTGTTTTTCAAAGCATTGCTGTGATGTATGGTGTGGGTGCTGGAGGTATATTCTGTAGCCTGTTTAGAAAAGCCATTCTGCTTGTGAAAAGGTGCTTGGAAATTGTTGAGCCACACATTAAAAGCGCTGCTCAAGATATTGCAAAAAAAACGTGTTTAGTAATGTTTCCAAGGTTGTCACGGATAAGTTGAAAACACGGGCAAATCAGGAAGGCTCAGGACTTGCTTCTATTGAAAGAAAAACTCTTAAAAGAAGGAGAGTTATGTCACGACCCCAGAGGAAAGGCCCACACCAGCCCTTTAAAAGAAAAAGGGGGTGTGGTGGGTTAAACTTGGCTGACTGCCAGGTGCCCACCAAGCCACTCTCTCACTCCCCTTCCTCAGCAAGACAGGGTGAGAAAATAAGATGAAAAAGCTCATGGGTCGAGATAAGGACAGGGAGATTACTTACCAGTTACCGTCACGGGCAAAACAAACTCGACTTGGGGAAAATTAATTTATTGCCAATTAAACAGAGCAGGACAGAACAAATCTAAAACAATCCACCTTCCCCCCACCCCTCTCTTCTTCCCGGGCTCAACTTCACTCACAACTCTTCTACCTCCTCCCTCCGAGGGGAACAGGGGGACAGGAACTGGGGATTGTGGTCAGTCCATAACACTTCATCTCTGCCACTCCTTCCTCCTCACGCTCTTCCCCAGCTCTAGTGTGGGGTCCCTCCCACGGGAGACAGTCCTTCACAACGTTCTCCAACGTGGTTCCTTCCCACAGGCTGCAGTTCTTCAAGAACTGCTCCAGCATGGGTCCTTTCCATGGAGTGCAGTCCTTCAGGAACAGACTGCTCCAGCGTGGGTCCCCCATGGGGCCGCAGGTCCTGCCAGAAAACCTGCTCCTGTGTGGACTCCTCTCCATGGGGGTCACAGTTCCTGCCAGGAGCCTGTTCCAGCACAGGCTCTCCATGGGGTCACAGCTTCCTTCAGGGCGCATCCACCTGCTCCGGCGTGGGGTCCTCCACAGGCTACAGAGTGAATATCGGCTCCACCATGGACATGAATGGGCTGCAGGGGGACAACCTGCGTTTTATGCACAAAAAGCAGCTGCGGATCCCTCAGGGGTGAGACACAACACTCAGCGAGTGAAAGCTTTGGCTTTATTGAAAGCATAGCGTTACCACAGTGGGAGCCCCAGGACACCAATGCTAGTCAAAATGGGGACCCGATGCAGTGGAGCCCTGCTCTGGAGTGAAGGTCAAGGGAAAGCACCGCAGGGGTGGATAATAAAACTCACACTGATTAACATATCATACATATGCAATGTCTTGTTTTGCTCATTAGCAAACTCACTAATGTAATGCCGGTCATCAGGTTGGTGCCCCTGCAAAGGTAGGTGCAGATGGGGGGAAGCGAACTATCCTGGGCTACAGTAACAAAGTCTTCTCATGCCCTACACTGTGTCACCATGGTCGTCATCACGGGCTGTGGGCGAATCTCTGCACTTGGAGCACTTCCTCCCCCTCCTCCTTCACTGACCTTGGTGTCTGCATAGTTGTTTCTCTCGCATATTCTCCCTCCTCTCTCTCTGCTGCTGTTGTGCAGCAGTTTTTACCCTTTCTTAAATATGTTATCACAGAGGCGCTACCAATATCGCTGACTGGCTCAGCTTTGGCCAGCGGCGGGTCCATCTTGCAGCTGGCTCTGTCTGACATGGGGACAGCTTCTGGCATCTTCTCACAAAAGCCATCCCTGCAGCCCTGACGCTGCCAAAACCTTGCCATGTAAGCCCAATACAGGGGGATTGCCAGACAACAGTCTGACCAGGACAAGAAGAAGAAAAAGAACAACCCAGCCCCAATGGTACAAAAGAAATGGAAAACTCAGAGAAAGAGGGCCCGTTCTACCGCTAGATAAAGGAGATAGATATATTTTAAAAGGGGTGGCTTTCGTTCATGGCTGCTCAGAAGAACGTACCAAATCTGAGCTGGATTTGTTTGAAGTGTCGCCAACATAGACAGTCATTGAGAAAAGCCTGTTTATTGAGGTGGCTTCACTTTCTTTCCACTATTACATAGTTTGCACCTCTGGACTTTTTCATAGCTGGGAATGGGGAAGATTGCAGAGATCTGAACACCCTGCTGTACCTTTGCTGTAGGACTGAAAAAGCTGACAGGTCCAACCTTGCTGGTGAGGCTGTGGGCCTCGTGAATTATCCACTGATCTGTATTTTCAGCCAGCTGAATGTTACACTAGGGAACCAGTTGATAAGCCAGAGCAACAACTGCTACCCCTACTGTGCCTTCATTGAATTGTTTCTCAATTACAGTCGTGTCACTTTGTCCACACACTTCTCCACAGGGCTGTTCTAAACAGCTGGGCAGCAGGAAGCAGTCACGCTGGATGGTGTTGTTAATCAGGGGTTTAGGCAATGCTCGGCTCTGACAGCCCAGAGTAGGAGGACTGAACTATCAGGACCCCTCCACAGTGATCTGTTCTTTCAAGACAAGCTTTTTTGAACGATGTGGATATAAAATTAAGCTGATGTGCAGCAAAGACAGCTTTTATTTGACGAGGTCCCAGGCAGCAGGAGCCTGAAAGCTGATTATTACCTATGCCTCAGTGTTTGTGAAGAAAGGGCAGGTGGTGCCTGGAGTGTGTTTGGGGCACACTTAGGCATTGCTTACAGCCAAAGCTAAATACACGGTGGATTGGGTGGACATGAAAGTGTTCAGCATACCAGCTGGCAGTTGTGTCAGCAACTAGGAAAATTTGTTCCTGAGGCAGCTGCCCAAGCTTTTTATTTTTGGGTTAACAATGCTTTTAGCAGCAATTATGCTAAGAACTCTTTCAACTTTAAATATTATGATGTACGTTTTGTGGCCCTCTATGTGGATGATGAACAAATACCAGCGAAACCACTGCAGCCTGATTTTGAGAATGACTGCTGTGTGAGAGAATGCATGTAGTTTGTTCAGATGATCAGCAGCCATATGAAAGACCATTCCCTGCTGATTGACAGGGAAGAGTTCGCCTGTGGCTATACCCTGTTTGCCTTTGACCTGTCTCCAGACCAAAAATGTGCAGATCACTATTCCCTGATTAAAAGAGAAAACCCGAGAGTAGAAATACACTTTACAGGGGCCTTGACCACCACTGTTAATATGATTGTGTACGATGTATTTGTATTTGACAACATCTTCAAATAAACCAGTGGAGACACCTGCTCTTTGACTATATGTGAGGATGGACACCAAACAGCTTTCCTGTTTTTTTTCAGCAGATCTCAGTGCCATAAAAACATTTGTAGGCATGTACCTGAGCGACTGGCTCCTTAGGGCCCATGTTTCTCCAAGACCAGCGAGTGTGGTTGAGAATATGCATCTACATAACCGACCTGGAGAGCACTGGCTAGAATTTTCCTGGCAGATCAGAACCACACAGAGTTTTTTGACTCGTATGGCTATCCCCCCCCTCAAAAAGCACTTTCTTTCCTGAAAGCATCATGTCCTTTTTAAAACACAACGCTAAGGATATTGCTTGCCACAGGAAGCAACTGCAGCATCCCCTCTCCACGGCCTGTGGATACCACCATGTCTTTTTCCTACATCACTGTAACAGTGAACTACCTTTTGAAGAGCTTTTAAAACTGTGTTCTGACGATCTAGTACAAAATGACCAGATGGTGATGCCTTTTGTAAAATATGAGTATGGAGCTTTCCCCATGACCAGAGCTACTGAAAAAATGTTTCAGAAGACCCAGGCCTGCATCTCTTGTAATGATTTTCATAAATGTATTCTGTAAATAGAACTTACAATCCAACTGCAGGGCTTTGTGTTTGTGTGTATATTCTTTAACCATCTCCCCCCCCCCCCCCAATATGTTGTTGTTTTTTTTAAATGGACGCTACAGACAACAAAGTTTAAGGATTTTATGAATATTTATTTTCATCAGTAAATTTTACAGGGTGAGCCACTGGGCTTGCTTTGGGTATCTTTCTCTTCTTAAATCGTGTGTGTGGTGCTTCTTGGTCCTCCTCTGTCACTTTTAGTTGTTCCAAGAGATCCCGGTTTGCTGTATGATCCATGGCAGAAGACTGGACATTCACCACAGCCATGGCTTTCATAGAAACATTCCAGCTTTTAGGTGTTCTCAGGCTAGAAGGGGCACAAGTCTGAAGGATGCCTTAGACTAAGTTGAGCAGGCTGGACCCCCTGATGACATCTCCTTTGTATACAAAACTTCCTTGGTTGTCCCAAGAAGAAATATGCTTGTGTTGCCCTAGTTTACCTAGGAGCATGTCGTGACCTAAAGGGTTACCCGGCCTGTGGATGTGTAGAGATCGCAACCATCAGTTCATAGGATTCCGTAATACACAAGGACACAGAGGCTTTTATCCTCTAAATTTCTCTACTTTATTACAGATTACCACAAATACCACACAAATCACCACTAGCAAGTTTACCTATGATTAATAAAATGAATATGTATAATCAAGCTATTACAAATTACTATCAGCAATCTATAACATACTATCATCAACATTAGTATGGCAACAATCAATAACAGCAACAACCACGTAGGTACATACTATTACAGGTTACTACAAACATCATTAGTGAAGCAACCTATCAACAATATAACAGCAGATATACTTATGATAGATTACTTATGTGGATATATAATACCAGTATCATCAAGTGAATTTGATTTCAGAAGGGGCCAAACCATCTCAAAGGTGGGGTAGGGCAAACCGAACCAACCCCAAAAGTGGGCCCAAGGGGGGACCAATAAGATAACAGAGAGAGTCTCATTTCAGAGATGATCCACGTCACAGAGTCTGGAGTCAGCCAGGAGTCTCCGGTGAGAGTCCAAGATCTCGTAGAAAGTTCATGCAGAATTCAACCTGTTTAGGAAAGGAAAAGTATGTTCAGCCCAGGAAGTTCTCAGAGAGAGAAGCTCCATTTTGAATAAAAATTAAGTCCTTTTTATATCATAGAGACGTAAGAGGGCGTAGGATGCAACCAATAGGTGATGTTAATTTCTGTTTTTCACCTGGAACAGCCAATAAATGATGTTTGTTGTTGTTTCGGACCAGTTTATTACTGTTTCCACCTTCTCGGATGATAAGTTGCTGTTACAGTTTCTTGGTTTTGTGCTTATTGATGGTATCTCAGGATGTCTCTGGTTTCTAGGTACCCCAGTTATACTTCAAAGAGGCCAGCTGCACTTTGCAAGGATGTTTCTGGTGTCAAGGCCGGGTTCCCAGGCTCACAGCTCCCAGGCTGGCAGGCTTTTTCCTTTGTTCAGCAGTTTTCCCCTTCTAACCAGGCCGCCTTTCTGGCTGCTTACATCAGAGCACTTGTGCATTCTTCCTATATCATGGATGCACATTATCAAACACTTCCTGAACAACAGGGTCAGGGTTCTCAGGAGTCCTGAAGGGCTTTTCTGCTTCTGCCTTGTTTTGTTCTGGAAAAAGAGTTTTTTTCCCCCATTTCCTGATCGGTCTCCTTCATGTGTGCCAAGTACTTTGAAGAGTGGCTGTATACACTTTAGCTTTCTCGTAGGCCATCAAGACTGGTTTTAGTCCCTCATTTCAGCATCCAAAGAGTGGACTGCATCAGCCCTCATGTCTTCCCTGGGTAATAGTGGCATCCTTAGCTGCTCCAAACAGTTTGCAGGCACCAGATACATTTTTTTATGCATATTCCATCACTGCTTTACCAAAAGTCCCCTGATGCGCAGAAGAGCAAAACTTAAAAGACAACTGATAAAGCCACCAGCTTCCTTCACCAATAGCTTCTTTCTTTTGAAGGACACACTTTTACTACTCAGGCTTTTAATGAATTTGTGTCCCTTTTTCAGAACGCATATCTGGTGGGGTGTTAATGAAATGTTCCCCTTCAAGGTATTCAGTGCAATTTCAGAAATTACCTTTATCAGGTCATCAGAAGCAGAGTAGAGTATTGCTTTCCTCTTCCGGGGGAAGAACTGGATCAACACTTCCAGGAGGGACAGGTTACTCTTCAGACAGTGGGATATCATGCTCCCGAGTCTGCACCAATAGCAACATAGGGTGTCAGTCAGTGCTGAAACCAGTCTTTTTTTTTCCCAATATGTAAATGGCCAGCACTCTGGTGGGAAAAGACCATTTCTTAGCCTAAAAGCATTTTAATCAACAACTAGGTACCCATATGGTGCCATACTGGGTTTAGCTTGGATGGAGTTAATTTTCTTCATGGCAGCCCCTATGGTGCTGTGTTTCAAACTGGTGACCAAAACAGTGTTGATAACACACCGATGTTTTAGCTATTGATGAACAGTGCTTACGCAGAGTCAAGGCTTTCTCTGTTTCTCACTCTGCCCCTGCAGCAAGTAGGCTAGGGGTGGACAAGAGGCTGGGAGGGGACACAGCCGGGACAGCTGACCCAAATTGACCAAAGAGATATTCCATACCATATAATGTCATTCACAGCATTAAAACTGGGGTGGGGGGGAAGTTTTTCCAAAGTAGCCATTGCTCAGGGACTGTCTGGGCATCAATCTGCTGGTGGCGAGTAATTGCTTTTGCATCACTTTTTTTTTCTTTTTTTCCCCCTTTCACTTATTAAACCATCTTTATCTCAAACCACAATCTTTTTTTCTTGCTTTTTCTGTTCTGATTCTCTCCCCCATCCTGCTGTGGTGGGGAGTGAGCGAGTGACTGGGTGGGGGCTTACTCTTCAGCTGGGGTCAACCCACCACAGGTGCTTTCATAGCATCTTCAAATGCTTCTAAAAAGAACCAGGCCTTGCCAGGATAGATCTGCCTGGCTAGGGATACAACCTATTGATTATCTTGGGGGTTCTTAAATAACATCATATATTTTGTGTTGAGGGTGATGGCACAGCTCTTTTTACTCTGGTAAAAAAATTCTGGACACTGTACAGGATGCTAAGATTCCTGTGATGCACATAGTTAGTAAAAGCTTTCTCAATTTCGTTGCTCACACAAGCAGTTTATCAAATAATATATAACAACCATATTTATTTCATTAGGGAGAAATAAATGGCTATCAGTAAGGCTTTCAGGTAAGTTCTCCACAAATTAGATAAAAGGATATTTATAGAGTGGTTCCTGATACAACGGTTGCCAACATCTGTAACACCACACAATATTCTCAGGTATAACAGAAAGCAAGCAGTCGACATTCTCCAAAATACTTTTTACAAAATAACTTTTTGCACAGTTGCTAGGCCCTAGTAGAATAGCAGAAAAGGGGTGCTTCCAGTGCATGTCCATGATCAAAAATCATAGGAGAGGCTTTTAAAATTTTTAGTCAGCGCTCTTGTTGTAGACCACCTTCTGCATGTTCCGGGGGTGCCTGGTTTCTGTTGTCCACTTCTGTTTGTTCCTGATGATAGAACGCTGCTCTATCATGATCTTTTTAGGGTCATCACTGTCTGGATTTATGCCGTAATCCAACATGAGATCCCTCAGGGCCTCAAAATTGATCTTTTCTGTTTGCTGTATTTAGAATGATGCCTTTAACCTTTAAACAACGCTTTCCTTCAAACTGCATGTAGCTGTAGGATTTGGGGCCTGATGACACAAACTCAGTAATGTTCTCATCTGGCAGCAACTTGCTTGTCAGCTTGCCTAAATAGTCCCTGAGTGGGTGGGTTTCAATCCCATGGACGACTCACAAATATCACAGAGTCTGTGTCATGATAAAGGCAATTGTCTTGCAGGGCATCTAAGAAACTGTAAAGCTCTAAACGCACATATGCTGTGGTGAAACAAGCTATAAAAATGTTAGTGTTATGTTCCAGGGTCACGTGTCCTTTGGCGTTCTTCCACGAGACAATGGCCACATCCTTGTCAATAAAATTACAAGAAGACACACCATAAGCCAGAGAAAATAGGTAACCATACACCTCATCTGGTTCTCTTACTATGGTGGTGTTGGGTAGGTTGGATCTCTGTCCAAATTTTCTCCACAGAGAAAAACATCTTTGCAACTTGGCATTTGGGCAGGGTTTTTCTTAATATGTTCAGGCCACAAAATGACACCTTCTTTCTGCCTGTAATCTTCAACATATCATCATTATCTGTGCACCAGGCTGTACAGCCTGAAGGTTCCTGCTTCTGGTGGAGGTGGGGTTTTATATAATCTGAGAAAAGGCTGCTGCCCCTCTTTTCAAAATGCCAGACCTCATAGATTTCACAAACCCTGTAGCCCTTCTCCAGAGCTTTGTTCAGTTCTGGGGAACACCAGGTACCCACAAGGGCTCTTTCTTCATCACTGTGGGTGCAGAGAGCCTGGCAGGTTTCAGCATAAGTGTGACACGGGAGAAACAAATAACTTCCCATTTACCCTCACAGGAAGCACAGGGAAAAAGAGCCTACAAGGTGGGCACACCTTTACTTTGACCATCCCGAAGTAGGCTGTCAAGTTGTCAAAATTCTCAAAAATAACTTTAGGGTACCCTAGAGGGTATTGTTTTATTTTGCTGATGAAGGGATAGAGACTAGTGAAATCATCGTAATATATCTTTTCATCGGGGGATTCTTCATAATACAGACAAATGGCATTTGTCCTGCCGCCAAAAAGCACATCTCTGCATGGTGTGGGAAGTTATAAAAGTCAGTTCTTCGCCAGCTGAGGAGGGAGACAAGGACGCTTAGCATAAAATTACCAAGGGAATTTATTCTCTTATTTTAGTTATGTGCATAGCGGTGCCCCAGCCTAATACATGGAGGACCCCAATACAGAAGAAAGCAGGGTTTAAATATGTTACAATACAGTTGTGTAGACCAATCAAATTACTCATGTTAAGGGGTGGGCTAATCAGTTACTATTGCTCGCATAATCGGTATGTACTTGTCCCATGCAGGATCAGTACGTTGCTTGTCCCGTGCAGGTGGTGTGGACATATGGTCAGTGGTGTGTTCATCTTCATTGTTCTAAACCGATGTCCCGTGCAGGTGTGTGTGGGTTTATCCTGGATTCTGGTTGATTGTGGTTCTGGCCATGGTTATACGCCTGGTTTCATTGAAGGGTAAATCTTCTATTGTTTTATTGTCTGCATGGGATGTTCTCAGACAGTAAGAGCTGGCTTAGGTTGGGTCTTCAGGTCACATCGACCCTGAGGTAAAAGCTCATGGTGCCAGGTAGTGTTCCTTCTTGTAAGCAAGTTGTATTGCAGTTAGCATCTTGCTTTTGACACAGTTTGGTCCTGGCTAAGAACTCTGAAAGCTCCCCATCTGATTTTGTCATAGCGACCAACTCCTGCTCCCATATAGATCTGATGTTAAAATGTGCTGTCTTTAGGTAGTCCATTTTTAGTTGTGTTGTGCAATACAAATATCTGAAGGTGGCCCCTGCCAGAGGATTCCAGTCATTTTCATGGTAGCATTTGATAGAACCATGGAAAAAGTACCCATTAAATTCAAAAGCTGTCGGCACCCCATCAATGACTGCATATCCGCCCAAGTAGGATCCTACTTGATATTCACCACCTTGTAATGCATGACAGATTTGAATATATTTCTTTTCAGTTGCATACTTAAGCCATTGAATAGAGGGGGATGAATATCTCTTTTTCCTCCAATGCTAGCCATCTGGAGGGAGGAGTGCAACCATGTTACGTTTAAGGAACATAAACCGGTATATGGACATGCAAGTAGAGGCCAGCGTCATATACTGAAATGGATCTATACAGCGATAAACCTTCACCTTTTCATCGTCCTCTTTCTCATAGAATGTGCAATGGGTATTCACCATAATCTCATTCCTGTATGATCTGCAGGCCTCCCTCAGACTTTTTACATCTTGTTGGAAATAGTAACTCAGTTCTTCTTGCAAGTCAGGTATGTGTCCCCTTTAAACTCCCATTCTCCTTCAGTTTTCCTTTCTGGCCCTTTTTCTTCATCCCAAGGTGCATCCAGTGTAATTCCATGGCAAAAATGTAGTTCGGGACATGTGTTCTGGTTTCCTGCATAAATTCTATGTCATAGATAATATAGCCCTGCCCTGCTTCTGGAGTATTGATCACAGGCATGAAACACTGGTACTGGTTTACCTTACAGATCTCTTCATAGCGCATTCCGCACTTCCAGCTTTTACATCCATGCTATTTTTCTACATAGGTCTTACACTTTTAACAGAAAATCATAGCCAAACAATCAATTTGTTTTTTAATAGCCAGGGCTTTGTGCCACTGTAAACATTTCCCAGACCTGCACAACAGCCTGCAGCTGGGGCACCTTATCCTTGTCCCCAAGTTAACTACATAGTTGTGAGACAAGCACAGCTGGCAATAACATTTACAGCTGTGGCCATGGTTATAGAATGTATGACAAAGCTCACAAAAGTTTTTTGCCCTAAATACGTTCCTGACATCCTTAACACCATAATAATGTTCATCATGTAAAAGGAGGAAACAGGTCTTGGGATATCTAAGACTGTCATTTGGCTTAAAAATCCCCCAAACCTTTTTCCCAACTGAGGAGAAAGACTAGGATGCAAAGTATAGAATTACAAGAGTAATTCTTTTATTCATAGAATCATAGAATACCAGGTTGGAAGGGACCTCAAGGATCATCTGGTCCAACCTTTCTAGCACAATCTAGATGAGATGGCCCAGCACCATGTCCAGCTGAGTCTTAAACATGTTCAGCGTAGCGGAGTCAACCACTTCCCTGGGGACATTATTCCAATGATTGACTGTTCTCATTGTGAAAAATTTACCTCTCATGTCCAATTGGAATCTCCCTGGGAGTAACTTGTACCCGTTACCCCTTGTCCTCACCACGTGACTCCTTGTAAAAAGGGAGTCTCCATCTTCTTTGTAGCTCCCCTTTAAGTACTGGTACATGGTGATGAGATCACCTCTAAGCCTCCTTTTCTCAAGGCTGAACAAGCCCAGTTCTCTTAGCCTATCCTCATATGGCAGGCTTCCCAGACCCTTGATCATCTTGGTGGCCCTCCTCTGGACCCCCCTCCAGCCTGTCCACATCTTTTTTGTATAACGGGGACCAGAACTGTACACAGTATTCCAGGTGTGGCCTGACAAGCACCGAGTAGAGAGGGATAATGACTTCTTTATCTCTGCTGGTGATGCCCTTTTTGATGCAACCCAGCATCCTATTGGCCTTCTTGGCCGCAGCAGCACACTGCTCACTCATGTTGAGCTTCCTGTCCACCAGGACCCCCAGGTCCCTTTCCACAGAGCTGCTCTCTAGCCAGGTGGATCCCAGTCTGAGCTGCACTCCTGGATTATGTTTTCCCAGGTGCAAGACCTTACACTTGTCCTTGTTAAACTTCATAAGGTTCCTGTTAGCCCACTCTTCCAGCCTATCCAGATCTTCCTGCAGGGTGGCGCTCCCTTCCAGAGTGTCCACTTCCCCATACAGTTTGGTGTCATCTGCAAACTTCATCAGGCTACACTTGATCTCGTTATCCAGATCACTTATGAAGATATTGAATAGCATTGGGCCCAATATCGATCCCTGGGGGACCCCACTTGTGACGGGTTGCCATTTGAAAAAGAGCTATTTACCACCACCCTTTGGGTGCGGCCTGCCAGCCAATTCCTCACCCACTGCACAGACCACTTGTCCAGGCCATAACACATCAATTTCTCCAGGAGGAGGCCATGGGGAACCCTATCGAAAGCCTTGGAGAAGTCCAGGTAGATGACCTCCACCGCTCACCCCATGTCAACCGAGCAGGTCACTTTATCATAGAAGGCCACCAGATTTGTCAGGCACGATCTGCCCTTGGTGAAGCCGTGTTGGCTTTTCCCAATCAATCACGTGCTTCATTTGACTCATGATGGCCCCCAGGAGGATCCGTTCCATAACTTTCCCGGGGATTGAAGAAAGACTGATGGGCCTATAATTACCCGGATCCTCCCTTGAGCCCTTCTTGTAGATAGGGGTAACATTCGCCTTCCCCCAGTCCTCTGGGACATCCCCCGATCTCCACAACTTCTCGAAGATTATGGAGAGTGGCCCCGCAATGACATCAGCCAGCTCTCTCAACACCCTCGGGTGGATGGCATCAGGGCCCATCGATATATAGGGGTCGAGCTCCTGTAATAATTCACATACTAACTCCTCCTTCACTGATGGTGGGTCTATGTTTGGATCCTCCTGGATTTTCGTTCCCAACTCCTGGGACCCAACAGTGTCGGTAAAGACAGAGGTGAAGAAAGTGTTGAGAACCTCTGCCTTTTCCGCATTGTTGGTGACTGATTCACCTCTACTGTTTAACAGTGGGCCTATGTTTTCCTTCTGTTTCCGCTTGCAAATTACATACCTGAAGAACCCTTTCTTGTGATTTTTGACGTCTCTGGCCAGTTCCAATTCAAGCTGAGCTTTTGCCTTTCTAACTGCATCTCTGCACACTCTGGCAATGCCCTTGTAGTTCTCAGTGGACAATCTTCCACTTCTCCATCTCTGGTACGCATCTCTTTTGGTCTTAAGCAGACCCAGGAGCTCGTGGTTGAGCCAAGGGGGCCTCTTGCTCCGCTTCCTTCCCTTTCTTTTATAGGGGATAAACTGGTTTTGTGCTTCCAAGAGAGCATTCTTGAAGAACTCCCAGCACTCGCTGGCTCCTTTATCCTCCATGGAAGCTTCCCACGGAATCCCTCCCAACTGAGCTCTGAGCGAGCTGAAGTTTGCTCTTCTAAAATCTAGAACCCTTGTCTTGGTGCTAACCTTCAGCATGCTCAGACGGATCCCAAACTCCACAATATTGTGATCACTGCAGCCAAGGTTGTTACTGACCGAGATATTACAAAGCAGGTTTTCTTGGTTTGTGAATAGCAGGTCCAGCAGTGCCTCCTTCCTGGTTGGCACATCTAACATTTGTAAGAGGAAACAGTCCTCTACGCATTCCAGGAACTTGATGGATGACATGCGAGCTGCTGTATTGTTCTTCCAGCAAATGTCTGGGTAGTTGAAGTCACCCATGAGAACCAGGTTCTGTTGACCAGAAGCTTGCCTTAGTGTCCCAAATATTGCTTCATCGGCTTTATCGTCGTGGTTTGGAGGTCGGTAGCAGATGCCCACTGTAAGGTCCTGCTTGGAGACGACCCCTCTGATTTTAACCCAGAGGCATTCAATAGAGCACTCACAATCACCGTAGTTGACTTTGATACATTCGAGGTTTTCCTTAGTATAGAGAATATATTCGTGCGCATGAGGTGTCCCATCCAAATGTGGGCACCCCAAATGTGGTTTTACACATGGTTCTTATACCTTTCAAGCGTTCAGGTACAACACGAATTGACTAATTGCTACTTAACACACACACACTACTGTTTACTAATCATAGAATGGTTTGGGTTGGAAGGGACCTTTAAAGATCATCTGGATCCAACCCCCCTGCCATGGGCAGAGATGCCTTCCACTAGACCAGGTTGCTCAAAGCCCCATCCAACCTGACCTTGAACACTTCCAGGGATGGGGCATCCACAACTTCTCTGGGCAACCTGTTCCAATGCCTCACCACCCTCATAGTAAAGAACTTCTTCCTTATATCTAATCTAAATCTACCCTCTGTCAGTTTAAAGTCATTACCCCTTGTCCTATCACTAACTTCGCAAAGCAACTGTATTTCTATGATGTCATCATCCACATGCTTCTCTAGTGATCTAGACTTTCCTGGAGTTGGTCTTGCTATAGTTACTTATCTTATGACGCCAGGAGGGTTTCACAGAGGTGTTAGAGGGGCTAGGATGCTGGCATTATTATTATCCAGGGGTATCTTTTATCTGTCGTGGACAGCTTTAAGATTCCAGGAAGCAAAGTTCTTATCTCCAGGGTGGGGCTGTCCTCCTCCTTGTGATGAGCTGGGGTCCTTTAGTTTGCTTGCTTAAGTGTGGCTATTCAGTATACAATGTAAACTATATATATATATCTTAAGAAAGTTAATACAATTTCAAACTATAAAGACTAATTGGTATAATACTTAGAGAATGAGTTTTTCCTAACAACGTATAGCACCAGCCTGCACCCCATAATGGTCTTACAGGTAGTAGCTGTAAGATCCCTCACAATCATGGGCAAAGGTCTCTGTGTGACAAGTCAAAATCCAGTTTGCGATTCACAGGGCCATTGGCCAGTTCTTCTGGTCTGCGTGGCCTTTTTCAGGAATGCCTCAAGGTCTTTTTCTTATTTTCCTCACACACATGTTCTTCTGAAGTTGTCATTTTGTTCTGGTTTTCCATTTTTGCAGCCAGCATTGCCTGTGCCTTGCAGGACTGCGCAAAGCCCAAATTTTGCCCCACTGTATGGTCATCCTGTTGGGCTGGGCCCAGATACAGGAACTTCTCAATCCAGCTCACAGGATTGGTCTCTTCTCTGCATGTGACAGGGTTTTCCCAGGGGGCCCCTTGGTGTGATTCCTAGGAGGGGTTCATAGCCCTTGGTCACCTTCCAACTTGTCTGTGCCCCATCCCCCTGCCTTTTGGTGCCTGTGGTGGGTTAACCTTGGCTGGCTGCCAGGTGCCCACCAAGCCTTTCTCTCACTCCCCCTCCTCAGCAAGACAGGGTGAGAAAATAAGATGAAAAAGCTCATGGGTCGAGATAAGGACAGAGAGATATCTCACCAGTTACCATCACGGGCAAAACAGACTCAACTAGGGAAAGATTAATTTAATTTATTGCCAATTAATCACAGAGCAGGATAATGAGAAATAAGAACAAATCTAAAAACACCACCTTCCCCACACCCCTCCCTTCTTCCTGGGCTCAACTTTGCTCCCGACTCTTGTACTCTGCCACTCCTTCCTCTTCACGCTGTTCCCCTGCTCCAGCATGGGGTCCCTCCCACAGGATATAGTCCTTCATGAACTTCTCCAAAGTAGGTCCTTCCCCCGGGCTGCAGTTCTTCACAAATTGCTCCAGTGTGGGTCCTTTCCACAAGGTTCAGTCCTTCAGGAACAGAATGCTCCAGTGTGGGTCCCCCATGGGCCACAATTCCTACCAGGAACCTGCTTCTGCTTGGACTCTCCCTGGGCTGCAGCTTCCTTCAGGGCATATCCACCTGCTCCAGCGTGGTGTTCTCCACAGGCTGCAGTGTGGATATCTGCTCCACTGTGGACCTCCATGGGCTGCAGGGGAACAACCTGCTTCACCATGGTCTTCACCAAGGGCTGCAGGGGAATCTCTGCTCTGGTGCCTGGAACACCTCCTCCCCCCTCCTTCTTCACTGACCTTGGTGTCTGCATAGTTGTTTCTCTCGCATATTCTCACTCCTCTCTCCGACTGCAGTTGCACAGAGGTTTTTTTTCCCCTTCTTAAATATGTTATTACAGAGGCACTACCACCATCGCTGGTTGGCTCGGCCTTGGCCAGTGGTGGTTCCGTCTTGGAGCTGGCTGGCACTGGATGTATTGGGCATAGGAGAAGCTTCTAGCAGCTTCTCACAGAAGCCACCCCTGTAGCCCCCTCCACTACCAAATCCTTGCCACACAAACCCAATACAGTCTTACACTCTACAGAGTGTCTCATAACAAAACTATCGCTGACATCTGCCTTTTAAAATTATTTTGCCCCCCTTTTTAATAACAAATACTATAAATATACACTTGATATTCTTAAATATGTTAAAATCATATTCTTGAGTAATACTGTACAAAAAACTGAAGTATCTTTCCACTCTATTTTTTAATCCTTTTAGTCTATTTGATCCTTTATAACCCCTTTCCTTTGAGGCCATCTACATCCATTAGCACATCCACAGTAACATCTCCTGTACTCAGCTGCTTATTTTTTCCATTCACAATAATATCAGTAAACATATCTAAAAAAAAAAAAAAAAAGGCATCTAACAGTTACTACCTCAGGCATAACCATGGACTACACCTGACCTACTGGGTACTGCAATGTTTCCCTGTGGTTGGTTGACCTTGCCTGGCCGCCAGGTGCCCACCAAGCTATTCTATCCACTCCCCCTCCTCAACAAGGACGGGGGAGAAAAATGGGTCAAGATAAGGACAGGGAGATCACTCAGCAGTTACCGTCACGGGCAAAACAGACTTGACTTGGGGAAATTAATTTAATCTATTGCAAATCAAAATCAGACCAGGATAATGAGAAATAAGAACAAATCTTAAAACTCCTTCCCCCCACCCCTCCCTTCTTCCCAAGCTCAACTTCACTCCCAAATTATCTGCCTCCTCCCCCCCCCCCGAGCAGTGCAGGGGGACGGGGAATAGGGGTTGCAGTCAGTTCATAACTTGTTGTCTCTGCCGCTACTTCCTCCTCACGCTCTTCCCTCATTTTGGAGACGGCTAGAACTGGCTCTGTCCAACATGGGGGCAGCTTCTGGTGTCTTCCCACAGAAGCCACCCCTGCAGCTCCTCCCGCTACCAAAACACTGTGGGATTTTTGGTTAAAGTATTTATAACAAAGTAAACAGTATTCTAGTGTTCAATAAATATACCATAAGATTCTTAGAAGTATCTTAAGAATAACCAATATTCAGATTTCTATGGATTTCTTTTGTTTTTTATTATTTTTGGAAACAGAATACTTTGCCCTGACTTTTCTCCCCTCACAGCTATTCCAAAATCTTCAGTTCAGTGCCTTTACAAATACAACTTTCCACTGCTAGCCATTACCATCTTTAACATGGAAAGATAAGGTTGATATCACAGCAATTATATGCAAGTGCATCCAGATCCCAGAACACTTTGAATTCTGCTTTGAATGTAATCTACACTATCTCTGTGTAGCTATTTCTCAAAATGCAAAGGTCACATCTGTTTCCAGTCCACCTTTCCTTCACTGTCAGCCTCACCTTTGCTCTAAACAGTAGCTAGTGACTCTCTAGCAAATAGATTTCAGAAAAAAAAAATCTACAGAGCTTTGTAATGATTAAAGGCAACGAGACTCAAAGAAGAAAGAAAAGTTAGTATGTAAGTGTCCAGCAGAAAAAAAGTTCATTATAGGAAATTGTAAGACACATTAATGGTTTAGTAACATTTCACAAATGATACTGCCTTTACAGCATGCTATTATCAGTTTGCAAACTTTTAAAGCTGCTACTTGCTCCCATCCTGAGGCTTGAGAGGTCACAGACAGAGAAGCAAAGATGCAACAAGCAAGGGAAGGAAAGTACCACCTCCTTTTCAGTACTTTATTCAATCATTTGGAATTAGACACCCCTATATAAAATAGGATTAAAACAAACAAACAACAAAAAACCCATCAAGGTTAACCACCAATTGTCTTAAAATAAGAGGGGAAGCTTCGTGCAAATCTCACTTGCAAAAAAAAAAAAAAAAAAAAAAAAAAAAAAAAGATCTATCCTAATGCAAAATTTAAGCCTACTTTGTTTCTGTTCAGGGATTGTGAAGGAGCGGCTTGAGTAACGCTCCCGCCTCTACTACCCTGCTTAGTCTCAAATCAGCCTGCTGCTTCACTCCCATTCTAATTAAATAGGAGTAAACAAAATTCTCATAGCTTTCCTAAACAGGATTTTATTTGCCAGTCATTGACAAAAACCTTCTATTATGGAGACATTATTACTAAAGTTTCTTTAGTCTTAAATGTCCTTTTCCAGTTCTCCTTATAATTGTGGTCTACTTAGGATTCTTCATTACCAGTTTTGTACAGCATTGCTTTTACAGATAAGCAGATACACTTCATCCAGCACATTTTAAAACATTTTGTATTAAAAAATACAGATAACGCAGCAAAAATGAAACAAAAAATGAAAATACTATATTAAATGTAACACCGACATTTTTCACTGAAGAAAAAACTACATAAAAACCTCAGTAATGTTGCTTGTTATATTTAATTGGCTTTCTGAAATATATTTATGGAGTCAATTCAAACTTTCAAAATAGCAGAAACAAATGTTATTTTCTACTTTAGCACCGTATCTAGACAACAAGACAATAAATACAGTGAGGTTTCAGCACAGAGAGTTAAAGATACTCATGACAATTCCTTATGTAGAAATTATAGTTCTTCCACCATCAAGAATCAAGGTTACTGGAAACATAGCACAGAAAAAAATCTGCATTAAAACTTTTGGCTACCATGGACTTTTAGCCAAGAAACAAATATTTAACTGTTCCTGCTCTTTTAATTCCTAGCTTTTATCCTCCAGTTCAGAAATATTTCCAGTAATCTTCTAGAAGGATTCACCTTTTTTGTTAAAAAGCAGAAACAACACTAGAAGAAGTAAAATACAGTTTTACAGCAAGGTTAGAAATTACTCTCATTACCTAGACATATAAGGGATTAAAAACCAGCAAACCTTCCCCCTCCCAAATATCACTTGCTAAAGCGATGCATGCTCTAAGGACAGGGAAGGACGAAGGGATGCCTCCATGCAAAGCTAAAAAAGCCTTAAGAGCTGGAAAGCAAAACAAAGGCTCTTCTCAAAATACAGCTTATAAAATTCATTTACTTTAGTTCAAAACATGGGTGTGTGTATTGGGTTAGCATGGTGAGGTTTTGGTAGTGGGGGGGGCTACAGGGGTGGCTTCTGTGAGAAGATGCCAGAAGCTTCCCCCATGTCCAATAGAACCAGTGCCAGCCAGCTCCAAGATGGACCCACTGCTGGCCAAGGCCGAGCCCATCAGTGATGGTGGTAGTGCTTCTGTGAAAAAATATTTAAGAGGTGGGGGAAAAAACTGCTGTGCAACAGCAGCTGGGAGAGAGGAGTGAGAATATGTGAGAGAAACAACTATGCAGACACCAAGGTCAGTGAAGAAGGAAGGGGAGGAGGTGCTTCAGGTGCTGGAGCAGAGATTCCCCTGCAGCCCATGGAGGTCCACAGTGGAGCAGATATCCACCTGCAGCCCATGGAGGACCCCATGGGACTCCCTCTGATTGGCTGCCTGCTTCCTTTGCACCAGGAAGGGCTCAGATATAAAAAATATACACATTTACATACAATAGATGGAATATAAACATATATAGAAATATATATATATAAAAGAGTGTACAAAGATGTATCATATATTTTATTTATTTATACATACACTATTTTCTATATATACTTATACATGTATCTACATATGTGTGCATATATATACAATTATAAAGATATAGAAATTAAATATATATAAATGAGTAAAAGCATAGGTATAAAATGGCTAAAACATTCTTTAATAAGAGCTAATTGCATGAATAATTAAAGTTTAAATCACAGCATCACAGAATGGTTGAGGTTGGAAGGGATCTCTGGAGGTCATCTGGTCCAACCCCCCCTGTCCAGTTGAGGAGGGGGGGTGATAGAGCAGCTTTGTTGGGCACCTGGCATCCACCCAGGGTCAACTCACCACAAACACAAAACTGAATAGAGAAGTACTAGTTATGGTTTCTAGGTGTTAAAAAATCTGATTTCTGAGATCCTCTCTCATCTCCTTTATTGGCTAAAGGCTCTGTTTGTGATCAATCTCTGTTTTATTTTTAGGAGAATAGCACTGTGCTTAAAATGGACATAAATGGAGAGTCCAGAACTACCATATCTACCCTCCCTGTACCTCTTGCAGAGGTCAGTTCTGCAGGCAAAACAGAAGCAGAGAAACCACGATGTTCCAGTACCCCCTGCTCACCAATGCGACGGACAGTTTCAGGCTATCAGATCCTTCGTATGGATTCTAACTACCTGGTTGGCTTCACGACTGGAGAGGAGCTGCTAAAATTAGCCCAAAAGTATACAGGAAATGAAGATAATAAAGGGGAATCCAGGCCTAACTTGCACTCTAAACAGCTTGATTCAGGACTTGCATGTTCCTCCCGTTTGTACAAAACTAGAAGTAGGTACTATCAGCCATATGAGATCCCAGCAGTAAATGGGAAGAGGAGGAGACGGATGCCCAGCTCAGGGGATAAATGTGCTAAGGCTTTACCACATGAACCTTACAAGGCACTTCATGGTCCCCTGCCTCTTTGCCTTTTAAAAGGTAAAAGGGCTCACTCTAAATCCTTGGACTACCTCAATTTAGACAAAATGAGCATCGAGGATCCTGCTGACACAGACATGCTACAATACCAGCTCCAACACCTTACCCTTAGAGGGGACCGTATGTTTGCAAGAAATAACACATGAACTATGAACTATAGTCTAGAATTTAGAACCAGTTTCTGGTTATTTCTCTGTTGCTGCAAAAATCCACTGTCATACTGTGTACATGACTGTCCACATTGTAGGTGGTATCAGCTAAACGTTATCAGAAAGTAATTTGTTTGAATAGAATTTTGACAGTGCATTGTGTTACAAATACTTGCAGGGACAAAAATCTTTCCAGAGCAAGCAGCTTCTAATGCAAATTTGACTGCAGCTGGTGGATATTTCTTTGGACACCTTTTAACAAAGAAAAGGCTTTTGTTTTTTGGATTTGGGGTGGTTTTTTTGTACAGTTATCTAGTATTTATGGTAATTTAATACTGAAAAATTGATGGTCTGCTTAGTTGTTGCTAATTTTGGCTTGATGTTAGAAATTGCTCTTGGATAAATACTCAAGTTATCTTTTTGTTTCTTACTGTATTCTACAATAAAATGTATGTATGATTTTTTAAATCATGGGAAGGAATGTGAGCTTGGCTAAATTGGATCACTTGTTATTTTAAACCATCCCATTCAAACATTTTGAAACTGGGTTTACACTGGTGGTGAGGGGGAAATTCACCCATAAAATAAACCTTTGTTCATTTGCTACTTTAAACCTATTAAATGATTTTTTTTAGTTTCTGCATGGAAGTAATTGTTTTGCCTCCTCTGTTTTATAAAACTAGTTTGGAATAAGTATTTGGAATATTAAAAAATATTTTTGAGAGTGAAGGATTTGGGTTTTTTGTTAATACGACTTATTTTTATGTTGTCTTGACATGTAAACAAGGATACACTTCAGATTCCAGTAAATACACTAGAATGTCTACATCACTATGTCAATAAAGTTTTTCATTTTAATTCATGATTTCTATATAGTATAGTAATGGAAGATGTCAAATAACTCTAGCATTGCTTTGGAAATTTAGTTTATTTGAAGCACTGAACACTTTTATTAAGATCCGGAAGGCAGATTTTTAGATGGAGTGCAAGTGAAGTGTTTCTATATCAGCCCTGAAGAGCTGATTCTGGATTATTCAACAGAGTAGATTGAATACACTGGCTTAATTTGTTGCTTAAGAATTTTTTGTCCAAATATGACATCAAATGCAGTTTTGACAGCTGTATTCTTAGATATATTTAAAACATGTTAGTAACTTATGTTTAAAAATTAAAAAAAGTTTTTAGACTTTTTTAGGTGCAATCTATTACTGAAGCAGCGTGCAACTTCTTTTTGGTTTACTTATTTAGTAGTTAAAATTAAGATCACCTTGTTTTGAAACATATCTTATTTGATCAGTTGTTTCTGGTATAATTCAGGGGGTTTTTTGTTTCTCCTTCAGAATGAATAGCAAGCACTACTGTAACTGAAGGCAGTGAAGAGGAGCCCAGTAGACTGTTTTACTGGTTTGGTTAATGTTTTCTGGCTTATTAGAATATTTACAACTGATGTGCATTTTAAAGAGTTAACTGCACCTCTGTAAATTTAATGTATTGAACAATGATCTCTAAAGTAAACTTTTCTTGTGTAGTCTTTAGTTTGAAAAACAGAATATGGTCAGATGCCAAAGAGATGGAGGTTTTGTCTAAGGAATAAACACCACTATGTATTGAAATACCGTATGAAAATGTATTTCTGGCTGAAAATAAAGAGAGTGATATAAATACATATTTTTGTGGAGTCTTTTGCTGTGTAGAAGAACAAGGACATTTAAAAATACAACTTTAGAACAGAAATCATGAAAACCTGAAACCTTATACTTCTGTGAAATATTTAGACAGTTGGGATTCTTCTGTTGTTTCAGGAAATCAGACATACAATTGTTAGTACATTTTGTGCATATTGTTACTTTGGTCCTGTACAGTAATTGTATAGCTACATCTATAGAGATGCTGGTGGCTGTATAGCCAAGTTCAAACATGAAAAATTTGTTAGTAGTTAGTACTTTTTCTGTCTGGTGGCTTGCTTGTGAAAGTGATTGCGCCTATTAACATTGCTTAACTGTTTTACACTTGCAGTTACACTTGTATAGTACATAATCATTCAAGAGCCATATTTTTTAAGTTGGATTTGTAATGTTCTTAATTACAACTCTTAAATTCATATAGTGATTTCCTGTTTTTACTTCTAAAAGAAGCAAAATCTCAGACATAAGAAAGCTTTTAATCTTGTCTTATTTTTGATCATTATAATGTCTTACATTAATCTATTAAAATTAAAGGCAAGATGGTTCTTCAGACTACTAAAATGAAATCGAATGTTATCAATACTGACTTCTCAAAGTGAAATCTTTACTAAATATCAGGCTCCGGATGTTATTGTGGCCTTTCAATACATAAAGAGGGCTTATAAGAAAGATGGAGAGAGACTTTTTACCAGGGCCTGTAGTGACAAGACACCAGATAATGGTTTCAAACTAAAAGAGGGTAGATTTAGATTGGACATAAGGAAGAAATTCTTTATGCCGAGGGTGCTGAGACACTCGAACAGGCTGCCCAAAGAAGCTGAGGATGCCCCATCCCTGGAAGTGTTCAAGGTCAGGTTCAATGTGGCTTTGAGCAACCTGATCTAGCTGTAGATGTCCCTGCCCCCTGCAGCAGGGTTGGACTAGATGATCTTTAAAGGTCCCTTCCAACCCAAACCATTCTATGATTCTATGAATACAGAGTCCTCACTATTCTTCTAATAAATTAAAAGAAAAAATTGCATTGAGAAAACAATGTTTCCCTGTGGCCTATAGATATCTTCCAGATGATTAGAAGAATGAAAGTGGTAGAAGCAATAAAAGGTAGTAACACTAATCATAGAATCATCTAGGTTGGAAAAGACCCTTAAGATCATCGAGTCCAACCGTTAACCTAACACTGCCAAATCCACCACTAAACCATGTCCCTAAGCATCACGTCTACACATCTTTGAAATACCTCCAGGGATGGGGACTCAACCACTTCCCTGGGCAGCCTGTTACGATCCTTGACATGCCTCCCCTTGTTACAATGCTCCCTAATATACAGGGCTACCCCACCGCCTCTCCTTCCTTGCCTATCCCTTCTGAAGAGTTTATAGCCATCCATTGCAGCACTCCAGTTGTGTGAACATCCCACCATGTTTCCGTGATGGCGACTATGTCATAGCTTTCCTGCTGGACAATGGCTTCCAGCTCCTCCTGTTTGTTGCCCATGCTGCGTGCATTGGTGTAGATGCACTTCAGTTGGGCCATTGATCCTGCCACCTTTTTTGGGGGAGAAGCCCTATTTCCTATGTGACTATGCTCAGGCACTTCCAAGGTTTCTAATGCATCGACAACCTTGTGTCTTTGCTGCTGCATGGCTCTCTATCCCCTACCCCCATTGAGATAGCTAAGGTGCTGCGTGCATTAGTATAGGGACATTTCAAATGTGCTCCAGTGTACTCAGCACATCGTGGAGCAGACCGAAAGACCTTGCTAGCACACTGTCCCTCAAACATTGGCATGCTGCCCCCAGGCTTATCTCTAGCAAGCCTGGTTTTATCCCTTTCCCCCTTCCAATCTAGTTTAAGGCTCTTTCAATGCGCCCTGCAAACTCCTGGGCTAGGATCCTTTTCCCCCTTCGAGACAAGTGTACCCTGTCTGTTGCCAGCAGGCCTGGTGTCATGTAGACTGATCCATGATCAAAAAACTCGAAATTTTGCCGGTGACAACAGGCTCGGAGCCAGATATTGATCTGCTGGCTCTTCCTGCATCTTCCCTCATCATTCCCTGCAACTAGAAGGACAGAGGAGAACACTACTTGTGCTCCTGATCCCTTAAGCAGTCATCCCAAGGCCCTGAAGTCTCTCTTGATTTCCCTTGGACTTCTAGTTGCAGCTTCCTCACTGCCTACCTGAAAAAACAATGATAGATAATAATCTGAGGGCCTTACCAGGGTAGGAAGTTTTCTCTTCACATCTCTAACCCGGGCCCCAGGGAGGCAAAAGACTTCCCTAAGAAGTGGGTCTGGTCTGCATATTGGGCCTTCTGTTCCCCTCAGGAGAGAGTCTCCTATGACAATAATTCGTCCAACCCCCACCTCGCTACAACCTCCTCTCAAGTAAAGAGAAAAGGCCTTGACGCTGTGTAAACACTGCTCAACAGCAACTAAAACATCCCTATATCAACACTGTTTTCAGCACAAATCCAAAACATGGCATCTACTATGAAGAAAATTAACTCTATCCCAGCCAAAACCAGTACAGAATAGCAAGGAGTAGGAGGTGCTCCACGGCAGAACAGACACATCCCCAAAGGAACTGCATCCCATGAAGGATCCATGCTGAAGCATAGGAAAAGAGTGAGAAACAAAGAATGGCAGAGAATAACCACTATGCCCTGCCCCCAACCTGCTGTGCTGGACCCCCTTGCTTTCTAAAGTAGTGGCTGAGGGAACTGAGGTTGTTTAGCCTGGAGAAGAGGAGGCTGAGGGGAGACCTTATTGCTCTCTACAACTACCTGAAAGGAGGTTGTAGTGAGGTGGGGGTCGGTCTCTTCTCCCAAGTAACAAGCGATAGGACGAGAGGAAACAGCCTCAAGTTGCGCCAGGGGAGGTTTAGATTGGATATTAGGAAAAATTTCTTCACCGAAAGGGTGGTCAAGCATTGGAACAGGCTGCCCAGGGAAGTGGTTGAGTCCCCATCCCTGGAGGTATTTAAAAGACGGGTAGATGTGGTGCTTGAGGACATGGTTTAGTGGTGGACTTGGCAGTGATAGGTTTACGTTTGGACTCGATGATCTTAAAGGTCTTTTCCAACCTAAACAATTCTATGATTCTATGGTTGATTTAATTTCAATCTGATGGATGATACATTCTGGACCTTACTTTAAATGGGGTTGAAGAAAGACTCTGTGTGAAAAATTACATCTTTCAGCGTATGATAGTTAACAATATTGTTGTGAAGACCTTGAGAAAGTTGGTGATAACAGAAGGGAGTAAAGAAAGTACTGAACTTGACATATGGTTATTCGAAGTTTCTGTTTTGATTATTGCATTTGTGCTTTGTTATGGTTCTTTGATCTATAAGGAGATACAGAAGTTTTCTTAAAAACCAAGAAAATCTATTTTCACTCTTAAGTATCCTTTATTTCATAGGTAATAGTGTGTGGGGGACTTGGACTTTCAGAAGAAACATCTCTTGGTACTGTTTATTAAGCTTAATTTTCAAGTAATTGTTAAAAACAAACGAAAAAATCCTTTTTAAATCTCAGTTACTGCATTTTAGTTGTTTCCCAAAATTTTGATCAGATGGATAGAATTTGCATTTCCAAAGTATAACACAAGTGTACTTTGTATATTAAAAAGTCACTTAGTGACTAAGTTAGCTGAATAATCAGTGTGGAAGTAGAAATGCTAAGGCCTGAGTGGGCCTTTTGACTGAACTCTCACCCTGTCTCCTGAAACAATAATCACTGTGTAGCCTTCATGATAAATTAGTCCCTGCACTAAAGAAAGCAGACTCCAGACTGGCCTTGAGCAGTTCTGTGGCCTTGCATATGCAACAGGATGTGAGTTATACATATCTGTTATCTGTATTATGCATAGCATCTCTAAGTGTATCCACTTTCCAGGGGCAGAGTTCACATCAACAGTCTGTTTCTCTGCTGCTCTGTGTTCTCTCCTATAGCTATAGTAAATAAACTGCTTCTGTTCTGACCTGACCAAAAATTTGTATTCCAGTTATTCCACGACCGAATCTGATGCCGTGACTCGGATTCACTCATCCTGATTCACCTGGGAGGACTGCAGACTGCTCCCTGCCAAAACCCCTTGGCACCACTCAGAAAGGTACGGAACCTTTTGAAATCCCTATTGGGGCTTTGGCCGAGGGTCATCTGTAGGCTCCTGTGGCATGCTGAGACTGATGAATCCGAACTTTTGATAAAGGCCAGTTCAGAACCAAATTGCCAGCTAAAAGAGGGAAGAATGAGCTCAATTTGATAAAATTCTTAGGAGAGGCAGGTCAGGAAAGGTCTGGGTTGGAATAATGGTATGAGTTAACTTGTGTGAATGGTGATTCTTGAGAGCTAGGCATTGAGTTCTGCCGCCACTTTGGGGCAGACTCTTGGGGCATCCATCAGCCACCCAGGCTGCCCGTTGTGATGGGGCGATTAGCCCTAGCATTTAAAGACTTGGATGATATGGTGTGAGCTCTCCATGTGACTGACCTCATTATCTTCCCTGTCTCTGCTTCCAGTATGAGCCTCTTTTGGTTCCATTGTCGATGACCCTGACCTCAACCAGTACGGTGGGCTCCAGCTAGACATTGTAACCAGGAGGACCCCTTGTGTGTCTTGTCTCCTTCCCTATAGTCTCTGGTTCTGGATAGTCACCTTGGGAGTGAAAAAGTGTGGTTGATGGCTTTGAGGGGATTAAGTCAAAGCTCTGTCCCTCACTGAGGATCCAGGAGACATAGGCTCCCGCTGACTTTCCTTTGTTTCCCCTGAATGAGTGAAAATGGGAACCCAATAATCAAAGGAAAACCCACTACCCCTAAAGGGAACTCCATCATATTATATGTATATACATTACTCTCCTAAAGCCCTCAGGTACTTAGAAAAATGGAATTTGTGGACAAAAAAATGATCCCTCAAAACAATTCCCTCTAGAATAAAACTTAACTTAGATAAAATAATGCACTTAAGGAGCGCCTTGGGACCTAAGCACCAGAGGACCTAAGGTACCCCAATTTGTGGGTGTATTTTTTGATCGGTATGAGGAGGCCTCCAAAAGAAAAACAGAATCTCAAACGAGAAGTTTGAGAGACTCTCAGGAAAAAAATTGTACAGTTGGAAAAAAATTGTACAGTTAGAAAAAAAACACCCAGTGGCCACCAAACCGGAATGTGGCTTACCTTTTGTCTGAAAAGGTGAAATCTTACAAATGTACATTGAAGTAGAGTATGACTTGAATGTGGAGTGCCTGTGGGACGAGCGTGTGAGTGAGCGTGTGTTTGGTGCATCAAGCTGTACCAGCTGGCAAATAAAGGACCCATGTAACAGGTAAGAGGGCCTAGGATCCTGGCGGGGGTACCAGGCGGACAGAGGGGCTGTGCTGGTACACGAGGGATCCATGAATGTGTGTGTGCTTGTGAATCTGTTGTCCCAAAAAGCAGGGTTCTTTTACCTGATGTGCAAAAAGACAAATGACACACAGAGTCGAGATATTTGTTTATTTCATGTCTGCGCAGAGATGGGTGCTAGGTGGTAACTCCACAAAGCTAGCACACCGCGGTTAACATGCAGTGACATTTTATACATTCTGAGTAGCTGTTATCAGTATTTTCACAATTCCGCTTATTCATCCTTGCTTCTACTGGTTCTCACAAGCCTCGTCTCCACTTAAAGGTACAGTGTGTGTTTTAAATTTACAGAGCACGCTCAGTGGGTAGGGGTCTTTGCTTGGGCCGGGGGCTTCATTGCTGGAGGTGTGGTTTTTACTATGTTAATTAGGATAGTTCTCTCTTGGTTCAAGTGATTCTCACTTCGGCTTTATCAGCGGCCTTGTTTTCTTGTGCTTCTCTTGGTATTTCCTTGCTACACTGTTTTGTGGTGTCCTCCTGTTTCTTCTCTCAGGCCAGGTCTTGTTAACTGTTTACAGAGGTTGATTAACGTCCTCTGCCTTAACATCCTTTGTCTTATTTCTCGCATATCTCCAACAAATCTAGAGAGTGTCTTGTGTGTGCTTTTGCTAGTGAACTTCTGTCTCTACCAGCCGAAGGGGAAGAAGAACTTGGCTGTCTATGTTTATGTTTTATGTAGGTCCTGTATATGAGTGCTGTTGAAGGCAGCACCTTGTCTGTGGCAGTCTGTGTGACCCGCCGCGTCAGTGTCCTGTGTCTGTGTGTGTCTCTGGGATACATGCTCAGCTTTGCTACTGATTGAACCTGCGAACGGGAAAGCGGGCAGAGACCCCGGGGCACCGGGCTGGGCTCCAGCGGCCGGGTGGGAGGAGTCCTGGGAGGGAGAAGTCCTGGGCCCGGGCTGCTTGGAAGAGGTGGCCACGCTCCTAACATCCCTTAACAGTTTCCTAGCCAGCAAGACCTGTTCGAGTTGTGAGTACTCCCGAGATTAGGTGTATAATCCTTATATGATGGGGAACTGATCCTTTGCTAATGTGCCTACAGTGATAAATTTGTAACCAAACTTCTAGAGCATTATGTGGGCATGCAAACAGGATCTTTGCTAGTAAATTCTTGAGTTAATTGGAACAATTGGATTGGAAAAAGATGTTAGCAGAACATTGGAAGGACAATAAGAGGTGTAAATGGCTCAAACTGCAGGCCTAGTGACCCGAATTTGTAGTTTGGGGGATGAAAAGAGAGGCTTACCAGAGTATGTACAAGACCTCCTGTAAGTAACAGATCACTTCCACCTCTCAAATCGATAATGATATTGGCTATAAAGCAGGAGGAAACTTGAGAGAATCATGCTAAGGCTGAACTCTCTACAATTTGAACTTTCGAATTTGTGAAGAATCAGGTAGAAAAGGGAAATGCACAGTGGCAAAGGAATAGTTTTAGCTTACAGAGATTTAAACCTGATAGAACCGAGTAGTAGAACTGAGTTATTACAGAGGAAATCGATGAATTATGGGGGAACAAACATCACAACTCTGCAAACAATGCACTTAATGGAAATGTAAAGCTCTCGTGGCTCCTGTCATTAGATAAACGCATACTTACTGCTTGTAAACAAGAGGTGGCTGGACAGGACAACCCAGGGTCAGCCAATATAATTGTCTGTGGCACAAGAGGTCCTTGTGTCCAAGGACGCTCGGATAAATCCCTGATCCAAGGAGATACTTTTTACTTTTTCCACCCCTAAGGAGCTGGAACCCCTCTAGGGATCCTTAAAACATTCTGCCCTTAAGAATGACAACACTTAGGGCACTGGTCAGGTTACAGTTTCAGTGTCGTCCTGCACGATTTCCCTTCCCCCCCCCCCCCCCCCCCCAGAATTTAAGCGCTAAAGGCGGCAGCACTCAGTGGTGAAATGGGGGGGGGGGTAACTGCGGGGGAAGGGGGCTGAAATAACATTCAGACAAACCCGTCCTTGCCGCCGGAGAGCCAGAGATACCAGGCCCATTCACCAAAGCAGCTAGAACTTTGCTTTAAATGTTTCAATTCATACTGCATACGCTCTAAATTAACTACTCAACCATCACTGATTGATCTTAGATATTTAAGGATGAAGAAGGTAGGGTCAATCAACTGAAACTGAGACACCCCTCTACCTTGGTACAGCTGCTGGGGAGGTGGGGTTGCTCAGGCTCCTGTGATGTGCCCAGGGATTTCACCCTAGGGGATGTTCACGAGACAACAGTAAAGGACAGGGAGGGAGACTCTCCTATTGCTTGAAAAAACTACTTTTCCACCCCGGTTTCAGGTTGTAGTTCGCTTGATCACGTCACACTAATTGTACTACAACTACCCAGGAGGCAGGAAGTGATACAAAAATTCACGGATGCTTCTCCTCACAGTCTGAATCTCCCCAAGGGAGAAATGGAGTATTCAGAGAGTCCCTGAAATGAAACTCAATAGCAACGAAGTTACTATTAAGCAGGTATTCTTTATTGCAGCGCTGGGCAGCACTGGGGATTCTCCACCATGAGTGCTCCCCCGATTTGGTAGACTTTCAGAGATTATATACTATAAAATCCTACATATTCACAGGATTTCCGAGAGTTCATTTACATAAACATGAGATTTCCTGGAACTCATTAACATCTGCAAATGTCCGATCCGCATGCGCAGTCGTCTCCCGTGGTGGTCTTCAGGTGGTCTTTGGGGGTCTTCAGATGAAGGCTCGTAGTCTTCTTCACTGTGCTCACTGATTGACCTTTGCTTCTGCACAAACTCAGTCCTAGGATCACGTAAACGGTGTCCTTCAGGGCTGTTGTCGTCATTCTTTTGTGACCTCCTATCTTCCATGCAGTTGTTCTCCCAAGGCCCAGTTGTCTGAGATGGGATCATCCGGGAGCCCCCTTATCTTACAACCATTCTAACTACTCCCTAAATCACAAAGGCCTTTCTTTTGTTTAGTTAAGTGACTTAAGATATTTACAATATCCTCCTTGCCCCTAGGCTTTAATTCTTTCAGGAGGCATTTTGATGCAGTGGCTTTGTCTATCTTGGCTTTAACTCTTTCATCCCCCCCTTTTCTTTAAACTTTGTAAATTTCTTTACAAAGGTCTTAAGTTTTCATATTTTATCACCTTAGGCAAGGCCCAAACTCTCATAGCCATTTCTTCAGCTTATAGAACAAAAAGCAATTGACGACTGTTAGTATAATAACAAACACCAACAATATCAAGAGTGGGTGGACTAGAACATTCAAAGTTTTCTCTGCAGAGGGTGAGTATCCCAAAAAGATATCCCACCAATGATGGGCGGTATCATCTTTAATTTGACTAGACAGTCCAACAAGTTTGTCCTTAGTTATTACTGTTTTAATGATGGACTCAGCTAGTGTCTTATTTCGTTTCTTTAAATGTTCTCCGAGTTCCTGAGATTGGTTCAAGATTTTGTTTAATTTTTCCAGAGATATGCTTGCATGACTTATTTTTAAGCTCTCATAATGACGTGCGGAAACAGACTCCACAACCCGTAAGGTTGTAAAGTAGGTATGTTTATTCAGCGCTGGGCAGTGTTACATATACATAAGGTTTCCCAATACGCCTATACATATGCATGACCTGTCCCCGCTTCGTATTAAAATTAGCCCCAGGGAGTCGTTTCCATAAACTCCTCCCAACTGCGCTTGCGCAGTGCCTCCTGGTAGTGGCCGCGGGGGTCTTGGGGATGAAGGCTGATGACTCCTCTTCGTCACTGCTATTAACCCCTTGTTCTTGTGCAGACTCAGTTGCTCCTTGGCTCTTGTCCAAATCGCAGGGTCACTTTCAGCTGGTTCTTGAGATAAGTTTCTGTTCTTATCAGGGACTGTCCTTTGTTGTGAGATTACAATGCTCCTCACTTTAATCATCTTGCACAATAGTTAGATAAGTGTAGTTTCGCTCTAAAAGCCCCTTTTCAATAATGCCAAAACATTGCCACTTGTTCTTCTGTATATGCGAAAAATGAATGTTTCACATAAAGGGAGTGATTAGGTGATATTCAACTACCGATCAGTTATTAGTCACTAAACACACACGTCTGGCATTAATTTCTACAAACATTTCAAACACATCAGGAGACAGGATCATCCATTTGCAATTGTTAACAGAATGTTCTAATAAGCATGGTTCATATAATTGAGATTGTTGTCCACATAAGATACGGTCAGAGGTGGTTTCACAAAGATCTAAATCATATGTTTGACTCAGGTAGTGGCAAAGATTTTTCAGGAATTATACTTAATACCTCACCTTGTTCCGCAGCTCGTCTTGCCTCGTAATCAGCCAATTTATTTCCCACTTCCCTGTCAGTGTTACCTTTCTGATGCCCTTTGCAGTGCATAATCGCCACTGCTGACAGAAGTTGTACAGCATCTAAAAGTCGCAAAATTTTATACCTTTCCCTTGAGCAGTTAAAAGTCCTTGTTCTTTCCAAATTGCTCCATGGGGACGGACTACACCAAAGGCATACTTTGAATCTGTTCGCAGTCCTTTGGCAATCTCCAACGCTCTCACTAGGGCAATTATTTCGGCTCGTTGTGCAGATGTGCCCTTAGGGAGTGACTTTGCTTCCGCGTATCCCGCCATTCGAATTCCATTCTTTACAAAACTGCTCCCATCAGTATACCGCGTGTGGTCGGCTTCCTCCAGCGGCTCCTCCTTCAAGTCTGGTCTGCTTGCATCTTTTACCGTGGTTGGTTCTGGGGTCCTGCAGATGGTTTCCTTTTGGTCATTCCCGAGCCGTCTTTGTCCCTTAGAAATCACGAATCCGAGGTATATTACTTCTTTTCTTTTTTCAAGATCTGGGCTTTTTGTAATGAGGCTCGGTAACCGCTTAGTCTGTGAAAATTTAACAAACTCACAGTCCATTCTTTGCATTCTTCGTCCTTTTCTGTGGCTATCAAAATATCATCCACATATTGCAAAAGAATCCCATTTCCCGGAGGCCTCTCCCAGGTCTCCAATTCCTTAGCTAATTGATTTCCAAAAATGGTAGGGCTGTTTTTAAATCCTTGGGGTAACACTGTCCAGGTCAGTTGGGTTTTTCGTCCTGTATCAGGGTTTTCCCATTCAAAGGCAAATAAATTGCAGCTTTCTGGAGCCAAGGTAAGGCAAAAGAATGCATCCTTTAAATCTAACACAGTAAACCATTCATAGGTTTCCTTTAAACCAGTCAGCAGAGTATATGGGTTTGCCACTACTGGATACAAATCTTCAACTATTTGATTAATAAATCAAATCTTGCACCAATCGATAAGTTTTGCCATCAGGCTTTTTAACAGGCAGGATGGGAGTGTTATATTCTGAAGAGCATTCAATTAGTAGTCCAAATTTTATAAACTCTTCTATAATACTTTTTACCCCTCACCTATCTTCCAATTTCAAGGGGTATTGCTTTATCCTAACAGGTCGTGCCCTTTCTTTGAGTTTAACAACAACCAATTCAGCATTTTTAGCCTTTCCAGGTATTCCTGAGGCCCATGCTCCTGGGTATACCTGGTCTTTTATTTCTTGTATAATTTCTTCTTCTCTAATTTGGGGTTCAGTAAGAACCAAGCTTAAAATTCCAATGTGATTTTTGTCTGGTATTTTAAATTCAGTTTCCCCATTTCTAAATTTTATTTCGGGATTTAGTTGTTCTAATAGGTCCCTTCCCAGTGATGGTCTAGGAGCCTCAGGCAGGTAGAGAAATTTGTGAATCCCCACACTCTTCCCAATTCTAAATTTTAATGGTTTCAAGAAAAAAGCTTTTTCAACCTGCCCAGTTGCTCCCACAACATTAACATTTTGTTTACTTGTAGGTAACAAGGTTTGATTCAATACAGAGAATGTGGCACCTGTGTCTATCAAAACTTCTACAGGTTTCTCTTCTTTCCCTAGCTGAACTTTTACCAAGGGTTCCGCTAGGGAGGATTCCCCTGGTCCCCGTCAATCATTCTCTTGTATTTCTGTCACAGTCTTCAAATTACGTGTCTGCTGGGGGCATTCCTTTTTCCAGTGTCCAAACCCTTTACAATAAGCACATTGATTATATCTCAGACTACCCCTACCTCTGTTACTCATTCCTCGCCCTACTTGCCCAGCTCCTCCTGTTTGCATTCTTTCCAAATTTTGCTGAGCTAACGCAGCCACTGTCTCCTTTCCCAGTTTCCTTCTGTCCTCCCCCTCCCCATTCCGATATACTCTCCACGCTTCTTCTAGCAACTTTTCTAAATTCCTTATATCTGGTTCCCTAAGTTTCTGAAGTTTCTTTCTGGTATCATTAGTGGATTGTCCCAGAAACAGAGATACCAACTGCTGTGTGGCAGCTTCTGACTCCGGTTCCATAGTAGTAAATCTTCTCACAGCAGCCCATAAGTGATCTAAAAACTCCGTGGGCGTTTCAGTCTGCCCCTGCTTGATAGCATACAGAGCAGACCAGTTAACTGCCTTTGGGATCGCATGTTCTATTCCCAATTTGATCCAGGTTCGGTATCGTTGCAACAAATGGTACTGAGTTGGATCATTAGGGTCCCAACCCGGGTCCCTGGAGGGCACATGATCTTCGGCCGTGCCCTGTAAAACTCGTCCCTCATTCTATGTTTCTACATGAGCTTGGGCTGCCTTTAATACAAGCTGCTTCTCAGTTTCAGTCATAGCATCTAGCATAAGATCCACATCTTTCCAATCCGGGTCCAAATTCTTAGTAATCCACTCAAACCTTTTCACAATCCCACTTGGGTCCTCCCTAGACCTCTTAACTGCATCCTTCCACTTATCCACATCATCCATCTGGAAAGGCACTCTTATTACCCTGGGTCCCCCAGGGCCCATTGCCTGCCTTAAAGGTGCCTCTATAATAGGTCTCATTTTACTGCGGGTAAATAGAGGGTCCCACGTCTCCTTCCAAAACCTCCTCCTCACTGTCTGGGACCGTTGGAGAGGTTGAAGTTGAAGCTGGTCCCGGACCCGGGGGTGCCACATAGTCCTCTATCCTTTCCTCCGCCTTTCCGGGTTTCTCTCTCACCTTCAAACACCTCTGTCCAATACTACATGCTGAACAACATCGCTTCAACTTCCCTAACTCTTTCTGATTTTCCTTTTCCAAAGCCAACACCATGGGATCTTGGGGAGCAAAATTAAAACCACAATCTTTCTGCCACTCAGGGTGATTTCAGAGGGTGAAAAACATATCCGCATACATAGCTTCGTCCCATTTTCCCTCCCTCCTTAAAAATAACAGGAGTTGCAGCAAGGCATCATACTTCAGAGTCCCATTCACAGGCCACTTTTCTTCATCATCTAATTTATACAATGGCCATCACTGATTACAATACTTAATTAGAGTTTTCTTATTCACATTTCCTCCAGGAGGACCCCCTATGTCCTTCCAGTGATATAAAATGCAACCTAAGGGGCTTTTCTTTGGTATCTCTTTACTTTGCTGTGACCCTCCCATTTTATTGGTCCCAGTTCTCTCCTGTATTCCCGCAGTATCTTAACAGTGAGTTCCACGGTCCACACTTTACCACTTAGAGGGTTACAGAATTACTGGTTTACATCCTTACAATCTTTTTCTTTCGCTTCGTCCGTCTCCGGCCGTTTCCCTCGCGGGACAACGAAACCGCGGATCAGGACTCCGCACTCCCTTCGTACTAAGAGTACGTCTCATTCACACACACAGAGGACAGCATACACACTTTTGACGACAAAACACTCGAATACCAACGCAAAGTACAAAAATCCTAAAAGCAAACACAGAGCAACTACTTGTCCTTATAACATGCCAAACACAATCCCAAAATCAAATAACCGAGTTCCAAAGCCAAGATCCAATATACCCAAAAGCAAGAGTTCCAAAATAACCACCAAATGAGCACCGAAGTGCTCCCCAGTGTATACCTTTAAGGCGCTAGCAGCCCGGTATACTCCACCAAGCGTGAACCACTCACGGCTTACAGGGGTTTCTGACAGATGACTAGTCCCAAACCAAATTTAAGAAAGAATACCTTTTTTCCGAAGACGGTCCTTGTCTGCTCCCGCAGCGATCCGATTGAGGCAAGGAGTCCCTCCGGAAATTTTCCGGGGGTACCCTAGGGAGTCCCGTTCTCAACGGGTCCTGCAGCCGAGCAGAGAGGGTCCCACCTGGGTCGCCAAAAGTGATACAAAAATTCACGGATGCTTCTCCTCACAGTCTGAATCTCCCCAAGGGAGAAATGGAGTATTCAGAGAGTCCCTGAAATGAAACTCAATAGCAACGAAGTTACTATTAAGCAGGTATTCTTTATTGCAGCGCTGGGCAGCACTGGGGATTCTCCACCATGAGTGCTCCCCCGATTTGGTAGACTTTCAGAGATTATATACTATAAAATCCTACATATTCACAGGATTTCCGAGAGTTCATTTACATAAACATGAGATTTCCTGGAACTCATTAACATCTGCAAATGTCCGATCCGCATGCGCAGTCGTCTCCCGTGGTGGTCTTCAGGTGGTCTTTGGGGGTCTTCAGATGAAGGCTCGTAGTCTTCTTCACTGTGCTCACTGATTGACCTTTGCTTCTGCACAAACTCAGTCCTAGGATCACGTAAACGGTGTCCTTCAGGGCTGTTGTCGTCATTCTTTTGTGACCTCCTATCTTCCATGCAGTTGTTCTCCCAAGGCCCAGTTGTCTGAGATGGGATCATCCGGGAGCCCCCTTATCTTACAACCATTCTAACTACTCCCTAAATCACAAAGGCCTTTCTTTTGTTTAGTTAAGTGACTTAAGATATTTACAATATCCTCCTTGCCCCTAGGCTTTAATTCTTTCAGGAGGCATTTTGATGCAGTGGCTTTGTCTATCTTGGCTTTAACCCTTTCATTAGTGCCCTGCAGTGAACCTGGCCAGAGTAATTTACTCAGCTCCCTGCAAATTGCAGGCAAAATGGCTTCAGGAGTACAGCAAGAAGAATAACAGATATACCTGTCCTTGCTCGTGTGGCCCATACCAGCAAAGGGGGAATGATTGCAGCTATACGACAAGATTGGCTTGCTCCAAGTTTTTCTTGTGTGTGCATTTTTCAGTTATTTGTCTATTCTCAACTTTATTTTGGAATGGGATGAGAGGAATGGAATGCTTTAGTGAAGTCGCAAGCTAATAACTGCATCAATAAACTGTTGGTATATCTAAAGATACAGCTAATACTGGAAAAAGAAAGTCGAAGCACTTTAATATGTGATTTCCCTTTTTTAATAGTCCACATAAATTTAGGGTTTGTGTAATTTATACATGTCTTTATTTAATCAAATAATTATATAGCTTGAATTACAAGGAAGGGGATTCCATTTTGTCAGAAATTAAGGTGTAAAGGATTGAAGCTTGTTAGTAAAGTACTGTTCTAATTTATGAATCTTCATATTGTTAGGACATCTTTTCAACAAAATAATATGACAGCAGGAGAAGAAAAGTGTAGCTGCATACCCTAAACAGTGGGGACCATTTGTAAATTTAAAAATCGATTTTATTCAAATGCCTAAATGTTGTAATTTTGAATATGTCCTTGTCATTTTAGATAGGTTTTCAGAATATAAATAACATCACATAACATATATGCAAGATTAAATAATCCACAGTAACAGATTTGTTATAGCGCTCACTTAATTTGGCTATGTGAAAGGCAAGATGCTAACTGCAATACAACTTGCTTACAAGAAGGAACACTACCTGGCACCATGAGCTTTTACCTCAGGGTCGATGTGACCTGAAGACCCAACCTAAGCCAGCTCTTACTGTCTGAGAACATCCCATGCAGACAATAAAACAATAGAAGATTTACCCTTCAATGAAACCAGGCGTATAACCATGGCCAGAACCACAATCAACCAGAATCCAGGATAAACCCACACACACCTGCACGGGACATCGGTTTAGAACAATGAAGATGAACACACCACTGACCATATGTCCACACCACCTGCACGGGACAAGCAACGTACTGATCCTGCATGGGACAAGTACATACCGATTATGCGAGCAATAGTAACTGATTAGCCCACCCCTTAACATGAGTAATTTGATTGGTCTACACAACTGTATTGTAACATATTTAAACCCTGCTTTCTTCTGTATTGGGGTCCTCCATGTATTAGGCTGGGGCACCGCTATGCACATAACTAAAATAAGAGAATAAATTCCCTTGGTAATTTTATGCTAAGCGTCCTTGTCTCCCTCCTCAGCTGGCGAAGAACTGACTTTTACAGCTAGGTCTATGCTTGTGAAGGAGTGTGTAGAGATAGAGATGTCTGTCATGCCTCCATTAGCATCATGCTAAGAATTGGTCAGATTCGTAAGCCTGGACAGGCTTCAAGAAGGAAGGAATTTGACGCATCATTGTTTGAATCTGAATTGGACCAAATATTTCTGTCCCAGTCTTCTGGGCCAATATATAAAGCTTTACTAAAGTATTGGTACAGAAATGCCCTTTTCTGCAACTTCTAGGCACCACTCAAGTTTTTCCTGAGCAGATACTGCTGCCAGGGGGACCATGTGGCACTATAGTTTCTCCACATTAGCCTGCAGGCTTTTAACACAGGCAGTGACTAGAGTTTTATCTTCTGTCAGAAAATGGTACCAAGGCAATTATGAACTATTGAAAGAACTGGGACTCTCTGGTTCCCGACAGGAAAAAGTTGCCTGTCGTCTATCAAATCGGGCACTGGTTTCATCTGTAGATATCATGCACACTTTTACAAGTCAGGCACAGACTGTGGTAAGATCATAATGTATTAATGAATTGTAATTGTATTGATTGATTGACTGTTAATAAACTGATTTCTTCTTTCTCTCTAAGGCAGCGGGATCCCAAAGTGGACAGGGACTGTGGCAAACAAAAGCTTGTGTCGAGGGCTGACTCAATAGATAGGGTATGATAGTATGTAGGAATGTATTGGGCTCGGATCATGACGTGTTGCCTAAATTTTCCATCTGTGACATTAATTTACCAGCCATTGCCAAGGTGGATGGGCCACCTTTACTTAATCCAGAAAAGGAACATGTATAATTTTTATATATGATCGATAAGTAGCCTGAGTGTACTGCTGGTCTTGAGGCATTTCTTTTTGTAGGGAAGCAACTCAGGCATTGGCTGCAGTATCTCTAAGACAGTGAGCTAAGAGAAATAAGCAGGATAACTTGCCTTTCATATTTTTGTTTTTCTGACTTTCTCTAATCAAAGTAGCTAGGGAAAGGGAACAGGCAGTTCCCTCTGACAGAGAATCTGACGTCCACAGGTAGAGCAAGGCCCCGAAACAGTCAGCTAAGGAACCCACTACTAAATCAGAATCAAGCCCAATTGGCACAGCCAATACTGCTAGAGGGATCATTACATATCTTTTCCCCAGGGGATAAAATATGGATAAAAGTACATAAATGAAAAAATGGTTTGTCTCCAAAATGGGAAGGACCCTCTCCTGTATTACTAACCTCTTTTTCTGCAGTAAAGGTGGAGGGTAAAGATTCCTGGATTCATCACTCCCATGTAAAAAGAGACGAGACAGCAGTAAATTGATTCTACAACAGAAACACCTAATTTGTAAAATGCCTTATATTTTATTGATTATCTTGTTTGCAAAAACCTCTGTGTCTTATAATACCACTGTAGCCACTTTTCAAGCCATAGCCTCTGCAGCAAATAAGACCGATTGCTGGATCTGTACTGAAGGGTTAACCTCAACCAAAAGCCACCTATCATGGATTATGGTACCTCTTGAAAGTCACTGGTGTCACGATAATCAATCCACCCTTTGGTGAACAAGACCAGAAAATACTCCTCCCTTTAGAACAGATGGGTTTAACACCCAATTAGCTGGGAACCCACTGGTTTGTGTACTCAGTAACCCAAACCCAGGAAAACCAATATCAGTAGGAAATGGACACCGGGACTGCCAATATAACTTTCTGTTAAATTGAGACTTAAAAGGTAATTTCATTAATTGGACATATCTTGACACCAGTGGCTCTATATCAAATTGGCCTTTTGTCAGATTTGTGCCTAACCATGACCGAATTACTAAACGAACCACTGCTTTAGAAAACTGTATTCAAGAACCACCAAAGCCGCCTTTTTTGTCTATCTACCAAAATAGTTCCTCCAAATGTAGATTTCTGCCAGGATGGAACATTAGAGATTGAGGAAAAAAAGAAATTCTATGGACCTTTGCAGACAGTTTTGTTTGGCATAGTGATCACAAAAATCATAGTGATAACTGTAACCTAACAGTTACCCAAAATCTTTGGACAGCCAAATGCCCCCCTAACTTAAACCCTTATCATTTACCCATCCGTTCATGGGCCAACCCTCTCTCTAACATGTTTTTTGTTCATTGGTATACCATAGAAAAAAGAAGAAAATATCCACCTCTGTTCCCATTAGCCTGGACAATACTGGGTATGCAGCAACACCGCACTAAAATTTTTGCTGGCAAACTGGGAAGGAAAGTGCACCTTTGAAGCACTATTGCCCTCAGCCCAAGTTAAATGAAGCATAGCAACAGCAACAGCGACACATAATTATTGGTACATAAGAGACAGGCGAGCCATTGAAAATCCTTTAATAGAAAGAGGTATGTCCTGGTTTCAGCTGGGCTAGAGTTAATTTTCTTCCTAGTAGCTGGTATAGTGCTGTGTTTTGGATTTAGCATGAGAATAATGTTGATAACACACTGATGTTTTAGTTGTTGCTAAGTAGTGCTTGCACTAGTCAAGGACTTTTCAGCTTCCCGTGCTCTGCCAGGTGCACAAGAAGCTGGGAGGGGGCACAGCCAGGACAGCTGACCCAGACTGGCCAAAGGGCTATGCATACCATATGATGTCATGCTCAGTATATAAGCTGGGGAGAGTTGGCTGGGGGCAGCAATCGCTGCTCAGGGACAGGCTGGACATTGGTTGGTGGGTGGTGAGCAATTGTATAGTGTATCACTTGCTTTGTATATTATTATATTATATTATATTATATTATATTATATTATATTATAATATTATTATATTATAGTAGTAGTAGTATTACTACTACTATTTTACTTTATTTTACTTCAATTATTAAACTGCTCTTATCTCAACCCACGAGTTTTCTGACTTTTACTCTTCCGATTCTCTCCCCCATCCCCCAACCAGATTAAGTTGGTCTAGTTGGGCTTTGGCCCTTCTAATTTTCTCTCTACATAATCTCAGGACATCCTTGTAGTCCTCCTGAGTTGCCTGCCCCTTCTTCCAAAGGTCGAAAACTCTCCTTTCATTCCTGAGTTCCAGCCAAAGCTCTCTGTTCAGCCAGGCCGGTCTTCTCCCCCGCCTGCTCGTTTTTCGGCACATGGGGACGGCCTGCTCCTGCGCCTTTTAAGATTTCCTTCTTGAAGAATGTCCAGCCTTCCTGGACTCCCTTGCCCTTCAGGACTGCCTTCCAAGGGACTCTTGTCAACCAGGCTCCTAAACAGGCCAAAATCTGCCCTCCAGAGGTCCAAGGCAGCAGTTTTGCTGACCCCCCTCCTTACTTCTCCAAGTATCAAAAACTCTATCATTTCATGATCACTACGCCCAAGATGGTCTCCAACTGTCACATCACCCACCTGGCCTTCTCTGTCTGAAAACAACAGGTCCAGCAGGGCACCTTCCCTAGCTGGCTCCCTCACCAGCTGTGCCAGGAAGTTATCTCCCACACACTCCAGGAACCTCCTAGACTGTTTCCTCTCCACTGTATTGTATTTCCAGCAGGCATCTGGTAAGTTGAAGTCCCCAGGAGAACAAGGGCTAGCGATCATGAGACTTCTCCCAGCTGCTTACAGAATACTTCATCCACCTCTTCATCCTGGTTGGGTGGTCTATAACAGACTCCCACCAGGATATCTGCCTTGTTGGCCTTTCCCCTGATTCTTACCTATAAACACTCGACCCTTTCATCACCATCGTTAAGTTCTAGGCAATCAAAACACTCTCTAACATACAGGGCTACCCCACCGCCTCTCCTTCCTTGCCTATCCCTTCTGAAGAGTTTATAGCCATCCATTGCAGCACTCCAGTTGTGCGAGTCATCCCACCATGTTTCCGTGATGGCGACTATGTCATAGTTTTCCTGCTGCACAATGGCTTCCAGCTCCTCCTGTTTGTCGCCCATGCTGCGTGCATTGGTGTAGATGCACTTCAGTTGGGCCATTGATCCTGCCACCTTTTTTGGGGGAGAAGCCCTATTTCCTATGTGACTATGCTCAGGTGCTTCTGTGGTTTCTAGCACATCGACAACCTTGTGTCTTTGCTGCTGCATGGCTCTCCATCCCCTACCTCTACTGAGATGGCAGACCGAAGGACCTCGCTAGCACACCATCCCTCAAACATTGGCATACTGTCCCCAGGCTTAATCTCTAGTGAGCCTGGTTTTACCCCTTTCCCCCTTCCAATCTAGTTCAAAGCTCTTTCAATGCACCCTGCTAACTCCTGTGCTAGGATCCTTTTCCCCCTTTGAGACAGGTGTACCCCATAATGGCCGGATGCGTTACCCCTCACATTAATATATATCAGGAGTACTGTAAATAATAATAGAAAGCATGGGCTGTCACCTCATGAAATCTTAATGGGTAGACCCATGTGACTGCCTCATACGGCACCTTTAACTCTGGCACAGACAGATTTACATCTAACATGATACCCTCCTAAAATATTGTCACGCACTAATGAAATGCAGTACAATACAGCTATTTGATGGATGCAGGCTATCACCACTGTTGGTAATGAGTCCAACTTCTGATACTGCATTCATGGTCTCCAGCAGGCAGAAGGCAGCTATAACTGGAAAACTTTTTCCCTCAATGCTATATAGTTGCAAGAGAATACTACTGGCATTCAAGGCTGATTTAACATACCTGCCTATCAGGCACAAGCTATCTTTGTTCACCAACAAACCACAGTTGGACTGCGTATCTATAAAATACCAGGTCCAAATTCGAATTGTAGGTCTCGATTTATAGGGAATCGAGCTAGCTGTAGTGCAACTATATATGCAAGTGTACTATAGGACAATATTTTTTCCTTGATCGAAACCACACAGGTCAACATAATGGCACTCGTGCCATTTTTCCCACTCATGGGAAAAATTGCACCCAATCTGATGATACTCAATGTCTGAATTATTGGGAACTAGACATTGAAAATAAAAAGGTAAAAATAGACATCCGATGACAAGGAACTCCCTTTTCCCAAGGGAGGAGCAGCCCACACTGTCTTTCCCAACTGCTTCCCTACATGCACTACGGGGACCTTATCTCCTCCCACAGTATGTAGGGGCTTTGGGCAGGATCAGGGCGGTTAGCAGATCCTTTGATGTTAACCAGACAAGTGGCTTCTGCTAAATTTACACCCCAGTGCTTCCATGCCCCCAGTGCCCAATGCTCTCAGCTCATCAGTTCATTATATCGTTCGATCTTTCCAGAGGCTCGTGGGTGCTAGGGAATGTGATACACCCAGTCAGCGCCATGTTTCTTGGCCTAGGAGTCTATGAGGTTGTTTTGGAAAAGAGTCCCAGTCAATATGGATTTATTGAGACTAATAATGTCAAATCAAGCTAATTTCCTTCCATGATGGGTTAAAAGCCTTGTAGATGGTCAAAAGACAGTAGATGCAATAAGTCTTACTTTAGGAAGGCTGGTGACTGTCTCTGATGACCTTTTTGCAAGTATGTTACAGAAATAGTCTAGGAGGGAGCTACTCGTGAGACGAAAGTCTCACTTGCTCTCCAAGGCTTCCAAGTATGTGACTCATGCCCAAGAGGCCCCACTGTACAATAAGTTACCAGAAAATAAGAAACAATATGCTCTGTTTACTGATGGGTCCTGTCATATTGTGGGAAACCATCAGAAGTGGGAAGCTGCTATATGGAGTCCCACACAACTAATTAAAAAGGGTCCTGGTCCACTCAGCGCCCATTTAATGTCAGCCCCATGTGGGCCCAGCTATTACAAAAAGTAGTTTCTGCTATGCCCGTTCTGTTTTCTTCCCATCTCCCTGAAGAGGCAGCTATAGTTACCACCAAATCCCCTTGTGTCCAGGTACTTAAAAATCCCCCTAAGCCTGTGTGAAAGGGCCGTGACCCAAAGCACCTTGAAGTGTGGAAAGCCTGTTTGGCCCTGGGCATTCCCCAACAGGCAATCCACAGAGTCCCAACATCAGTGTTATTGGCTCTTGCCAACAACCTCCACTGTGCCACACATCCTCCCACTGGAGGTGAGGGCCCAAGTGCTCCTCCTGCCATTCCATGAGCTGGAAACCCAGAAACTGGACACCCCCCCCCAGCTTTGCATTACCCAGATTTATCAGACGTACTATTAACATCATAGGGGGGGCCAGTTGGAATCCACCGATCCCTCTGAGGTGGCATGGAGGGTGTGGCTTATAGGGACTTCCGATCCAGAGGTAGATGTCACCATCAATGGTAAACTGCATTTGCCATACGGGAGCTCAAATTTCTGTCATCAATAGATCACACTAGAGGGGAGCACTTCCCTCATGCTCTGTAGTAGTCCATAGGTTAACTGGACCCCCCTCAGCCCTTCCCGTAGTCACAGTCAAGTGTGACATCCCTAATGGACGCAAGGCCTGAGTATCTGCAGTTTTGGGAGATTCTAACGTCCAAGGTATGTGTATTGGGTCTGGCTGGGTTGAAGTTAACTTTCCTCATAGCAGCCCCAAGTGCAGCCTCATAGCTGTCACACTTGACATGACAGGTTTTGCCATCCAGCAGCGGTTCCGGTCCAAGTCCCACTTAGGACCTGTAACTGCTTGATTTTATAGACAGTGCTCTGTGTGCTGTTATGCTTCCCTGTTCTGTGATGGGGTCATCACCACCACCTGGTTGGCCGGGTGCCTGGGACCTTCAAGGCCAGTAAGGAGGGAAGAAGTTGGCCTGGCACCCAGGAACCTTGAGGCCGATAGGGAGGGGGAGAAGAAGTCTTCCTGGTGCACAGGACCTTCGAGGCCTGATAATGAGGGGAAAGGGGACTGATACGTGACCAGCTCGGTCACAGAGAATGGATGTTTGCCTTATAAAATGGTGTTAGTTATGCTAACCATATTACCAGGGGTCAGGAGCAGGGGGTACTGGTCACGCTCACATTTTAAGAGGAGAAGACAACTGTTGATGGTGTTTAAAAGAAAATGTGTCTCCATCAGGAGCAAGTTCAAGGCTGTGAAAACTGAATAGGGGAGTCGTCAGTTAAGTGTTGGTCTTGAGGTAGCATCCCTATCCTCAGTTTGTATTCTTGACTAGCTCAAACTCTGCGTACTGACTTTTATTAACCACTCTAATTTGTGGGCTTGAATTCTGCGGTAGGGGTCAGGTGCCTAGAAACAAGGTGTGTGGAGGTGTATGTAACTGTTACATCTACATCCTTCTGAGAATACTGGCTGTAATTACTTATGTGCACCTGGCTGAATACTGGAGTTCTGTCCTTAAAAATAAATTGTCTGCATTACTGAGCACTATGTGACAACCTGAGAACTTGTCACTCCCCACATTGTCTGACATCTGCATTGCAATTTCCCAAGATGGTACAGTAAGATCTCTTACCTTATTTGTTCTGCAGTAATGGTCACAAATGGGAAAATGGATTCCTACCACAACTATGGGTGGCTTTCTTAACCAGAGGATATCTAATTAGGTTTCTGTGAGACAGAAAACCTAGTTTTATTCAGACCAGCTTGATCACTGATACATTTTTAATATTAAGAAAATTAGTTTGAGAAAGAACTTCTAAGACATACTTTGTAATAGTTACAGCAGAGACTTCATAATTAAAGCTAGAAGATCTTTCCCATTTTAAACTTGATTTTGACCTTCCAAAAAGATAAAGAATCCAAAATGCTTGTCAGGAGTGAAGAAACCATACTTTCTGTGTATTTCCTGTTTCTGCATCAGACTATTCTAATGTAGGCCCTCTATAGAGAATATATTTTGAATGTGTGACTGTGTAGACAGAATGAAAAAAGTGGTAGATCTTTTGAGAAACGGTCTGGTTCACCTAGCTTTTTTAAGCAGTCTACAGTGTTATATGTATTTTAAAATGTCAATTTGCTAATAGAAGAGCTATTAATATGATATATTGAGCTTCAGAGATGGTTTTTATTCAGCTGAAGTGCAGGAAGTTTAATTCCATAGAAATGTTTTCTGTGAATGGGTTAAGATTTTATGGGCCATGTGAAAAGTGTTAATCCTTTTCTCCTTAAACTTACTTTTTGTAATTAAAACTGTCTAGTCTTTTCCTCAAAAACACAGTTAATTTTTAGTTGAGTAGCATGGAAATATAGGGGATAAAGGAGAGAAGCGAGAAGAATTATACTTCAGGGAAGGAACATTTCCATAAAACTTTCCAGCATGTACAGTTCTTCCTACTAGATCTCTCAAATGCAATTAAAACCTACAGGAGTCAATACTGACCTCAGAAGGGTTTGGATGAGATCCTTTGTCCTGAGTTTGTAGGTGATCTAGCAGGGAAGACAGACAGCTTTGTTCCATTTCCTCAGTCGTCTTTCTTACACAGAGGCTAGCGAGAAATCATCTATATCCTTCTGAGACTTCCCTCTCTTCTCTCTTCCCTTCTCCACATATAAATGGAAATATCTCATTTTTCCCCATATTTGCCTGGCTTCCCCACCATTGTACTCATTAGTTACACATGAAAGGGATATCACTTCAAATAGTCGTTCAGTTGCTGAACTTATCAAACCAGAGCCAGCTTGAAGCACAGATTGCTTTAATAACTACCTACTTTGACAACAGTTGAAGAGCAGCATAATTCTTCCCTGTCTTCCATCATCTGAACTGGAGGTGCTGTCAGTCACCATAAAAGTAAGTAAGTGCCCTATAACCTCTGTAGTAAGGAAGGGGGTGAAAAAGACTCTGTTATATGCAGGACAATACGTCAAAAGGGGTAAGGGTGAAGGGAGAGGAGTGGAGTGGAGAAGAGGTGCTGCAGATCAACCTAGCTAGGAAGGGAGAAGTAAGATGCTCTTCCCTCAGTCACAGTCCCATTCCTCTGTCCCAAACTTATTCCCTGAGTGAGCCATCTCATAAATTGAAAAACCAACCACACAAATACAATTAAGTGCGTATCAAGTAGAATGTGGTACTGCAGGTGATGTAAAACTGGACATTAGCTTTCATCTCTTCCCCTGCTTCCATTTATTCTGCAAGTATATGAATTTTGCAAACTTCTCAGAGATATGATTTCTACAAATGGGGGGCCACAACATAAATTGACATTAGTACGTGACATGAATGTTGATGGTGACAAAAACAAGCAGATGGACTCTTGTAACATGGAATTTCAATGTTCTGTAGAATTTGTAGAGTCTTTCAGAGAATCAGAACTGTAGAAACAAATTAAAAAGCCTCCAATAAACACAAACAATGAAGCAACCTTACACTTCACACATGTTTTGAATTGGGAGGGCTATTGACTATAGGTGTAAGAACCTTATATACAGTGCATTTAAGATTTGAAAGCAACTATACACACCATACATCTGCCATCTGATAAAAGGAAAGTCCACCTTTCACGTTTTACAGTTTAATAAGGGATCATGTTATTAAGCAAGCTAGAATGACTTTTCCAACTACAGCAATGCTAGTGTAAATCCATGGTAACTACGTTTTGATGGTAAAATGAAAATACTGATGATAAAGTATCAATGGAAAAAATATTTATTTTCCAAATATGGGCAAATAAAATTTAATTATTTAGAATCAATTGCTACATGAATCAGAAATTACATATATTTTATGGAGATGAAAAGTGCTGCTAACATCTTCAACTTGCACACTGCCAACTTTACAAGGTATGATCTTATATTTGGATGTAACACTGTCTCACTGGCCTTAATGGGACAAAATTCTTCAAATATTGGATGCTGCAAAGTTAAAAGTAAGGTCACACACTTGATCCCCCCCCGCCAAGTCCCTCTCTGCTTTTGCATAGGCTGAAATGGAAATATTGCATGTATTATGATATCAGTAATTGTACTGAGTTAAAGTTCTCTTACAAAATTGCACCAAATTGTGAGAATAATACTAATAAAAAGGTAGTTAGATTAAGAATGATGTAATAGTCACCTGCTGAGCGCCTGCAATGGCTGTGCAAAATAGTATTAAAGCTGATGCAATTAGCTAGGTAAGACATTCCTCGTAGGTGGCAGGATCCACTGACAATGAGAAAAAAAAAAATCAGGGACAAGAAAGGAAGTCATTAAGTTTGTGTGATCTCCAAGTTCTGTAAAGACATCCAGAAAGGATGGATAAGTGAATTAAGGGAAGAAATGGTTGTTCTGTGGTCCCATCCAATATTTTCAACACGCTTAATAGCAATAAAAATTTTGTTAGGAAAAAAAAGCCCGAAAAAACTCCATCCCTTGAGGAGAGACCCTTTACTGGAGGAAAGGCATGCAGCAATTATAGAATCATAGAATCATAGAATCATTAAGGTTGGAAAAGACCCTTAAGATCATCGAGTCCAACCATTAACCTAACACTGCCAAGTCCACCACTAAACCATGTCCCTATTCTCTTTTGTTATTTCTTAAGCTCCCCAATTCTCTCTTGTTATTTCTTAAGCTCCACTCCCATGAACTAAGGCAATCCCCATTTTGAAAATCTTGGTCAGAATTTGAGAGCTGTCAATCCAGTGTCCTTATCTTTTGCTTATCCTAAATGTCCCTTATAATGCATGGTGGTTTTGATCTAGAGCAAATCTGCATTTTCATTGGTGATGCACTGAAGGAGCAGAGGAATGTGCAGATTAGTGGAAGAGTAAGAAATCAAAAGTAGAAATTGTAAAGCATGCCTTCTTCTAATATGTAATTGTGCTATCTGTGTGTAATAATTATTTGGTATTTCTTCTCCTTCCTCCACTATTGTGGAATGGTATCATAAAGTCTTAGTGGGGTAGGTTGACCCTGGCCAGCAGCTAAGCACCCCCACAGCCACTTGCTCGCTTCCCTCACCCCCACAGCAGGATGGGGGAGAGAATAGAAAGAGCAAAAGCAAGAAAACTTGTGGGTTGAGATAAAGACAGTTGAATAAGTGAAGGAAAAAGAAAGAAAAAAACAAAACAAGCCATGCAAAACCAATCACTCACCACCTCCCACAAGCAGACCAATGCCCAGACAGTCTCTGACCAACAGCCACCTCAGAAGACAAAAAACCCCACCCTCTTCAGTCTCTGCTGCATGTTGGTGGATGTTATGACAGCAATAACATCCTAACCTTTCAGAAAACTTTCTATTAGCTGAACAGCTTACTAATATAATCTGTAACAGTTCCTCTCTGCCACTCCTTCCTCCTCACACTTTTCCCCTGCTCCAGTGTGGGTCCTCTCCATGGGCTGCAGTCCTTCAGTATAAGCCTGCTCCAGCATGGGTCCTCCACAGGCCGCAGTTCCTGCCAGGAGAACTTGCTCCTGTGTGGGCCCCTCTCCACCGGCCACAGTTCCTATCACGAGAGCCTGCTCCAGCATGGCCTGTCCACAGGCTGCAGTTTCCTTCAGGGAATATCCACCTGCTCTGGCGTGGGGTCCTCCACGGGCTGCAGGGGAATCTCTGCTCCAGTGCCTGGAGCACCTCCTCCCTCTCCTTCTCTGACCTTGGTGTTCGCAGGACTGTTTCTCACATTTTTTCCCCATGATTCCTCACATTGCCATGCAGCATTTTGCCCTTTTCTTTAATATATCACAGAGGCACCACCAACTTCGCTGATTGGCTCAGCTTTGGCCAGCGATTGGTCTGTTGCCAAGCCAGATGGAACCGTCTGTGTCTGGCACGGGGCAGCCCCTGGCCGCCTTCTCACAGAGGCCACCCCTGCATCACCACCCCCCATACACCTTGTCACATAAACCCAATACAGTGTGCTACAGCAAAATGAAGTCTGGATGAGGCTGATCAGTAATTTTAGGTCACTGCGAGGGCCAACAGCTCCCTGGGGGTCACAGAGGGGGAATCCCTAGGCCAGCAGGGCATGGGCCTCACCAACCAGGGCTTGTCCTACTGCCCCTACAGCAGGGCAGGCCAGATGGAGGGCACCTTCTTAAAAAGAAGTTCAAGAATTAGGGTGATCAAGAAGTTGAGCTTCAGGGTCCTGCTATGCCACATACTTTCTGTGCAAGTAGCAGTCACAAATACGCTCTGTGCCCCACAGCACATCTGACAAGAGAGCACCAGCTCATTCACAGCAAAGTCAAGACACATAAGATGTCCCTTTCTCTCATCCACATCATCCCTCACAGCCTACTCCAGAGTCGTTTTATCTCAGAAATATATACACAACAGAAAGAGGGTATCCTTTTAATAATTTAAGGAGCACGTGGTAACAAAATTGCCTTCCTACCACAGCTTCTGGGTTCGTACTGTTTTTGTGCCTAGGAGCAGATATCAAGCTCGAGTTTTGCAATATTGAGACTCAGCCAGTATGGGCTTCACAGAGGCACTGAAGTTGACAGCAGTTCTCACACTTGCCACCTGCAGAAGGAGGGACAACAGAATCCCCACATGATATATGAACCCCAGGCTGGTTCATTTTTCATCTCTAATGTAAGCAATGGCAGAGAGAGAGAGTTTGATTAGGGCATGCTAGAATAACAATAAAGTGGGAGAGGAGATCCCAGCAGAGTCAGCTGCATGTCAGGCTCCCAATTCATGCTGCCCAGCCCTGCCACTGCACGATGAAGATCCCTCAGAGTCAGATCCCAGTCTTACAGGGAAATCATATGGGATGGGGAAGGGGTGATGTGGGGAGTGAGGAGAGAAAGCAAGCAGGGACAGAGGGAAACAGCCCTTTTCCTTTATAATAGAGCAGGTTCAGTTCACAACTGACACTTGGCTCTTTGTTACAGCACATTGTACAGAGGCAGCCTTTTCACCAATTATTAATGATCTGCTAAAGCAGCCACTCTAAAGTCATGTTATTTCCAAACTGTACAACTAGGAAATATCTTAATGAAATGTGCTGTGGTCCAGATCCACAACTGGTATAAAGCAGACAGTGAACATTCACACCGGTCCCCTCCTACAAAATCCTTAGCTCCTTACCCCAAGCTATAGTAGTCCGTACTTTCAGCACTGAACCCCTGTGGTGGGTTGACCCTGGCCAGCAGCCAAACACCCACCCTGCCTCTTGCTCACTCCCCTCTCCTGCGGGATGGGGAGAAAATAGAAAGAAGGCAAGACGGCTTGTGGATAGAGATAATGACAGTTGAATAAGGAAAGCAAAAGCTGTTCACACAACCAAATCAAAAAGAGGAATTCATTCACTACTTCCCATCGGCAGGCAGATGTCCAGCCACTTCCTGGAGAGCAGGCCCTCATCACGCTTAACAGTTGCTTGGGAAGACAAATGCCATAATCACGAATGTCTCCCCATCCTCCTCTTTCCCCTGAGCTTTTACTGCTGAGTGCGACATCATATTGGTCAGTTGGGGTCCGCTGTCTTGGCTATGGCCCCTACCAACCTCTTGCCCACCCCCAGCCTACTTGCTGGGGGGGCGGGGAAGAGAGTGAAAGCCTCGACAGTGTGCAAGCACTGTTCAGCAATAGCCAACACAGTGGTGTGTTATCAACACTGCTTTATCCACAAATGCAAAACACAGCACCATACAGGCTGCTATGAAGAAAGTTAACTCCATCCCAGCCAGACCTAGTACAACCCTCCAGTTCAATTCCTGATGAAACAGCTGGAAAAGATTAATTTTAATCCTAAACTGAAAGAGCTATGGTACACATCATGTATACACATCGAGGTTTCTTTGGCCAAAAGAAATGTGTAACCCACCAGTTAGCATGTTAGAGGGTTCCCTTCTGTGTCTTATCCAGAGAAGATGCTAGTTATTAGAGCTACCAATTACAAAATGTTATTTCAAACCTTATCAGCAGTTTATGCCAGTAGCCTGGTAAGTCCCTAATGTCCTATATGTCAGCCACATTACACGTAAAAGGAAACAAAACAGAAAAAAAGAAAAAAATAATCAAAGACTTTTTGGATAGGTACTGTGTATATTTGACACTTCAAATAACTCATATGTCTATGCAAAGTGTAATGACAGGTTAAACAAACATATAGCTTTTCTAAACCAAATCACCACTAAATGTCAGTTCTATATTTGAATAACAGAGGTGATCAACTTGCATCCAAATTGAACTTTTGAGTCTGTGAAAGTTTCAGTTGAAGATTTTAGTTTGGATTAATTACAAAAATGGAGGATTCAAGCTACTTCATATCTAGACACGTTGGTTGCTTTTGTATTTAATAAAAATAGCTTTCCCAGTTAGAAAATAGGTGCAGGGAGGGGGCGGGTTGCTTTCTTCAATACTATAGGAATAATTTTCTGGAGAAGCCCCTCAATAGGAATAGTGATGAAAAGAAGTTTAACTGATTTCAAGAGGCAGCTACTACCTACATTTTATGAAACTGGGGCCATCTACAGCAGAGGGCTGGCTTCTGTTATCTATAAAGTCATTTTTCCTAGGTTAAAAATATTTCACCCTCTAAAAAGGTAAATATAAAAACCTACAGAAACCACCTATTTCAGTGGGATTTGGATGAGCCACCAGAAGATATCTGACTGAATGCCACTATGTCACTTACTTTTTCTCTCATCTAACTCCCTCCGTATTTTCAAGATCACCTTCCTTGATGTTTGAATCATTTATCCACTGTACCATGAACATGTCTTTAATTAGAAAGAAAAGCCCACAATTTCTTTTATTCTTATTAAATGAAGTATAGATGCTATTCTTCAACACAGATAATGAATTATCCCATTTTGGATACACAACAGCTTTATCTGAGCTTTTCACTTGCTTTCTTCTACTATACTATGACAGACACCATAGTATTTCTGTTACAGAAAGTTTTTTTGTTTGTAAACTTCCATATCTCCACCTTGCTTTGTTCTATTCACTCAGGAGCAATGGAAGAGTAACTGAAGGTTTTCATCCTCTCTTTCCCACAAGGGAAAGTCTGGCCTCACCCTTGATCTCTGGATGACATCAGTTTAGGAGATTTTAGACTGACTATTGATGAGCAACTTGCCATGGGTGCCACCCAGAACATGAGAGTCCATTCTCAAGTGGGAAAGCAGGAAGAAAATCTGAAATTATTCCCTTTTTTTATTTCTAGCCGAATGACCAGAGATGAGCACAGAAGGAAACAAGCCAAGTGAAATCCTGGACTTCCTGAAGGAAGTGAAGATTTTGGTAGGTACAACACTGTGAAAAGGATTTCATACACCATCATTTGGAAATTCATATTTGAACACCCAGCCAAGCTACTGCTGCAAGGTCTTAACCATCTTTGCTCTTACCAAAAATCAAATTGCACCTTTTTTTTAAATAATTCAAAATGCTAAATACTACCCCCTTTTTAATGTTGTTTCATTGTTGCTATTTTTGCTCACAAACAATATTTTTTTAATCTATTTTGGAAATGTATTTTTCTTACTGTGACTCTGCTTTCACTGAATGGCATCTTTCTGTGTATATACTCGGCATATATATATACTTGCTTGGACAAGACTGTTTCCTTTAGTGCTTTCTAAAAACTCCTAGACCTTGTGCAGAATATGCTTTGAGTCCAAAATACTGTTATAGAATGGAATTTCCTTGCTTTTTTTACCATTTCTTTCATTTCCTTTTTCTAACTGTCTTTCTATATCTTTGGACATTTTTATGAGCACAGAATTCTCAGTGACTTTAATAGGAGTCTGGCATGAATAGGGGTAATAGGATAAGAGCCAAAACAGCTTTCTAATACCTTTTATTGTAGCCTGTAGGTATTGTATCATTGTAGCCTGTAGCTATTGTATATTCATTGGATGTTGTTATGTGAGCTTTTAAAATGATTAGCCATTAGCTATCACTTTAGATATTTTATAGTGTTTCTTTTCCTCTCAGAAATCTATTTTTTCCTGTCTGTTGAGATTCCTGTCCTGCTACTGGTATAGGTTTGCTTAAGTATTTATCTTGTTCTTGCAATTAGTGGGTTTAGAAAAAAAATCTGTTTTCCAATAATAATAATTCCAATGAAAATCATTGTCAAATGAGATCTGCAGTAATTGTCTCTCTCTCACTTCATACAACCACATACACACACACATATGTATATATGTAAAAACAGCTTCTTTGGCAAAGCAGCAGCAGGACCTATGGCAATCAGTAAGAGTAGTTCCACCCAGTGTCTAATGAAAAGGTAGAGAAAAAACACAACCCAAACCAAAACAGATGTTTGTCTTAATGTCTTAGCAGTTCTGAGCTGTCCATGCTAATTTATTTGTGATATGAAGGAATATAACAATTCACATCAATAATTTATTTTATTTCTGAAATTTAATACACTCATTTTTAAAAGTAAACTTTAAAAATATTTAAAAAGGAAAGATGTTACATTAAATTGCATCTTTCTATTCTGGTTCATTTATCACTGTCAGAGAGAGGAAGATTTACCTCTCTCACTATGAAGAAGCAAACTGTTACCAATTCCTATTTTAGACCTTGAAACTGTGATAAGATATCCCAATTGTACAATGGAACTTAAATAAAAGCTCTGATTAGCTTTAGAACATGCTGTATGATTAGTCTGACTTCTTGTGGTAAACATGGGAATATTCATTTGTTTATTGGCATAATGAAACTATCAAGCAAGTAGATGAAATATCCAAAAGACAGTAACAGCAGTGTCCTTGCCAAGATCTACAAATAAATAGGCTATCAGCAGTAGATATATTAAAATTGGGATTGGTGACTGATATAGAGATATATATGAAACAAATGCAATCATTTCCCCATACAGAACACAACAATCACATATTTTAGTTTACCAAGATTTTTAAAAGATCAATAATCTTGCATGATCAGAGTAGATTAAATTGTTGACTTCTAAATAAAACATGCAGATTTACAAATTTCTTAAGAATCTTTCAGGGTAAACTAGATCCTGAGAACTTTATCTTCTGTTAAAGAGGACACTTAAAAGTATCTTTAAGCAAATATTAAAGACATGGCATGAACAGAGAAGGAAGGATGAAAGCTAAGCATATCTAAATCTTTAATTACGTCACAAAACATATATTCTGACAGTACATTTGTGCAGGACTTTTATCTACACAGTGAAAAGAACATAGGTTCCCTAAGATTTTCATTTTATAAGATCCATGCGATTCAGATGTGTTTGAAAACACAGGCAAAATAGGACCACTGAGAAACAATTATGACACCATGTTTTTTCAAACAAACATCGAAAGAACTGAAGCTCTGTTAAACAGCATGTTCATTCTTAAAACTAAAAGCTTCCCTTTTTGGTCTTGGGCGCTCAAGAGAACTGACTGCAATAGAGAGTGTTAGAGGAAAATATATCATGCTCGACACAGCAGCCTGAGAGAGGCGAGGCTGCTGCCGCTCCATGTCCCTAGGTCCAAACAGTAGCAAGGCTGAAAATGCATTCCCGGCAGGGACACGCACAGAGCACACATATACACCACATATATACATACATACATACATGGCCGGCGCGCGCGCACACACACACACACACACACACACAGAGCTGGCCGGGACTTCCCAGGTCTCAATAGCTGACCCCTCCCAATGCTCTCGCCCTCAGAGATACACAGGCGCTCTCACACCCAGACCAGGACCTTAGAGACTCACTCACCCACTTGCTCCCAGTCACCTACTCCCCAGCTAGTCCGGCTTGATCTTCACTAGTGATCACACTCACTCACACACCTGCACTTGCTCCAGTCGCTGGCACCACGGATACATGGGCCCTCCGACTCATGGTCTGACTCCAGTTGCTGCACTCACACCCCCATACACACAGAACAGAGAGCCCTCAGCCAGGAAAGAGAAAGGAATTTAATGAGAAGATAGGACAGACTGCGCTGATCAGGCGCAGGGCGTAGCCAGACAAGCATACTGACCAGCAAACTATTTACATGTGACTGGCCCTTTTTATCCCCTTACCCCTCTATGTGTCCACACTTGTTCCTCCCCAAATCACCTAAACCACTCCCTTGTCCTGCCTTTGGTTCCTCCCCTAAACATCCCATAGTAAGTCCTGCGCGATCCATCCTGCTTTTTCCAAACTGCTTTTTCCCTGCATTTCATAAAAAGTCCCACCCCTAGGCAGCAACCTCCCTTAGTCTGAAAGGTGATCTGGAGAGCTGTTCCCGATGACTCATCTCGATGGGTTTCTGCCTGGACAATGGGTCTGATGGGTCTGCTGGGACAGCCCTGGGAGGGGCCCGGAGAAGGTGTTCATTCCTCAAGAGTCCTTGATTTGGGTTCCCATCTGGTATTTTGTGCCCCTGTGCTCCTCTGGACTTGTGCAGATGGGCCTTTGATAGCCCGGCAGGGTATTATTTGGGCTCCCCTGCCTGCCATTGTCTCTCTGAGCTCCTTTGTGAGTGTGCAGATGAGCTTTTATCACATAACTTAACAGAGAGCATCCAAACACACTTTAATATAATTTTAAAATCATGATGCTGTATGTCACATACACTCGTATTTCTAGGTGCTTTTTCTAAAATAATCTATGCTGTATAAACATACTCAGAGATTTTAATATTTTGGTCACTCAGAATAATCTACCTATATTTTAGAACCATGATGGTTACTACATTAGTAAGGGTTGTTTGATTGCATATGTACAATATGCACTTGCTTTAAAAGGTACACTTTGGTTAAAAATTAAGTAAATTAAATTTTATAGCAGAGCATATTAAAAAAATTAGCTATTCACAGTACCTCATCCAAATTACTTAAAATGCAAGCCATTCAGGTATGCAGTTTCAAAGGAAACTGAACTAAATACTGTGCAAGTTCTAGAAATTATACAGATGTAGGCTTTTATCCTAGAAAGGCTTAGTGATTTTTTTCTTTAATATCTGAGAGAAGTTAAAAGTTGTAAAGAGACCTTCCATGCTATTAAAGTGCAATATTACAGCTGAATTTTCAATCTGCATAGACAGTGCCTCCTGACTGAAAAAAAGAAACTTCTCTTATAATCTCAGATAGTTAACAAGAATGACATAGCTATAAAGTAAATCACTTAATTTTTTCACAACTCTTTCCTTAAAGAATCTTTCCTTAAATAAATGCAGAAAAGAGACTTTATCTGGTTCAGACATTGCTCTAAGGGAGTTGCCATAATGAATTATTCAGTGAGAGTTTGGAAGAGAAAGGAAGGTGAAGAGGCAAAATGGTAGCAGGTGACAAACTTAAAGATTACTGTGGATCAGAGTTTCAGGAAAATGGATCCAGACAAAAACTCAATTACTTAATGAAAACGATCCTGTTTCACTGTTAAAGCTTCTGGTAACCCATTAGAATAAGTCCCTAACCTATAAATCACCTTGTACTGCATCCTCAGGTGATGACCTAAAACCCTATGAAACTTCCAGTGACTAGTTTCTTCCTTTTTTAGTTCAGAAAAGGAGTGGCCAAAAGAAATTCTCCCCTTTATTATAGGTCTGAAAAATATCGGAAATTACTATATGTAACCAAATGCCAAAGGATGGCGGTTAGCTCTCGCTGCCACCCCGGGCCCCGTGGGCCCTGTCCCGAGTTTCAGGAGAGGAGAGATCTCCTGTGACCTCTCTGATGGCCTGTGGGCACGGCCTGAGGCCGCAGCCCGGCCCAGCTCCTCTCTGTGCTGGGCGTCGGCCGCGCCAGGCCCCAAGAGCCGCCTCCTCCCCGGGGCTGCGGCGAGGGCCTCGGAGCAAGGGCGCTGCGGTTTTGCACGTCTCCAGGAAGCGGCGGGGCGTCGCTGGACAGCTCCGGAGCGCAGCGCAGTGCCCATGTTCTGGAGACGGCGCAGATGTGTGCGACGGAGTCGGGGCCGGGAAGCCCCGCCGCGGAGGCCCTTTCTCGTAGAGGGCGATCCCGGAAGCGAGCTCAGCGAGTGCTCTCCCCGTCCACCTCAGGACCCCCCGGGTTTCTGTTGCGTGGGGCACCCCGGCGGCGGGGCGGGGGGCGAGGGCATCCCTTACCTGCGGGAGTGGTAGGAGACGGGATCCCCGCGCGGGAGGGGGCAGGGCGGATGGGGGGATCTCTCCGCCGCCTCACGCCGCAGCCGGTCTCCCCCGACGAGATGCTCCTTGTTTTGGTCCGCCCGACCAATCGGACGCAGCGGCTGGATTCTACGGAAGCCGGGATGCGTCCTTCGTGGAGGCAGCAGGACTCTTCCCTGCCGACCATAACGCATTGCGCAGGGCGCACCACCACCACCTGGTCCTCCTGCGGCTTTAACGCCCCTGACATGGAAACACCATTGCAGTTCCAGCCGGGCTTCTGCTCCGAGCAGCAGCAGCACGGCCAGGACAAGCAGAGTCTTCTCCAGCAGCCACAGCAGCAGCAGCAGCAGAGCCCATGCCTCCAGTGCAACAACTGCACCTACTATGGGGCCGCTGCGGCAGCAGCGGGGGATAACCTGCCCTCGCTGCTCCGCACTTCTTCGCCCCTCTCGTGCGCCTTCAGGACTCACTCCTCGCCGCTCTCCATCTCCGCCTCCTCCCGGCAGGGCAGCCAGTTGAACGTCAGCGAGCTCACCTCCTCCAGCCATGCCGGCTCGTCCAGGCAGCCCCACCAGTACCCCCAGTACCATCAGTGCCATAGCCTGCAGCACCAGCAGGCAGCCAGTCCCAGCAGCAGTGTCAGCAGCGGCAGCACCCACCATCACCACTACCAGCAGCGTCGGGAGAGCAATCCCTTCGCCGAAATAGCCATGAGCAGCTGCAGGTACAACGGCGGCATCATGCGGCCGCTCAGCAACCTGAGCTCATCCCGCAGGAACCTGCACGAGCTTGACTCCGAGTCTCAGCCGCTCCAGCCGCCGCTCGCCAGCCCTATAGCCGCTGCCCCGGAGATCGTGGTCTCCAAGCCCGAGCACAACTACTCCAACAACCTGGCGCTCTACGGCTCCGGCGGCACGAACAACGGCGGGGGCAAGTCCAGCAAGAAGAAGAACCAGAACATCGGCTACAAGCTGGGGCACCGCCGGGCGCTCTTCGAGAAGCGCAAGCGCCTCAGCGACTACGCACTCATCTTCGGCATGTTCGGCATCGTAGTCATGGTGATCGAGACAGAGCTGTCCTGGGGCGCCTACACGAAGGTACCTGCCACGCCGTCGGACCGCCTTCCTCTCGCTCTCGGCGCCGTCGGCGCAGCCCGACACACGTCCCTCCGTCCCCGTCCCGTGCCCCTGCCGCGGGCTCCGTGTCCTCCCCGGCCCGCGGGCGAGGCCGGCTCGCGGGAAGGCGGCTCCACAGCCAGCTGCGCTCTCCTGTCAGCCGTTCAAATCCGTGCGGTCTAGCCGCCCGGCGCCTCCGTCCTCGCGAAAAGGCGGCCGCCGCCCGACCCCGACGTCACTTCGTTTCTCTCAGAGCCCAGCGCGGCGGGACTGTTCGACCCTCGCCCGGCCCTGCCGTGAGGCGTCCCTCGCCCTGAGAAGTGCCCTGAATCCCCGGCACCGCCGTGTGGGGCCCACTGGTCCTCCGCCCTGAGACGAGATGCTCCCCCCGCGGTTCCGCAACCGTGAGGCGAGGTGTCCCCCTTACCCCGGCCCCGCCATGAGGCACCCCCCGGCCCCGACACTGTAAGGCGAGGCGACCCTCCCTCCCCTCCCAGTCCGGGCTCCACTGCTCGCAGTGGGGCTGGGGAGCCCGGCAGGGCGGGAACGGTCCCATGCATGTGGGTCTCTGACGAACAGTGGTGTCTTTGTGTTGCAGGAGTCTCTGTATTCCCTCGCTCTAAAATGCCTTATTAGCCTCTCCACGATTATCCTGCTTGGGCTCATTATTGTATACCATGCAAGGGAAATTCAGGTAATGTTTCACTTTATGAATTGCTGAATGTTTGCATATCTGTGGTTGCAGAGTCAGTTTTTCTAAAGGCTTTATTGTGGTAAGCACTTTGCACTTCCTGCTGATTCAGAAAACAGAAATAATCACTTAGTGCTTCCTGAAGTTCAGTTTCATCCCTGGAGAGAAATAAGATAGGCTACATGGACACATTCGTGCCTGTTAGGGACTGTTACCTGCGATTATGCTAGTAGGATCACTTAGTTCTGAGGTTATAGCACACTTTCTCTATGACATACCTGCTGTCTTCTGTAGCAGATGTAGGGCAACAGTCTTTTATTTCCCAGTGACTAAATGTCATGCTGTGCATTTTCTCTGGATAGCAGGGCTAATTATTAGGAAAGAGGCATCAGTAACTTCTAAGCATGTAATCTTCACTGTGCTGTTTCAGATACTAGCATACACTAGAAGAATATTTAAAAAGAGGGGGAAATCTTATGTTGGATTTGTTTTATTTGATGCCATAGAAATTACAGCCACTAGGAAATGTGACAGAGGAAAGCTGTCAAGACAGGTAGGGATGAAGGTAGGGGGAATTTAATGATCAAAGCTATAGAGTAAGTCTAAAAATGCTGTCACATGTCTTGTCCCAGATACTTAGTTCTAATTTTAGTTGTCTTTTTTTTTTTGATCAAGAAATTACAATTTGACATTTCAGTTAAATTGAAACATACGAGAGAGAGTTTTCAAAGTTTTGAAGTGAAAAATACTTTATTTATAGATACATTGGTGTTTTTGCTCTCTAATTAGAGATACCTTGGGCTACAGGCAGAAATTATGGTTTTCAAGGGCAAAGACGTCTTTTTCAGCAGTACCAATTAGCAAAAAGGAGAAATTAAGAATTGTATAGTACCCTTCTTCTATGCTGTAGTTCTAATATGAAAGGGCACCATAGTCTCCTACTTAGACTACTGTTAGAGAAGTATTGCGTTACTGATGACTCTCTGCCAAATGGGATCCTGTCCTGCAGTCCTTACATACGAAAAACGCTATTTCTGGCTCAGAACCCAGTTTCTTTGCATTAATATCAAAGATGGGCAGCTGTTTAACATTATTGTGCTCAATAAACAAGTGTCTGGTGACAGAGTACCACTATAAACTACTGGAATACTGATGAAGAGGTTTCTTTCTTTGTGTAAAAATAAATAAATGTAGCTGCTGCAATGTGGGAGCCTTGTTCTCCAGTGTACCTTGCTATAAGTGGTGCTTGAGGCACTAAGAACAAAGCTGAAAAAAACAAGCTCTGTAAGTATTTGAATTATTCTATGTATTTTCAAGAAACTTTAAATAGAAAACAATACACAAGATAACCAAATAGTCATAGGTTTCTGTATGCATAAGCTTACAGTAGGTAGTTACGCCAACATTTGCAATTTTTTTCCAGCGAATTAGATACACATTTTCATTCTTTCAGAGATTTGTTATGGATCAGAAAAATCAATCTTTTAAAAATCTTCAGTTGTATTTCTGATTTTTTTTAATTGATCATTTTAAAGAACTCCTTCATGTATGAGACTACATGGAAGGAGTTGGGCAATCATGTGACTTAATCGAGGTTAATGTAGTTTTCAACACTGCCTGACAGTATAGAATACAAGCATGCCTGTTTGTAAAACAGTAATACTCTATGTTTTTGTCTGAGAGACACTGTAGGCTGCAGTACTCATGTCAGAGCCTGGAGTAAGCTGCAGCTCCAAGGAGCTCTGTCATTCATCTTGAAAATGAAAGGGAAGTTTTGTTTTCAAGGACACTATTGGAAGGAAAGGCCATTGTACCACCCTTAGCTGTTAGATATCTGATAGACTTTTAATTTAGGCACAGTATGTTTATATACGCACACTTGACTTTTTAAAAAATAAGATGAAAAACACAGAGAAATATTTACATCCATCTATGGTGCTAAATTTATGTTACACCTTAACTCTGAAAACAAGAAGTATCTTTAAAATACTTTAGCTTAGAAATGTACAGAACCTACTCCAAGTGAAAGAAAATACTGCGTAAGCCTGATAATGTAACGATTTTAAAATAATCTTTAAAACTGACTGTTTTCTGAAGGAATACTTGCCTTTAATTCAGGCAAATATCCTGCTATGTACAGTGGAATATTTCTTGAATCAGGTCTGTAGAATCATGCCCATAGATGGTTGGTTGTGTCCTGGAGCACCAGCTGTTTGCTGATCTTGTTCAAATTTGATCATTCCTTTCTTATTCTTCTCTGAAAGATACTTAGACTTTATCAGTAAGCATAGTGTAAATTTGCAGGAATTCATCAAGACAATGAATTTTGTTGTACAGAACAGAATGGCAATGAATTTTGTTTGCAGTGTGGTATGTTTCATAGTCTGATAGAAGCAAACCTACCTGAAAGAAAAGCAGTTTTTCCTGCAAAACATGAACTAAAATATGTTGGGAAAGAAGATGAAAGTTTAGCAATTAGTAGTGCTTTCAGATTTAATATTTAGAAACACCTGGTGACATAAAATGTCTGCTAACCAAAATCAGCTGCTGCTTTTTTTTTCAGTAGTCTGTGCCCTTGATTTCTTGGTAGGAAGTCTGAACAGCCGTGCTGCAAGCAACTCTATGGTAGTGCCTAACAGTATAGCAAGTGACTGTCCATTTAAATGACCTTGTGTTCTGTTTTGAAAACAGTCAGCTCATCAGTTAAACCAAACTGTGAGTTTGCTTGTCCCAGACCTGCTGAACATCCTATTTTAAGGGAGTTGGAAGGGAAATTTAAGACGACTTATATGGATTCTTCACAAGAATATTATTTGGATCTGAGATAATTTTTTTTTCCTTTTTTGTTTTCTTCTTTTTTCTTTTTTAGTTTATAAGTAGTAGAGGAACAGGAGCACCTTCAGTATATAAGGGGGGGGGAGTGTGTGTCCTCCGTCTCCTTTTCAGCACCGCAGACAGCTCTGCACGTTGCACATTATCCGTGGCGCCCTTGGCTGGGCTGGGCCTGGCTCAGAGCAACCTGTGCTGCGGAGAGGGAGGCTGCCAGCCTCCCCAGCTTCCCTCCCGCAGCACAGCCAGGTGAGTTCTCCTGCTGCCTGACGGCACATGCATAATTTTGGACATATTTTTAGCCTTGCATTGTAAACCTATTAGCAAAACAGATTAATTTTTGTATTCTATGAAACAGCTCTGCATTTGACAGACCAAAGTCTCCAGAATGGCATAGCTGCAGTATTTAGACAAAAATAACTGTTTGGCTGCTGTGCAGTTTTGTGAAATATTGGAAATTTTAAATATTTGTGAAATATTGGAAATGTTAAAATGCTTTCTTCAAATAGGTTTTCAGTGATTGCCATGTATTAGTTATTCTGTTTTATTAGCTATTAGTGTTATTATTAGTATAATAATAAGTATAAGTACTATTAGTGTTATTATTAGTTATTAGTGTTGTTATGTATTATTATTATTATTAGTTAGTATATTAGTTATCCTGTTATTCAGGAGCTATTATATTTATTAAATGTGACTTAATGTTAAGACTATAATAACAGTCAAATTAAACCAGGTAGTTTTAAATGATAATTCTTAGCCTACATTATCATTTCCAGAAAAGAGGATAAAAACACAAACAATGCTTCTTTCACCTCCCTCCCTCTCCCGGGAAAAAAGCCAGATGAACAACAGTAATGATGTTGGAGCCAAGTATGGTGACAACCCCAAATCTGTGTATTCTCCTTTTGGTTCATTGTTGTCATGCTTGTAATGTTGTTAAAAACATCACACTTGGGAGATTATGAAATATTCATTACTCGCTCTCTAAGCTTGTGTGGTTGTTGATTCAGTTTGGAAGACCAGTAGGAAAAATGTAACTCTGTTATCCCAGCCTAGAACAGGTATTTCTCTGACTACTGTTCCATTTGAGAAATACACTTTCGAAGAGGTGGAGGAGGGAAGAGCTAAGAAGATAGTATCATCCGATTATCATAATAATTTAAAATGTATAAATTGCCCACTTCATGCATAAACAGTTTGTTACTTCATGATATTTTACATAATTAAAATAGCAGCATACAACATGATTAAAATTGTTGTTTCTAGACAACTTATTGTTCCATTCCACATTTCCCTAATGCAATTTGCTGTTAGATTAATAATCAGGTGGAAGTTAAGAAACTTTTTGATAACAGTTCACATGGTAAAGCTGCATTTTTTTTCTACTTCTACTGAGAAAGTAGACCTCTGTGTCTCTCTCGTACTGCTGGAGATAGAAATGCTTTTTAAATGTACAGTTCCTGAAGTTTTACTGGCACTTCCTTATATTACTTAAAACAAAGGATTAAAACCAAAATTCTCTAAGGTTGCTAATAAGATGTCTTTAATCCCCTTTCTTGGGTATTCTGTTCCAGCCTGGTATTTCTTGAAAGATGACTGTCACAGGGTAGGAGGACTATGTCCACTGGGATACTTTTGCTTTGGTGCTGGACTACTTAGAGTATCCCTTCTGTAAATAAACCTTGCCCTTCTATTGCCTTTCTTGAATAATGGTAACCTGTGTTCTTCTGGACTGAATCTGAACCTCTTCTCCCTCTTCCCTTGATACAGATGCTCTCACTCATACAGAAAAATGAAAATTGTTGATATTTGGCAGAAATGAATAGAAATCTTCATTTTTTTGTATATGAATTGAGGTTTCTAAACACTTATAAATTGGACTGTCAGTTCATGCTCAAGTAGAACTCCTGTGGAAAGTCATGCAAACTTCGAAGTTAAGGTTAAGCCATCGTTGTCACAGCAGAGTTCATCTTTAGAATTCAGTCCATCACTTTCCAGGTCTCCAGGGAGAAAGCACCCTCAGTCCCTAGATTGTTCTGAAGTGGTGGGAAAATCATGTGATACTGATGGATTTGGAATGAAACATTTTCAGTCTTCATTATGGAAAATTATCACACATGTGATCCCAAATATCTTGCTGAAGACTCAAGAGTCTTTTGTCCTTTTCCCTGTCTCCTGAAAACTTGAAGAAATGGAACAGGCAGTACTAGGAAGCATAAGTGGATGTTAATAAATACATTTCTTGACTGACTTACTGTGCAAATAAATTCCATAATGCATGATTCTAATAAACACTGCTTATGGGGCTTTAATTATCTTATTGGAAAGTTCTTCAGAAAAAATCCTGCATTCCCTAAGAAATATAAACTCCCTTACAGTTTCCCATCACAAGCACTAATGGGTAATCTGCAGGCAAATTTGTTTATAACTATGTAATCCTTTTGCCTTCACTGTGGTGGTACATGTTTATCTCATTGTCTTTCTTCTTCTGTTGACTCCATGCCAAAAGAAACAAAAGTCTAGCTTGCCTTTGCTTAAGTACGCTGAATCATCAGCTAAGACTGCTGCTGCAAAAACAAATGACGATTAAGAGCACAGAAAGCAAGTCTGTTGAATAACAGGTGAAAATCAACAGAATCGTAGAATCATAGAATGTCCTGAGTTGGAAGGGACCCACAAGGATCATCGAGTCCAACTCCTCTCCCTGCATAGGACAACCCCAAAATTCACACCATATGTCTGAGGGCATTGTCCAAATGCTTCTTGAATGTTGTCAGGCTTGGCGCCGTGACTGCCTCCCAGGGGAGCCTGTTCCAGTGCTCCACCACCCTCTGCATGAAGAACCTTTTCCTAATGTCCAACCTAAACCTCCCCTGGCATATCTTCCTGCCGTTCCCTCGGGTCCTATCATTGGTCGCCAGGGAGAAGAGAACAGCGCCTGCCCCTCTCCCTTCCCTTGTGAGGAAGCTGTAGACCTCGATGAGGTCTCCCCTCAGTCTCCTCTTCTCCAGGCTGAACAGACCAAGTGACTTCAGCCACTTCGTATATGGCTTCCCCTCTAAACCCTTCACCATCTTCATGGCTCTCCTCTGGACACTCTCTAGTAGCTTTGTATCCTTTTTGTACTGTGGGGCCCAAAACTGCACACGGTCCTCAAGATGAGGCCGCACCAGTGCAGAGTAGAGCGGGACAATCGCCTCCCTCGACTGGCTAGCAATACAGTGCTTGATGCACCCCAGGACACGGTTGGCCCTCTTGGCTGCCAGGGCACACTGTTGGCTCATGTTCAACTTGCTGTCGACCAGAACCCCCAGATCCCTCTCCGCGGGGCTGCTCTCCAGCCTCTCGTTCCCCAGTCTGTATGTACATCCAGGGCTGCCATGTCCCAGGTGCAAAATCCGGCACTTCTCTTGTTAAACTTCATACAGTTGGTGATTGCCCAGCTCTCTAATTTGTCCAGATCTCTCTGCACGGCCTCTCTGCCCTCGAGAGTGTCAACGGCTCCTCCCAATTTTGTGTCATTGGCAAACTTTGATAACAAACCTTCAAGTCCTGCATCCAAGTCATTTATGAAGATATTGAAGAGCACTGGCCCCAAGATGGATCCCTGCAGAACCCTGCTAGTGACTGGTCGCCAGCCTGATGTAACCCCATGTACTATAACCCTTTGAGCCCGACCCGTCAGCCAATTGCTCACCCATTGCATTATGTGTTTATCCAGCTGTATGCTGGACATTTTGTCCAGGAGGATACTGGGATAGACAGTATCAAAGGCTTTACTGAAGTCCAAAAAGATTACATCGACTGGCTTCCCTTGGTCAACTAGGTGGGTAACCTTGTCATAGAAGGAAATTAAGTTTGTTAAGGAGGGCTTTCCCCTGTGCTGGCTGGGGCCAATGACTGCATTGTCTTTCAGGTGTTTTCCAATAACTCCCAGAATACTCTTCTCCATAATTTTGCCAGGCACAGAGGTGAGACTGACAGGCCTGTAGTTACCAGGGTCATCCCTCTTGCCCTTCTTGAAGATTGGGACAATGTTTGCCAGCTTCCAGGCAGCTGGGACCTCCCCAGATTCCCAAGAGCATTGAAAAATCATTGAGAGAGGTCTCGCTATGACATCAGCCAGCTCTTTAAGTACCCTTGCATGAATCCCATTGGGCCCCATTGACTTATAGGGATCCAGCTGGAACAGCAAATCCTGCACAAGTTCGGGGTTTGTTGGGAGTTTATCATTCTCGCACTCATGGTTCTCTAGCCCAGAGCTCTGGGGGTCCCAGAAATAAACTTTGAGTGATAATTTTATTCTGATCTAAAACCTGTTGAAAATTACTGAAATTTTTCTGTTTATTTTAATAGGCCTTGGATCAGGAGACAACAAATCTCATCATGTGCCAGTTTTGGTCCAGGATACAGTATAGGCTTGAAATTTACCTTGTACCAGTGAAGCTTAATACACATTCCATACAACAGAAAAGCATGCTGATTATAAGAAATCTAGAGACATCATATCTGTTAAATTATCACTTCAGGAGTATTTATTTGATATTTAGTTTTAGTTCCATTCAGTACACTTTTGAATAGATTATATCTGCAAAACTTGTTGACCCAGGAAAAGTTACAGGTGCCCACTGTCTCTGAAAAGCAGCACTGTAATGCATAAGACAAAGAAGGCAGGACAGAAAATCCTTTAATGTTGGTCAAGCATCTAATGAACAGTGACTGAAAGGATCTGAGGCCTTTTGCATTGAAATTAAATGTAGAAGATGCTTGTTTCCAACAGCCTCCCTTAGGATATTGGAGGAGGTTGTATCTAAATGGTCAGGCCACTGAATGGTTGGCCTGACAATACCTACCATTGTCCATTCAAATGCACCCTTGTTCTGAGCATTTTTTAATGAGGCTGTTTGTTAGAAGTTTATCAGGACATCAGGTTTATCTTTCCTTAAAAATACGTTCTTAAGTGTAGAGTCACAGGTGTACTCCTTTGGCAGAATGAATAAATTAGCTCATTTTATCTAGCTTCAGATTCAGTATTTCTTCCTTTAACTTCTGTTTCCCCTATTCCCTTGCAAAAATATTGCCAATTTCTTCAGTGAATATATCCTTTTTAATTGGTTCTAGTTTTCCCAGTAGTAATGAAGCTGATCTTCCCTGAAGAGAGTAAGGCTTCTCTCACATTGGGAACAGCATCTGATGGCAGCCGTATTGGGAGATGGCAGTTCTTCATGCAGTGATCTGTAGAACAAATTAATTTTTGTGATGAATGAAGAAAAACAAATCCTAAATCAAGAACTGTAAAATGCTATGTTCTTCATACACAGTCTTGGAATTGCTGCTTCAGTGCAAAACTAAATTCATTCCTAACTCTGGAATCTGACTAATGTTTCCATCCCAGTATGGCTAAGATTAGTGCACTAGTTATAGCAGACCACCTACAAGACCAGAAAAGGTTTTTAAAGAGATGTTTTTGTTTTGGAAATATTTTATTAGTATACTAATTTTTTCAATGTGGTCATTTGTTGTTGTCGTGGTTTAACCCCAGCCAGCAACTAAGCACCACACAGCCGCTCGCTCACTCCCCCCACCCAGGTGGGATGGGGGAGAGAATTGGAAGGGTGAAAGTCAGAAAACTCGTGGGTTGAGATAAGAACAGTTTAATAATTGAAGTAAAATGAAATAGAATAGTAGTAATAATAATAATATAATAATAGTAATATACAAAGCAAGTGATACACTATAAATTGGCTCACCACCCGCCGACTGATGCCCAGCACGTCCCCAAGCAGCGATCGCTGCACCCCGGCCAACTCTCCCCAGTTTATATACTGAGCATGACATCATATGGTATGGAATAACCCTTTGGCCAGTCTGGGTCAGCTGTCCTGGCTGTGCCCCCTCCCAGCTTCTTGTACACCAGGCTGAGCACGGGAAGCTGAAAAGTCCTTGACTAGTGTAAGCACTACTTAGCAACAACTAAAACATCTGTGTGTTATCAACATTATTCTCATCCTAAATCCAAAACACAGCACTATAGCAGCTACTAGGAAGAAAAATCAATGCTATCCCAGCTGAAACCAGGACAGCTGAGGAAGCTCAAGTGTGATTGTTCCATCAAGAGTCCAGACTAAAGTAGAAGATTGCCTCATGAAATATATTTTTAATGATGCTTTTCTTGGGAGTTTCTTCTTTGTAGCGCTGGGGAAGAAATCTGGATATCTAGGAACATCTTTTTTTTTCCTTGGAGTCCTAGGATTTCACTTCTTGACACTATCACCTGCATAGAAGGTTACTGGGAAGAAAGAATGGCAGTTTTAGGAGCATCTCACCCTCTTTGGGACCCTGAAGCACATACATACAGGGAGAACTACATGAAAAGAAATTCCATATGTCCCAGCAATTGCTGAGTGTTGTAATGGTTCCTTGGCACCACAAGCTGTCAGGGATTAAGCCATTTCACAGTTGTTTGAGACAAATGGTAGAGCTGAAAGTCTGGCCTGTAGCATTTAAAAATATTGAGCAATGCCTCAGAATATCTTTGGAGAGAGAAAGTGAAAAAGAATACTGTCAGTATCTGATTTAGAACAGAAGGAAAATATGGGGAGGCAGAATTTAACCTTATGTTAGTTTATGTGAGCACGTCCTTTCTTTATTATCTCATAGAGTATTTGGGCTAGTGTTTTTATAATGATCTGAGGGACAAAAGTTAAAAAAAGACGTGGACAAACCTGATAAGTGTGTTGAGTAACACATATATGTATATTGAAATGTTTGTGGCTATGTTCCTCTCTACGTGTGCCCTGTCATAGTAACTATGATGTATATTATTCAGGTGTATTTTAATGTGCAGTTTTTGATACTGCACATTGGAAACTATGGTACACAAAGACCATAAGTAGTCTGAGCCTCAGTTACACATCTCTTCCTGAGATGGTCAGATTTAATGCTGTCTTTGAGGGAAGCATTTCGAGCCTACTTAGCCACCAGCACACATTAACATGAAATTTTCTTTACATGCACTGACATACACAGTGTGTATAGCAAGATATCAATAGCCATGAAAAACTCATTTTGCATAGAGATACCAAATTTAAATAAATATACTATGCAAAAAATCATTTTTATGATGAAACTAAGTATCAGACTTTTACAATCATTCTTTTAAATTGGCATTTTTATAATTAGGTGTGTATGTGCATATACATGTATGAATGATAGAATAGTCTAACTTCCCCATTTGAACAAACTAAGAATGTTTCATTCGTGTAGATAGCTATATCCACAAGATCTTGTGGATCGATTTCTAATGACCTATTAGAAAATTTGGTCTTAACTCTGGATGTGGGAAACATTCTGGAAAATATAAGATAACAAGGCTTTCATGTAGTTTTGTGAAAAACATTATTCTTTGCCTTCTGTGCTTTGCATGCCGAAAGTGTTTGATGCCTCATGGCTTTATATAAGACTTAAACTTACTAACTTCTCTGCTCTGTGGCACTATATTCAGGATGTAGAGTCCTCAGGAATTCCTACAGGCTCTCCAAGATCGAGGACAGGCCTTTGGATAATTTATAGACCATTTGATTATATGCCTTCTGATGATGAAAGAAGGTGTTTTTCATCCCCTAGTTAGGGAAAGGCTTAAGATGTCTATCTCCAACCACCATATGATTTTCAATTATTTGTACTTAATACCTTCTTCCTCTCTGAGGACTATAATGCTGGCTTTAGTTGCATAAGTCATATTTTGGGGACTAGAAGCTATAAAAAAATGTTTGGTCAAAAATTTGGTAGAACAGTAGCCACAGAGGCTATATTTTGCTAGTCTGTGTCATAGTTCCATCAGTTCTTTTATAAGGGTAAAGTGACTCCAGTATTTAACCATTTAAAGTTTGGATTTTTAAATTAAACAATTGCCACAATGCCTTTATGAGTACAGTTGAGTCTCCTTCTGCAAGGAATGCCTCAAGGAGTACAGCTGATGCTACTTTATCATTGTTTATCGCTTCCTTTTTATTCCTTACAGCAGAGCAGTGATACTGTTTTCACATTTGTTCTTCTACTGGGATTGTAAAGAAACTGGCCAATTTCCTTGTACTTTGCATTCACCAACATCTTCAGATAGCCTGCTAGGAATTTGTATATACTAATTGATACTATATATACTATATACTAATAATAATTGATATACTAATGATTTACAGAATTAATTTCTCTACTTTTGTTTCAAGTAGCTTCAGGGAGTCTCTGATCTAAGTTGTCATTGTGTGCAATCTGTCTACTCTGAATTTGTTTCTCTTTGTCTAATCTGGTGTTATATGAATTTAACACAAATTGTTATGTAAATACACAAACACCCATTAATATCTATGATGTGCTATCTGTTTTTATATTTATACTCTGTGGTGTTAGAAACATCAAGTTTATTTATAGTTTAAGATTCATGTTTTATTTTTACATACCACATGTTGGAAATGTATTATATAATTTCAGATGAAAATAACTTTTAAAAAATTTTTTTTATAGAGTGCAGGCTTAGTAAAGGTAGATGGTAGTTCTGTATTTGAAGAAGCTTTACAGAGCACTGGTGAAGGACTTTTAAATTAGATTTCAATGTTAGACTAATAATTAATAAGAAATTTGAAAGCTATGAGCAGGCATAACATCTTTGACCTTGACTGGAGTTTGGCCTTCTGTGTAGGCTGTAGGACTCAATTTTATAGGAAGAGCTTGTTCTCTTTTTATTACTAGCATCATTCCCCATTCGAATGGGGATTAGTATCATAAAATGAATGCATGGTTATTATAACAGAATTGACTGAAAGCAACTGAGAGGGTGTGGGGGTGTGTGTGTATATATAAAAATATAAAAAAATATGCGCCCCCCCCCTTTTAAATTGTGCTGTTCAGCTGTTCTTTCTCTCCTCCATTCATTTTCCCTCCTTGCTTTCCAAATAGTAAATGTACACAACCAAGCAGGCAGGAACATGTAAATACCACTGCATTTTCCAAATTAAAAATTAACAATTACATTTAGTAGGTTGCATAATTGCAAGCATATAAAATGTACGTGAAATCCTGTACTAATTTCCATCTATTTTCAGTACATCTCAATTGACTTGTTATCCACAGCCTATTTTGTTCCAGAATATTTGATATTCCTGTATTTAATGGACTGAATTTAGAGACACGGATTTGTATGGAAATTTACCTCATAAATATGATTTTGAAATGTTACTTTTTTTTAAAATAGGAATATTTGTACTGTATCTGTGGTCCTCTGTGGCTTCTGGTGCTTTCTACCTTCTGTGTTTTCACCTCCTAAATCTCATTATGTGACAGCTGAAGACGTTATCACTTTCAAATATTATTTTCCTTAGAAGCAATTGGCTTAGCCAAAGTCAAGAGAAGTTGATAAGGATTTTCTGTGCCTGCAAACATAACCCATTCCACTTAGCACTACTGAGAAACTTCTTTCTTTGTAGCATATTAGGATTTCTTCTGCTGACAACTGAATATGTTCTTAAGTATATGTTTCATAATGATATCCTAAAGTTTTTAAAAAAGTGATTATCATTTTCTTTTATGAAAATTGTAAGATCAAATTTTGATGTGTAACTCAACATTCTTCTATTCTCATCTTTTGAATCGAATCAATACTTAAGGTATCATTTTTCTTGAATTGCCTTTCTGCATATAGTATTCATATTGAAATCCGCGAAGACAGTAGGTAAAAAGGGAGGACAAAAGACCATTGCTTTTCCAGCATATTCTGCAACTTTAAAAGAAATTTTAAAACACTGCTGATTTAACATGTATTTGATATGTATCTGAGAACTGAAATGGTCAGCTGTGTCATTCGTTTATTCTTTTCTTCAGAAAACCACACAACATTTGAGGAATTTGATATTATCTATCTCATATTCAGTTAAACTGGTTACTATTCATCTGTATTCTGGATGCTCTAAATACTTGGACCTCTTTATAGATATTTTACCATTTGTGTGATCTGACTGACAGCATTTGCAGGCTAATCACAAGAATCAAATGCACTTGAGCCTCATTGTATTTTGAAAGTTTGGCCCTTTATATCAAATATTACATTTGCTAAGTGTAAACCAACTGTCTTTTGGTAATAAATAAACAGATAGATTTGCCTTCCTACCAGTATGAATTTCATTTTTATATCTAGCATACAAAGTCTTCAGAAAGACCACAGGTAAAAGAAAGTGTATGTGCTCATGTTGCATACATTGAATTCACCGAGTGTGTTTCTTTAGCTTAATTCAACACTATGTTTCTTTGGCTTTAATAGTATTGCAGTGGAGGTAAGAACTATACCTAAGATAAAGAGAAGGAACATGAAGGAGCAAAAAACAGGTCCAAAAATAAAATAATTGGGGTTGGGTTTTTTGGTTTGTTTGTTTGTTTCTCACTGTGGTTAACTTCTTTCTTTCTTTTAGTGTCACTCCAACTACAATAAAGTTAATTTATTGTTATCACTTTCTTAAACAAAGAACTGGAACAATTTTCTGGAAGACAAACTGAATGTGTTGGGAGTAAGATGTAGAATGTGGTTTTGGATCTCTAAAGATACAGAGAGTTCAGGCTTGCATTTCTGAACTTTGGAAGGATGGAAAGGGGCAAAAAGCAATGCAGATGAGGAATTGCTTGTTTGGCCCTGTATATGGTGTGTAGCATGCTGGAAATACTTTTCTTATGTTCAGAAGGACATTCTTTGTGTATTTCACCTTCTCACCCCTTAAATTACTTCTAAGTTTTTAAATAATCTAATTTTAAAAATCCTGCAAAAGTTTTTTATTTCCAATTACATATTTACTGAACAACCTTGTCTAGATTCAGACTAGAAGTGAAGTAGGTCTTCTCCTGTTGCTGAGATTGTATGTTCTTTTGTCATTATGGATTATTTTACTTTTTTGAAGAGTTACCTTGCATATTCTTACTCTCTACTAGTGACAAATATTGTTCAATTAAGTATTTAGTTAGTAAATCTTCAGGAACAATATTTACTAAACAGTGTGAAGTGTTTTATTACTTTTGTTCCTGGGTGGTAAACTGAAGGCTTTGATTCTGCAAGGACCTACATACATGTGCATTTAATTTTCAACTACTAATAGACCTCACCTGGCTGCCTAGGCTACTCTGGTGTTTGCAGGCCTCTGCTTTTCATTTTTGTTTTTTTGAAGGTGTGACTACAGTTCATTTAGACATGGGCAACCTAGCTTTAAAACAGCTAGTTCAGGTATTGCTAGTAGTTGAGGTACAGTTGAACTGATTTTTCACTGTGAGTTATCTTTTAGAGTCTTTATGTAGTTTCTTGGATGGTTTTGCAGCCTGTGTTGGTCTATATTGGTACCTGAAGTTTGAAGAAAACTTGAATAGTTCTACCGAAGCTATAATCTCTCCTGTCTGAAGCATTGATGTGCTCTAAAGAAGTCTTAACGTTGTAATGCAGAAAGTATTTTCAATTTGTAATTTAGATTTCCACCCTGAAAAACCTTTCTTAAATTCTTCTTAATTCTATGAACTTTAAATAAGCAATTGCTTTTAAAGGGATGAGGTTTAAATTGGCACAGAGTTTTGTTTTATCAAAAATGACAATTAAACAAAAATATGAAAAAATCTTAGTAAATAATATGTGGAAATTCAGTTTCATATACAGTTTTAAAAATAGTGCACAAAAACATTCTTTTTGGTTTAACCAAAATCGCATTCATTTAGTAGTGACTTAGTAATGTCATTTGCTGAAATGGCATATTTATTTTGGGGTTTAGTGGTCATTAGCAGCTCTGAAAATGATGGTATTTTAAAATGGAATTATAATGTTTGTTAATGGCATACTAAAGTTAACCTTCTATTTTATCATTTCAGTTATTCATGGTGGACAATGGAGCAGATGACTGGAGAATAGCCATGACTTATGAGCGTATTTTCTTTATCTGCTTGGAAATACTTGTATGTGCTATACATCCCATACCTGGGAACTATACATTCACATGGACAGCCCGGCTTGCCTTTTCTTACGCTCCATCCACAACAACAGCTGATGTTGATATTATTTTATCTATACCAATGTTCTTAAGGCTGTATCTTATTGCTAGAGTTATGCTTTTGCATAGCAAACTTTTCACTGATGCATCATCTAGAAGCATTGGAGCATTAAATAAGATAAACTTCAATACCCGTTTTGTTATGAAGACTTTAATGACAATATGTCCAGGAACTGTACTGTTGGTTTTTAGTATCTCATTATGGATAATTGCTGCGTGGACTGTCCGAGCTTGTGAAAGGTAAGGTTGTTCTGTTTGGTTGGTTGGTTCTGTCTTGTTTTACTTCTTTGGTTTTGTATTCGAAAGACCTAAATATTTAATGGAATGGAGCTTCCTGGTCTTTGATATGTTGAGTGCTGCTTGGATTTCACTCTGTTACAGATTGTCAGGAATGCTTTGCCTTTTAATTTGAAGGGCTTATGTAGAGAAGTTTGTGCCATAACATTTATTGTAGTATTGCAAGTTGATTTCAGTGTTTTCATTTAACTTTGCTAAAACACAGTGGGATACCATAAAATGTCTTTTAACAACGGTTACTGCTGTTGATGTTCTGTGTTGATAACAGCTTTCATTTATTGTGTTTGTGAGTTAAATTTATTGAGAGTAATGTAGATAAAATAGCTATGGAAAATTCCAATGGAAAATGTATTTTTTCAATTAGACTTTTATTGTCCTGTTACTTTAAAAAAAAAGTGAAAAAGTGTTGTTGGGGAGTTGGCAAGATCAAGAAAGGGTGATGTACTGGTTTTGACTGGGACAGAGTTAATTTCCTTCATAGTAGCTTGTATGGTGCCATGTTTTGGATTTGTGACCAGAATAGTGTTGATTGATAGCACACCGATGTTTTAGCTATTGCTGAACAGTGCTTATGCAGTGTCAAGACCTTCTCTGTTTCTCACTCTGCCCACCCCCAGAAAGGGGTGCACAAGAGATTGGGAGGGGACACAGCCGGGACAGCTGACCCCAACTGACCAAAGGGATATTCCATACCATATGACGTCATGCTCAGCAATAAAAGCTGGGGGAAAGGAGGAGGAAGGGGGGAAGTTTGGAGATATGGCATTTGTCTTCCCAAGTAACCATTACACGTGATGAAGCCCTGCTTTCCTGGAAAAGTAAGATGGGAAGTAGTGAATGAATTCCTTATTTTGCTTTGCTTGTGCATACAGCTTTTGCTTTCCCTATTAAACTGTCTTTATCTTAACCCATGCGTTTTCTCACTTTTACCCTTCCGATTCTCTTCCCCCTCCCACTGGGGAGGACTGAGTGAGCGGCTGTGTGGAGCTTAGCTGCCTACTGGGGTTAACCCACAATAGAGGCAAAGAGGAACGGGAGGGGAGAGATAAAAACAGAGGGGGAAAGAGATAAATACAGGGTGAGAAAGAGATGGAGAGATAAAATGAGAGAAAGAAAGAAAGAAAGAGAGCAACAGAGAGACAAAGGAGGAGAAAGGAAAAGTTAGAGACAGAGAAAGAAAGAGAAGGGGGAAGAAAGAAAGAGAGAGGGGGGAAGAGAGAGGTAGAAAGTGAAAGAGAGAGAGAGGAAAAAGAGGAATGGAAAAGAGAGCTACTAAAAGAAAGATAAATGGTTAGAGGGATGGAGAAAGAGAGTTAAAGAGAGAGAAGGAAAGAGAGGAAGAGAGAAAGGGAGGGAGACATGGGGGGTGGGGGGGGAGAGCAGACAGACAGACCAAGAGAGACAGCAAACGCAAGAGTGTGAGAGAGAGAGAGAGAGAGAGAGAGAGAGAGAGAAAGCATGAGAAAGCACACAACAGACAAAGCGAGTTGAAGAGAGAAAAAGTGGGAGAGAGATAAATACTGAGCATGTGCGTGCGAGAGAGCATGGGGCAAAAGCAAGAGACTGAGCGAGAGAGAGAAAGCAAGAGAGGAAAAGAGAGAATGCGATGAAGCAAAAACAAGAAACCGTGTGTGTCAGTCAGCACAGGCAGGGTGCAGGTGTCCATTTGGGCTTGCGGGGTGTAGGGCAGGGTGATTTACAGAGGCACATAATAAACACATTTAGAAAAAGGAATAAACATATCCCTACAATAATGCTTTGAATCAGATGTCCCATTCATCCTGTCAGGGAATTAAACCACTCAGCTAGTCAGGCACCACCAGTAGATTGTTTCATTTGATGCATTAAGTCCTGGAGATGTTGAATGTCGTCCTCTACGCTGGCTGATTCATCAGTTCAAGCAACACATGCCTTCAAAATTGGAGCAGCATTTATGGTATCGAAGAAGGAGATAGTCCACCACCAATCGATTTTGTAATGTTCCTTGGCATACAGCCATTACCTACTCAGAAATAACAATGAGGAACATTAATATCAAAAGCATTTAACATAGTATAATTCTGTAATACAGCTACTGGGGTTGGCACGCCAATGAAACACGTTGTCAAAAGATCTGCAGCTGTTAATCCTCCCTCAATACAAAAGGCAAATGAGTTAGTTACAGTAGAGGCCAACCAAATCCAAGTATTTACATGTTGATCTTGCGGAAATGTATCCAGGGCATGTGCTTGTAGTACAAGACTACAAAGTACGATGAGCCAACCTGTGATAAGGGAGGAAAGCAGGAGTGTCATCTCCTTCCAGTAATACATACACTGTTGCTCCAGCTTTTTCAGTTAATATTACTCCGGGTTTGATAACCTGATGTGGGGTAATTGCCCACACAGATTGAAGAGCTGTGGCTTGTGCTTTTTCAGATTGAACTTCAATTCGATGTTGGGTTCGCAGCACCAATAACATGGTTCCAATGTTATCTCCTCTAGATAAGGCACAGGTATTCATTGAAGATACCTGAAATACAAGAACTCGAGAATCTGATCTCAACAGAGGATGTAAAATAAGAGGAGAAGTTGGGGTACAGAACCATACGGCATTCTCGGGGGTTATTATATGAATCTTCACATCTAGACTAATAGGTCGCGGTCCCACCATGCAATCCGTCGGTGTAAACAATTCAATTTCCTCTGTAGTTAATATTTTGGGAGAGAGACTATCATCTGGAAGAATTTCAGTCCTCACCATGTTTTGTACTGGAGGTGCTGTAATACGATCATAGGGTGTTTGATTATAAATATTCTGGCTGTTTAACAAAAAAACTGCTTTATTAAGATGTGAACTCCAATGTTGTAAAGTTTTAGTACTGGTTAGTTTTTTTAATTGTTCCTTCAACATCCCATTCATTCTTTCAGTCAAGCCATTAGCTTGGGGATGGTAGGCAATGTGGAATATCCAATCTATCCCTAGCCCTTGAGCCCAATCTTGGACATTATGTCCACTAAAGTGTGTTCCTTGGTCATTTTGAATTTGGTGAGGAGGTCCGTATTGATGAATGAGTTGTTCTAATGCTTCAATTGTGCTACGTTGATTAGCATATTTGGTGGGTTTAGCAAAAACCAGTCCTGACACTGTATCCACAGCAGTGAATACATATCACCACCCCCTCAATGGGGGCAGGGGGGCCGATGTCGGTCCAGTCATCTGCCACAATCCCTTCAGAAGTATACTTGCTACGGCACAGACATAACCATGGCCACAGACGCTTTGGGGTGTCCTGCTACTGTGTGGACTCATCCACAGGTCACAATCCCTTCGACTCGAGTTCACACTGGAGTTCTAGCCTGTCCAGTACAGCAGCACAGAAACAGCAGCGATGCCCTGGCCATTGCTGTTATCAAAATGTTACCAGGCACAGCAGAGTAAGATGATAAGAAGTACAGCAAGCAGCGAAACCAAAAAGCAGCCACTAACGAGCACTGGACTCTAATATACAGTAAGGCAAGCAAGCCCCGTGGCAAGCACAGGAGCCCCTTCGAGCCCCGTGTTGGGCACCAAAAAGGACTGTCGTGGTTTAACCCTAGCCGGCAACTAAGCATCACACAGCTGCTCACTCACTCCCCCCCGGTGGGATGGGGGAGAGAATCTGAAGGGTAAAAGTGAGAAAACTCGTGGGTTGAGATAAAGACAGTTTAATAGGTAAGCAAAAGCTGTGCATGCAAGCAAAGCAAAGCAAGGAATTCATTCACTACTTCCCATTGGCACGCAGGTGTTCAGCCATCCTCAGGAAAGCAGGGCTCCATCATGCATAATGGTTACTTGGGAAGACAAACACCATCACTCCAAACATCCCCTCGTTTATTAGCAATACGCGCTACCAACTGTTCTACAGTACCTTGCAGCCCATGGCACCGCTCTGCTTGAGTAGTAATTACTTTTTGCGCGATCGCCTTTGCATCTTGTGAAGTCCTGACTTCCCTTTCCAACTCTCTCATTTTACTCTGTAATGCTACAACTTCACAGTCAAGAGCTCTAAGACCGGTAACTAATAACCATTCCCATCTCCCCACTAACTTGCGAGAAGACTCCGATGCTGCCTTCCATGGCAATCCGCGCATAGCCGTTTCAATTGTCTGGGGTGGGTAACCACTGCCCCGTCATCTATTTCAGGCCATGCTTCTGGCGGAGCCAATGTAGCCAGGAAAGTGGCCACAGGGGTCCAGCGCTCAGTACCGGGCCATCCTGGAATACAGGGAGTCACTGTCGTGGCCTCCCCAGTCCCTGACTTTTTTTCTGGCCATGGCATGGCTGTTCCTGGATCCTGCCAACTACGCCAAATGTGTGGGTCAGCACAGGCAGGGCGCAGGAACAACCACAAAAACACGGATGAAATGCAAAGAGTAAATTTATTTTCATTACCTCGCCAACTGGGGGATTCCTGAAGCAGCACCTGGGCAGAGGCACACAAGCGGGAACGCAGGCACCGCTGAGCTTGGTCCGTGCTGGAGGATCGCCAAACCTGCTGTTTTCGCCTGTTTATCAGGGATTCGGACAGGTGTAGTTTACCACTGTGCTTTGATCTTTCCCACAGCAGGGTAGGAGTCTCAAGCGTGTTCGATATGGTGCCTCTGAGTCTATCACAGGCCTATGTTATCTAAACACAGATGTTCTACTTGTCAAACACACAAGGATAAGCAACGATTAGTATGATATATGTATTTTTCTATATCCCAGCTGCAAGTCACTTGAGTGTGTTTACAGTCCTCCTCGCCAATCTTCCATTATTATCCCACACTGTGTGAGAGCAAGAGCAAAAGCTAAAGGAAGAGAGAGTGAGAAAGGAAGAGGCAGCGAAATGCGGGGGGGGGGGGAGAGAGAGAAAGCAAAAGTGGGGATGTGAGTGCGAAACTGAGAGTGAATGAAAAGGCGAGACAGGGGAAAAGCTAGAGAGAGAGAAAGGCTAGTGAAAGACAGAGAAAGTGAGAAACAGACATGTTTTTCCTCTTCCTTTCCCTGTTTGCCTGCTTTGGAAACTGTTTAGGGGAGTTATTTGTGACAGCTAGCTGATATAAATCGGCAGTTAAAATGCAAGTTGACTGTTATGGTCAGGTTACTTTTGGAAGTTATTCATTGCATTGCTTCTCAATTTGTTATGAAGAAAAATAGCTTGTCTTATAAACTGAATGTAGATATTATCTTGACATTGCTGCTTTTATTGTTAATATTGCCAGAATTGTGGAATGCAGTTTGTTACAGTAGATGCTCAGTGTCAATGTTGTTCAATTATGTTATGGAAAGACTAATCATGTTCTGAAAATGTTAACAGTGACATAGTATAGTTTCAAAATATTTCCTATACCTGGGACAGAAGGAACATTCTAGGGGTGGGTTGACCTTGGCTGGCCGCCAGGTGCCCACCCAGCCGCTCTCTCACTCCCCCTCCTCAGCAGGACAGGAGGAGAAAATATGATGAAAAGGCTTGTGAGTCAACATAAGGACAGGGAGATCACTCAGCAATTACTTTCATGGGCAAAAAAAACTTGACTTGGGGAAGATTAATTTAATTTATTGCCAATTAAAAAAAAAAAGAGTAGAATAGTGAGAAAGACAGACAAAACTAAAAACATCTTCCCCACACCCTTCTTCCCAGGCTCCACTTCACTCCTTCATTCCTGACTCTTCTACCTCCTCCCCCACCGAGCGGTGCAGGGGGGTTGGGAAATGGGGGATGCAGTCAGTTCATAATACTTTGTTTCTGCCACTCCTTCCTCCTCATGCTGTTCCTCTGCTTCATCGTGGAGTCCCTCCCACGGGATACAGTCCTTCACAAACTGCTCCATCGTGGGTCCTTTCCACGGGGTGCAGTCCTTCAGGAACAGACTGCTCCAGCGTGGGGTCCCCCACAGGGTCACAGGTCCTGCCAGAAAACCTGCTCCAGCGTGGGTCCTTTCCACAGGGTGCAGTCCTTCAGGAACGGACTGCTCCAGCGTGGGGTCCCCCACAGGGTCACAGGTCCTGCCAGGAGCCTGCTCCAGCGTGGGCTCTCCACGGGCTGCAGTGTGGATATCTGCTCTGGTGTGGGGTCCTCCATTGGCTGCAGGGGAACAGCCTGCTTCACCATGGTCTTCTCCACGGTCTACAGGGGAATCTCTGCTCTGGCACCTGGAGCACCTCCTCCCCCTCCTTCTTCACTGACCTTGGTGTCTGTATAGTTGTTTCTCTCACATATTCTCTCCTCTCTCTCACAGCTGCTGTGCAGCATGTTTTACCCTTTCTTAAATATGTTATCAGAGAGACATCAACAGCATTGCTGATGGGCTCAGCTTTGGCCAGCGGTGGGTCCGTCTTGGAGCCAGCTGGAACTGGCTCTATCCGACGTGGGGGCAGCTTCTGGTGTCTTCTCAGAGAAGCCACCCCTGCGGTTTCCCCTGCCCCGCTACCAAAAAACCTTGCCATGTAAATGCAGGACAAGAAGTAACAAAGTGTTAGAAGGAAAGATGTTTTGCCTTCTAAATTCATTGCAAGTGACAAGGCGCGCTCTCATTTTGGCCCAAAATACAGGAATTCCAATATTCTGACACTAGTGTTTCCGGAAAGGTTCAATTTTATTTCTGCACTGAAATCCAGATACCTTTTTGAACTTTGTTTATACTAGTATAACAGTGATGTTATACCAGTACAGAGCTCGTAGGTTGATCAATCAAAAACATTCCTGAATTAGAAAATAGAACATGAATTTACTTGTAGTTATTTTTCTATAAAACAATGGGTTTATTTCAGTGATATCCAATATTTGTTTTTAAGCCTTGTTCTGTATTAAATAAAATCCACTGGTAAAATTCCTATGGGTTTCCATGAGTGGTCCACTGAATCCAAGTATCTTAATTGAAAACTGAATCTATTGCTGCAACATAAATTGGACAACTATTTCAGATTACTTAAGTTGCGAGCTTTTGGGTCAGGGGCTATCTTTGTTCTATGTTGCACACTGCTTAGCACAGTGGTATCAGAGAATAACACTTCCATATAATATATTGCAGTACTAATAAATGTAATAATTTTTAGTGGTGGTGGGGAAATAATAGCTAAACACTTCTGAAAGCTCCTGATGTTCAGATGAAGATGAATACTTGCATGTGCTGGTATAGCAGTTTAAGACTAACTATTCAGTTTCGATTGATGCTGAGTGTGCTGACAGCTTGTGCTGAGAACACTGCCCAGGCAGGAGTAATGCCCGAACTCGGCATTGTTTTCTCCTTGGAAACATGCTGCCTGAAGTGGAGAAGGCTGAGGTGAGAGTCTATAGTCTTAATTCACTCACAGAGGGGAACACATCTGCCAGGTGGTGTGACCTTAAAATCCACCATTTAGTAGTGTCAATCAATTTTACTCCTTTTAGATTTGTACTAGCACTATGCACAATGCTATGCTGTGAACATATATCAGGTTAAGTTGGAACGGGCTGGCACTAAGCAGGTGTCTCTGCGCTATGCTCTCATTTATGGGGGGGGGGGGGGGGTGGCGGCCAATGTGGGACACAGTGCATAAGCATATCTTCTGATGCCAAGCTGAGACAGCAAAAGAGACCAGTCCCTGACCACTGGGAAGAAGGATAAAAAAATATTTCTTATGCCCCAGAGTGCCAGCTACCTGACTAGGATGACAGCAGGAACAGGAATAGATATTAGTGTCACAGGGCTATAGCCTGGTTTGGAAGCTGATGCAAAACCTGTGGAAGCCAATGGGCTTTCATTGACTTCAAGGCCTTTCGCGATGGATGCAAAAATGGTTGTGTCCACTGTGTAGTCATGCAAATCATGCCAAGTGGTTGGGATGAGCCTTGGATACAAACTTAAGTGTCAGTTGTAAGGAATTGTGTACATGTCTGAAAATATGCTTTGTGATGCTAGGAAATGATTAAGGGACTGGAGCATCTCTCCTATGAGGAAAGGCTGAGAGAGCTGGGACTGTTTAGTCTGGAGAAGAGAAGGCTCAGGGGGGGATCTCATCAACGTATATGAACACCTGAAGGGAGGGTGCAAAGACGACAGAGACAGGCTCTTTTCAGTGGTGCCCAGTGACAGGACAAGAGGCAATGGGCACAAACGGAAACACAGGAGGTTCCGTCTGAACATCAGGAAACACTTTTTTACAGTGAAGGTGCCTGAGCACTGGAACAGGTTGCCCAGGGAGGTTGTGGAGTGTCCCTCCTTGGAGATATTCAAAAGCCGCCTGGACATTTTCCTGGGCAACCTGCTCTAGGTGGCCCTGCTTGAGCAGGGGGCTTGGTCAAGATGACCTGCAGAGATCCCTTCCAACCTCAAGCATTCTGCGATTCTGTGACATTGGGATGCACAGCAGAAAAAAATCTGCAACCACCGTTACTGACACGTATTGGGTTTATGTGGCAAGGTTTGGGGGGGGGGGGGAGCTGCAGGGATGCCAGAAGCTGCCCCCACATCGGACAGAGCCAGTTCCAGCCAGCTGCAAGACGGACCTGCCGCTGGCCAAAGCTGAGCCAATCAGTGATGTTGGTAGCACCTCTGTGATGACATATTTAAGAAAGGGTAAAAAACACTGCACAACAGCAGCTGTGAGAGAGGAGTGAGAATATGTGAGAGAAACAACCCTGCAGACACCAAGGTCAGTGAAGAAGGAGGGGGAGGAGGAGGCAGAAGAGTTAGGAGTGAAGTTGAGCCTCGGAAAAAGGGAGGGGTAGGGTGAAGGTGTTTTTAGATTTGTTCTCATTTCTCATTATCCTACTCTGTGATTAATTGGCAATAAATTAAATTAATCTTCCCCAAGTTGAGTCTGTTTTGCCTGTGATGGTAATTGCCGAGTGATCTCTCTGTCCTTATCTTGACCCACGAGCTTTTCATCATATTTTCTCCCTCGTGTCCTGCTGAGGAGGGGGAGTGATAGAGCGGCTTGGTGGGCACCTGGTGACCAGCCAAGGTCAGCCCACCACAGGTGTGCATGAAGAGCAATTTATAATTGTCTTGTCTTGGTGTGTTTATCAGAGAGAGAGGGAGATGTCTGACAGTTACTATGAAATAAAACAGCTGTTTGATTTTTTTAATTGTTTTTTGAAGACTTATTTTTTCCACTAATACACTAAATATTTACAAGTAACTTTGACTTGCAGAAGATTATAGAAGGTAGTCTGTGAACTGCAGAAGGTGAAAATGCCTGTAAAATACATAGTGTATGCTGTCTTTGAAACAATACAACATATTGTAATACATAAACAAGAAATGACAGAATTATTAAAGATAAAGCATTAGGACAGAAGGTTTGCTGGTGTAAGTGTTCAACAGAAGGATTTGATGTGAAAGAGAGAAGAAAAATATTAGTTCCATTGCAGCTTGATGCTGTTGGAAGGGAGAGGAGGATGTTGGCTGAACACTAGTTTTCCTTGTTTGGGCTTGTTTTCTACTGCTGCCACCTCTCTAGTAGGACTGGCATAGGACATGAGATTTAAAGAGGAGAAGCTGCTCTCTCTTTCCAACTCTGGAGAAGAGCATGGAAGAACATGGAAAGTATCTTGGTTAATAATCAGTCGTGTTAGAAAATTCAATGGCTTATTTTCAGATTTAATATTTGGCTATGGTGCATCTCAGGTGGAAGCTTAAACGTGATTATAAAACATGGCATGCCAACTGCTGGGTTTGCAGTGGGGTTGTGGTAGGAGAATGTGGAGTTTACACTATTGCAGGTGCTGTTTGGCAAGTGCACCATCCATTTGATGCTTCAGGCTTACTTCTGGTAGTTACCAAGGGATGATGTTAATCTGTGTCCCTTTCAGTCAGGCGCATTCTCTGTTGTTACTGAATAACCTAAATTTATCAGTTGTGTAGTCACTTAGTTTAATTGACTTGACCTGAGAATTATCCAAAATGTTTTCCTTTGTGACCTAAGTGTCAACCAGGGGCTAGGCTGCATATTTCTGAGTCTTCAGTAGCATATGTGGGAAATGACATTGCAAATGATTTACATGAAGTAATGATCTTCTAATAAAAAACAAGTTCTCTCTTACCTGTGTTTCAGAAAGAAGTTACCTGCTGTTCTAATTCCTTGAGTTAAAGGTGATCTCTTATGTTATCCTGTATTTTGAAGAATGCATTAGATAATAGCCTGAAAATCTTCCCACAATCCATAATCTTAGAGATGCAACATTATCTGAAATTGAACAGTGAGATTTCAGATCAAATATTTGTGCCTAAATGTCTTTTTCTTTTTACTTTATTTTTAATCATTCATCTTTTCAGAAAAATCATCATACACCTTCAGACTAATGAGCTTCTAAAATTGTATCCTTGCCTGTTTAAACTTCGATGTGAAAGTGGAATCTTTTGCAGTTGATTCTTTCCAAGGCATTCAAAACATGATGTTACATTTAGTTAATTTAACAACAGAGAGGCTTTTCAGCTCAGTAATACTTGCAGCATTAATTTTCTTCCTTTTCCAAGCATACCAGAATTTGACAAAAGTTTTGCTTGATAATTCTTGATAATACTGCATTTTGAGTGGTATTTGCTCTAATGGTTACATCTCCTTGCAAGCAGATGGCCTTCCCTGTTCTTTGTGTGTTGGGAGGCAGAAGACGTGCTGATGCAATCAGTGTACCTTCAGTGATTGTATTTCTGAAGGCAAGGCATGTGATTTCTCTTGATTTTTAGAAAATGAGATCTTGCATAGACAATCAGTCAAGAAGCAGATGCTGTGGCATGATGTTCCAGTGTCCATTGGAAACCCAACAATCTGCACCAGGAACTGCGCAGCAGAGCAGTTCATTTTCGTTTTCTTCAGAAGGAAAATAAAAAATGTAGACTCAAAGAATGTTGGATGGTTTTAATAGGATCAACCCTATACTTTGCTGTCATTCAGGTAATAATAGACTATAGTTTTATGGATAGTGTAGAACACTGAAGTGAAGGTTTTAGTATAGTGACTAGAGTATGCTAGATGTATACAAATAATTTATAAATTAATAAAAATATAGAAAATTAAAAGTGATAGAGAATCCATCCTATAGATATGTTGTGACCTTGAACAAAGTCACTTAAGCTCTGTTTGTCTGTTCCGTGCATGTAAATAATATTTATCTTTATTGTTTGGTGTGGTATCCTTATACTGAATAATAAAATGGTTTGAACTTACCCAACTATCACCTGACACTAAGGGGACAGACAGGTTCTTTTAGGGATCCTTGACAGAATGATGATGGCACTAAGTTGTAGTTACAATTAAAGCTTTATTTTTTAACAGGATTTTATGATTAGCATAGCATAGAATTTATGATCAGAATAGCACAGGATTTCTACAAGCAGAATCAGTGTAGCACAATTTTATAAGTAGCATAGCACAGAATTTTATAGCACAGCTTAGCTTATGGTTTCTAATCACCTGGACCCTCTGCAGATCAGGTCAAATCTTAATACTTGGCTTGCCGTATCGATATAACAATCATAATCTAGACTTGAAAACACATAAAAGAATATGAGTCACTCTAGTTCTCGGAGGAAGCAGATGACGGTGGAGGCGTCCCTGGCCACCGGGAGGTCACAGGTCTCACTGTCCAGCAGCAGTTCCAGTCCAAGTTCCCACTTAGGACCTGTAACTGCTTGATTTTATAGACAGTGCTCTGTGTGCTGCTATGCTTCCCTGTTCTGTGACAGGGTCATCACCACCACCTGGTTGGCCAGGTGCCTGGGACCTTCAAGGCCAGTAAGGAGGGGAGTAGTCGGCCTGGCGCACAGGAATCTTGAGGCCGACAGGGAGGGGAAGAAGAAGAAATCTGATTTGTCTACTTGGTTCACAGGACCTTCAGGGCCTGATAATGAGGGGAAAGGGGACTGATATGTGACCCGCTTGGTCACAGAATGGATGTTTGCCTTATAAAATGGTGTTAGTTATCTGCTAACCACATCACCAGGGGTCAGGAGCAGGGGGTACTGGTCACACCAACAGAGGGGGTCCAGAGGAGGCTCGAAAGTGCAGGAAATGTGGTTATTCTGTACACTTACATTATGCTTTCTTATTCTTTGGGGAAGATATTCAGGAAATGTGGGCCATCCTTTGCAGAAGGCTTTGTGACTGTACTACAGCTCTGTTCCTACTTCTGTTTGATCACAGCTCCTAAACCTAAAGCAGAAATTAACTGGAGCTGAGCGGAGTGGAAAAGTAAGACTTTGGATCCTAATACATTTTTAAGGGATTTCTGATCAATGTAGTTGGAAGTCTTTGTGCTCTTCTCCCTTGAGGGAATCACGACTCAGTTTCTTGAACTCAAAAGTTACAATCTAGAGAAGCCTAAGACTATTTTTCCAGTAATTTGACCTTTACTCACATCTTTTCTTGAGTTCTATACCAGGTAACATTCAAATATAGTTCTACTATCAGAGGAAAATTCTGTCTTAAATTTGTCTTGTCTATCCATTATTGTAATGAATGTTTTGTAGCTCCAGAAATACTACGTATGTATAAAGTGGTCCCAACTCTACTAGAGGGACACACATCTTCAGTTCTGTGTCTAATCCTCTTCTTCCTCTCCCAAACAAAACTTATTCTGCAGTGTATCTATGACTTGTTTTTTCTTTAATGTTATGGATTTTTGCTAATGGAATAAGGTGTCTTTGACCTATAAGCTGGTGGTCATCGCTCATTTAAAATGAGAGACAAAGAATGAAAAATGGGTTCTTTTTATTATCCTTTGTGGTGCTTTCAAATTATAATCTCGGGGACTTTTATGAAGCAGGACAGATGAAACAGTCAAGATACCAGAAGAAGCTGTAGCTCTGTGATCACATTTGTATGCGGAGCTTTACGTGTGTCTTTTGATTCAGTATATGTAAAGTCTTGCAGAAGGCCAGTTCTGTCAAGCAAGTGAAAGGAGGAGAATTAATAGGCCCCTAAGGGCAGCATTATTCTCTCTAAATAATTCTCATAATAATTGTCATTAAAATAAGAATGATCCCTATAGGGTTGATTGATCCTTAAGAGTTATGCTGTCCCAAAAGCAAACAGCAAATAAACTTGAAACTGCAAAATTAGCAAAATCAAAAAGCCCCATTTTATCCTTTTTTTTTTTAATGAGAAAGTAAGGGGAAGAAAGTAGAAGAGTCAGACTCCATATAATCTCATACTTCCAGTGCTACAGAGTTTGATGATAACATGTCAAGACCTAAACAGAGCATCTGGCACTTTTAACATAAAATGGTGAAAGTGTCTTAAGTATTTTTTTCCAGGTGTATTTGGCTGGGCAATACTTCTGTCTTCAAATATGATACTGCAGAGGTCCATATAAGCAAATGAGAATGATATTCTTTAATTACCATGACCACAGTTAAGTACTACAGCTGTATTATGTTTCTGATAGCCTGACTGAAACTATGGTATTCTCTCAACTTGTATTCGCCATGAGAGACTTGAGACAGAAGTCTCTTAACATAGTTTATCAGTATACCCATTCACTCCAGTATAAAGCATACAGAGAGAAACAAAAATTTGTCTTATGCACAGATAACCTTTTTTGTTCTCTAGCAAATAAGCATCTCCAGGTTATTCATTATTCATTTAGTTAAGGTTGTTTGTGACAAGTTTAATTTCTGAAATCTGGGAATTTGGAACACTAAAATCTCCAATCTGAATGGGTCAAATGTGATGATTATCATCTGCTGTCTTTCAAGTGTAACTCCAAGGTGTATTGGCAGGCATGTAAGTGCTAAGAGGAAAGCAAACCCGGCCATTTTATCTTTGTTTCTTAGCAAGATATACTAACCAACAGGAGAAATTAATAGTTTGCCTATTTCAGCTGTATACTGAACTAAATTCTTCTCTGGTATAGGTCAGGTACCATATACAGTACTTTTTGAGAAGATTCTATATGTTAATGTGGCTGTAAAATGACTAATACTACTAGGTTTTGGGTTTTTTTTTTTTAGATTCATACCATCACAGAAATTCACCTTGAAGTATTTTTCTAGCCTTCTCATTAGTGTGATGAAAAGAACAGAATCAAAAAAGGGAGAACACTTTTTTAAAAAAATATTGACAGCCTCACGCTAATGTTTAATGCATAAAAATGCTTTCTTTGCTTCATTTGCTTTATAGAAAATATATAGTTACGTTTTTATACTTCCTTATATTTCATAAAATTAAATGAACCAATAGTCCCCAATACATTAGTAACAGATTGTTAATGAAATCTGGCATAACTTTTGGATGACTCTCAAGTACATACTTCATGTTTGGAATTGTCTTTATAAATATTCAGTTAAATATGTCTAGTTTCAAGCAGTGTGACTTATGGAAGCATTAAACTAAATATAACCTTTCATCTTTTCATAAAAGACATTAAAATATATTCAAGGAGCAAGTATAGTTTGCATTGATTTAAGATAAATACATGGCTCTAGCATTGCCCATGATATGGGGCATGAGCCTAGTCCAAAATCTGAGGCAGTCAATGAAATTGTTTCCACTGACCACAGGCTTTGGCTCAGACCCAAAGTTAGCTAAAAGTAATTCTGCCTAGATTTTGTAAAATGGTTTCTTCCACAGTGCTGTACTATATAGGGTATAGTTTTATTCTCCTGTGTTTCTAGAACATACATTTTGATGAATCTGTAGATTATTTTGGTTTTTAACTCTAAGGAAAATTATATTGGCTTGGCCTTTGTATTGTCATCTGTTTCCAGTGTGCTTTTCATTAGAAAACATGTTCATGTTGGTAAAATTTGTAAGGGTATGTGCATGAGAGAGCATCTGCTCCCTTAAGGTTATCTGACCAAGGACCTTGTGAAATGGGATGACAAGGAAAAGGGGGAAGCAATACATATAGATGCACAAAGCTGAGTGACAAACTTTAACAGAGACAAGAACCAAACCTGCTCAGTTACACTAATTGATAAGGGCATGTGGAGTGTGAGAATGTTCATTTCAGTAAGATTATCTGATTGAGGTCTTTTTATCAAATGGGATGGTAAGGAAAAGGGAGAGGCACAGACCTGACAGACAAACATAATGGGGACAAAGAGGAGAAAACAACCTTTTCAGTCACACTAACTGATGGGCTATCAAGAAACTGCAGGCATCACTTCAAAGAGGGCCAACCTGGACTTTGCAGCTGATAAGGATGCAAACCTCTGGGTCCTGGATATTGGGGGCGGGGCGCGGGGGGGGGGATGTCAGTGGAACTATGCAAACTGATGAAGGAATATGCAGGGAAAAGGAATCGAGGAGGAACAGCGGAGGGATAGACAGAAAGGGGAATAAAAGGGGCCTGTCACATGTAAACTGTGGTGGGTCAGTATGCTTGTCTGACTGAGCCATGTGCTTGATCACTGCAGTCTGTCCTATCTTATTAAATCCTTTCTTAACTATCTTTCTGTGTAATCTCACTCTCTATCCCGTGTGTGTGAGTGCTGTAAGGATGAGGTGCTAGCTAATGGTGAGACCAGCATGAGTGGATTTGGGGCCAGCAACTGGAGTCAGACCAGAGGTGTAGGCGCCTCCAGGCCTGTGGTGCCAGCTCATGCCAGGGTCTCGGCTTTAGTACTTGGAGGGGCTATAACTCTTAGGAGGAAAGGTAGTCTTAAGTACATAATGATTAGTTCTGTTTCTAATTTCTAAAGCTTCTATTTCTGAACTTTTTCTTCAGCAAATTACATCAGATTCTATAGAATCATAGAATGCTTTGGGATGGAAGGGACCTTTAAAGGTCATCTAGTCCAACCCCTGCAATCGGCAGGGACATCTTCAACTAGATCAGGTTGCTCAGAGCCCCATCTACCCTGTCCTTGAATTTTTCCAAGGATGGGGCATCTACCACCTCTCTGGGCAACCCGTTCCAGTGTTTCACCACCCTCATCGTGAAAAATTTTTTCCTTGTGTTCAGTCTGAATCTACCCTCTTTTCGTTTAAAACCATTACCCCTTGTCCTATCGCTACAGGCTCTACTAAAAAGTCTGTCCCCATCTTTCTTAGAAGTCCCCTTTAAGTATTGAAAGGCCGCAATAAGGTCTTCCTGCAGCCTTCTCTTCTCCAGGCTGAACCACCCCAGCTCTTTCAGCCTTTCCTCATAGCAGAGGTGTTCCAGCCCTCTGATCATTTTTGTGGCCCTCCTCTGGACCAGCTCCAACAAGTCCATGTCCTTCCTGTGCTGAGGACTCCAGAGCTGGACGCAGTACTCCAGGTGGGGTCTCACCAGGGCAGAGTAGAGGGGGAGAATCACCTCCCTCGACCTGCTGGCCACGCTTCTTTTGATGCAGCCGAGGATAAGGTTGGCTTTCTGGGCTGCAAGCACACATTGCTAGCTCATGTCCAGCTTTTCATCTACCAGTACTCCCAAATCCTTCTCCTCAGGGCTGCTCTCAATCACTTCATCCCCCAGCCTGTATGGATACCGGGGATTGCCCCGACCCAGGTGCAGGACCTTGCACTTGGCCTTGTTGCACCTCATGAGGTTCACACAGGCCCACCTCTCCAGCTTGTCCAGGTCCCTTTGGATGGCATCCCGTTCCTCAGGCATGTCAACTGCACTGCTCAGCTTGGTGTCATGTTACAAAAATATTCCGTGGACAGTGGGTAACTCTAGGTTTGCTTTATTTTTAGGCAACGATATATCGATGGACCACCTCCGCAGAGAGTGGTCGATCAAACTATTTTACTCCATGCTTATATACCTTGTCTTTTACCATTATCTCATATAGATTACATAATATGTGTGTCTGTTCTGAACAGTCAGAAATTTCCAGGGTGTTCAGGGCATTTAGAACGTCTCGATTTGTTCCTGTTCCAAAGTCCCACTTCTTCTCTTTTCTTCTTGTTTTCCTTCTTTCAGGTTGGCTTGTCACAAAGGTCATCTCGGCCAAATTTCTTATTTGATCCTCGCGGTTCCTTCACTTCGTCTCGATTTCCACGTATACCTAAGTTATTTCTAATTCTTATCCCTATGTACTTAAAGGTGAATAATTATCTACATTTCAATCAACCTTTTTACTTATTCTCTAATTTCGATTTAGGTAGGCAGATTTTAGCCTGCCTCTGGGTTGGGGCTGTATAGGGACAAATGAACAGTCTTGCATGAATTTAATATAATGATTGATGTTGAACATCTGCAAGCATACAACCCATGTAATTTATATTCTACATTGTTCTTCTTAACATAATAGCTTAAAGATTAAAACTTATTATGCATTTAACTCATTGTTAACATTCATCTGCAAACTTGCTGAGGGTGCACTCGATCCCGCTATGTCACTGATGAAGATATTCAACAGCACTGGCCCCAGTACGGACCCCTGAGGGACACCACTTGTCACTGATCTCCATCTGGACATTGATCCGTTGACCACTACCCTCTGGATGCAACCATCCAGCCAATTCCTCATCCACCGAACAGTCCACCCATCAAATCCATATCCTTCCAGTTTAGAGAGAAAGATATTGTGGGGGACCGTGTCAAAGGCCTTACAGAAGTCCAGATAGATGACACCCGCAGCTCTTCCCTTGTCCACTGATGCAGTCACTCCATCATAGAAGGCCACTAGGTTGGTCAGGCAAGACTTGCCCTTGGTGAAGGCATGCTGGCTGTCCCGAATCACCTCCCTGTCCTCCATGTGCCTTAGCATAGCTTCTAGGAGGATCTGTTCCGTGATCTTCCCAGGCACAGAGGTGAGGCTGAAAGGTAATTTAGATGTCATAAAATCATAGAATCGTTAAGGTTGGAAAAGACCCTTAAGATCATCGAGTCCAACCGTTAACCTATCACTGCCAAGTCCACCACTAAACTATGTCCTCAAGCACCACGTCTACACATCTTTTAAATACCTGCAGGGATGGAGACTCAACCACTTCCCTGGGCAGCCTGTTCCAGTGCCTGACTACCCTTTCAGTGAAGAAGTTTTTCCTAATATCCAACCTAAACCTCCCCTGGTGCAACTTGAGGCCGTTTCCTCTTGTCCTATCGCTTGTTACTTGGGAGAAGAGGCCAACACCCACCTCACTACAACCTCCTTTCAGGTAGTTGTAGAGAGCAATAAGGTCTCCCCTCAGCCTCCTCTTCTCCACACTAAACAACCCCAGCTCCCTCAGCCGCTCCTCATAAGACTTGTGCTGTAGACCCTTCACCAGCTTCGTTGCCCTTCTTTGGAAACGCTCTAGTACCTCAATGTCCTTCTTGTAGTGAGGGGCCCAAAAATGAACACAGGACTCAAGGTGCGGCCTCACCAGTGCCAAGTACAGGGGGACAATCACTTCCCTAGTCCTGCTGGCCACACTATTCCTGATACAAGCCAGGATGCCATTGGCCTTCCTGGCCACCTGAGCACACTGCTGGCTCATGTTCAGGCGGCTGTCAACCAACACCCCCAGGTCCTTTTCCGCCAGGCAGCTCTCCAGCCACTCTTCCCCAGGCCTGTAGAGTTGCATGGGGTTGTTGTGACCCAAGTGCAGGACCCGGCACTTAGCCACTTGTGACTGGCTGCCAACTGGATTTGACTCCATTCACCACCACTCTCTGGGCTCGGCCGTCCAGCCAGTTTTTTACCCAGCAGAGAGTGCACTTATCCAAGCCATGAGCAGCCAGTTTCTCCAGGAGAATGCTGTGGGAGACAGTGTCAAAGGCCTTACTAAAGTCCAAGCAGACAACATCCACAGCCTTCCCCTCATCCACTAAGCGGGTCACCTTGTCATAGAAGGAGACCAGGTTAGTGAAGCAGGATCTTCCCTTCATGAACCCATGCTCGCTGAGCCTGATCCCTCGGTTGTCCAACACGTGCCGCATAATGGCACTCAGGATGATCTGCTCCATGACCTTTCCCGGCACCAAGGTCAGGCTGACAGTCCTGTACTTCCCGGGATCCTCCTTCCGACCCTTCTTGTAGAGGGGTGTCACATTAGCTAACTTCCAGTCAGCTGGGACCTTCCCGGTTGAGCAGGACTGCTGATAAATGATGGAGAGTGGCTTGGTGAGCTCCTCCGCCATCTCCCTCAGTATCCTCAGGTGGATCCCATCTGGCCCCATGGACTTGTGAACATCCAGGTGGAGGAGCAGGTCGGTGACTGTTACCTCTTCGACAACCGGGGCTTCATCCTGCATCCTATCTCCATCTCCCAGGTGGTAAACTCTCCTTTTTTTTCCCGAGTTCCAGCCAAAGCTCTCTGTTCAGCCAGGCCAGTCTTCTCCCCCACCTGCTCGACTTACGGCACGTGGGGACAGCTTGCTCCTGTGCCTTTAAGGCTTCCTTCCCGAATAACATCCAGCCTTCCTGGACTCCTTTGCCCTTCAGGACTGCCTCCCAAGGGACTCTGTTAACCAGACTCCTAAACAATCCAAAGCCTGCCTTTCTAAAGGCCAGGGTAGCGGTTTTGCTGACCCCCCCTCCTTACTTCTCCAAGAATTGAAAACTCTATCATTTCATGGTCACTGAGCCCAAGACAGCCTCCGACCACCACATCACCCCACCAGGCCTTCTCAGTTCATAAACAGCAGGTCCAGCAGGGCACCTCCCTGGTTGGCTCGCTTACCAGCTGCATCAGGAAGTTATCTTCCACACACTCCAGGAACCTCCTAGACTGCTTTCTCTCTGCTGTGTTGTATTTCCAGCAGATATCTGGTAAGTTGAAGTCTCCCACAAGAACAAGGCCTAGGGATTGTGAGACTTCAGCCAACCGCTTGTGGAATACTTCGTCTGTTTCCTCATCCTGGTTGGGTGGTCTATAACAGACTCCCACCAGGATATCTGCCTTATTAGCCTTCCCCCTGATCTTTACCCATAAGCACTCAACCTTATCATTACCGGCGTTGAGCTCTAGACAATCAAAACACTCTCTAACGTACAGGGCTACCCCTCCACCTCTCCTTCCTTGCCTATCCCTTCTGAAGAGCTTGTAGCCATCCATTGCAGCACTCCAGTTGTGTGAGTCATCCCACCATGTTTCCGTGATGGCGACCACATCATAGTTTTCCTGCCGCGCAATGGCTTCCAGCTCCTCCTGTTTATTGCCCATGCTGCGTGCATTGGTGTAAATGCACTTCAGTTGGGCTATAGATCTCTTCTCCAACACAGGCATGCCACCCCTAGGCTCATCCCTAGCAAGCCTGGTTTCATCCCCTTCCCCCTTCGCATCTAGTTTAAAGCTCTCTCAATGAAGCCTGCTAACTCCTGAGCCAGAATCCTTTTCCCCCTTTGCGACAGGTGAACCCCATCTGTCTCCAGCAGGCCTGGTGCCATGTAAACTGCCCCATGATTGAAAAAACCCAAAATTCCACTGCTGGCACCAGCCTCTGAGCCACGTGTTAATGAGATGGGTCTTCCTGTTCCTTTCCATATGCCTCCCACCTACTGACGGGATGGAGGAAAACACTGTCTGCGCTCCTGATCCTTCAAGTAATCGCCCCAGTTCTCTGAAGTCCCTTTTGATCGTCTTTGTGCCTCTATCAGCTACCTCATCACTGCCAACCTGAACAACCAATAGCGGATAATAATCGGATGATTTTACCAGCCTAGGGAGCTTCCTGGTAATGTCTCTTATCCTTGCCCCAGGGAGGCAGCAGACTTCCCTATGGGATGGGTCCGGTCGGCATATCAGGCCCTCTGTTCCCCTCAGAAGGGAGTCGCCTATGACAATTACCCTTCTTTTTTTCTTACCAGTGGCCATTGTAATGCGTGAGGCTGACTGGCTCCCCTTAGTCAACCCCTTGGATGGATCACTGTCCGTATCTTCATCCTCCTGGCCCTCGAGTTCCAGAGCCTCATAACTATTGTGTAAGGGCACCTGGGGGGGGGGGGGGGGCGAGGTCGGCCGGGAAAGGGTTCGTCTGCTGCGCCGAGCAGGGATCTGCATCCATCCTCCTCCATCTCTTGGGTCCCCTCCTTCTGCCTGGTGGCAAGCGGGTAGGGGAGCCTCTCCTTCTCTTGATGCTTCCATCTGGCTTGCTCGTCTCAGGGATGGTAGGGAGTGGCTTCACCAGTCCATTTCCCTCTCGCACTCCCTGATACTCCTCAGTCTTGCTACTTCTTCTTTCAGCTCTGCCACCATGCTGAGCAGATCCTCCACCTGCTTGCACCTCACGCAGGTGTTGTCTCGGCAGCCCTCCATCACCAGAGCAAGGCTCTGGCACTCCCTGCAGCCAGAGACCTGTGTGGCTGCATGTTTTAGTGGGAGGTCTGTCTGCGTCGCCACATCCCTTCTGGTGATGGCTCTTGCCTGAGTGGAAACCATGGCTAAGTCTCTTCCGGGAGGGCATAGACCACAAGGAGAGCTCGCCAGCTGCCTGCTCGCTCTGCCTGCGCAAACTGCCACGCCACGCCCTTTCTGACGTGCCACGCCCTGTTTGCCCATCCTGTTCGCCGCTCTCCTGGTCGCTCGCACTCCCTAGGGACCCGTTTAAATCTCCCGCGGTTGTCCCAGCAACGCCCAAGCCCCGTCTGCCTCGCTCGCGAGAGCAGCCGGTTTTTCTTTGGCGCGAGGGCCCCACCAGGCTCTTTATCGGGTTCCCCGGCACAGGAAACCCCCTTTTCCACCCCAATCTAGCGCCCAGTCGCAGGACTTACCGCTGCTGCCGCTGCGTGCCCGAAAGCCGTGCCTTTTAGGCAATATCTCTGTCTGCTGTGTTGGAGAGTCATGCTCTCTCCTTTTTTAATTCAGTTTAAAGTTGAAATAGCTTCAAAAAAGTCTGAGATGATTTCACAACCTGTATCCTAACTGCTAGGACAGTAAGATGGAGATGTTGAGCTGAATCAGCTTTGTGTTTGAGAAGAGACTTAAAACAAGTTTGCTATCCATGGTGAATGATCCGATTGTTGAGCTGCTAGAAGAAAAAAAAGGTATCAACAGCTCATTTTCCTGTGTGTTGTGGGAAGCCTGATCAGTTAGTTTTTCTCTATGAATTTTTCCATCCATTTTGATTGGTTTATGGATACTGAGGCATTTGAAAGGCTATTTTGGTGCTTTGGGCAATGCCATTATTTTTGGCCAAGTGAAGAATTTTTTTGTTATGCAACTTTTGGATGTCTAATTTAAGAAACATAGATTCTTATTTTTAAACATACTTGTCATTACAGAGAACTCTGAGTTCATTGGTTTTTAGTTGAAGCTTTGAGGAGCCAGGTCTTTGGCAAATCAAACTCTGAAGTATGGATATGAAAGCTTAGAATGTGAAGACAACAAAAAAAAAAAAAAGAAAAAAAGCTGTAACACATGTGGTTAATTTCATGCAGCAAGTCTATCAGAGCGCTATGAAAAACTGAAATCTGATTTTTCATTTCCAAAAAATGAGGCAGGAAACTGTATGAAATAAAGTATTTTGTGCTACTGTTGTCCATCCCTGGTGCAGAGCTGTACTTTGCACTGAAAAATTTAATAGCGTGGTTTTCGGAAGGGTAAAAAGTAGCATATGATCATGGAGTTAGTGCATCATAATACATGTGCCCAAAGAGGAGGAATTATGGTTGCTCCAGTCCTTACTGTTAGTTTTGGGGCCTATTGACGCTTTTGCTCAAACAACTGAAAACAATCACTAGAGTCTGAATTTGCCAGACCAGAGTGGTATAGAGCACTGTATTGGGTTTATGTGGCAAGGCTTTAGTAGCGGGGGTGGGGAGCTGCAGGGGTGGCTTCTGTGAGAAGACACCGGAAGCTGCCCCCATGTTGGACAGAGCCAGTTCCAGACAGCTCCAAAACGGACCCACTGCTGGCCAAAGCTGAGCCAATCAGTGACGTTGGTAGCACCTCTGTGATGAAATATTTAAGAAAGGGTAAAAAAAAGCTGCACAACAGCAGCTGGGAGAGAGGAGTGAGAAAAAATGTGAGAGAAACAGCCCTGTAGGCACCAAGGTTGGTGAAGAAGGAGGGGAGGAGGTGCTCCAGGCGCCAGAGCAGAGGTTCCCCTGCAGCCCGTGGAGAAGACCATGGTGACACAGGTTGTCCCCCTGCAGCCCACGGAGGTCCATGGTGGAGCAGATATCCACCCTGCACCCCGTGGAGGACCCCACGCCGGAGCAGGTGGATGTGCCCTGAAGGAAGCTGTTACCTCGTGGAGACCCTATGCCGGAGAGGGCTCCTGGCAGGAACAGCAGCCTGTGGAAAGGAGCCCACGCAGGAGCAGGTTTTCTGGCAGGACCTGTGGCCCTGTGGGGGACCCACGCTGGAGTAGTGTTTTCCTGAAGGACTGTCTCCCATGGGAGGGACCCCACACTGGAGCAGGGGAAGAGCATGAGGAGGAAGGAGTGACAGAGATAAAGTGTTATGGACTGACCGCAACCCCTATTCCCCATCCTCCCTGCACCGCTTGGTGGGTTAGGAAGGTAGAGGAGTTAGTTAGGAGTAAAGTTGAGCCTGGGAAGAAGGGAGGGGTGGGGGGAAGGTGTGTTTAGTTTTGTCTTTGTTTCTCACTATTCTACTGTATTTTTAATTGGCAATAAATTAAATTAATCTTCCTCAAGTTGAGTCTGTTTTGTCCGTGACGATAATTGGTAAGTAATCTCCCTGTCCTTATCTCAGCCCACGAGCTTTTTGTCTTATTTTCTCTCCCATGTCCTGCTGAGGCAGGGGAGTGATAGAGCGGTTTGGTAGGCACCTGGTGGCCAGCCAAGGTCAACCCAGCACAAGCATGTTTAGTTACTCTGTACAGTCTGGACATCTTTATAGGAGTTGGGAAAGGCTAGGCAATTGGGTTTTTAAAATCTAGGGCAACTCTATGGAACATATGACAACTGTTTCTTTTTTTATTGGACACAAAGAATAACACCAAATATAAATTAATTTCAACAGAGCTGGTAAAATCTGCATCCCTGAGCCTGGTCCATAGCTTCCTTATGGAAGCTAGATCTACCAGAAAAAACCCATTGTCTGAATAGAAAAAAAAATTAGTCCAAATAATTAACATTTGTCAAAGTTTTGCACAAAGGATAATTAATACGTTTTCTTAAATGGGAAAAATCAGTCATGTAACCTTAATGACGCTGTTATTATTAGTCCCAGCTATAGTCTCCGAGAGAGAGAAAGAGATATTCTTACTGGCTTTACTTTGTTTTCTATTATTTCTCTTGTGTGTTTTTTATTTAAATGAGTCATGTTTAGCAACAATTATTTTGATCCTTTTTCTTTCCTGCTGATTTACAGGGTAAGAGAATGTTCATTTGGTGATTTGAACAACAGCTGTGAAGAATATTTTGAGATTTTTTTTTTCTGGGTTTGAGGGTTCTGGTTTTGTTATTTTTTTCCTCTTTGAGACAGTTTGTATAAAATTCCCAGAAATTACTTTAAGTAAAAAGCAATATAAGGTAAATAAGCTCCACGAAGAACATAATTGTTCTGAAGCTCTCAGGTCTTAATACACGGAACAGAAAACCTTTTGGACTTGAAAAACTGGCTTCTTCCTTCTTACTCATTTGTCCATCTCACTAGGAAAAACACCTTCCTCTGCCATTTTTTGTATACATATTCCCTTTAAGGACAGGTTATATAATTCATTTTTCTCTTTTGTGCCTGCCAAGTTATGAAAACAGATATTTCTCCTCTTGAATCAAGTCCTCAGTGACCTGGTCCCAAAAGCCATTTTCATTGTGCTGGCTGTGCCAGAATCTGTGTGCAGAGTGAGGACCTTGAGGCTTCTACCTGACTGCCTGTGAGGGTTTCCATTAGCACGGGTGTGTGCGTGTGGGTGTGAGTGCGTGCATGTGCATGTGTTGGTGGCATAGGCCTGGCTCTTGCTCTGTTGTGGGGGTGGGATGTGACCAGGGCTCAGGCTCAGATTCAGAAACTCAGAAGTGCATTCTGGCTCCCAAGTCTAGACATAGAGTTGTATCCAGTCATGGGCCTACGCTGGTTGTTCCTGCTTGCTTAGTCCAGCTTCCTCTTTTACCACTTTGAAGGACTCATGCCTTTCAGGCTTTGTCTGCAGTGCTGGATTTTAAAGATGATACTTGACATGTTGCTGCCCTGCCTCTCAGCATGTATGGGCAGGTATAACTGTGCAACTAACTCCTGCTTTTAAAGACAGAGGTTTATATCATTCATTTTTATCATTATTTCTGCTTTAAATCAGATGTGAGTCACAAACATATTAACAGATCTGTCATAGCTGCCTATAGGCAAAAATTCATCCTAATCCCTGAAATTTAGTATTTGCCTTGTGCTATGAAACCTTAAGATTAATCTTTTACACATTTTTATCTTGCTACTGCAACCTTGGTTGTTCTTGTTATGCATATAACTCAATTCAGTTTTGAATCCTCCTAAAATCTAGGTCTCCTGTGATAGTGTCAGGAAATACTGTATGTTAATAATGGTGCTTCCTTTTATCCATATTTAACTTGCTTCTTTCTTTTTCATTGGATCAGTCATATCAAATGCAATGTGTATGAATTCTGTTTTCCAAATCATACATAGTTTTAATGAAAAAGGTCTTTTCAATAGCTTGGATCAAAGAAAAAAATAATGAACTGTTTAAAATCTTGAAGTCAGTTTTATTCCTGTATAACTATTTTATTGTTACCCAAGTAGTTTATCCTTAAATAATGCTTTCTTCTCCTTTCCTCTAGGATTGCTAATTATAAGATTAATTGGGTAATTGAACATGCAGTATTATACAACCTATATACTGTAACAGAACTGTGTTCTTGGTGTGTTTCCTTCTTTGTGATTTGAGGCAGAAGAGATGAAGTACAAATTTGTTTTTCTTGACTTGCTGAGCATGATGTCATACAGTATGGAATATCCCTTTGGTCATTTTGGGTCAGCTGTCCTGGCTATGTCCCCTCCCAACCTCTTGCCCACCCCCAGCCTACTGGCCTTTGGGGGTGGGGATTTTGGAGAGACAGCCTTGATGCTGTGGGAGCACTCCTCAGCAGTAGCCAAAATACTGGTGTGTTATCAACACCTTTCCAACTACAAATACAAAGCACAGCACTATGAGGGCTCCTATGGGGAAAGTTAACTCTATCCCAGCCAGACCCAGTACAACAGTCAATGACTTGGGCCACATCTGTCAAGATGGGTGCACAGGACAGGAGAAGCAGCATGTTGGACTGTTGGGCACCAAGACTGGCTTGGTTTGGGTCACTCCCGCACTCACCTGGTTCCTTGTGAGGCTCATTCTTTGCTGGTTCAGGTGGTTCCTGATGTAGTACTTCCTATAACATACGACTCAAATAAAGGATTATTTTCCCCTGAGGTTAAATCTCCCTGAGGTACACGTGGGGTCTCCCCATCCTTCCGCATTACCCACCAAATACACACGCGTCCTTGAGTGAAAGCAATCCCATGAATGGGCTTGCCTTTTCCCAAGGGAGGAGCAGCCCATACTGTCTTTCCCAACCACTTCCCTACATGCACTACGGGGACCTTATCTCCTCCCACAGTATGTAGGGGCTTTGTTTGGGCAGGACCAGGGTGGTTAGCAGATCCTTTGATGTTAACCAGACAAGTGGCTTCTTCTAAATTTACACCCCAGTGCTTCCATGCCCCCAGTGCCCAATGCTCTCAGCAGAGTCTTTAACAGTCCATTATATTGTACAATCTTTCCAGAGGCTTGTGGATGATAAGGGATATGATACACCCAGTCAGTGTTTCTTGGCCCAGGAGTCTGTGAGGTTATTTCAGAAATGAGTTCTGTTGTCTGATTCAGTTCTTTCTGGGGTACTGTGTTGTCACAGAACTTGTCTTTCCAGGCCCAGGCTGGTGTTTCAATTGGTGGCATGGTTCACAGGGTATTTCTAGCCACCCGGTAGTTGCTTCCACCATGGTGAGCATGTGGCACTTGCCTTAGCAAGTTTGTGCCAGTGGTCCAATATAATTGATCTGCCAGGCCTCCCCATATTGATATCCCAGTCACCATCCTCTATTCCAGGGATACTTCACTTGTGTGGCTCGCTTGATTGCGGCACATGTTTAACATTCATGGGTGACCTGTGTGATGGCCTTCATGGTCAGGTCTACCCCCCTCAATCACGAGCCCGTATGTTGCATTTCTCCCTAGATGTCCCAATGTTTTATGGGCCCACAGAGCTACGAGTAGCTCACCCTTACGTTCCCAGTCCAGGTCTGCCTGAGCCACTTCATTTCTTGCACCCTGGACTACCTGCTCAGTGTTTTGATGTTCTTCAGTGGCATAGCTCTTGGGCATGTTAGCATCTATGTGATGTATCTTTACCTTACAGCAGTGTTTTCTACCCATGTAGTGATGTCTTGCCACAATACAGCAGCCCAAATGGGTTTACCTCTGTGCTGCCAGTTGGTCTGTTTCCATTGCTGTAGCCACCCCCCACAGGGCATTTGCCACCATCCATGAGTCAGTATAGAGATAGAGTACTGGCCACTTTTCTTCTTCAGCAATCGATGGCTTTCACTTCTGCAAACTGACTCGATTCGCCTTTTCATTTGATGGTTTCTGCTACTCGTTGTGTCGGCCTCCTCCTTCCTTTAAACATCCAGTTCAGCACAGGCAATCGTGGTGCAAAGAGGAGCTGTGTTGCTGTACTAACTACTTCTGAAGCAATTTGAACCCCTTCATATGCTGCTAATATCTCTTTTTTTAGTCGGCATGTAGCAGGCCTCAAATCCTATACCCCCAGCTCCAAAACCATAGAGGTCAACCTCAGGTCTCTCTGGGTGCTTTCGTACTAGAGGCTCCAAGTGAAGCCATGCTCCCTGGCTGTGGTGTAGAGCACATTTTTCATATCTGGTCCTGTCTGGACTGGCCCAAGGGCTACCGCATGAACTATCTCCTGGTTAATATGTTCAAAAGCTTGTCACTGCTCAGGGCTGCAATCAAAACAGTTCTTCTTTTAGGTTATTCGACAGAGAGGGCTCACAAGCTGACTGTAACTCAGAATATAGAATCATAGAATCATAAAATCATTTAGGTCAGAAAAGACCTTTAAGATCATCAAGTCCAACCATTAACCTAGCACTGCCAAGTCCACCACTAAGCCATGTCCCTAAGCACCACATCTACACGTCTTTTAAATACCTCCAGGGATGGTGACTCAACCACTTCCCTGGGCAGCCTGGTCCAATGTCTGACTACCCTTTCAGTGAAGAAGTTTTTCCTAATATCCAACCTAAACCTCCCCTGGCGCAGCTTAAGGCCATTTCCTCTAGCCCTATCGCTTGTTACTTGGCAGAAGAGACCAACACCCACCTCACTACAACCTCCTTTCAGGTAGTTGCAGAGAGCGATAAGGTCTCCCCTCAGCCTCCTCTTCTCCACACTAAACAACCCCAGCTCCCTCAGCCGCTCCTCATAAGACTTGTTTTCTAGACCCTTCACCAGCTTCGTTGTCCTTCTTGGGACACACCCCAGCACCTCAATGTCCTTCTTGTAGTGAGGGGCCCAAAAATGAACACAGCACTCTAGGTGCGGCCTCACCAGTGCCAAGTACAGGGGCACTATCGCCTCCCTGGTCCTGCTGGCCACACTATTCCTGATACAAGCCAGAATGCTGTTGGCCTTCTTGGCCACCTGGGCACACTGCTGGCTCATGTTCAGCCAGCTGTCGACCAGCACCCCCAGGTCCTTTTCTGCCAGGCAGCTCTCCAGCCACTCTTCCCCAGGCCTGTAGCGTTGCATGGGGTTGTTGTGACCCAAGTGCAGGACCTGGCACTTAGCCTTGTTGAATCTCATACAGTTGTCCTCGGCCCATCGATCCAGCCTGTCCAGATCCTTCTGTAGAGCCTTCCTACCCTCCAGCAGATCAACACCCCTGGCCACCTTGGTGTCATCTGCAAACTTCCTGAGGCTGCACTCGATCCCCTTGTCCAGATCGTTGATAAAGATATTAAACAGAACTGGCCCCAATACTGAGCCCTGGGGAACACCACTTGTGACCAGCCGCCAACTGGATTTAACTCCATTTACCACAACTCTTTGGGCTCGGCCATCCAGCCAGTTTTTTACTCGGTGAAGAGTATACCCGGCCAAGCCATGAGCAGCCAGTTTCTCCAGGAGAATGCTGTGGGAAACAGTGTCAAAGGCCTTACTAAAGTCTAGGTAGACAACATCCACAGCCTTTCCCTCATCCACTAAGGGGGTCACCTTGTCATAGAAGGAGATCAGGTTAGTGAAGCAGGACCTGCCTTTCATAAACCCATGCTGGCTGGGCCTGATTCTGTGTTTATGATATGTGTTCTCCAGAAACCCACAACACCTAGAAAAGCTTGGGGCAGTTGATTCCAGGTGTATTGGACACCCCTCCTCATGAAAGCAAACTGTGGCCTGTATTCTGTTGCCAAAGGAATCAAGAAAAAAATGCACTGGCATATTAGTTGTAGCATACCACTTGGCAGCCTTCAACTCCAGTTGATATTGGCGTTCTAGCATGTTCGGTACGGCAACACTCAATGGTGGCATGACCTCATTCAGGCCACAATAGACCAGTGTTACCTTCCACCCTCTGTCAGACTTTTGCACTGGCCATATGGGACTATTAAAGGGTGGGTGAGTCTTGCTGATCACTCCTTGCCTCTCCAGTCGATGAATGAGCTCATGGATGGGAGCCAGGGAGTCTCAGCTGGTGCGATATTGCTGCCGGTGCACTGTCATGGTAGCAGTCGGCACCTGCTCTTCTTCAACAGGCAGACAATCCCCCAACAGAAGGATCCTCTGAGAGGCCGGGCAAGGTAGACAGCTGTTTAATCTTCTCTGTGTTCACAGTGGCTACAATAAAGGCCCACTGGTACCCTTTTGTGTCCTTGAAGTACCCTCTCCTGAGGTAGTCTATACCAAGAATACACTGGGCATCTGGGCAAGTCACAGTGGGGTGCTTTTGCCACTTGTCCCCTGTTAAGCTCACCTCAGCCTCTAGACAGACAACTGTTGGGATCCCCCTGTCACTCCAGAGATCTAGATGGGTTCCGTGCCCTTATACCCTGATGGCATTAGGATACACTGTGCACTAGTGTCCACCCAGAGCCTTATATTCCTGTGGGTCTGATGTGCCAGGCCATTGAATCCATACAGTCCAGTAAACCTGGTCATCCCTTTCCTCCACCTGGCTGAAGGCAGGGCCCCTCTATTTCTGGTCAGAGCATTCATTGCCTGTCTCCTGGAACTGTGAACCAGAAGTCCCTTTCTCAGGATCAGAAGTAGGATCAGCCCTTCCACTGTGTCTGGGGAATTGCTCTACAGCAAACGGAGCAGTCATCTTCCTAGATGGACCCTTTTTGTCTGCTGTTTTTCCTCACAGTGGGATTCTAGGTTTGAGGTAGGTGCACTGTCCCACTTCCTCATGTCCTCCTCATGGTTGCGCAGCTAGAACCACAGGGTGGCACGTGGCATGTGTACATGGTTCCCTTTCCCTTGAGCAAAGAAAGGCTGACTCCATGTGCTATGCTTGATAGCTGTGACGCTGGACTGTAGGGACAAGGAGGAAGACATATTCTCTTTGAATTGCTGGAACTGTTGAGACAGTTTCTCCACAGATGAGATGTAGGCCCATAGGGTCAGGGAGGAAGAGAGACTCTCTTTGAATTGCTGGAGCTGACAGGCCAGTTTATCCACCGTTGGTGCCTCAATGTCTGTCCAGTCCATTATCGCCAGGGTGCTGGCATACAATGTCAATATGTCCCGGTACAAACTTCCAACACATGGACCGCATGCACTGGACATCATCTAGATCTTTGGAGGCCTGGTTGTTGTCCAGGTTGCTGTAGATCACCTCTACTACCACTAAGTCCCTAAGATACTGGACACCTTCTTCAACAGCGGTCCACTTGCCTTGGTTGTTTACAAGATCTTCCTTGAGGGGATACCTTGCCTTCATGCTCGACAGGAGCTGCTTCCACAGACTGTGGATTGTTGTTCCTCTTCCAATCCCTTTGTCAGTTCCCCAGTCCCTAGAAAGGGATCCCAGCTGCTGTACTTCCCTACCCTCTGATTTCTGACTGTTGACTTCAGTATCCCAGCACTGGAGCAACGAGGTGATAATTTGCTTGCCTGGCTGGTGGCCATAATCTTTCCGCATATCTTACAGCTCACTCAGGGATAGAAATCAGGTATTTTCTGACTTGTTTTTGATTTCTGTCCCTTCCCTCTCCTGTTATTGCAGCTGCTCTGCTGCAGAACAGGCTGCTGCTTCTGATTCTTCCTCCTGCTCCTTCTCAGGAGGAGCTTCTTCCTCCCTTACTAACTGAGGTGACCTCTGCTTCCATTGTTTTTTCTTGACTACAGGAGTGACTGTTATAGTTGAGGGTTGGGTCTCTGGCTTAGCCACAGTGTCCGTTTGTATGTCCTCAGGTCCAAAGACCCTCTCGTCCCTTTGAGGTTGCTGGACACAGGCTCAGTACATGTAGGCAAGGCCCCAACACAGTGCTAGAAGTTGTGTCTCTTTGGTATAGGCAAGGCATCCTTCCTTCCAGTGGTCTGCCACTTCAACAGGATTCCATGCCTGTTTGGGTGTGAAGTCCCAGACCATCGGAGGTGAAAATCACTCTAAGCATCTGCCCAAATTCTCCCACGCACCTTGCCACCCATGACTCAACTGCCTCAGAGCACAATCCTGTGTGACATTTCCAATCAGTTAGTTAACTTTAGGAAAAGCTGAAATCAGATTTATGGCACACACCAATATGAGCATTCTGGTTATGCAGGAATGTTCAAGAAGCTGAAGGGCTATTGCAACAGGACAGGAAACATCTTCTGTGGAGAAGAAAGGGGAGGTGCCATTCTTCATTTTTCCCACCACGTGTCTCCGGGAGGAGGAGAAAGGTGTAATTGCTGATTGTCTCCATGAGACGGTTCCCAGAGTACTGGAACGGCAGCAGTGCAGGGCCCAAATTAGGCTCCAGGCCAGTGCTTTTATCATAGCTCTCCCAGGCAAAACACAACAAAGTGATAAACAGCACAGCAAACAGCAAAAGCCAAAAGCAGCCATTAACAAGCCCTGGAGTTTGATGTACAGCAAGAGAGGGAGCACTCCAAGGAGCAGGTGAGGGACCAAAGAAACCAGCACTGAGAGCAAACAAGTCAACATCATGATCAGCAACAGCATAGTCAAGATAAAACCAGTTTAATAAGTGAGAGGGAAAAAAGAAAAACAAACAAGTGATGCAAAGGCAGTCACTCACCACCTTTCACCAGCAGACCGATGCCCAGCCAGTCCCTGAGCAATGACTACTTTGGAAAGGCTCCCCCCCCCCAGTTTTATTGCTGAGCATGACTTTATATGGTATGGAATATCCCTTTGGTTAATTTGGGTGAGCTGTCCCAGCTGTGTTCCTTCCCAGCCTCTTACCCACCTCTAGCCTATTCACTGCAGGGGCAGAATGGGAAACAGAGAAGGCCTTGATGCTGTGCAAGCACTGTTCAACAATAGCTAAAGCATCTGTGTGTTAACACTTTTGGTCACAAATCAAAAACACAGCACCATATGAGCTACTATGAAGAAAATTAACTCCATCCCAGCCAGACCTAGTATAAGCTGTTGTGATTATCATTATTTGTGTCACTGTCATCCTTAGGAGCTCCAGCTGTGGACTGCTACTGCGTTGTTCTAGATGCTGTGATAACAGAAAAACGTACAAAAGCTTGTATAAAGCATGTGAGAAAGACAACATTGACACCAACAGAGAGAAGAGTACAGGCAAATAGAAAATGGAACAATTTAGTTTGGAATGATCGCTGCAGTCTTTGGCAGTCCAAGAGTTTTTAGGTTTTTGTAACCATTAAGGCATAGGCAAGCCTTTGAAGAACAGAATGAAGGTATTTTGCAGATATTTATAGGGAATATATTGCAAGTGAGAGAACAGGGAATTTCCTGAGAGTGTCTTTGTGCTCACTCGGCTTTTCTGCTCCATCATTCAGAGTGAGGTCCAGAAAGGAAGAAAACTGAAGTAATTATTTCAGTGGTGGAAAGCAGGTTGCCTGTGGCTTTATGAGCTAATTACCTAGTGGCACTCTGTGACCTACTGTGAGACAGTGATTTGGGGACTGGTTAAAATAATACCCTTGAGGATCCAACAGCACAGATAGATAACTAACCTGAGGCCTCACAGCAGCTGCACGGGTTATTTCAACCTTGAGGCTGCGGTAGCAGCCAGGTAGTCTCTGTTGCAGAGCTACTCTGTGTCTGAGAAGCAAAATTCCATCTACATTAATGTTAGGCCTTTTCCTCACAGAGTGAGTGGTAACAGCAGGTTTCATACCTAAAACATGTCCTTATGGCTTCCCAGTTGAGTTGATATATATGTAATGTGAAGACTAGATTATTCATTTAAGCTTGTTTTCTTTAAAGGAAAAAATGAACACCTTCCATTAGAATGGTAAAACTGAGACAACAAATAGCACATCAGGAAATTACATTTAGTAGTTGACTTTAACACAAAAGGGAGGTTTTCTTATTTTTAAGGTGAAGATCTTGTGATGACAAGGAATACAGTGGCATACAGTTCTATTTATCTTAAACATGCTGAAGGAGAGGGAAGATCTTAGGTTGTTTAATTCAGCATTCACATGACAGTTCATTATTAGATTATTGATTACAGACTTAAATTTAGGCCAAGGAGAGAGAGATTTGCTCTGCTCTCTGCTTGTCCACACATCCATTTCTGACTTTTGTATATGCTTCAGAGGGGAGCAACTATAGTAGACTGATGTCTTATACAACTGCAGAGGATCAACAGGACTTGTACCCCCTATGAAAAGATTCTCTTAAAAAAAAGAGGTTTCTGCTATTTTTATAGTAATAACAGAATACTAAAATATAAAATGGCATGAATATCTGTACTACTTGTGCTATTGTTGTATCTTCTGTTTCTTTACTGTTGATGTCATTGTATTTGAGTTTTATATAACCACTTATAAGTGCTTTTAAAAAGAAATAACTGTAGATTACAAAAATTACTTTATGATCAGGGATAAAAGCCCTGATGATAAACCCCACCTTTATCCTTTGTGGGATGCAGAGGGAAAAATTGCCACAAAGGATGAGGAGAAGGCTGAGGTACTTAATGCCTTCTTTGCCTCAGTCTTTAATAGTCAGACTGGTCATCCTCCGAATATTAAGGACCCTGAGCTGGGAGATGGAGATAGGATGCAGGATGAAGCCCCGGTTGTCGAAGAGGTAACAGTCACCGACCTGCTCCTCCACCTGGATGCCCACAAGTCTATGGGGCCAGATGGGATCCACCTGAGGATACTGAGGGAGCTGGCGGAGGAGCTTGCCAAGCCACTCTCCATCATTTACCAGCAGTCCTGCTCAACCGGGGAGGTCCCAGCTGACTGGAAGTTAGCTAATGTGACACCCCTCTACAAGAAGGGCCAGAAGGAGGATCCGGGGAACTACAGGCCTGTCAGCCTGACCTTGGTGCCGGGAAAGGTCATGGAGCAGATCATCCTGAGTGCCATTACACGACACGTGTTGGACAACCGAGGGATCAGGCTCAGCGAGCATGGGTTCATGAAGGGAAGATCCTGCTTCACTAACCTGGTCTCCTTCTATGACAAGGTGACCCGCTTAGTGGATGAGGGGAAGGCTGTGGATGTTGTCTACTTGGACTTTAGTAAGGCCTTTGACACTGTCTCCCACAGCATTCTCCTGGAGAAACTGGCTGCTCATGGCTTGGATAAGTGCACTCTCTGCTGGGTAAAAAACTGGCTGGACGGCCGAGCCCAGAGAGTGGTGGTGAATGGAGTTAAATCCAGTTGGCAGCCAGTCACAAGTAGCTAAGTGTCGGGTCCTGCACTTGGGTCACAACAACCCCATGCAACTCTACAGGCCTGGGGAGGAGTGGCTGGAGAGCTGCCTGGCGGAAAAGGACCTGGGGGTGTTGGTTGACAGCCGCCTGAACATGAGCCAGCAGTGTGCTCAGGTGGCCAGGAAGGCCAATGGCATCCTGGCTTGTATCAGGAATAGTGTGGCCAGCAGGAGTAGGGAAGTGATTGTCCCCTTGTACTTGGCACTGGTGAGGCCGCACCTAGAGTACTGTGTTCATTTTTGGGCCCCTCACTACAAGAAGGACATTGAGGTGCTGGAGCATGTCCAGAGGAGGGCAACGAAGCTGGTGAAGGGTCTACAGCACAAGTCTTATGAGGAGCGGCTGAGGGAGCTGGGGTTGTTTAGTGTGGAGAAGAGGAGGCTGAGGGGAGACCTTATCGCTCTCTGCAACTACCTGAAAGGAGGTTGTAGTGAGGTGCGTGTCGGTCTCTTCTCCCTAGTAACAAGCGATAGGAGGAGAGGAAACGGCCTCAAGTTGCACCAGGGGAGGTTTAGGTTGGATATTAGGAAAAACTTCTTCACCGAAAGGGTAGTCAGGCACTGGAACAGGCTGCCCAGGGAAGTGGTTGAGTCACCATCCCTGGAGGTATTTAAAAGACGTGTAGACGTGGCGCTTGAGGACATGGTTTAGTCCATTAGTTTAATCCAAAACACAGCACCATATGAGCTGCTTTGAAGAAAATTAACTCTATCCTAGTGTCCTGGTTTCAGCTGGGATAGAGTTAATTTTCTTCTTGGTAGCCGGTATGGGGCTGTGTTTTGGGTTTAGGATGAGAACAATGTCGATGATACACTGATGTTTTGTTCTTGCTAAGTAGTGCTAAGTGGCGCTCACACTGGTCAAGGACTTTTCAGCTTCCCATGCTCTGCCGGGTGCACAAGAAGCTGGGAGGGGGCACAGTCAGGACAGCTGACCCAGACTGGCCAAGGGGCTATTCCTACCACATGACGTCATGCTCAGTATATGAGCGGGGGGGAGTTGGCCAGGGGAGGGGCAACGATCGCTGCTTGGGGGACGTGCTGGGCATCAGTCGGTGGGTGGTGAGCAATTGTAGAGTGTATCGCTTGCTTTGTATTACTAGTGTACTATTATTACTTGTTTTTATTATTATTGTTATTATTACTATTACTACTGTTCTATTTTTATTTTACTTTAGTTATTAAACCGTTCTTATCTCAACCCACGAGTTTTCCCCTTTTGCCCTTCTGATTCTCTTCCCCATCCCACCGGTGGGGGAGTGAATGAGCGGCTGTGTGGTGCTTAGTTGCTAGCTGGGGTTAAACCACGACACCTAGCCAGGCCTAGTACATATATACTGACCGTAACCCCCATCCCCTCTGTGATGCTTGGGGGGACAGGTAGAAGAGTCAGGCGTGAAGGAATGAAGTTGAGCCTGGGAAATGGGGGGTTGGGGGGGAGGTGGCTTTTTTAGTTTTTATTTTTGTTTCTCATTACACAAACCTATTTTGTCTCCCCCATCTTGCTGAGCAGGGCGGTGTGAAGGGCTGGGTGGGCGTTTGGCTGTTAGCCAAGGTCAATCCACCACACACCAGTTAGTGAGATTTCTTTCTGACAGTACAAAAATTTAACAGAACTTTTCATTATAAAGAAATTGTTTTCTTTTTCTTTTCAGGTACCATGATCAACAGGATGTTACGAGCAACTTCCTTGGAGCAATGTGGTTGATTTCAATAACGTTTCTATCCATTGGATATGGTGACATGGTACCTAATACATACTGTGGGAAAGGAGTCTGTTTACTCACTGGAATCATGGTGAGTGTTTCAGAATTTATTCACCGGATATAAGATTAAGTTTGTTGGAATTAATCCCCAAACTCATTGTAGTCATAACAGAAATATTTATTTGATAACTTTTAAAGTATATAGGCTTACTTGCACCATTCCATGGTCTCTCATTCCATGGTAATGGAATGGAAGGCTTTCATCCTCTGCAGGTAGAATGAAGAGCTGCGTAATAAAATACAGAGAAACAATTCCACCCCATGCCATTCTCAGCTTCAAAATCTCAATAAAGTCTTTCATTAAATGTTAGGATATCACATCTTCTTAACTGTCTTTGGACATGTGTAATTGGACCACTTCTAATAACAAACATACAGCTCTGATATTTGCTTCTTAATTAAGTTACTTGCAGGTGTAGAATTGCAATGGTGGCTAGGCTCCTAAAGCATTTTGCTTGTGCACAGTTTTCTACATTGTTTCTTATAAGTCTAATAACATATGGTCAAGTCTAATAACATATGGTCCATAGTTTTCCATTGCTTTAAGTGAATTTATGTAGTGCAGTTTTCATTATAAGAGTTTTTGTTACCATTGATTTAATTGTTAGACCATACATATTCAGTACACATTTATTAGCTGTACTTCATAACTAATCTCAATTTTTTTTGTATTGTAGCATTTGGTCCAAGTTAGGTAGGGAGTAGGGCAATAAATTATAATGAAAATTTCTGCATATTTACAGTAAATTAGAAGTAAAAAAGCTCCTGATCCTGCCACTTTTATTTGTATCAAGCTCCTGTGTAAATTTCCCTGTGACTGAGAAGTTCAGGATGGGCATCATATATAATATATTTGACAGTAAGATCCATTGATCATAAAAGTAATGCAGCTTCAATATCTACCTTCTATTAAAACAGGTATATTGGGATTATGGCTGAAAACAAATGGTGGCAAGAAGTTTCCCTTTTTGAGCAGGTGTTTTAGTAAATCTGTTGTTTATAAAAGTATGTATTTTATGTTCAGAGAGTAAAATAGACCAATGCATTTTTGTAGTGTTGAAGACTTTTTTTCAAAATGCTTCTTTTTTATTTTTTAACATCTGACAGGTTTCAGGTCATTGACCTTTATTGAGAAAGACTTCCAGTAAATTTTGGTAGTGTCAAATGCATATCTCTTTAAATACAGAGTTTGCAATCTGGTGAAAATACAGGTGGAATGCACAGGAATGACTCAGAAGGCTTTTCTAAAGGCTGTTGACTAAACTCATATCTGCTGTCTTTTGGGGTATTTGCCTTTGTTCTTCATTCTGAGCTGGATTTTGATGCCAGATAGAATAAAAATTTGCCATAAATTCATTAGGAAAAGGAGAGAACATGCAGCATATATTGCCACAGGGATGTGCAGAACAAGTACAGAACCCTGTTATAATGCTTTGCTTCTTCCCAGACACTGTTCAGAAATAAGAAGCAAATGCTTCAAGATGCAGATATTATCCCTCCTCATTATCATCTCTGACTACATCCTTGACAACAGATCTCTTGACAACAGCTAAATTCTAGGTTAACTTGCCTTGAATATTTACTCAAAACAAATTGTTCAGCATTCTTGGCATTTTCAGCATGAAAAAAAATTACTGTAACAGAAATCTTAGAGTTTCCAAGCCCTGCAGAAGTGCAATGAAAATGTTAGTATCGATACTAATCATCCATGGGTTTCACACTGCTATTGGGTTTATATTGATGCAAATGACAGCAGCATCTGGACTGGTCTTAAAATTTTAATGGTTTTGGATAGGCTGTATGATTTTATTATGATGAAAACAAGGTAAAAATAAAATAACAGAAACAATCTCCAGATTATTGCAAGTTTTTTCTATGCGCTCATGAATGAACCACACAGAAGGTGAAATTCTAAGCTGTATTTGTCATTTTGCTTATGACAGCATCATTTGGAATCAGGTGTAAAATTATTTACAGCAGCTGTTTCCATTGCTTTAGTGAAAAGCTGCAGTACTGGTTAATATATACTGATTACACACATAGCATTTCTTTTTCACAACTGAAACAAGATCTCTTTGAAAATTAGTTTTGTAAAAGGTACAGATGCTATTCACCTTCATGTCTTTGATTGATTGGTTTTTATGATTAAAAATTCTGCAGCTACATTTGAAGCAGTAAGGCTCCAAACACTCAGTAGTACTTACATAGTCAGGATTGCATGACGAGTTTGGGATAAATACCTCCAGAGACAGAAAGCATTCTTAACAAAAAAGTTAGTGTGTGATGGTAGTTAAAACAGTAATGAAAATCTGACCCCTAATTAAATTTTAAAGGACATCAGCAATATGGCTTTGGCAAGCTGTCATCTTTGAGAAGAAAATTATGAAGCAATGAGAGAAATTTGAATGTTGAAATTACTGCTTTTTTTGGTAAAGGATCTGAAAGATATGAAGTGTGAAACAGTGAACATATTAATGAACATATCCTCCAGCTTAAACTCCAAGACCAAAAAGTTCATAGCTCTTAAATATAATTCTTTAAAAAGAGCTACTCTTCTGAAACTTGTACAGTAACTAATTAATGTTTATTGTGGAAAAGATAAGATCCTAAAAGAACAGACTTACCTATTTCTATTTCAAGAGGAATGGTTGATAGTCTAATTAAAAGACACAGAATAACTGATGAATGACTATAACAAGTAAAATCAAACCATCTATGTGATTTCAAGAGGAAAAATTTAATTCCCTAGCATCTAAAGTAGCAAGTAGATTACTGTGATCAATACCCAATACCACTGAATTTTTGCTTTTGGATAAGGCCCCTGTTAAAAAGTATAGAAGGGAAAATAAATAAAAATACTTATGAATACATGTTTAAGTTCAGGGAAACATCTGTAAATGACTGGTTACAAGAGTGGTTACACAGACCACTGAAGAGTTAATATTGGCTTTGCAGAACTGGTGGCCCAAGGAGGGCTCCTTTTGTGTCTTGACCCCATAGAACAGAAAGCCCAGGTATGCCCTGGCTCTCCTCCCACTTTTGCCTCAGGAATTGGTTTCTGTGGCATGGAAATTGGGCTGCTCAGGCTAAACCCTGCATTGTGCTTCTGCCAGGGAAGTAGACTTTATGCAGTCTGCTGATGGCACCAAGTTGTGCTGGCTATTAAAACTGAAGCTATTGCTATCTTGAGACGCTGGTTCAAGTGACATGTTTTAAATTCTCCTGGAAAATAGGAAAATCTTTACATATTATTCTGATGATATCAAAAGAAAATAAGCAGTTGAGAATCATTAAGAGTAAGCCAGTAAAGAAGTCTAATTAATGTATTAGAAAAATTAAAATAAGCAAAAAAGAAAACTGTGAACCATTTTTATTCTTGAAAAAATAAGGTAAATATTTAAAGAATGTGTTCTGTCATATTGAACAATTTATTTTTGATCTTGCAAAGCACTTAAATATGTGAATCTTTAATGAAAATATTGAAACAGCGCAGTACAGAGTTGGTGGCACTGGTAAATGCAGAGGCTGTTTATATACTGGCAAGAGAAACTAAACTGGGTACCTCTCTAAATCACCTATCAGTGTTTTTCTGATGAGACTTCACTATGAAGCAGTCTATTCAGACTATGCAGTCTATGCAGACTAGCAGACTATGGACCAGGTAGATGATAAATTGGGTAGTAAATGTACCCTCTGCCTTCTCTATACATTAATTAGGCCTGCAGAGAATGATTGATGAATAGAAATATGAGTGCCATCTTCTGTATCAGAACAGGATATAGAATAGATGAGGAGACCCACACCATTTTCACCAGGCCATGCAACTTGTCTGAGTTTTGGCTACCCACTGAATATGCAGTGGTTATCAATGCATACCCGCCAGATCTCAGTTCCTGGTCAGCAGGCTGAGCTCAGCTACAGGTAGAGCACTTTATTTGTGCTGTTATTAACTTCAGTGGCACTGCTTATACATGGATAGTATTTTCACCTGCTTAACTATTTTATAGAGTCAGGGCCTTGGAGTGTTTTGCCAATTTTTCCTTGCTTTATGAGGAGTATATAATGAAGATAACAAAAATGTAAAGAAGGGAAGTAGAAATTGGTAGAAGTAAAAGGAGAGGCAATCATGAGAAGCTATGGGAAGATGGATAATTATTGACTGTGGGATGGGAAGAATTGGAATGAATGAATGAAGTATTAAAAATATATGAAGAATATGGAGGATATTGAATAGCTCCTGGTCTAGTATGAGAATAGGGAGTTTGTCTATATTATAAGTCATTACATTTGGAACAAATAAGTAGAAGTAAGATGAAATGGATGAGTTACAGTTAACTGTTTTATCATAGGATGCACAGAGTAGTTGGCTATAGCTTGAATGAAGATTACTTCCGATGAAATAGATGTCCTGTAGGATTTTCATGTTGGCCTTGCTGTTGCTGAAATTGCAGCTTAAATGCTTCTCATTGAAATGAATTCCAAAGAGATCATTAAGCCTATCAAAGAAGCAAAAAAATTATGAGGATATTCTTAAAGTTGCATCATAGAGGTGGACGAGGAGATTAGATGTTTCTTTTGGAAAATTTTTAAGTAGCATCTTTTAACTATCGGATCTGAACCCCACCCATGTAGATGAATAATTCTTATTGGAGCAGTCACAATGCAGTCAGTGTGTACAATCTAGCCTTCAGAATACTAGCTTTTTAATTCTAAATACTGAATTAAAAATTACTCAGATACAATTTAAAAAAATCTCTTACAGCAATTTTTAAAGTCCATGTGGAAGTCTGCATTTGGTTTAAAAGAATTGCAGCTCTTTTCCTACACGTGCTAAAAAAAGCCACCAGAATGAGGTGTTTATGCTGTATGACAAGACGAACTCTTCATATAAGGTTAAATTGTGTTGTTTGCTCATGGGGTTTCATCTCAGACCACCTTGGTCTTATCAACAAATATAAAGAAACATGCTGTCTGCATGAGGAACATGGTACCTAGAATAGCATAATTTTGAAACATCTGATTTCTGTTGGTAGCAAAATCTGATCTGTAACATCCTTGAAATTTAATAGTTACTAGATTTTAAGAAAAACAGGAAAAAGCAGATTCTAACTTCAGAGCTAACATTGGCTGAAGATCTTCTGGGAAGATTCCTAGACAAAAGAAAAAGAAGGTAAACATCAGATCTGAGCAGTGAAATGTGAAAATTATTTTATAGAACCTTCTATGGATAATGTACATAAAGGTCAAATTATTTTGCATTGTAATGCCTAGAACATTGTGGGATTTTTAGAAAACTTTTCTTTATGCTGTTTAATCCTATAATTATTTGCAGAAACACAGAATTGTTTATGAAACACAAAAATGTATTTGGGATTATGCTCAAAGTGCTGAAAAGGTATGACATGCACTGCCTTGTGGGTAGATAAGTATGACTGAACTGATAGAAGCAACTCAATTTTCTGTGATAACAGAGAATAATAGATTGTATTGCCATTTAAAGGTTTACTTAGAACATTTTGCACATTTATCAAGAGTCTATAATATTTTTAGCATTTCTAGTGTCTGGTGGCAAAAGGTCAAAGCAATGTGGCGAATAGTTTTGTTGATGAGAATCTCAAAAATCTAGAACACAGCTCAGTTTTTACTTCCTGAAAATATAGGAAAATGTGAAAAGCTTTTCATGCAGATTGGTAGCATTTCAGATCCACTTCTCAGATATATGGTAGAATATAATTAATTTGATTCTGGGAATTCAATAATAAACGTCAGTGACCTCAGGATTCAGAACAGTTTGTGTTTAATCCTTCTAACACAATACAATCTAACTGGAAAATCTGTCAAGCAGAAACATAAAATGAAGAAGACAGTTAAGGATGCTTGAATTATTAGGGTTGAAACTATTAAAAGTTGGGCTGGTCAGAATTTCTTTAGCTCCTTTATTATTGTTGTTCCAGCACATCAGTTTGCCAAAGTGGAAACTTTTCTCAAGAACACTTACTTCTGTGTTATTTTATGGCTGTGGCTTCTTGGGATGAAATTTCTAATTGAAATAAAGAACAGAGAACATATAATGATTAAAATGAAGTTGAGTATCTACAGAGAGATTGAGCAATCAGTCCCTGAGGCAGTAGTAGTTAGTGCAGTAATCTGGAATGTGAGAGAACAGCAGAGGCTTTCTTTTACCTCTATTTGAGTAAACAAAGTCTTCTGGAAGATGTAACCATCTTTTAGAATTAGAAAATAAAATAAAATAAAATACTCCCTCAGAAGCTCTTCATTTCATCCCAATAGAATAGGGAAGATTTTTAAGTGTCAGAGGACAGGAAAAAAACTGTTTCCAATTTAGATCTATTTAGAAATTACAGTTGCATTTAATCAAGTTCAAAGGCAGTCAATTACTGACTGGAATAAACAGCAATTCTCCCAAGATATCTTTTTTCTACATAAATATGACTGGAGCTGACTGATTTATAGAAAAACCTTTTGGTTTGTTTTGAAAAAATGTAACTTGGTTTGGTTCCATCTGCAATAACTTTAAATTTTAATGCAACAATTTTTTTATATACCTTTACATGTATTTTCATGAAACTTTTGTATTTACACTGTCTGGGTTGCATGATTTTCCATGACAAGAGCATCCTTGGTAGCCATCATCCTGAAATATTAAACTAATGTTTATCACCAGCATTATAGGCTGTTCTGCCTGCTGGTTAAGGGAAATCAAATTTCACCTCCTTGCTCAGAAAAAAAGTTTTTGCATGCCAGGTGGAAAGATTTCACTGTGGCTGTCATGATCTCTGGGGGGGATTCAGTTGTTATGACCATTGAAGGTTTCCCAGAAGCCTAGCTATCAGCATGCATTTAGTTCTTGGGCTTGTCTGAGTTAGCACTACCATCATTTACAGGTTCCCCTGTAGAACAGAGAGTGTCTTTGTTTTATAAACTGTTACTTTCTATGCTCTCACAGGAGCCTTTCCCAGTACTCATCTTGCATTATTTAAAAAAAAAAGTTTACTTCACACTTATCTCCCGTACCAGTACCCCTTACTGTGTCTGGGAGTATCTAATCAATTTCATAATTTGTATATGACACTTAATACTCTTCATATGTTTGGGTTTTTTTGCAACATTGCTAAAAACCTTACAGACTAATGAGAAGTAAAGGAATCTGTTAATCTGCTGCATTAGAGATTAGAAGCTGTTTAAATTTTGGACCAAATTCTAGCTGTGTTACAGGCAGACAAACTCCACTGAACACAATAGCAGCCAGAAAAATATTGAATATATGAAAGTATAGAATCATAGAATCATAGAATCGTTAAGGTTGGAAAAGACCCTTAAGATCATCGAGTCCAACCGTTAACCTATCACTGCCAAGTCCACCACTAAACCATGTCCTCAAGCACCACGTCTACACATCTTTTAAATACCTCCAGGGATGGAGACTCAACCACTTCCCTGGGCAGCCTGTTCCAATGCCTGACCACCCTTTCGGTGAAGAAGTTTTTCCTAATATCCAACCTAAACCTCCCCTGGTGCAGCTTGAGGCCATTTCCTCTCGTCCTATCACTCATTACTTGGGAGAAGAGACCAACACCCACCTCACTACAACCTCCTTTCAGGTAGTTGTAGAGAGCAATAAGGTCTCCCCTCAGCCTCCTCTTCTCCACACTAAACAACCCCAGCTCCCTCAGCCGCTCCTCATAAGACTTGTTCTCTAGACAACAAAAACATTTTTTGTTATCCTTCACTGCAGTGGCCAGTTGAAGTTCTAGCTGGGCCTTCGCCTTTCAAATCTTCTCCCTGCATAACCTCACAACAATCCTCCTGAGTCACCTGCCCCTTCTTCCAAAGGTGGTAAACTCTCCTTTTTTTCCCGAGTTCCAGCCAAAGCTCTCTGTTCAGCCAGGCCAGTCTTCTCCCCCACCTGCTCGACTTATGGCACATGGGGACAGCATAAAAGACATTAAAATATATTCAAGGAGCAAGTATAGTTTGCATTGATTTAAGATAAATACATGGCTCTAGCATTGCCCATGATATGGGGCATGAGCCTAGTCCAAAATCTGAGGCAGTCAATGAAATTGTTTCCACTGACCACAGGCTTTGGCTCAGACCCAAAGTTAGCTAAAAGTAATTCTGCCTAGATTTTGTAAAATGGTTTCTTCCACAGTGCTGTACTATATAGGGTATAGTTTTATTCTCCTGTGTTTCTAGAACATACATTTTGATGAATCTGTAGATTATTTTGGTTTTTAACTCTAAGGAAAATTATATTGGCTTGGCCTTTGTATTGTCATCTGTTTCCAGTGTGCTTTTCATTAGAAAACATGTTCATGTTGGTAAAATTTGTAAGGGTATGTGCATGAGAGAGCATCTGCTCCCTTAAGGTTATCTGACCAAGGACCTTGTGAAATGGGATGACAAGGAAAAGGGGGAAGCAATACATATAGATGCACAAAGCTGAGTGACAAACTTTAACAGAGACAAGAACCAAACCTGCTCAGTTACACTAATTGATAAGGGCATGTGGAGTGTGAGAATGTTCATTTCAGTAAGATTATCTGATTGAGGTCTTTTTATCAAATGGGATGGTAAGGAAAAGGGAGAGGCACAGACCTGACAGACAAACATAATGGGGACAAAGAGGAGAAAACAACCTTTTCAGTCACACTAACTGATGGGCTATCAAGAAACTGCAGGCATCACTTCAAAGAGGGCCAACCTGGACTTTGCAGCTGATAAGGATGCAAACCTCTGGGTCCTGGATATTGGGGGCGGGGCGCGGGGGGGGGGGGGATGTCAGTGGAACTATGCAAACTGATGAAGGAATATGCAGGGAAAAGGAATCGAGGAGGAACAGCGGAGGGATAGACAGAAAGGGGAATAAAAGGGGCCTGTCACATGTAAACTGTGGTGGGTCAGTATGCTTGTCTGACTGAGCCATGTGCTTGATCACTGCAGTCTGTCCTATCTTATTAAATCCTTTCTTAACTATCTTTCTGTGTAATCTCACTCTCTATCCCGTGTGTGTGAGTGCTGTAAGGATGAGGTGCTAGCTAATGGTGAGACCAGCATGAGTGGATTTGGGGCCAGCAACTGGAGTCAGACCAGAGGTGTAGGCGCCTCCAGGCCTGTGGTGCCAGCTCATGCCAGGGTCTCGGCTTTAGTACTTGGAGGGGCTATAACTCTTAGGAGGAAAGGTAGTCTTAAGTACATAATGATTAGTTCTGTTTCTAATTTCTAAAGCTTCTATTTCTGAACTTTTTCTTCAGCAAATTACATCAGATTCTATAGAATCATAGAATGCTTTGGGATGGAAGGGACCTTTAAAGGTCATCTAGTCCAACCCCCCTGCAATCGGCAGGGACATCTTCAACTAGATCAGGTTGCTCAGAGCCCCATCTACCCTGTCCTTGAATTTTTCCAAGGATGGGGCATCTACCACCTCTCTGGGCAACCCGTTCCAGTGTTTCACCACCCTCATCGTGAAAAATTTTTTCCTTGTGTTCAGTCTGAATCTACCCTCTTTTCGTTTAAAACCATTACCCCTTGTCCTATCGCTACAGGCTCTACTAAAAAGTCTGTCCCCATCTTTCTTAGAAGTCCCCTTTAAGTATTGAAAGGCCGCAATAAGGTCTTCCTGCAGCCTTCTCTTCTCCAGGCTGAACCACCCCAGCTCTTTCAGCCTTTCCTCATAGCAGAGGTGTTCCAGCCCTCTGATCATTTTTGTGGCCCTCCTCTGGACCAGCTCCAACAAGTCCATGTCCTTCCTGTGCTGAGGACTCCAGAGCTGGACGCAGTACTCCAGGTGGGGTCTCACCAGGGCAGAGTAGAGGGGGAGAATCACCTCCCTCGACCTGCTGGCCACGCTTCTTTTGATGCAGCCGAGGATAAGGTTGGCTTTCTGGGCTGCAAGCACACATTGCTAGCTCATGTCCAGCTTTTCATCTACCAGTACTCCCAAATCCTTCTCCTCAGGGCTGCTCTCAATCACTTCATCCCCCAGCCTGTATGGATACCGGGGATTGCCCCGACCCAGGTGCAGGACCTTGCACTTGGCCTTGTTGCACCTCATGAGGTTCACACAGGCCCACCTCTCCAGCTTGTCCAGGTCCCTTTGGATGGCATCCCGTTCCTCAGGCATGTCAACTGCACTGCTCAGCTTGGTGTCATGTTACAAAAATATTCCGTGGACAGTGGGTAACTCTAGGTTTGCTTTATTTTTAGGCAACGATATATCGATGGACCACCTCCGCAGAGAGTGGTCGATCAAACTATTTTACTCCATGCTTATATACCTTGTCTTTTACCATTATCTCATATAGATTACATAATATGTGTGTCTGTTCTGAACAGTCAGAAATTTCCAGGGTGTTCAGGGCATTTAGAACGTCTCGATTTGTTCCTGTTCCAAAGTCCCACTTCTTCTCTTTTCTTCTTGTTTTCCTTCTTTCAGGTTGGCTTGTCACAAAGGTCATCTCGGCCAAATTTCTTATTTGATCCTCGCGGTTCCTTCACTTCGTCTCGATTTCCACGTATACCTAAGTTATTTCTAATTCTTATCCCTATGTACTTAAAGGTGAATAATTATCTACATTTCAATCAACCTTTTTACTTATTCTCTAATTTCGATTTAGGTAGGCAGATTTTAGCCTGCCTCTGGGTTGGGGCTGTATAGGGACAAATGAACAGTCTTGCATGAATTTAATATAATGATTGATGTTGAACATCTGCAAGCATACAACCCATGTAATTTATATTCTACATTGTTCTTCTTAACATAATAGCTTAAAGATTAAAACTTATTATGCATTTAACTCATTGTTAACATTCATCTGCAAACTTGCTGAGGGTGCACTCGATCCCGCTATGTCACTGATGAAGATATTCAACAGCACTGGCCCCAGTACGGACCCCTGAGGGACACCACTTGTCACTGATCTCCATCTGGACATTGATCCGTTGACCACTACCCTCTGGATGCAACCATCCAGCCAATTCCTCATCCACCGAACAGTCCACCCATCAAATCCATATCCTTCCAGTTTAGAGAGAAAGATATTGTGGGGGACCGTGTCAAAGGCCTTACAGAAGTCCAGATAGATGACACCCGCAGCTCTTCCCTTGTCCACTGATGCAGTCACTCCATCATAGAAGGCCACTAGGTTGGTCAGGCAAGACTTGCCCTTGGTGAAGGCATGCTGGCTGTCCCGAATCACCTCCCTGTCCTCCATGTGCCTTAGCATAGCTTCTAGGAGGATCTGTTCCGTGATCTTCCCAGGCACAGAGGTGAGGCTGAAAGGTAATTTAGATGTCATAAAATCATAGAATCGTTAAGGTTGGAAAAGACCCTTAAGATCATCGAGTCCAACCGTTAACCTATCACTGCCAAGTCCACCACTAAACTATGTCCTCAAGCACCACGTCTACACATCTTTTAAATACCTGCAGGGATGGAGACTCAACCACTTCCCTGGGCAGCCTGTTCCAGTGCCTGACTACCCTTTCAGTGAAGAAGTTTTTCCTAATATCCAACCTAAACCTCCCCTGGTGCAACTTGAGGCCGTTTCCTCTTGTCCTATCGCTTGTTACTTGGGAGAAGAGGCCAACACCCACCTCACTACAACCTCCTTTCAGGTAGTTGTAGAGAGCAATAAGGTCTCCCCTCAGCCTCCTCTTCTCCACACTAAACAACCCCAGCTCCCTCAGCCGCTCCTCATAAGACTTGTGCTGTAGACCCTTCACCAGCTTCGTTGCCCTTCTTTGGAAACGCTCTAGTACCTCAATGTCCTTCTTGTAGTGAGGGGCCCAAAAATGAACACAGGACTCAAGGTGCGGCCTCACCAGTGCCAAGTACAGGGGGACAATCACTTCCCTAGTCCTGCTGGCCACACTATTCCTGATACAAGCCAGGATGCCATTGGCCTTCCTGGCCACCTGAGCACACTGCTGGCTCATGTTCAGGCGGCTGTCAACCAACACCCCCAGGTCCTTTTCCGCCAGGCAGCTCTCCAGCCACTCTTCCCCAGGCCTGTAGAGTTGCATGGGGTTGTTGTGACCCAAGTGCAGGACCCGGCACTTAGCCACTTGTGACTGGCTGCCAACTGGATTTGACTCCATTCACCACCACTCTCTGGGCTCGGCCGTCCAGCCAGTTTTTTACCCAGCAGAGAGTGCACTTATCCAAGCCATGAGCAGCCAGTTTCTCCAGGAGAATGCTGTGGGAGACAGTGTCAAAGGCCTTACTAAAGTCCAAGCAGACAACATCCACAGCCTTCCCCTCATCCACTAAGCGGGTCACCTTGTCATAGAAGGAGACCAGGTTAGTGAAGCAGGATCTTCCCTTCATGAACCCATGCTCGCTGAGCCTGATCCCTCGGTTGTCCAACACGTGCCGCATAATGGCACTCAGGATGATCTGCTCCATGACCTTTCCCGGCACCAAGGTCAGGCTGACAGTCCTGTACTTCCCGGGATCCTCCTTCCGACCCTTCTTGTAGAGGGGTGTCACATTAGCTAACTTCCAGTCAGCTGGGACCTTCCCGGTTGAGCAGGACTGCTGATAAATGATGGAGAGTGGCTTGGTGAGCTCCTCCGCCATCTCCCTCAGTATCCTCAGGTGGATCCCATCTGGCCCCATGGACTTGTGAACATCCAGGTGGAGGAGCAGGTCGGTGACTGTTACCTCTTCGACAACCGGGGCTTCATCCTGCATCCTATCTCCATCTCCCAGGTGGTAAACTCTCCTTTTTTTTCCCGAGTTCCAGCCAAAGCTCTCTGTTCAGCCAGGCCAGTCTTCTCCCCCACCTGCTCGACTTACGGCACGTGGGGACAGCTTGCTCCTGTGCCTTTAAGGCTTCCTTCCCGAATAACATCCAGCCTTCCTGGACTCCTTTGCCCTTCAGGACTGCCTCCCAAGGGACTCTGTTAACCAGACTCCTAAACAATCCAAAGCCTGCCTTTCTAAAGGCCAGGGTAGCGGTTTTGCTGACCCCCCCTCCTTACTTCTCCAAGAATTGAAAACTCTATCATTTCATGGTCACTGAGCCCAAGACAGCCTCCGACCACCACATCACCCCACCAGGCCTTCTCAGTTCATAAACAGCAGGTCCAGCAGGGCACCTCCCCTGGTTGGCTCGCTTACCAGCTGCATCAGGAAGTTATCTTCCACACACTCCAGGAACCTCCTAGACTGCTTTCTCTCTGCTGTGTTGTATTTCCAGCAGATATCTGGTAAGTTGAAGTCTCCCACAAGAACAAGGCCTAGGGATTGTGAGACTTCAGCCAACCGCTTGTGGAATACTTCGTCTGTTTCCTCATCCTGGTTGGGTGGTCTATAACAGACTCCCACCAGGATATCTGCCTTATTAGCCTTCCCCCTGATCTTTACCCATAAGCACTCAACCTTATCATTACCGGCGTTGAGCTCTAGACAATCAAAACACTCTCTAACGTACAGGGCTACCCCTCCACCTCTCCTTCCTTGCCTATCCCTTCTGAAGAGCTTGTAGCCATCCATTGCAGCACTCCAGTTGTGTGAGTCATCCCACCATGTTTCCGTGATGGCGACCACATCATAGTTTTCCTGCCGCGCAATGGCTTCCAGCTCCTCCTGTTTATTGCCCATGCTGCGTGCATTGGTGTAAATGCACTTCAGTTGGGCTATAGATCTCTTCTCCAACACAGGCATGCCACCCCTAGGCTCATCCCTAGCAAGCCTGGTTTCATCCCCTTCCCCCTTCGCATCTAGTTTAAAGCTCTCTCAATGAAGCCTGCTAACTCCTGAGCCAGAATCCTTTTCCCCCTTTGCGACAGGTGAACCCCATCTGTCTCCAGCAGGCCTGGTGCCATGTAAACTGCCCCATGATTGAAAAAACCCAAAATTCCACTGCTGGCACCAGCCTCTGAGCCACGTGTTAATGAGATGGGTCTTCCTGTTCCTTTCCATATGCCTCCCACCTACTGACGGGATGGAGGAAAACACTGTCTGCGCTCCTGATCCTTCAAGTAATCGCCCCAGTTCTCTGAAGTCCCTTTTGATCGTCTTTGTGCCTCTATCAGCTACCTCATCACTGCCAACCTGAACAACCAATAGCGGATAATAATCGGATGATTTTACCAGCCTAGGGAGCTTCCTGGTAATGTCTCTTATCCTTGCCCCAGGGAGGCAGCAGACTTCCCTATGGGATGGGTCCGGTCGGCATATCAGGCCCTCTGTTCCCCTCAGAAGGGAGTCGCCTATGACAATTACCCTTCTTTTTTTCTTACCAGTGGCCGTTGTAATGCGTGAGGCTGACTGGCTCCCCTTAGTCAACCCCTTGGATGGATCACTGTCCGTATCTTCATCCTCCTGGCCCTCGAGTTCCAGAGCCTCATAACTATTGTGTAAGGGCACCTGGGGGGGGGGGGCGAGGTCGGCCGGGAAAGGGTTCGTCTGCTGCGCCGAGCAGGGATCTGCATCCATCCTCCTCCATCTCTTGGGTCCCCTCCTTCTGCCTGGTGGCAAGCGGGTAGGGGAGCCTCTCCTTCTCTTGATGCTTCCATCTGGCTTGCTCGTCTCAGGGATGGTAGGGAGTGGCTTCACCAGTCCATTTCCCTCTCGCACTCCCTGATACTCCTCAGTCTTGCTACTTCTTCTTTCAGCTCTGCCACCATGCTGAGCAGATCCTCCACCTGCTCGCACCTCACGCAGGTGTTGTCTCGGCAGCCCTCCATCACCAGAGCAAGGCTCTGGCACTCCCTGCAGCCAGAGACCTGTGTGGCTGCATGTTTTAGTGGGAGGTCTGTCTGCGTCGCCACATCCCTTCTGGTGATGGCTCTTGCCTGAGTGGAAACCATGGCTAAGTCTCTTCCGGGAGGGCATAGACCACAAGGAGAGCTCGCCAGCTGCCTGCTCGCTCTGCCTGCGCAAACTGCCACGCCACGCCCTTTCTGACGTGCCACGCCCTGTTTGCCCATCCTGTTCGCCGCTCTCCTGGTCGCTCGCACTCCCTAGGGACCCGTTTAAATCTCCCGCGGTTGTCCCAGCAACGCCCAAGCCCCGTCTGCCTCGCTCGCGAGAGCAGCCGGTTTTTCTTTGGCGCGAGGGCCCCACCAGGCTCTTTATCGGGTTCCCCGGCACAGGAAACCCCCTTTTCCACCCCAATCTAGCGCCCAGTCGCAGGACTTACCGCTGCTGCCGCTGCGTGCCCGAAAGCCGTGCCTTTTAGGCAATATCTCTGTCTGCTGTGTTGGAGAGTCATGCTCTCTCCTTTTTTAATTCAGTTTAAAGTTGAAATAGCTTCAAAAAAGTCTGAGATGATTTCACAACCTGTATCCTAACTGCTAGGACAGTAAGATGGAGATGTTGAGCTGAATCAGCTTTGTGTTTGAGAAGAGACTTAAAACAAGTTTGCTATCCATGGTGAATGATCCGATTGTTGAGCTGCTAGAAGAAAAAAAGGTATCAACAGCTCATTTTCCTGTGTGTTGTGGGAAGCCTGATCAGTTAGTTTTTCTCTATGAATTTTTCCATCCATTTTGATTGGTTTATGGATACTGAGGCATTTGAAAGGCTATTTTGGTGCTTTGGGCAATGCCATTATTTTTGGCCAAGTGAAGAATTTTTTTGTTATGCAACTTTTGGATGTCTAATTTAAGAAACATAGATTCTTATTTTTAAACATACTTGTCATTACAGAGAACTCTGAGTTCATTGGTTTTTAGTTGAAGCTTTGAGGAGCCAGGTCTTTGGCAAATCAAACTCTGAAGTATGGATATGAAAGCTTAGAATGTGAAGACAACAAAAAAAAAAAAAAGAAAAAAAGCTGTAACACATGTGGTTAATTTCATGCAGCAAGTCTATCAGAGCGCTATGAAAAACTGAAATCTGATTTTTCATTTCCAAAAAATGAGGCAGGAAACTGTATGAAATAAAGTATTTTGTGCTACTGTTGTCCATCCCTGGTGCAGAGCTGTACTTTGCACTGAAAAATTTAATAGCGTGGTTTTCGGAAGGGTAAAAAGTAGCATATGATCATGGAGTTAGTGCATCATAATACATGTGCCCAAAGAGGAGGAATTATGGTTGCTCCAGTCCTTACTGTTAGTTTTGGGGCCTATTGACGCTTTTGCTCAAACAACTGAAAACAATCACTAGAGTCTGAATTTGCCAGACCAGAGTGGTATAGAGCACTGTATTGGGTTTATGTGGCAAGGCTTTAGTAGCGGGGGTGGGGAGCTGCAGGGGTGGCTTCTGTGAGAAGACACCGGAAGCTGCCCCCATGTTGGACAGAGCCAGTTCCAGACAGCTCCAAAACGGACCCACTGCTGGCCAAAGCTGAGCCAATCAGTGACGTTGGTAGCACCTCTGTGATGAAATATTTAAGAAAGGGTAAAAAAAAGCTGCACAACAGCAGCTGGGAGAGAGGAGTGAGAAAAAATGTGAGAGAAACAGCCCTGTAGGCACCAAGGTTGGTGAAGAAGGAGGGGAGGAGGTGCTCCAGGCGCCAGAGCAGAGGTTCCCCTGCAGCCCGTGGAGAAGACCATGGTGACACAGGTTGTCCCCCTGCAGCCCACGGAGGTCCATGGTGGAGCAGATATCCACCCTGCACCCCGTGGAGGACCCCACGCCGGAGCAGGTGGATGTGCCCTGAAGGAAGCTGTTACCTCGTGGAGACCCTATGCCGGAGAGGGCTCCTGGCAGGAACAGCAGCCTGTGGAAAGGAGCCCACGCAGGAGCAGGTTTTCTGGCAGGACCTGTGGCCCTGTGGGGGACCCACGCTGGAGTAGTGTTTTCCTGAAGGACTGTCTCCCATGGGAGGGACCCCACACTGGAGCAGGGGAAGAGCATGAGGAGGAAGGAGTGACAGAGATAAAGTGTTATGGACTGACCGCAACCCCTATTCCCCATCCTCCCTGCACCGCTTGGTGGGTTAGGAAGGTAGAGGAGTTAGTTAGGAGTAAAGTTGAGCCTGGGAAGAAGGGAGGGGTGGGGGGAAGGTGTGTTTAGTTTTGTCTTTGTTTCTCACTATTCTACTGTATTTTTAATTGGCAATAAATTAAATTAATCTTCCCCAAGTTGAGGAAGCGCCCAGTCGCAGGACTCTACCGCTGCTGCCGCCGCGTGCCTCGCTGACCTCCAGGCAGTCAATGTGGTTGCAGAAATTGTTCGATTCATTGTTGTCATTTTCATAGAAACATAGAATAGTTTGTGTTGGAAGGGACCTTCAAAGCTCATCAAGTCCAATTCCCCTGCCATGGGCAGGGACATCCTTCACTAGATCGGGTTGCTCAAAGCCCCATCCAACCTGACCTTGAACACTTCCAGGGATAGGGTATCCACAACTTCTCTGGGCAACCTGTTCCACTGTCTCACCACCCTCATTGTAAAAAATTTCTTCCGTATATCCAATCTAAATCTACCTTCTTTCAGTTTAAAACCTTTGCTCCTTGTCCTGTCACTACAGGCCCTGGCAAAAAGTCTGTCCCCATCTTTCTTATAAGCCCCCTTTAAGTATTGAAAGGCTGCAATAAGGTCTCCCTGGAGCCTTCTCTTCTCCAGGCTGAACAACCCCAACTCTCTCAGCCTTTCCTCATAGGAGAGGTGTTCCAGCCCTCTGACCATTTTCGCAGCCCTCCTCTGGACCTACTCCAACAGGTCCATGTCCTTCTTATACTGGGGACCCCAGAACTGGATGTAGTACTCCAGGTGGGGTCTCACCAGAGTGGAGTAGAGGGGGAGAATCACCTCCCTTGACCTGCTGGCCACGCTTCTTTTGATGCAGCCCAGGATACAATTGGCTTTCTGGGCTGCGAGAGCACATTGCCAACTCATGTCCAGCTTTTCATCTACCAGTACCCCAAAGTCCTTCTCCTCAGGGCTGCTCTCAACCCCTTCATCCCCCAGCCTGTATTGATACTGAGGATTGCCCTGACCCAGGTGCAGGACCTTGCACTTGGCCTTGTTGAACCTCATGAGGTTCACATGGGCCCACTTCTCCAGCTTGTCCAGGTCCCTCTGGATGGCATCCCATCCCTCAAGCATATCAGCTGCACCACTCAGCTTGGTGTCATCTGCAAACTTGCTGAGGGTGCACTCAACCCCACTATGTCATTGGTGAAGATATTGAACAGCACTGGCCCCAGTACGGACCCCTGAGGGACACCACTTGTCACTGATCTCCATCTGGACATTGATCCGTTGACCACTACCCTCTGGATGCAACCATCCAGCCAATTCCTCATCCACCGAACAGTCCACCCATCAAATCCATATCCTTCCAGTTTAGAGAGAAGGATATTGTGGGGGACCGTGTCAAAGGCCTTACAGAAGTCCAGATAGATGACACCCGCAGCTCTTCCCTTGTCCACTGATGCAGTCACTCCATCATAGAAGGCCACTAGGTTGGTCAGGCAAGACTTGCCCTTGGTGAAGGCATGCTGGCTGTCCCGAATCACCTCCCTGTCCTCCATGTGCCTTAGCATAGCTTCTAGGAGGATCTGTTCCATGATCTGCCCAGGCACAGAGGTGAGGCTGACAGGTTGGTAGTTCCCAGGATCCTCCTTTCTACCCTTTTTAAAAATGGGTGCAATGTTTCCCTTTTTCCAGTCACCGGAAAGGAGTTCTTCCAGCTGAGCACACTTGCAGCTATGACATCCACCTCTGCCTTCAGGTGCTAGGAGGACTTCCAGGTTCTGGAGCTCCATGCGACCTAAGGTCCGGACAGCTATTTCAGTCCTTGGGAGGTCTGTTTGGGTGGAGACATGAGCATAGGTAAGCTGTAGTGCTTCTGTTTGGGTTTCAGCCTCAGCCTTGCAGTTGTGGCAGGTGGACACCATTTTCTTTCAGCAGGTCACAGTCTCCTTATAGTTCTCAGAAAAATAGCCCACTTATAAAATAGTAATTCTTTTGAAAGATGTAATCCTTCCAGTTCTAATTCCCTGGAGACCTCGATCTTCTGGGTAGGCTTGCACAGCCACCAGTTAGTTGGGGTGACCGTTGGGGCTGCAGCCTAAGCCTGCTGGTGAGTAGAGCAGGCAGCAGCCCACTAACTGGCAGAGTGTGCAGCCCTTCCCGCGCGAACTGCCGCACAAACTGCTGACGCCACTCCCTGTTTGCAAATCCTGGCCGCTGGCGCTCCCTAGGGGCCGGTTATATGCGGCTTCCCACGGTTCGAACTGGCCGCGGGGACAGCCGTCACTGCCCAACTCTCGCCCGCCCCTCTCGTGAGACCTGCCGCCTGCCGGACGGTCCCTCCCACACACACAGCCCAAGGGTGCCGGGGGCCCAGAAAACCCCTTAGACACCCCCGGGGGACATCACAAACCTCGAACTCCTCTCAGCACGCGGCAACTACTGCGTTTGGAACTTTACCAAAGAAAGAACCAAGTGGAAATGGAAGAAGCATTTACTTTGAGGAGTACAGGGTTTCTCCAAGTCCAACGTTTTTAAACTGATGACCAAATGCTGTTTTCAGTGTGGCTTCTCTGGCAGTGCTAAAGATTCTTTGTCTTAGATTTTAAAAGACAAAAAAACAACCCCCAAACTTAACCCTTTAGTTAAAAAGTTGCAAGCACTTCTCTTTGCTTATCACTAAAAGTGGGCCCTTACTGAAATGCTAGTCCCAAACGCTAGACTTCTTTGTTGAAGTCTGAGTCTGAACCTTTGTCGTGGTTTAACCCCAGCCAGCAACTAAGCACCACACAGCCGCTCACTCACTCCCCGCCGGTGGGATGGGGGAGAGAATCGAAAGGGTAAAAGTGAGAAAACTCATGGGTTGAGATAAAGACAGTTTAATAGGTAAAGCAAAAGCCGCGCGCGCAAGCAAAGCAAAATAAGGAATTCATTCACTACTTCCCATCGGCAGGCAGGCGTTCAGCCATCCCCAGGAAAGCAGGGCTCCATCACACGTAACAGTTACTTGGGAAGACAAACGCCATCACTCCAAATGTCCCCCCTTCCTTCTTCTTCCCCTAGCTTTTATTGCTGAGCATGACATCATATAGTATGGAATACCCCTTTGGTCAGTCTGGGTCAGCTGTCCCAACTGTGTCCCCTCCCACCTTCTTGTGCACCCCCAGCCTACTCGCTGGTGGGGCGTTGTGAGAAGCAGAAAAGGCCTTGACTCTGTGTAAGCCCTGCTCAGCAGTAATTAAAACATCCCTGTATTACCAACACTGTTTTCAGCACAAATCCAAAACATAGCCTCATGCTAGCTTCTATGAAGAAAATTAACTGTATCCCAGCCAAAACCAGCACAACCTTGCAGTTTTGCAATCACTGTATACTGCATCAGTATGAACCCTCAGTCCAAGCACTTGTGAACTGGGAAGGCATGAGCCGGATCCAAACTTCATAGCCTCATCCTCATCAGATATGATTTCTGTAATTTTAGTCACTCTGGGCAACAATGGCTTTTCCCCTCTAGAACAGCTGCCGTAGCTATGTCTGCTGCAGTCTACCATAATGTAAAATTATCTGGAATAGCTTTAAATTAGTTATCTCAGGACTGGAGGTCCTGGTGATAACAGCAGAAAGCTCAGGGTAGGCTGCATCAGTAAAGAGGACAGAGGACCATGATTAGATTGCTACAGGTGCCTCAGCTTAGTATATAATATGGATATTGTTATATATCTCAGCAGAGCACAGTGGGATCTGAAGGATCAAAAAAGACAAAATCAGATCTAGTATTGTGATGTGTACGGTACAGTTGGTGATACAGAACTACCATCTTCATTTATTGTTATTTGTATTACTGTAGCACTTCAGGACTCTTAACACCTGATTCCATCGATACAGGTACTGTATAAAAACAGAAAAGAAAAATATAGTCTTAGTTCCCAAACAGCTTACAGTTCCCATATAGGAAAGAGAGTGGGGAACAATGAGGCATTATTAGTATGATACTATCATAACAAGTGATCTTGGCACAGCAGAAAACTAAGTATTGTCGCTGGTTTTGGTAGGTTTTATAGTAAATAATATTCTAAAAAAGGGGGGGGACACACACGACTTGAAAGAAACCCATATATCAGATTTGTACATGTTTTCATGGAGCTTTTACTAAGTCAAGAGATGATGCAAAGGTGGGGTTTTTTTAATGTTGTAGTAGTGGGGAATGTATGGTGGCATCATGGACTTCTTAGAGCCAAGATCTATTGCCTCCATATTGATGGGATGGAAGAGCCCGAGGTCATAAAATATCAAGACTGAGCCTTCTCTTCTGTAGGCTAAACTGTCCCAGCTCTCTCAGCCTTTCCTCATAGGAGAGATGCTCCAGTCCCTTAATCATCTTAGTGGCCCTGTTTTGCACTGGGAGGTTCTGGTCCGTTATGATCCCAGTAAGAAAGGCACTTTGACTCTGTAAGGTATCATTTAAAATGCTATTTATCTAACACTATAAGGAGAGAATAGCATCCCTTTAGATGCTGGGAACCCTGAGCGGTGTAGCATTGAACAGGACTCCAACCCACGTGCAGCATGCCATGCAGACCCTGTCCATAGCCAAGATGGATAACCTTTTGGTCTTTCAAGCCATTATAGGATTTTCTTACAAGGAAACAACTCTATAATTTCTACTGTCAGAGAGAAAGGATGTTCACATAAGAACTTCTTGCTGTGCTTGTAGATAAAGGCAAAGCCACGCAAGTGGCGTAATCACCAGTACCAAGTGGGAGCTGCCTGCAGGCTCTTCTGTTACAATGAGCTGGCTGAGTTTATCCTGCGGCCAAGGGATTTGTGCAGCATAACACGGGCCTGAAGGCCACGCTGTATATGCACCATAGTGCAGCATGGCACAGCATAGCACAGGCCTGAGCCCAGAACTGGCCCAGGTGTGGCCTCACCAGTGCTGAGTAGAGGGGAAGGATCACCCCCCTCAACCTGCTGTCAATATTTCGTCTAATGCAGCCCAGAATATCATTAGCCACCTTTGCCATGAGGACACACTGCTGGCTCATGTTCAGCTTGGTGTCCACCAGAAACCCCAGGGCTTTTTTGTGTAGAACTGCTTTCCAGCTGTGCAGCCCCCGGCATATACTGGTTGTTCCTCCCCAGGTGCAGGACTTGGCACTTCCCCTTGTTGAACTGCATGAGGTTCCTGTCAGACCACTTCTCCAGCCCGTCGAGGTTCTTCTGGATGGCGACATGACCCTCTGGCGTATTAGCCACCATCATCTGTGAACTTGATGAGGGTACGCTCTGCCCCATCATCCAGATCATTAATGAAGGTGTTGAACAGGATCGGACCCAGTATTGACCCCTGGGGTACACTGCTAGTTACTGGCCTCCAACTAGACTTTGTGCCACTGATCACTACCCTCTGGGCCCAGCTGTTCAGCCAGTTGTCTGCACATCCAGCCCAAACTTCAACAGCTTCTCTATGAGGATCTTCTGGAAGACAGTGTCGAAGGCCTTACTGGAGTCGAGGTAGACAATATCCACTGCTCTCCCCTCATCTACCAGGCCAGTCGTTTCATCATAAAAGGTTATCAAGTTGGTCAAGCATGACTGACTTCCCCTTGGTGAATCCTTGCTGACAACTTCTGACGCCCTTTATGTGCCTAGAGATGGTTTCCAGGATTAGCTGCTCCATCACCTTCCCAGGGATGGAGGTGATGCTGACCAGCCTGTAGTTCCCTGGTCCTCCTTCTTGCCCTTCTTGAAGATAGGAGTGACATTTGCTTTCCTCTAGTCCTCGGGCACTTCTTCTAATTGCCGTCATTGTTCAAAGATTATTGACAGTGGCCTTGCAATGACATCGGCCAACTCCCTGAGTACTCAAGGGTGCATCTCATCAGGGCCCGTGGACTTATGTATGCTTAAGTATTCCCTGACCTGATCCTCTTCCACCAAGGCTAAGTCTTCCTTGCTCCAGACTTTCCCCCTGGTCTCTGGGACCTGGGATTCCTGAAGGCTGGTCTTGCTAGTAAAGACTGAGGCAAAGGCGGCATTCAGTACCTCAGCCTTTTCCATGTCCTGTGTCACCAAGGCCCCTGCCCCATTCAGCAGTGGGCCCACATTTTCCCTAGCCTTCCTTTTGTCACCTGTGTACTTATAGAAGCCATTCTTGTTGTCTTTGACATCCCTTGCCAGATTCAATTCCAGGTAGGCTTTGGCTTTCCTCACTGTATCTCTGCATGCCTGGAAAAAATCTCTGTATTCCTCCCAGGTTACCTGTCCCTGCTTCCACCCTCTGTATACTTCCTTTTTTATGTGTGAGTTCTGCCGGGAGCTCCTTGTTCATCCACGCAGGCCTCCTGGCATTTTTCAGTCATAGAATCATAGAATAGCCCAGGTTGGAAGGGACCTCGAAAGATCATCTGGTCCAACAGATCGTGGGAAAGGGAGCCTAGATGAGATTATCTAGCATCCTGTCCAATCGCGCCTTGAAAACCTCCAGTGATGGGGACTCTACCACATCCCTGGGGAGGTTGTTCCAGTGATTGATTGTTCTCACTGTAAAAATTTCTTTCTTATATCGAGATGAAACCTCTCCTGGTGCAACTTGTGCCCGTTGCCCCTTGTCTTCTTCATGTGACTCCTTGCGAAGAGAGACCCTCCGTCCTCTTCATAGCCACCTTTAAGTATTGGAATACTGTGATGAGGTCCCCCCTGAGCCTACTCTTCTCCAGCGTGAAAAGACCTAACTCCTTCAGTCGATTTTTGCCTGACTTCCTGCTTGTTGGGATGGACTGCTCTTGAGCTTGGAGGAGGTGATCCTTGAACATTAACCAGCTTTCTTGGGCCCCTCTTCCCTCTGGGGCCTTATCCCATGGGAGTCTACCAAGCCAGTATCTGAAGAGGCCAAAGTCTGCTCTCCTGACATCCAGGGTTGTGATCTGGCTTTTTGCCCTGCTCCCTCCCCTCAGGATCCTGAACTCTACCATCTCATGGTCACTGCAGCCAAGGCTGCCTTTGACCTTCACATCTCCAACGAGCCCTTCCTTGTTTGTGAGTATGAGGGCCAGCAGAGCACCTCTCTTCGGTCGCTCCTTTGTCACCTGGATCAGGAAGTTGTCGTCGATGCTCTTCAGGTATCTCGTGGATTGCTTATGCCCTGCTGTGCTGTTCCTCCAGCAGATATCGGGGTGGTTAGAGTCTCCCATGAAGACCAGGGCCTGAGAATGTGAGGCAGCTCCTAGTTGTCTGTAGGGGGCCTCATTCACTTGTTCTTCCTGATCAGGGGGCCTGATCAGCAGGCAACCACTACAGTGCCACCCTTACCTTGTCTTGTCTTTCATCCTTGCCCATAATCTCTCAGCTGTCTCCTCATCCATCCCCAGGCAGAGCTCCATGCATTCCAGCTGCTCTCTCACATAAAGGGCAACTCCTCCTCCTTGTCTTCCTGGCCTGTCTTTCCTAAAAATACTGTATCCTTCCATTGCAACGCTCCAGTCATGGGAGCTATCCCACCACATCTCTGTGATCCCAACAAGACCATAACCCTGCACCTGCATGCAGAGCTCTAATTCCTCATGTTTATTCCCTATGCTATGATGTGCATTAGTGTACATGCACTTCAGAGAGGCACCCCAGCATGCTGATTTCACAGAAATAATCTGTTGGGGCTTTTTTTTTACCATAATGGTGCCTTGTAGGCACTTCCTTACTACCATGCAAATGTTGGAGGTGACTCCGTTTAAGCCCTACTTTGTTGATTTTGCATTCCCTTTCAGTCATATTACTCCAGGCATTTTGCTCGTCAGCCTTGTCTATCACTCCCTTACAGGGCTGCTGGTAACTCCCTCACCTGTCGTTCCTAGTTTAAAGCTCTCCTTACCGGGTCAGCCATCCTACTGGCAAAGATACCTTTTCCCCACTTGGTGAGGTGGAACCCATATCTCCCAAGCGCACGTTCATCCTCAAGCAGGGTCCCATGGTCATAGAAAACAAAAGCCTGTTGCTTACACAAGTGCCACAACCAATTGTTGACATGCTGTATCAGTGCCCTCCTCCTTACACCCTTTCCCCTCACCAACAGGATTGAGGAGAATACCACCTGGGACTCCATGCCCCTGACTATCACCCCCAAAGCTCAATAGTCACTTTTGATACTCTCCTGGTTGCCCCTGGCACTGTCATTGGTGCCCACACAGAAGAAGAGCAGGGGGTAATAGTCAGAGGGTTGGACAAGCTTCAGAATTCTCTCCACAACATCCTAGATCCAGGCCCCCAACAAGCAACAAACCTCTCTAGGTCAGGTCAGCAGATTGGTGTCTGTCTCCTACAGCAGGGAGTCGCCCATTACTGTCACTCACCACTTCCTCCTGGTGGTCTTGCATGGTTCAGGGTCAGTTGGTCCAGATGCTTTGCTTGAAAGCACATCCAGTTCCTCCTCAGCTTTGAGGACAGTGAACCTGTTTTGTAGTTGTAAGCCCTTAGGTGGAGCAGGAGCCTTCCTCTTGGTGCTGGAAGTCACTAGCTTCCATTCTTCACCTTCCCCAGAGGTTGCACTTACCATTCTGCTAGGGACAGACTGCTTGTGTCTCCATCGCACCTGGGGTCTGGGGCTCTTGAAGCTGTTGCGTCTCTGAGAAGATACTGTCTATCTCTCTCTCATCCTCTCTGCTCCTGTAACTTCTTAAGGATGGAGTTCTATTAGTGAGAAAATATTTTTTATATATGTACACACACACACGCATATGTACAATGTGGAACTGTGGTGGGTTGACCTTGGGCGGCTGCCAGACCCCCACCCAGTCGCTCTCTTACACCCTCCCCCTCAAGCAAGAAAGGGGGAGAAAATAAAATGAAAAAGCTTGTGGGTCGAGATAAAGACAGGGTGATCGCTTGCCAATTACTGTCACAGGCAAAACAGACTCAACTTGAGGAAGATTAATTTAATTTATTTCCAATTAAAAATAGGGTAGGATGGTGAGAAACAAAGACAAAAACTAAACCACCTTCCCCTCACCCCACCTTTTTCCCAGGCTCAACTTCACTCCTTCATTCCTGACTCCTCTACCTCCCCTCTCTGCCCCCCAAGCAGCGCAGGGGTAACGGGGTTAGTGTCAGTTCATAACAATTCCTCTCTGCTGCTCTTTCCTCCTTACACTTTTCCCCTGCTCCAGCATGGGTCCTCTGCACGGGCTGCAGTCCTTCAAGAAAAAATCTGTTCCAGCATGGATTCTCCATGGGCCACAGTTCCTTCAGGAAATAATAACCATTTGCTCCAGTGTGGGGTCCTCCATGGACTGCAGCGTGACTATCTGCTCTGGCGCAGTCTCTTCCATGGGCTGCAAGGGAATATCTGCTCCAGCGCCTGGAGTACCTCCTCCCCCTACTTCTTCTGTGACCCTGGTGTTTGCAGGGTTGTTTCTCACACTTTTTTTTCCTCACTCCTCACTGCCCGTCCAGTGTTCTTGCCCTTTCTAAAATATGCTTTCACAGAGGCACCACCAGCTTTGCTGAGTGGCTCAGCTTTGGCCAGCAGTGGGTCTGTTGCCGAGCTGGCTGGAACCATCTGTGTCCAGCACAGGACAGCCCCTTATCTCTTCTCACAGAGGCAACCCCTGCAGCCCGCCCCCACTACCAAAACCTTGCCACTTACACCCAATACATGATCCTTCCAGCAGCTGGGCTCAGACACTCAGTCTGCCCAGTAGCTCCCCCTGGAACCTATTGTCCCCATCTGCTGCCACCTGGATATATGAGCCACCGAGGCCACAGCCCTACTCCAGTTGTTGGTACAGACCATCTTGCGCACATATGCACGCACGCACGCATGCACAGACCTGGCTGGGGCTCCCCTGATTCCCTGGTAGTCAACACCCCTCATGGTCTCACCCTTAGAGACACCCCCCACCCACCCCCAGCAGGTTTCATCCGTAGAGACACACAACCCAACACCCCCCCGCCAATTCCTCCAGCATCTGGCTAGAACTCCCCTGGTCCTTCTAAGAGCCAGCTCCTCCCCGTGGTCTTACCTTTAGACACACTCCCCCCCTCCCCCCCTGACTCTCAGGCCACTTCACCTACTCACAGGCTAGTCTGGCTTGATCTTTGCTAATACTCACACACTCACTCACACACCACGGTTGTTCCAGTTACTGGCACCACAGACACATGGACCTCTGGCTCCTGGTCCCACTCCAGTGGGACTTGGTTTCACTCACTCTGGTCTCTCCAGTTGCTGGCAACACACACATACACACACACACACACACAAAGAGGCCCTCTGAGCCATGGTCTGACTCCAGTTGCTGGCACTCACACTTCCATACACATGCATGCACACCGAACAGAGTCCCTCACCCAGGAAAAGAATTAGAAAGGAATTTAATAAGATAGGACAAACTGCGTTGATCAGGTGCAGGGCATAGCCAGACGAGCGTACCAACCAGCTGTCACAGAGGATGCACAAAGTCAAATTAGGCAGGTGATGTAACCAAAAATAATATTTATTCTAATCAAAAGTGTTTGGTACTCCGACGAACATTAGTAAACCACAGGTTCAGGATGACAACGGGAATTTAATACTACACAGCTGTCTTTTAAGAATTCTTAAGCTTCAGAATGATGACTCAAAATGCACAGTCACTCACCTAATAAGGTGAGGGCTCTCAACCTCGAGGAGTTACCTTGGGTGGTGTCCTGACCCAAGGGGAGAGTCCCCAACTGCAGACCCGCTGCTCCGAGGAGGACAGACTTAATTTGCCCCCCAGCGGGACTCCGTTTATACCCTAGTCGAATCTGACCTGTGGTCATATATGGTCATGTCCATTCCCATTGGCCGAAGGCTCTATTTAACTGTGACTGTGTATGGGACAACAGTCACAATAGGGCAGTAAGGGCGAAAGGCGCGAAAAGTAACAAAGGCCCGGTCTTTCTCAGGGCGGGTGCATCTGCCACGCCAGCAAACTATTTGCACACAACCAGCCCTTTTTATCCCCTTACCCCTCCATTTTCCCACGCTTGTTCCTCCCCAAATCACCTAGATCCCTCCCTTTCCCAGCCTTTGGTTCCTTCCTTAAACATCCCATAATGAGTCCTGTGCAATCCCAAAATACTCTTCCCCTGCACCCTATAATGTGTCCCATACCCCAAGGCAGCAACACCCCTCAGTCCAAAACATGTTCCAGCATTGACTCATCTTGATGGGTTTCACACCTGGACACTGGGGCTGAAGCTTTCCTCGGACAACTCTGTGAGGGGCCCAGACAGGGGTTCCCTTCCCTTCCTCTGAGTCCTTAATTTGGATTCCTGCCTGCCATTGCAAACAGCCCAGCTGATCGCAACGGACGCGCATATATATTACCCAGCAGGCAGGTGCGCAGCAGCATGGTGACCACCTGGCAAAAAGCTGTGTCCTCTGCTTCTCCTGAGCTTCTAGCACCTGGTAGAACCAATGCAGCCACACAGACAGAGCTCCTGTCAAAGCATGCGACCACACAGGCTTCAGACTGCGGGGTGTGTGCGAGGATATTCCTGGAGATGGAGTGTGATAGCAGGCATGCCTGTGGGAGGTGAGACCAGGTAGATGAACTGCTCTGCCTGGTGGCCCAGCTTCAGGAGGAGGTGGGCAGACTGAGGAGCATCTGAGAGTCTGAGAAGGAGATTGATCAATGGAGCTGTGCTCTGCCATCTCTGGTACAGAGAAGCCAACTCAGCATGGCCACTACGGAGGTAGGTCCAGGATCTGTTCTGTACCAGGAGGAAGGCAGCGTTACAAGGGATAGGGAGGGGTGGAAGCAGGTTACTGCACGGAGCTGTAAGAGGAACCCCTCCTTACCCTCTCAGCTACCTTTACAGAATAGGTATGAGGCCCTGGGTACGGTAGACAAAGCGCATAAAGAGATAGAAGAGGAGGAACCTATGCAAGCACTCTCGCCAAGGTCAGATCAACCAACCCCTCGCAACAAGACCTGCATTAAGACCAGCACCGAGAAGAAACAATGGCAAGTTATGGTCATCGGTGACTCCCTTCTGAGCGGAACGGAAGCACCGATTTGCAGACTGGTCCCTCTTTTCAGGGAAGTTTGCTGCCTCCCTGGGGCCCGAATCAGGGATGTCACCAGACGACTGAAGAACTTAGTACAGCCTTCAGACTATTACCCATTCTGGCTCTTTCATGTGGGTACTAATGATTGTCCTGGTTTCAGCTGGGATAGAGTTAGTTTTCTTCTTAGTAGCTGGTAGAGTGCTGTGTTTTGGATTTAGGATGAGAATAATGTTGATAATACACTGATGTTTTGGTTCTTGCTGAGCAGAGTTTACACTAGTCAAGGACTTTTCAGCTTCTCGTGCTCTGCCAGGTGCATAAGAAGCTGGGAGGGAGCATAGCTAGGACAGCTGACCCAGACTGGCCAAAGGGCTATTCCATACCATATGACATCACGCTCAGTGTATAAGCTGGGAGAAGAAGAAGGAAGGGGGGGACGTTCGGCGTGATGGCATTTGTCTTCCCAAGTAACCGTTACGCGTGATGGAGCCCTGCTTTCCTGGAGATGGCTGAACACCTGCCTGCCGATGGGAAGTAGTGAATGAATTCCTTGCTTTGCTTTGCTTGTGCGCGCAGCTTTTGCTTTACCTATTAAACTGTCTTTATCTCAACCCATGAGTTTTCTCACTTTTACTCTTCTGATTCTCTCCCCCATCCCACCAGGGGGGAGTGAACGAGCGGCTGTGTGGTGCATAGTTGCTGGCTGGGGTTAAACCACGACAATGATGTTGCAACAAAAAGTCCAAGGTGGATCAAAAGAGATTTCAGGGCCCTGGGAAGAATGCTAAAGGATTCAGGAGCACAGGCAGTGTTTTCCTTGATCCTCCCAGTAATGGGGAGAGACTTTGGAAGAAACAGACGAACCCAAAATACCAATACCTGTGACTTTCCATTTGTGGACACTGAAATTGTAAGGGACCAGCTGTATCAGCTGAATGTTTACAAGTCCATGGGGCTTGATGGGATGGATCCCAGAGTACTGAAGGAGCCAGCGGATGTTATGGCAAGACCCCTCTCCATCATCTACCAAAGGTCTTGGGAGTCTGGGGAGGTCCCTGCTGACTGGAAGCTAGCCAATGTTATTCCAATTTACAAGAAGGGCGTGAGGGAAGACCCAGGGAACTACAGACCTGTTAGTCTAACCTCAGCAGCTGGAAAAATTATGGAGAAGATCACACTGGGTGCTACTGAAAGGCATTTAAAGAACAACGCAATCATCAGGCACAGTCAACACGGGTTCACAAAGGGAAAGTCCTGTTTAACCAGTTTGATATCCTTCTATGATAAGGTCACCTGCCTAGTGGATGAAGGGAAGGCGGTGGATGTAGTCTTTCTGGATTTTAGTGAGGCTTTTGATACTGCCCCTCACAGGATCCTTCTGGACAAGTTGTCCAACTGTGGGATGAGCAGGTACATGGTGCGCTGGGTGAAGAACTGGCTGAAGGGCAGGGCTCAAAGGGTTGTAGTGAATGGGGCTACATCTGGCTGGCGACCGGTCACCAGCGGTGTTCCTCAGGGCTCAATCCTAGGGCCGGTTCTGTTCAATATTTTTATCAACGATCTGGATGCAGGAGCTGAACGCACCATTAGCGAGTTTGCTGATGATACCAAACTGGGAGGTGCTGTTGACTCTCTCGAGGGATGAGAGGCCTTGCAGAGGGATCTAGATAGACTGGAGCATTGGGCAATCATCAGTGGCATGAAATTTAACAAGAACAAATGCCGGATTCTGCACCTGGGACGGAGTAATGCTGGACACAAGTATAGATTGGGAGAGGAGTGGCTGGAGAGCAGCCCTGCAGCAAGGGATCTGGGGGTGCTGGTTGGCAGTAGGCTCTGGGGCTGAGGCTCTCCTGGGCATACCTTTTGCTTCAAGAGTGCACTACTCACAAATATTATTTTTGCATCTTCATCAGACATTTGATGCCACTACACAGTCAATGCCAATCTAATATTTGTTTCTCTGCCCTATTGAAATACTAAGAATGTGTCGTGTTTGTTTTCAGTCTTCTTGCTTTTACCGAAGACTAATACATGCCATTTCATATCAAGCAGGAAATACTGTGCATTGAGGATGAGGTTCATGTGCTTTAATTTCAGATCACTGCAAATAGAAAACAGTCATTGCTCAGCTCGTGGGTGGAGTCCCAGTCTTGTCATTTCATAGAAGCCCATTTCCAACTCTCTAATCTTTTGGGGCTTCTCCTGGTTTAGTAGATATTTTTGTACATGCTTTCTGGAGAGTAAAAAAATCCAGGTAGATCAGCTTTTAAACGTGGTGGTTGCTGGAAAACCCTTGATCTTACAGTACTTGAAAGAAAGCAGATGCTGGATGGTTATTCTGTTATTAGCTCCTTGTATTTTTCCATTACATGGAGTAAATGAGCAATAAATGTAGGCAAACTTTTAACTCTGGCTTGCCTACATTGCTTACACTATTTGTGCTATAATAGTTTGTGTCCAGGTTTTTAACAGCTGTGTCTAAATTTGTCAAAACAGTTTGTGATTGTTTAATGCTTCAGTCATGGGAACAGATCATGGAAAACTTTTATGCATAGAAAAAAGAATTTTGTAGCTTTGAGAATCTGTGAAAGCTGAAGTGTCTGTCTTTCGATTTTTACGTCAACTCATTCAAAATCTGAATAGCTAGAATGAATTAATTTTCTTTTTTGGTCCTTTTGTCCCTTCTTTTATGAAAGAGTCTTAAGTCAGAACGTTTAGTTCTGATGTACACAGTTGTGAGCAACATTTATTAACTAGCACAAAGTGCTGCTTTTTATTTCTTCGAAATCTGCCACTTGCCTTTGCATTTTTTATTTTAAACACCCCTTGAATTTCAGTTCAGTAGGGTGGAAGTCTTGAGTGCCTTTCAAGTATATGCAGCTCAAGTTTCAGTGGAGTGATGATGGAATGTTATAAATATTCCTTTTATTCTTTTTTTTGTCTCCAGGTTTGACATATTGGAAGTGTCCTTAAGAGCAGGCTGTTTACCAACACAAAATATACAATTTAAAATAACACTGTAATGGAAGAGTCGGACAGGGGACTGTCAGAGAATCTGGGGACTCCAACTGCGTAATAACACAAGTACAATTTAGGACGGGTCAGACAGAAGCTTTATTGACTATGATCATAGTGAGAGAACATTCGGACAGCATGTCCCCCTCTGCTCCTTTTTCTCTGCCAAGTGATTGCAGAGACCCAACCTATATACTGTTTCAGAAAAAAAAAGAAAGAGACGAGGGAAAAACAACCGTTTCAATGTTAACAAAGTCAGGTATCCGTCCCTGGGAGGGATGGACTCCTTAAATAGCTTGCTAACTGCCATTATTCTAAGGAATCCAATAGTAAATAACACGACAATATGGAGAGATGGCTCTTGGTGGAGAGCCTATAGGAGTGGCACACCCAGTATTATCTTAGCTCAGAAGTGGGCAGTTGGAAACAATCACAGACTGTTAGCTTTTAGTCAAAATGTTCTTTTAGTAAAGATAGATGATGATAACTTCTTAGCCAGACCTCTCAATCTTAAATATTAATAATTTTACCACCACAGGGCTGAGTGCAAATTCCAAACAGAATTAATTGCTGCCTTGATACTTGAAAATATGTGCACTCTTCTCTTTTTCCTTTCTTTTTATTGATCTATAATTCCCCTGAAAGTTGAGCAGGAGCTTGAAGCAGTGATTTACTTCATTATTGTCGTGGTTTAACCCCAGCCGGCAACTAAGCACCACACAGCCGCTCACTCACTCACTCTCCCCCGGTGGGACGGGGAAGAGAATCGGAAGGGTAGAAGTGATACAAAGATCGGTGTTCTCCGAACCCCCTTGCTTTCTAACTTTCCTCACCGAGGTGGGAAGCTAGGTGCGGCTGGGTAAGGAAACCGATGTAATGAAACTCAGTAACAACAGAGTGTTATTAAGCAGGCATTTTATTGCAGCGCTGGGCAGCACTGGGGATTCTCCACCATGAGTGCTCCTCCGAGTTGGTAGACTTGCAGAGATTACATGCTATAAAGTCATACATATTCACAGGATTTCCGAGAATTCATTTACATAAACATGAGGTTTCCCGGAACTTATTAACATATGCAAATGTCCAATCCGCACGCGCAGTCGTCTTCCTTGGTGGTCTTTGGGTGGTCGTCGGGGGTCTTCAGATGAAGGCTCGTAGTCTTCTTCACTGTGTTCGCTGACTGACCTTTGCTTCAGTTCTGGGACCATGTCCTTCAAGGCTGTTGTTGTCATCCCCTTGCAACTTTCTTTTCTTCCGTGCCTTTGTTCTCCCAAGGCCCAGTTGTCTGAGATGGGATCATCCCGGAGCCCCCTTATCTTACAACCATTCTAACTACTCTCTAAATCACAAAGGCCTTTCTTTTGTTTAGTTAAGCGACTAAGATATTTACAATATCCTCCTTGCCCCTAGGCTTTAATTCTTTCAGGAGGCATTTTGATGCAGTGGCTTTGTCTATCTTGGCTTTAATCCTTTCAAAAGTGAGAAAACTCGTGGGTTGAGAGAAAAACAGTTTAATAATTTAATAATAATATTAGTAATAGTAATAGTAATAAATCGTAAGGAAAGGGGAAAAAAAACGACGAGAAAAATAAAACCCAAGAAAGACAAGTGATGCAAATGAAAACAATTGCTCACCACCAACCGACCAATGCCCAGCCAGTCCCCGAGCAACGGCCCCCCCCCCCCGCCAACCTCCCCCCTAATTTTATTGCTGAGCATGACATGATATGGTATGGAATATCCCTTTGGTCAGTTGTGGCCAGCTGTCCCAGCTGTGTCCCCTCCCAACTTCTTGTGCACCCCCAGCCTACTCGCTGGTGGGGTGGTATGAGAAGCAGAAAAAAAAGTCCTTGACTCTGTGTAAGTACTGCTCAGTAATAACGAAAACATCCCTGTATTATCAACAGTGTTTTAGACACAAATCCAAAACATAGCCCCATACTAGCTACTATGAAGAAAATTAACTCTATCCCAGCCAAAACCAGCACAACTATTCACTTTAAAACAGGATAAAAGGAATGGTATTGGAAATTATAAAATCCAGTAATGCAAAATAAGACATTTTTAGAATTTTATTCTCAAAAGAGACTTTCTTGCAGTTGAAATAATATGGTACTTGTACTTAGGCTAAGTTATTTTGGTAAAAAAAGGGATTCTGCAGTACGTAGTAGTGATATAAGAAAAAACCTGGGTGTATGAGCATGAATTAATTGAATTCATGTTATTGATTTTCACGTGAATAGGGATATTAAAAAACATAGTGAGTATGATGCTACCATTTTAAAATAACAGTATTTGGATCCCAAGATTTGGGATAATTCACGCTTTATTAGTATTTTTAAGGATGCTGAGATCAACAGAGGAACCATATAAAAGTGCAGAGCACTGTAACATAAATTATTAATTAGAATATGTACTTGTATTGGGTCTGGCTGGGACGGAGTTAACTTTCCCCATAGCAGCCCTCATAGTGCTGTACTTTGTATTGGTAGCTGGAAAGGTGTTGATAACACACCAATGTTTTTGCTACTGCTGAGCAGTGCTCCCACAGCATCAGGGTTGTCTCTCCAAAACCCCCACCTGCAAAGGCCAGTAGGCTGGGGGTGGGCAAGATCTTGGGAGGCGACATGGCCAGGACAGCTGACCCAAGCTGACCAAAGGGATATTCCATACCATATGATGTCGTGCTCAGCAATAAAAGCTAAGAGAAAGAAGGAGGGGAGGGGGGCATTCGTTATTAAGGCGTTTGTCTTCTGGAGCAACCGCTACGTGTACTGAGGCCCTACTTCCCAGGAAATGGCTGAACATCGCCTGCTGATGGGAAGTAGAGAATAAATCTTTTTGTTTTCCTTTGCTTTCGCGTGCAGCCTTTGCTTTTTTTGTATTAAACTGCCTTTATCTCGACCCACGAGGTTCTTTCCATCTTATTTTCTTCCCCCCCGTCCTGCTGAGGAGAGGAAGTGACAGAGCGACAGAGCGGCTTGGTGGGCACCTGGCGTCCAGCCAAGTCAACCCACCACAGTCCTTTAAGTAGGATTTCAATGTGTTATTTCTGTAAGCTGTTAGTCATTTAAAGAATGAGCATAATTTGTTTTCCTTCAAAGTACTGCAAAAAATAAACATGAAGATAGTAATTTACTTTTATCTTTTGCTGAAATGCTAAAACAGCCCATTTTAAAATCCTGAGATCTTGTCATATCCCACAAAGCCAAGAGGGGTAGCCTGAATCTAGAATACCTTGCAGTTGCAGTAAAGTGTTCTGGTGATAAGGAAGATAGCAGATAGATAGGTATAATAAACCATAGAGGTGGTTTCCATAGCCTATCAGTGACTATGTTCTACTGCTGCAGGCAATGTCTTTCATATGAGACATAAAGCTACTGTCTTTAACAGATTTTGGTCATTATAACTGCTGTGACGCTTTAAGTAACATGATAATTCATCCTAAAGGCCTGGAATAATTTAATATCAAACTGAATTGCTTTTATCTGTTGCCCTTTCTCTAGCCTTTTGGGGGGTGGGGGTGGGGAGGGTTTTTTTCTAATATTTCTCTTCCATGATAGCTTTTGTGCCGCTTTGCAAGTGGTGAGGAAGCCACTCTGTATTATTAATCTCATACCATCTTGGCATTCTTGCTGTAAGCAGGCGCAATTCAGAGTTATGTCATTGAATCAACATTTGGCCCAGAGTGTTATCCTGACTTACTGGGCCAAAAGACTTCTTTTTTTTCTCTTCCTGTTCTTGCCATATATACCCAATACACTATTGTATGGAATAATTTTCTTTTCCTCTCAGAGAAGCCTCCTGCATATTACTTGTTCCTTCCTGCCCTCCTTCACAAGAAGGAGATGGAAGAAGACTTGTCTGTTTTCTGGGGAGGTTCTTTCTGTTGTATAACATAGGGTAGGGCAGCTCCTGCCTAGTCCTCTTGTCAAAAGGCCGGGTGCATTTCTGAAGTGCTCAGCCTTAAGCTGCATTGGCCATCTTTCTCCTCTTTTGCTCTTTGTGGGATGTGAGGAAGCAAAGAAACTTTTATTATCCCATTTTTTCCCTCATCTCATTAGAGAGCCAGAGTCTGACTATTTTTTCCACGAACTTCACTCAATGTGGGGATGGAGAACGCAGGGAGAAGGAACAGCAAAGCTAGAAATCTTGGTATGGAGGACAGGAGAGAAATGGGATGGGGAAATGCAGCAAAATTACAAGGGAATTTTTTGAAGGATTCTTGAGGGCTGTTGGACACAGAAACTTTGATAGCTCAGAACTAATTGAAGAGGACTGGGTCTTAATTGGAAGCTTTTGCAAAATTCATTGGGTGCATCAGTAAGTAAGTAGAAAGTGCAGATACTTTTTTTTTTTTTTTAAGGCGGTATGTGATTAAGGATTTCCAGTGAGTTGTTAATTTATTTTTCTGTTTAGTAGTGGAATTTGTATTTGGGAAGCTAGATTCAGAGATGTTCTTCTCTATTTTCTGGAGATAGTAAAGCAGGTATAAAGAAGGAATGAGGAGAGAGTAAATTAATGGGAGAAATACATTAAGAATGGAAGAAAGCTGTGTGACTAAAAATCTAGTAAGCTTCAATGTGAAACAAGACTGCTTTACACACTAACAGCTAAATTTGGGTGAACCTAAAAGTTAAACGCAGCCTCAGTATATTTAATGTCAGTTTATTTTTATTATTTAATTCAAAGCTCAATTCTAGGGGCAGTTCTGTTCAATATTTTTATCAATGATCTGGATGCAGGAGTTGAATGTACCATTAGCAAGTTCGCTGATGACACTAAACTGGGAGGTGCTGTTGACTCTCTCGAGGGACGAGAGGCCTTGCAGAGGGATCTAGATAGACTGGAGCATTGGGCAATCATCGATGGCATGAAATTTAACAAGAACAAATGCTGGATTCTGCACTTGGGACGGAGTAACGCCAGGCACAAGTATAGATTGGGAGAGGAGTGGCTGGAGAGCAGCCCTGCAGCAAGGGATCTGGGGGTGCTGGCTAACAACAGGCTCAATATGAGCCAGCAGTGTGCCCTGGCAGCCAAGAGGGAAAAACGCATCCTGGGGTGCATCAAACACGGTATAACCAGCCGTTCACAAGAGGCGATTATCCCACTGTATTTAGCATTGGTGCGGCCTCACCTTGAGTACTGTGTGCAGTTCTGGGCCCCTCAATTTAAGAAGGATCTTAAGGTCCTTGAATGCGTCCAGAGGAGGGCAACAAAGCTGGTGAAAGGGCTGGAAGGCATGTCCTGTGAGGAGCTGCTGAGGACTCTGGGTTTATCTAGTTTGGAGAGAAGGAGGCTGAGGGGTGACCTCATTGCTCTCTACAGCTTCCTGAGGAAGGAAAGTGGAGAGGGAGGTGCTGATCTCTCCTCCCTGGTATCCAGCGATAGGACGCGTGGGAATGGTTCAAAGCTGCACCAAGGGAGGTTTAGACTGGACATTAGGAAGCATTTCTTTACCGAGAGGGTGGTCAAACACTGGAACAGGCTTCCTAGAGAGGTGGTCGATGCCCCATGCCTGTCAGCGTTTAAGAGGCATTTGGACAATGCCCTTAATAACATGCTTTAACTTTTGGTCAGCCCTGAAGTGGTCAGGCAGTAGAGGAGCGTACACTTGAGTTTTTACTCCTTGCTCTACATTTCAAAAACAATCTGCCCAACTACTCTTATTACAACAGGTTCAAGCACAGTTCAAGGAGAAAACAAGCAAATTGTTTTCTTTTTAAAAGTATGGAGGAGTTTAAAAACCAGAGGAAATAGAGAAAAGTGAAGGGCGCATCACTGTGCTTTGGAACCTTTGGTCTCCTTGTGACTTACACAACTAATTCTGTTCACAAATCTTATGATGGTGCATTTCTGAGCATCTACACTTCTAAAAAGGTCTGGTGTTTTGTTGAATTCAATAAGAGCTTGACATTTAAAATGCTACTCAAAATATCAATGTTACATTTCTGCTCAATAAATTTAGCACCAGCAGGGAGTCTGTCACGCATCTGCAAGTAAAATTAGATCTTGTTCGACTACTCATATCTTCTTTTTGTGAAATGCAAAAGCATTTAAGAACCCTTGTAGAGTTGCACTGCATGTTACAATATCTGTAAGATCTCTCTAAACCTTTTTTACAACCTTCTACTTTCAGACTCAAAACATCATGTATGACATGATTTCTGACTTAAATGAAAGAAGTGAAGATTTTGAGAAGAGAATCGTTACTCTGGAAACTAAACTGGAAACTTTAATTGGTAGCATTCAAGCTCTCCCTGGACTGATTAGCCAGACAATCAGCCAACAACAGAGGGATCTCCTCGAGGCTCAGATACAAAATTATAAACATGTTGCCTACAGTGCTGAGCGATCATGGTCTTTGTCAAGAAGAAGGAGATCCTCCTCCACAGCACCACCAACTTCATCAGAGAGTAGCTAGAAGAGAATAAGTTAAACACACAAAAAAATGACTTTTTGCCATCATATGGTCAATATTTTAGCTTTTATTGTAAAGCCCTATGGTTCTAATCAGTGTTATCTGGGTTCTGATGTTGGAATCCTGGAAACCTGGACACAACATTTAAGGCCAAAATGAGTGGAAACTGTTCCCCCCCCCCCAGATGCACAGTGAATGCACTTATTATTGCTATATTAGATTGTTCCTCCTGTAATTTCACTAACTTTTTATTCATGCACTTCAAACAAACTTTATTACTACAGTATATAATAATAATAATAATAATAATAATAATAATAATAATAATAATAATAATGATGTGAATTTCTGCACATATTTGCTTGGTTACTTGGACTTTAATAGTTAAAAAAAAGCTCATGATCAAAAGGCTTAATTCTAAAACTTTAAGAAACAAAATTCAAGTATAATTATCCTCTCAGTATGAAAACTCGTTCTCTAAACTTCGCACTGGAGGGGGGAAAAAAAAATAAAAAAAATCAATGTTCATCTAACACTGTGCTGTGTATGTATAGTCATTTTAAAAGGTCACTGACAGCTTCAATTTCTGAAGTGATTAATTAAAAATATAATTTACCCTAGAAATCAGAAAGACAGTAATGCAGAAAGTCAGAGCAGAGACGTGCTAGGCAAGACAGAAGAACTGTTCTCCCAAACACCCAAAATTCCACAAACCAAATACATTACCTTTCATAATCTGAAAACCAGCATGCACTTTAGGCCTATTTATAATAAAGGCTTTTCCTTTTTGGTATAAAGTATATAACTGATGAACATAAGTTACATCCATAGGCATTGCTTCGTTATAAAAAGCTCAAGAGTTTCTCCAATACCTTTTCTGTCCTTGGGAAAGATAATGACTTCACAGTATTTTTCCGCCCTAGATGAGCAGCATGGTTGCATGCCTTGGGAGTGCTTTCTTAATAGATGGTGGTATTTTGTGACTGGAAATAATTAATAAGCCCTATGCACAGTATTTACAGTTCTGCTTTTCTTTTTGTGAAGTTCATCTCTTTTGAGTTACCAAAGGAAAAGATGGATATAGTGCTACTGTTGTGCTAGCTCAGTCCTCAGCTAGATGAGATTTTTGAAAGGTCATGAGGCCATCTCATTTACACTATTGGCAGGATTAGATGTATTGATTAATAATACTGGGATTTAATAGTTAAGTATCAGAATTTTTTTCTTGAAGATATTTTTTCTATTCTCCCATTTTTCATGTATAATTTCAAATATTTTTCCTGTTACTGAATGTGAAATACCCTTTCTGCAGCTTAAATGCATTGCTTTTTGTCTTGCCAGCATGAACTAGCTCTTTTCTTGCTTACAAAAACATATTTTTTTATATTTGTAAGGTTTTTTTAAATTTTTCCTCCTCTAGATTGTATAACTTTTTTAAAGAACTATAGTTCCATATTGAAAATTCTTGCCAATCTGTGACAATTATCTCTGAGTTAAGATCTGACTACAAGTACTGAGCTGGTGTATCCTGCTGTGAAAGAGCAACTGTCATCTTTCACCTCTCAATTCTCTGTTACGCAGTAGGACTCAGGAACCTGAAGGAAATAATTTTTTTCTGTAGCTTTATGCAAGCAGGGGTGTTAGATGTAATGGGACTATTCACATCAACAGGATTTTATAATAGTCTGCAAAATTCTTTTATATTCCTTTTTTTTTTAAAAGCAAACAACAAATGATGACACCACTGAACACTCTGGTTCAATTTCTTAATTTACTCTAAAGTTCACTACAGATATTTTATCTGTGTAATTCTGATAATTCTTTCTTTCTAATACCTGGTTTTGAAAAGTACGTCTACATGTGAATCCAGTCCAAGAAAAGACGGATATAAACTTATATTGAGGAAAGCACAAAATACTATGAGTTTAATTTTCTTACTCCTGATACAAAATTCCTTTTCATCATTCCTTGTTTGAATCTTGTACCACAAATTCCTTTACTGAATTTTTATTTCCAAAACATAAGCTTCTTCACAGTAGTCAGTATATTAGGTCACCAAAAGGAGAAAGTAGCATTATGGCAGATCACCAAAAGTGCTTCTGTAACTGAATATAGATTTTTCTTTGAATGATTGTTTACAATTAACAAGGTATCTCTCACAAGAAGCACATGGCATATTTACTGTATTACAAATTGAAAAGCCTCATGCATACTTCAATTTGATCTCACTGACTGGAAAATTCAGCTTTCTCTTGCTCCTGAACTACTTCTTTTCACTGCATTCCAGATACTGATTCCTTTTATCAGTTACTTTGGAGTATGTTGCTAATCCCTGCATTTTTAATGACTCTCAGCAAAAGTATCTTGACATAATATCACAAACAGGCCCATTCACCATGCTTAAAACTAAGTACATTAATTTAAATAGTATTTTTAAGTTATATTTAAGTCTTTGCAGGATCAGAATAATGCATTCACAGCATAATATGCTTGCAAAATGCTCTGCAGATCTTTATTCTGCAAATCAGTTTCTATTGTAAGTCTTCAGATCTTCCCAGATAGACCTGGGCAACTCAGCTTTTCTTTACCTCCCACAGCTCCATAAAGTTGGCATTGATGCAGAAGGAGCGTCATTATCTAAAAGTTAAAGATCCATCTTAGGAGCTCTGAACACCTTCTGGAAGCCCACACATGTCCTCATTAGCTATTTAAAACTTTTGGCTACCTAGACTGGGCGCTCTGAATCACTGTCATCATTAGAGGTCAAAGATAGGGGATAGGCATATTGTTTTACTGCTGTTCAGTTTTTAAGACTCTTTCCATGTCAGATCATACATGGACATTCAAAGGGATGCATTAGATACTAAAACAATATTTAAGCATAAAAGAATAAATGGTTTAAATATGAGTGCCTAATATCTAGAATAAACCCTATTACCCATATCAGTTCTACAAATGCAAATGCCTGAAAGCTCTTTTCTCCTCATTAAGTTATGAAAAATTCTCAATAAGTTTCATCTTCAGAAAGAATATTTTCTAATTAGTGTTTGTTCTCTCCATTTATCAAAGTTGTTGTTGCTCATATTGTTTCTTCTTTTTTTTTAAAAAGGCAGAATAAAAAAAAAAGGAAGCACCTCCTTTGGCCTTTCTACTCCATCCTTCTCAAAAGAATTATTATTTGGATGTTTCTCACCACTTAAAAAGGGAAATGGGGGAAAGAGCTAACACTGCAGTGTCTCACTTTTAAAGACCTAGTCCTTAGGAGCATATCTACATGCTCAGGTAGAAACGGTAACAAATTTCCTCCACCAACAGTCCTGACTACCTAGATACATGCCAGATGTATCCCAGGAAGAGCACTGTCATATTAGTATAGTCCTGAGGTGGAGCTTATATACTTTCAGAGCCAACCATTTATGTATGTTGAACTCTATGTATGCATAATAATAAAATTAACCTACATTGGTCAATCAGGGCTTAAGGCAATAGGGATGCACTGTTTGTGTTTAATAGTATCCATCACCTTAAACAGAGGAAGTTTTCAAACTATTACAAAAGTGTGAGGGCTGCTCATCACACAAAAAAACAAAGTATTTTTTTTAAAAAAGAACTCAAAATCTATAGTAGAAAGAAGGAGAAAACATGAAAGAGCTTGTGGTAGATTAACATCTCAAAAACCAATCTTGCCAGGCATCTAGCCTCCAGAAAAATTGCAAGAGATGAGGTTTCAAGTGCTCTCAAAACAAAAAATTAAAAAAAACCCCTACCTCAGGAGCAGTTTTAGACTCTTGAAAATGTCCTTTAAGAAACCTTTATGATGTTCTGGGTAGCAAAAGTCTGCCCAAAATGAAGTGTGGCAGTACTCCAAAGTGAGTGAAAATCCAGATTCCTTTATGAGAAGTTAGAAAGGTCTATGGAAACATGGTCAGCACATGAACTTCACATGTTTGTATAAGAAAAAGAAATCTTAAGAATCGCCCCTAAATTTAACCTGCAGTTTCAAACACTTGTGGCATACAGGGTGTGGTGGGCTGACCCAGGCCAGCAGCCAAACATCTACCCTGCTCTTGCTCACTCCCCTCTCCCAGGGGACTGGGAGAAAAATAGAAGGAAGGCAAAAAGAAACGTGGATTGAGATAATGACAGTGTGATAGGGAAAGCAAAAGCTACATGCACAAGCAAATCAAAAAGAGGAATTCATTCACTACTTCCCACTGGCAGGCAGATGTCCAGCCACTTCCTGGAAAGCAGAGCCTTGGCACGCACAACAGTTACTTGGGAAGACAAACACCCTAACCATGAACTTACTCCCTTCCTCCTCCTTTCCCTGAGCTTTTATTGCTGAGCATGATGTTATATGATATGGAATATCCCTTTGGTCAGTTTGGGTCAGCTGTCTTGGCTATGTCCCCTCCCAACCTCTTGCCCATCCCCAGCCTACTGGCCTTTGTGGATCGGGAGAGAAAGCCTTGACACTGTGCAAGCACTGTTCAGCAACAGCTAAAACACTGGTGTGTTATCAACACTTTTAGCCACAAATGCAAAGCGCAGCACCATATGGGCTTCTATGAAGAAAGTTAACTTCGTAAATTCATCCCAGCCGGACACAATACATAGGATAATGTTACATTAGCTATCGTCAAAGCTCCAAAACTTTAATTTCATAAACATCACTCAGCAGAAGTTATCGTTTCAAAGGCCAATCAGAGAAAGCATCATTGCAAAACATACACACACTAACATATAGGCTTTGGTTAAAAGGTCTCTTAACCATATATGCCACCTAGACTCTGTTGCTCTTGTTCACCTGCAGCCCTTTGTACTTCGTATTTTCCTCCAGCAGCTTCTGAGCACTGGGATCCAGGGCTACCTCTGTCAGTGTCCCTGGGACAGAGCCACCAGTACAGATCTGAAGGGCAAGATAGCCCTAGGGCACCTGAAAGGCATGTGGCCTAGCAGGCATAAGGAGAGAACAGATAACAAGATCCAACCTGAGAGAGGTCATATCACCCCTAGACATCACCTCAGCAAAGACCCCTAGATATCACCTCAGATCCAACCTGAGAGAGGTCATATCACCCCTAGACATCACCTCAGCAAAGACCCCTAGATATCACCTCAGCAAAGCAGCAGTGCACATAACCTGGGAGTTATTACGACTCCAACCATTCTTCTGTCCAGAGATATCACTATATTTCTCAAATGAACTTATGGACCTAAAAGAAAAATGTTTTTCCTTTCACATCTCAAGCATGATAAGACAGCATTCATTTTGACAGGTCTGTGCCATTGCTGCAAGGAAAATACAGGCAGGGTCTTCTGCTCTACTGTAAGGAAGTCAGTCTCACCTCTGTTAGTCAGTGAGCCTGTCAGTCTCACCTCTGTGCCTGGCAAAATTATGGAGAAGATTATTCTGGGAGTTATTGGAAAACACCTGAAAGACAATGCAGTCATTGGCCCCAGCCAGCACAGGTTCATGAGGGGAAAGCCCTCCTTAACAAACTTAATTTCCTTCTATGACAAGGTTACCCACCTAGCTGACCAAGGGAAGCCAGTCGATGTAATCTTTTTGGACTTCAGTAAAGCCTTCGATACTGTCTCTCCCAGTATCCTCCTGGACATAATGTCCAGCATACAGCTGGATAAACACATAATGCAATGGGCGTGCAATTGGCTGATGGGTCGGGCTCAAAGGGTTATAGTAAATGGGGTTACATCGGGCTGGAGACCAGTCACTAGCGGGGTTCTGCAGGGATCCATCTTGGGGCCAGAGCTCTTCAATATCTTCATAAATGACTTGGATGCAGGACTTGAAGGTTTGTTATCAAAGTTTGCCAATGACACAAAATTGGGAGGAGCCGTGGACACTCTCAAGGGCAGAGAGGCCCGGCAGAGAGATCTGGACAAATTAGAGAGCTGGGCAATCACCAACTGTATGAAATTTAACAAGGGAAGTGCCGGATTTTGCACCTGGGACATGGCAACCCTGGATGTACATACAGACTCATTAAGTTATGAAAAATTCTCAATAAGTTTCATCTTCAGAAAGAATATTTTCTAATTAGTGTTTGTTCTCTCCATTTATCAAAGTTGTTGTTGCTCATATTGTTTCTTCTTTTTTTTAAAAAATGCAGAATAAAAAAAAAAGAAAGCACCTCCTTTGGCACATTTCCCCCCCCCCCAACATTCTATGTATAGATGTTCATTAATTTTTTTACTCCATATACTATATTAGCTCAGAGAATACATGCAATATATGTACTATACTCATTATTATGTATAGCATACCTCTCTTTGGTTGACAGCCGCCTGAACATGAGCCAGCAGTGTGCTCAGGTGGCCAAGAAGGCCAATGGCATCCTGGCTTGTATCAGAAATAGTGTGGCCAGCAGGACCAGGGAGGCGATAGTGCCCCTCTACTCGGCACTGGTGAGGCCACACCTCGAGTACTGTGTTCATTTTTGGGCCCCTCACTACAAGAAGGACATCGACGTGCTGGGGTGTGTCCCAAGAAGGACAACGAAGCTGGTGAAGGGTCTACAGCACAAGTCTTATGAGGAGCGGCTGAGGGAGCTGGGGTTGTTTAGTGTGGAGAAGAGGAGGCTGAGGGGAGACCTTATTGCTCTCTACAACTACCTGAAAGGAGGTTGTAGTGAGGTGGTAGTCGGTCTCTTCTCCCTAATAACAAGCGATAGGACCAGAGGAAATGGCCTCAAGCTGTGCCAGGGGAGGCTTAGGTTGGATATTAGGAAAAACGTCTTCACCGAAAGGGTGGTCAGGCACTGGAACAGGCTGCCCAGGGAAGTGGTTGAGTCTCCATCCCTGGAGGTATTTAAAAGACAGGTAGATGTGGTGTTCGAGGACATGGTTTAGTGGTGGACTTGGCAGTGATAGGTTAACGGTCGGACTCGATGATCTTAAGGGTCTTTTCCAACCTTAACGATGCTATGATTCTCATCCCCATCCTACTTTCGGGGTATTGGCAGTCCATGCTTGATAGATAAGAACCAATACCTATACTGCAACCATCCATTGGTGTACTGTACATATACTAAAGTGGTGAAATACTAAATTTATGATAACTTTAACTTTAGGTCTTAAAGAACATCCTAAGAAAACTTTCTTTTTTGTGTGAAAAATACTAATGTAATCTTATTTCTTCCTTAGCAATTCCTGTACACTCCAGATAATTGTTAAGAACAGGGTATTCTGCATTTATTTACTAATATTCTGGGGTTTAAAATTGTTGTGATCACCCCCTTTGTTTATGCACTAGAAATGGGATGTGTTTGAATTTTCAATCCCTGAAGGAAAAAAAGCAGAACTTTTAAATAATGCTGCTGACCAATTATGTTGATGCCTTGGCAGTTTACTAACCTGCAATTGCTGACTTCTATTATTCTGAATTGAAATATCTGTAGCATGTTTATCAGGGATCAATCATCTGATGCCTGCCATATTTCTACAGCAAAGGAGAAACTTCCATTAAAAACTTTGCAAAATGCAGTAGTAACATCTTGGGGGTTTGTTTTATTGTTTTCAGGGTGCTGGGTGCACTGCACTGGTGGTAGCTGTGGTTGCAAGGAAGTTAGAACTTACCAAAGCTGAAAAACATGTGCATAATTTCATGATGGACACCCAGCTAACTAAAAGAGTAAGTCACACTTTATATTCACAACTGAAAAGGAAATGTGTGTTAAATTTATTTCTGCATTTGTTTTAAATTATTTCATGCTCCATTCTCTTATTGAACTTTTTCATGGGTGTGATTTTGCAAGGTGTTATGTGGAGGAATTGAATGCCCTGATCTTCTCTTTTAAGTTGAGGGCAACAGTAGGTTCTCAGAAGATTTTGAGGATTTGAATATTCTTCTATAGAGGGGTCCTTGCAGCTGGAAGATAATTGATGTAACCAACAGTTAAAAGCTGTGAAACTAGAGACTAATATATTAAACTGACAAATTTTCATGCAGAATATGAGAAGAATATATAGAATTTTAAGGTTTATTCTATTCAGCTATCCTTCATATAAATCTAAATATCAGTTTAATAGTGTATCCAAGTGGTGTTTTGGTAGTTTCAGACTCATGAAACTCAAATGAAATGAAAAGCAAACAAAACAAGCAACCAAATCTGAGATGTACCTCAGATCACAAATCCATCACACAGATACTAGAGAAGTTTCCTCACAGCCTGAAGATAGCCAGATCTTGTGGAAATGCAAGGACCAGAGATCTTGAGGAAGTCCCTGAAATCTGATTCTGCTTCCACTGAAGTCAGGACCAAGGTTCTCCAATGCTTTTATGGTTTCAAGGTTGGGAGCTCCTGCTGGGAAGAGCTACTGCATAGCATTCCTAAAATGTCTTTACCTATACATTGGATTAGTTCTGATACTGCAGTGATTGGCATGATATAAAGCCTGAGGGAGAGAAAATACAGATCAATAATAACTGTTTGCCTTTGCAAGTAGCATAGTAATTCTGTCATTAATCAACATTGCATTGAAATTCTTTGTCTATTGCTTTCAAGTATTCTTGGGAATATTGGAGGGTCTAGGAAGGAACTGTAGGTATTCTTATGTTTAACATTTTATAGAAAGCCTCATTTAAAAAAAATTCAAAGCACTCATCAAATAGAACACTGGCTACATTTATTGACAAGTTGTTTTTTCATGTCCTCTAAGAATGGTTAGAAAGAAACCAGAATAAGGAAAAATATAAAAAACAAAACAAACAAAAAAACCTGTTCTAACAGCTCTGAAAATTTAAAAGACTGTTAAATTGCTAAGAGAAACAAAGGTAATAATGATACAACAAGAAAGAGAGAAATTTTATGGTCCTATAAAATGCATCTAGTTAATTGCCATACAGATAAGAAATTAATTATCCTTCACTGTAATTTATATTGTCATAAACAATAAATGGTCTTAACTCTTTTCAAAAGGGAGAAGTCATTCCCAGATGCAAAGAGAGCTTGTTGCAATATCACTTTTTTATAAACAACATGGAAATTGCTCAGCAATCCCTTTGGTCTGATAATTGCTTTCTGGCCTCACTGCTGCAGCTTCTTCATGTACCCGCTTCCCACAGTTAGGCAGTCTTAAGTGCTTTAGAAGGACTTTACATTAGAAAAGATAAAAAATAACATAATGCTATTTTTGTCAGCCTGGTGTTTTTCTTTTATGAAACAGGTGAAAAATGCAGCAGCCAATGTACTCAGGGAAACATGGTTAATTTATAAAAGCACAAAGCTGGTTAAAAAGATAGATCATGCAAAAGTAAGGAAACATCAACGAAAATTCTTGCAAGCTATTCATCAGTAAGTACAATTTTACTTTGTTTGTCCTGTCCAAGCACTCTCTTTCTCTCTTCCCCTCTCATTCTCTTTTCCTCATTCTCTCTTTCTTGTTCTCATTCTGCCTCTTGTTTTCTCTCATTCCCTTTCTGTATCTCTTCCTCTTTCTCTCTCATTTTCCCTCTCGTTCACTTTCACTCTCTCATTCTCTTTCGCATTCTCTCTTTCTTGTTTTCTTGTTCTCTCTCGTTCTCTCTCTCCCCATTTCTTTGTGTGTCTCAATATCTTTCTTTCTCATTTTCTCTCATTCTTTATTGTTCTGTCTTTTTGCTCTCATTTTCTTATTCTCTTTTATCTCTTTCTCCTCTCTCTCTTCCCCCCTCTTTGCTCCTTTTTCTTTCTCCCTCTTTCTCCCCCTCTCTCCCTTTTAATCTCTCTCCATCTCTCATGTGTCCCCCTGTCGTTCTCTCTTCCCCTTCCCTGTCTTTCTCTCTCTGTCTCTATCTCTTTCTCTTGCTTGCTTTCCCCCTTTCATTCTCTCTGTTTTGTTGTCTCCTTCTCTCTCTCTCTCTTCCTTCCTCTTTCTTGCTCCTGCTTCTTTCTGGACAAAATCACTCGGACCCCCCCCATCTCCCTCCTTTACATTGTCTTGTGTCCTGTCTCTTGGCCTCTCTGGTTTTTTTGTTCTCTCTCTTTCTCCTCCTCTTTGTTCCTCTGTATCCCCCCCTTCTTTCTCTTTCTTCCTCTCTTGCCCACTTCTCTCCCCCCCTTCCCTCATTGACACTTGTTCTTTATTGCTCTCGCTTTCTATCTCTTTTCTCTTTTGCTTTCTTGCTCTCTTGCTCACTCTCCCCCCCTGCTTTCCCTCTTTCTCCTTTTCTTTCTCTTGCACATGCTCTTCCTCCTCTTTGAGCGCTCTTCCTCTCTTGCACGCACTCTCCTTCCCTCACACATGCACTCTCTCCCTTCTTAGAATCATGCTCTTGAGTTTGAATTTTCTCTTTCTTTCAGAGTAAGACAAAGATAAGGTTTTACTGTAGTATCTATTTAGGAAAGAAAATACTCCGGTTATGTGCAGCACAGGGTAATGCAGAATTGTTGAGGGTGTTTGTAGGAGTTTTCTAAGTCACAGCCAGCTAAAATTGTACAGTGATTCAGTTACTCTTCCTTGGACTACATGGGAGAAATAAAAAGACTTTTGTCCCCAGCAGCCACAGAATCATCATAAGGAACATCCAGGACCCATACTGCTATTTGTCTGTTCTATTTCAGATCCCTATCCAGCCTGTGGCAGCCTTTTGTATGACCTGTGAAATGGGTTTTCCATGACATACTGGGAAGATGTAGATCGATTAAGGTTCATTTTGAACTGATGTTTTGATAATTTCTAAGTATGGGTCTGTGTGTGACCCAGGCTGTGAGGAGAGCTGGGGGGCAGCATCCAGCTGGCCCACCTACATTCCTGAAAAAGATTCCTGTGTGTCATCATCTTGCATAAAAGAGAGGAAGGGAAGGCTAGGTTATCAAATTTCCTATTAGTAAATTGAGGATAACAGTTATTGGTTCTCTATCTCATAGCAATGTTGTAAGGACTAGGTAGCTAAGCTTTGAAGATATGAAGTATTCTACAAACCTTAATTACTGTATCATATTTAGCAAACTTTCAGGGTTAAATGCTACTGTGCTCTTTTAGAAAAACTTGAGGCAATAGAGTTCACAAAAGCTGAGGCATTTTTGGGTAGATAAAAAGTTTTTTTTATCAGTTCTGTCATCCTGTTACTCCATAACATTTTAACCTTGCTATTTATTTTGTGTGTGTGTGTGCATGTACACACACTTGTGCATGCAAAGAGGAATCTAAATTAAAAAGCATAAGATGTTTGATCTGCAGCTTTATATATCATTCAACCCTGAAGAGCTTCACAAGTTGTAAAGTGGTGTTCTGCACCTGCCTTAAAAATTCATTAATCATGTAGGGGGTGGGGTGGAGAAGGTGGCACCAGTGATATTTTCCTAGCTGTGTCAGCCAAACTTCAAACACCTACGTTAATAATACATTTCCCTCTGTCCTTTAGCACTTTGTTTGTCATTCCAAAACTTGTTGTATTTAAGCAAGAAAATTGGATAATTTTCTCAGTATGCTGAGGAATGGACCATGGATAGAAACGTTGCTCTAGCAGTCGTCTTTCTTCCAGCTGCAGAAGAGTATTTTGTGCAATTTTGTTTTCTCTCCCCTTGCATCTTTGAACTTTTCTCAAGGGAACAAGGGACCTAACGGTAGTAAATGGCTCTCTTCCGTCTTTCTGGATTCTTAAGTTTTTTACTGGTTCCCTTCCCTCATCTTCCCAGTCATTGGGCTGGAGACAGGAAAAAAAGGTGTGAAGTTTCAAGGCCAATTTTATACAGGAAATCAGAGTAGATAATGATAACAGTCTCAAACTCACAATCACATCCCTAAAAGGTCTAAAAAAATTGATAACAGTCTCAAACTCACAATCACATCCCTAAAAGGTCTAAAAAAATTGTCTGTGACTGCTACCTTCAGCTGGTCTCAGTCTTTTTTTTTTCTTGTGCACACTTAATAAGGTGAAGGTGAAATCAGTACTCTAAACAATAATATTAAAATACATTTTGTATATTGTATAAAGAAGAAAATCTGCAGAGGATAGTTAATGGAAAGGTTTGAAGGTACCATGGATTCCCTCATCATGAATATGAGAGAATTAGACTCCAAATGCAGCAGTTAATGATTGGAAGCAATAGCAACTTCATAGGACTTTCCACCTGCTGAATAGAGCCCACTGTGCTCATTTGGTTTTTTTAGTATATTTTACAGTTTGTCTTCTTCTATTTTGTCTTTTTATTTCAACAAAATGAAAATAGAGCTCGGAAGTAAGTTGTATGAGCTGTTCCTTCCTAAATTTGCAGAATTTATCACTGTCTGCATGCAAAAAATAGTCTTTATTTGTGAACTTCAATGGTCTGATTGCTGCCATGGAAACACGATCCAGAATCATGATCTTTTGCTGTGATAAGTGAAGTTCATAAAATCAAGATGTTTCATATTTCCTCGTAATGACTTTAAGAACAAAAGTCTGCCATTTTTATTTTAATCTGGCTGCTGCAGCTAAAGACTTACCATTATGTAGAGATATGTTTTCCAGTCTGTGCCAGGTTTTGGGTCGGTTACCATTAGGTATTATCACATTGATGTCAGCTGGTACTTTTTTTTCTTTCTATGATAACAATGGATTGCTCAAAATTTTAAAATTTGGCATACTAACTGGCAAACAGATGTTTCAAAGAATCTTAAGAAAAGCAGAAAATATATATTCTGCAAATTGTTTGAGAGAGTGCTCACCAAAACACTAGGATTATCATTCCTTAGTCAAATCATTACATGCTTATCTCTGAGTAAATATTTTGTTCTGGGGCAGTAATGATATAACTCATTACTTTGGAGACTCCTCCATAATATTTGCTTTAGAATATCTCCAGCTTGAAGCCTCTGAAAGCACTATTTCTATAAACTGCATTTACATTGTGCTCTGAAGGAAGCCTCCAGGGGAAGAAGAGTGTATGACGTTCCAGTAACAAGCTGTTGGAATTTCAGTTTTATATGAACAATTGATTTCTACCTTAACAGAGTTATTCCCACATACTAAGAAAAATATTTCACAGTATTCTTTTTCATGGAGGTTAGCCTAGATGTGAAAGGAAAATGTATAGTAACTAAATATCTGACACAAACTTCTGATTTTGGAGTATCTCCCCAAAGGCTTTTATTTAAAAAAAAATGTAAAAAAACCCAAAACTTGATACACTGTTGAACTTAACAGCCTTCATCTGCTTCTGAGAATTTAAGTGGTAATTTGTATACATTTTCCCCAGTTTAGTTTGGAAAAATAAATGTCCCTGAATAGGATGCTTTCCCTCCAATTCTGCATCCAGGTTCAAATAATTTATAGCCATCTTGGAAACATCAAGCTATTTGAGATGAACAGATTGGTTGGCTTCCAGGAGTTTAAGGAAATAATCCTGATCCCACTGAAGGCCTTGGAAGTTTTGTCATTAATTTAAATAGGGTCAGAAATTCATCCCCCATACTCAAAATTCAGAGAAAGCAAAACGATTTTTCACATTAGGGTTCGGTTGGAGTACTTTGAGATATACAAAGCCTTGAAGTGAAAAAGAATACCTTCTTTGCAACTGCTGTGGCTGTACTATACAGGCTGGCAGTGGCATGGAGCTCTTTTGTGCCATTGTCAAAGTTTTAGTTTTTGCTTTACAAGAACAGTTTGATATGCTTTTGTGCAGTCATGTTTGCTTTATAAGATATATATAGCTAAGATGATAAATGAGAACTAGGTGGAGTATGTGTTAGCAACCTATGTGCCACAAAATGCTGCCAACCTTATTTTCATTTGAGTGTTAACCAAATGAATAGCTTGACTGCCTGTTAAGCTACTAGTAAACTGCATGGCATCTATCACATGTTTTATAAATTGATTTGTTGCTTTTGAAAAAAGCTATTTCTTGCTTAGAACATCTATCAGAAAAATCTACCAGGGAACACATAGGAAAGGTCAATTACATATCTTTCAGAGTATGTGCATCACATTAATAATAATGCAGCTAGCTAAGCAGTAAAGAGAAAATATACCCTTGATTCTTCTTTCATAATTTTTAAAGCAGTCTAGTTTAAATAGTGCATTGGAAAGGTATGTCTAATGTAAGTTTAAAATGTAACCATATTTAAATTCACAAATGTTCAGAGCAGTAAGAAAAATAAATGTATTGGCAAGACTGTTGGTTATTTAGCTGCCAGTCAGATGGAAGTTCTGTTTAAAGTAATGAGAAACTCACTTATCACTGTATTTCCATCAGGTTAAAACATCTGCTAATCCAATCCATTTCTGACAGAACAGGGCTAATACCTGTATCTAGTCATGTAGGCATGGGAAGATTCTTGATTGCTACAACATTAATGACAAAAAAGCATTTGTTCTATGTTTCTTCCTATATCTACTTGTAATGATACTGAGGCTTTGAGGAATGTTTTGGCTTTCTTTCATATAGTCTGGATAAATTGTTATCTCCCTTTTTGAATACAACTTTACCCATGGCAAACAGTAGTCTCAAGGACATGACATTTCCTTGCTCTTTTTCTTTTGCGGTGTTGAAGAGGCATGCTTCTCATTGTACCAGATACATGATCAATTCTGACTTTATACAAAGCATTTGAGGCATTGTCCATGCAGTTATCTGTTCTTGTAAGTTTTATGCATGCTTTTTAGAAGTCCTAAGATGACCACACAGGAGTGCACACACACAAAAATCTGACTTAAAATTCTACTTTTTAGATTAAGAAGTGTAAAAATGGAACAAAGGAAACTGAACGATCAAGCCAACACTTTGGTGGACCTGGCAAAGGTTAGTAGACAATTACTGTTGTTTTTTTCATCCTTTCCAAATGAAGAGTTCATAAGTGAAAATGTTATGAATTATACATGCAAATATTGTTAACAAGTTTGTTAATTCTAGAAAATGAAAACATATATCTGCTTTGGGTTAACATTTATTAAGTGAAACATCTTGTTTATGGCTCTGATGAAGGTTTGAATGTACCTTTTATTTTTTGAACATTTGGAAAAGATTTCATAACTGAGGGGCTGATCCTGAGAGCTGCTGAAACAGACTGAAGTGATCATGGTAAATGCTTGGGATGAACTTTGACTAGGCAATGTTTGTGTAGTCCTGTATAATAAAGAGGCTCCTTGACTGGAGACAGACTATGCTGTGAGGGACTATAGCTCACAGGCTCTCACACAGACTGAACTTAGGGGTTGTAGTTTTCCATTCCTGTTCTCTTATGAAGCAGTGACTTCGGACAAATAACTTTAGGTCTGTATTTGTTCCAAGTTTTTAAAATGAGTAATAACTGCCCACTTTGCTGATGTATTATAAGGATTATTTTTTTTAAAGCTATTTGAGATCAACTAAAAGAGACTATTCAATTGCAAACTGTTAGTGGAAAAACATCAAGCCGGGTCCAGCAGTCCGAGAGAGGAACTCTGGAAGGGAATTTTGGAAGTCATCTTGTCCAATCTCTCTGCTCAAGCAGGGCCACCTAGAGCCGGTTGCCCAGTACCACGTACAGATGGCTTTTGAATATCTACAAAAAGGGAGATATTCAAAACCAGCAGAACCTTGCAGTTTTGCAGTCACTGTATACTGCATCAGTATGAACCCTCAGTCAAAGCACTTGTGAACTGGGAAGGCATAAGCCGGATCCAGACTTCATAGCCTCATGTTTCTGCATGCCAGGTGGAAAGATTTCACTGTGGCTGTCATGATCTCTGGGGGGGGTTCAGTTGTTATGACCATTGAAGGTTTCCCAGAAGCCTAGCTATCAGCATGCATTTAGTTCTTGGGCTTGTCTGAGTTAGCACTACCATCATTTACAGGTTCCCTTGTAGAACAGAGAGTGTCTTTGTTTTATGAACTGTTACTTTCTATGCTCTCACAGGAGCCTTTCCCAGTACTCATCTTGCATTATTTAAAAAAAAAAGTTTACTTCACACTTATCTCCCGTACCAGTACCCCTTACTGTGTCTGGGAGTATCTAATCAATTTCATAATTTGTATATAACACTTAATACTCTTCATATGTTTGGGTTTTTTTGCAACATTGCTAAAAACCTTACAGACTAATGAGAAGTAAAGGAATCTGTTAATCTGCTGCATTAGAGATTAGAAGCTGTTTAAATTTTGGACCAAATTCTAGCTGTGTTACAGGCAGACAAACTCCACTGAACACAATAGCAGCCAGAAAAATATTGAATATATGAAAGTATAGAATCATAGAATCATAGAATCGTTAAGGTTGGAAAAGACCCTTAAGATCATCGAGTCCAACCGTTAACCTATCACTGCCAAGTCCACCACTAAACCATGTCCTCAAGCACCACGTCTACCCGTCTTTTAAATACCTCCAGGGATGGAGACTCAACCACTTCCCTGGGCAGCCTGTTCCAATGCCTGACCACCCTTTCGGTGAAGAAGTTTTTCCTAATATCCAACCTAAACCTCCCCTGGTGCAGCTTGAGGCCGTTTCCTCTCGTCCTATCACTCATTACTTGGGAGAAGAGACCAACACCCACCTCACTACAACCTCCTTTCAGGTAGTTGTAGAGAGCAATAAGGTCTTCCCTCAGCCTCCTCTTCTCCACACTAAACAACCCCAGCTCCCTCAGCCGCTCCTCATAAGACTTGTGCTGTAGACCCTTCACCAGCTTTGTTGTCCTTCTTGGGACACACCCCAGCACCTCAATGTCCTTCTTGTAGTGAGGGGCCCAAAAATGAACACAGTACTCGAGATGCGGCCTCATCAGTGCCAAGTACAGGGGCACCATCACCTCCCTACTCCTGCTGGCCACACTATTCCTGATACAAGCCAGGATGCCATTGGCCTTCTTGGCCACCTGAGCACACTGCTGGCTCACGTTCAGGCGGCTGTCAACCAACACCCCCAGGTCCTTTTCTGCCAGGCAGCTCTCCAGCCACTCTTCCCCAAGCCTGTAGCGTTGCATGGGGTTGTTGTGACCCAAGCGCAGGACCCGGCACTTAGCCTTGTTGAATCTCATACAGTTGGCCCTGGCTAAACGATCCAGCCTGTCCAGGTTCCTCTGCAGGGGCTTCCTACCCTCCAGCAGATCAACACTTCCACCCAGCTTGGTGTCATCTGCAAACTTCCTGAAGGTGCACTCAATCCCCTCATGCAGATCATCAATGAAGATATTGAACAGGACCGGCCCCAACACTGAGCCCTGGGGAACACCACTCGTGACCGGCCGCCTGTAGCAAACACTACACATCAAGGTTATTCCCCCCAGATCTCCAGCCAACACGGGCTTTATACCCCCAGCAGTAGGTGTGTCATGTTATAAGGGGCGGAGACAAGGGAGGGTCGACCCTTAACTCTTTCCGTACAGCACGTGATCTTCCGGTCGCCAGCCCTTATCTTTACTACATTTCCCCCTCCCTTAGCTCCAGTAGTTCTGGATCTTGCTGGGGAAGCTGCGTGTAAAATAATCGATATATGGTAAGACTTATACAGACACGCATCCGTTACGTTCATAGATTTTGCCCAGTCCAGCCAGTAGTTCGTCGCGGCTCCCTCATTACTCCCCCACACCATCAGGATGCATAGGGAAATGGTAACCTGTCAAGACAAGACTCAATAGATTGATTAATGTCTATACGGTCGAATATTTCGACTGGGTACCCATTCTAGCGTCCCTTTCTCGGTTTGCACACACGCATACCCACGTCCCAAGCAACGGAGGGAATAAGGCCCCCCCCATTCACGGGTTTGCAGGTCCCGTACTTGAACCAAAGGGTAAGGCCCTTCGTTCTCATCGAGCCGGAAATGTGCCTGGGTTGCAGTGTGGGTTTTATAGGTGTTCCCTCGAATGGTATGATTTAAGGTAATTAGTGCCGTCGTCAACAGACGCTGTGCCCGAAATAAGGGAGGGTCAAGGGGAGGGGGAACCCCTGTTCCTGGGCTTATCTTTTCCCCCTCCCTAAGTCGGTCGAGTAACTCTTTTAATGTGCGGCGCGCGCGTTCTACAATGCTTTGGCCCGTACTGTTATAGGGAATGCCATGACTCAACTGAATATCCCAGCGCGCGCAAAAGTCCTTTGTCTTCTTGCTGACATATGCCGCTCCATTATCTGTTTTAATTTTTTGTGGGATGCCAAGTTGCGCCATACAGTCCTGCCAATGTAAAATAACTGCGAGAGCATTTTGTTTAGCATGCATAGTCGCTAAAATAACTCCACTGCAGGTATCAACTGTGACATGCAGATACTTACGTGGATTAAAGGGTTCATAAATCGTAACATCAGACTGCCATATTTGGTTGGGCTGCAACCCTCGAGGGTTTACCCCTGCCTCCCAGAGGGGACCTTTGGAACACACAGGACAAGCAGCAATCACAGAGCGAGCATCTTGCAACGTAATGCCAGCGAGCCTAGCTAAACCGCGAGCTCCACAGTGGAGCAGCTCATGCAGGCGGAAAGCTCGTCTTAGGTTAGAAGTTTCTTCAACCGCCAGTACGCTCTTTGCTAAGCTGTCCGCTATTTCATTCCCAGCAGAAAGAAAACTCGGTATGGAACTATGACTATTAACATGGATAGGACAGACAGGAGCGGTTCTCATTTGCAGTGCGGTGAGCAACATTCCGGCAATCTCTGATGTTGCCCCAAGTGCCCATCGGCACTTCTTCAGTAACTTATATACATAGCAAGAGTCTGTGATTAGATCCAAGGCCTCTTCGGGCCATTGAGTGAGAGCCATCCATACCGCTTTGGCCTCAAGATACTGCACGGATTGCCCTTGATCTTGATAACTAATGTGGGTCCACTGACCATCCTCCTGCCATGTAACGACAGCTTTCCCAGTAATCGATGACGCGTCGGTAAAAACCGTGCGGCCTCCGGTGGGTTGTTCAACTATGGCACTAGCTGGCAAAAAATGGAGTACCTGGATTATCTCCCCACAGGGGTGTGGTCTTAGACCTTCAATACGACCCGTAAATTCAGCTATCGCCGCTTGCAGGAGCCCCACTTGTGGAAGTACCAACTCCCACTGTGCCAAAGAACAGGGCAATGCGATGACCTCCGGGTCCTTCCCTGTTAAATGTTGAGTTTGCCTCCGACAGCGGAGAATAAGCTGGGATAATAATGTTGGCCAAGAAATTAAAGCCGTCTTTGGTTTGCCTTGATACAACCAAGCAAAAGGCCAGCCTTTTTCACCATTATTTTGAATTAGTAAACCATGGCCAGCGGTATCGGTCATGTAAATCAGGGCAGTGACCGGTTGTTCAGGTGTAAATCGAGCGAGACCCCAATGCTGGGCTCGCTCCATAATTGTCCTAAGAATCTCCTGATGGTTTCTTGAAAGAGTCCTTGGAGCTAGGGGGGAATCTCCTCCTTTCAGGAGTTGATATAAGGTAGTCATTTCTGCCTCAGATATTGGAATAAAGTTTCTAAGCCACAATAGTTGTCCAATTAATTTTTGTGCCTCATGGAGTGTTGTCACTGTAGTCCGAATTTCAAATGATTGTGCTGTCACGCTTCGTGGCATCACTTGAGTACCTAAATACTTTACTGCACGCCCTACCTGTGTTTTCTGAGGCTCAATGTGTAACCCATGTCGCTCCAAACTGACTATCAGCTGCACGCGTGCCTTTTCCAGTAACTCCTCTTGGTTGGACGCCAATAAAACGTCATCCATGTAATGGAAAATGATGACCGTAGGGAAATTTTCTCGAATAGGGCGTATCGCAGCAGCTACAGCAATTTGACACAAGACTGGTGAGTTTTTCATGCCCTGGGGTAACACCTTCCATTGATATCTGGCGCACGGGTGTTGATTGTTAGGCTCAGGAACAGTAAAGGCAAAGCGTACTCTATCTTCTTCATGCAAGGGAACACTAAAAAAGCAATCTCTAATATCTATAACCACTATTTGATAGTCAGGTGGAATCATGGCCGGAGAAGGAAGGCCCGCTTGTAGCGGACCCATGTCTTGTATATATGCATTAACTGCGTGTAGATCATGTAGCAGTCGCCACGCTCCCGATTTTTTCTTTATCACGAAAATGGGGGTGTTCCAGGGACTTGTAGAGGGTTCGATGTGTCCTGCGTCAAGTTCTCGTTGTACCAATTGTCGAACAGCCGCCCTCTTTTCCTCTGTCAATGGCCACTGCTCTACCCACACTGGTTTATCTGTCAACCAGGTGAGTTTTAATGGGCGGACACAGGCAGTGGCCATTATGATAAATTTGTACGCAGCACTATATTCATCTTCTGCAAGCAACATCGTCCCAAGATGACAATGGGTAACTCAGCAATGACGGGGTTACACCATGCTACCCTAGCTTGTCCGGATTCCGGATCCTTCAACATAATTTGCATTGGGTTCCTGCTTTGATGCGAGGTCTGCATGCCTCCCACGCCTTGCAGCGAACCTCTCGGTTCGAGTGGCCAATCATCTGGCCATAAATGTGATGGGATTACTGTAACATCCGCTCCTGTATCTAAAAGGGCTCTTAACACGAGGCGTGGTGTTCCCCCCAACTCTGGGAGCCATGGGGTAACTATAATATCTGCTTCTGGTCGTGTGGTCATGTTTAGGGTGAGTGCCACATACGGCAAGGCTCTATCCCCAGCCTCCTCTATTGCGCGCTCCCATCTCCCCAAGGCAGCTGAGTTGGATATTGCATCATTGGGACCGCAGGTGACTGTGCTGGTCCCGGGGAAGGAGAGACTCCCTGTGCCATACATTGCGCTGCTGTCGTCGGGCCTGTTGAGCTGATCACTGGGGCAGGTGGGGATGGCACGGCCCTCAGCCATCCCCTCTTCTCGTTTCCCCAGCCCGGTCTCCTTTGCTGACTCCCTGATTTACACTGTCGAGCTCTGTGGCCTAGTCGCCCACAGCGCCAGCATCATAGGTCTCTCTCTCCTTCCCCTGTTCCGGGGGTGTTTATTTTTGAAGGGCATTGTCGCGCCATGTGTCCTTGCCCCCCACACTTAGGGCACATAAGTCGTGCGCCGCGGCAGGCCGCATGGACCGCAGCCACTACCGGTTGCATACTTTGCACCTGTTCCTGTTCCAGCACGTAACGAATCATCTGTGAAAGCATGGTCCCTATGGGTAACTGTCTTAGCAACACTGCAGTTTGTGGGTTTGCTTGCGTACGTGCACAGTCAACCAATATCGCCTCCTTAGCCTGCTCAGGAAGTCGAGCAACCTGGAGCGCTGCTTGCAGCCGGTCTAAAAACTTTGTGAAGGGCTCACTTAACGATTGCCGTATTTGGACCCATGGAGGCTCCCTTTTATCAAGAGCCGCGATGATGCGTATCGCTTCCTGGGCAGCTTTCGAAGATGCAGCAAAATCGCGCCCCTGCATTCGCTGAGCCTGTGCCTGAGGAGTTGCGAACTGCCCTTCACCCATCAACTGCTCTAAAGTCACTCCTGCCATGGGATGGTTGGCCTGTTGCGCCTCGATAACAACTTGGGTGCACCGATTCCTCCACTCCTCCCTAAACAATACCATCATCGAGGGGGTCAATACGGCCCGCATCAACTGAATGATATCAAAAGGTGCAAGCGGCGTTGCAAAAACACAGTCTAGTAGGACTTGGGTTTCTGGGGAATTTAATCCATGACTTTTCACCGTTGTGACCAATTCTTTCACCAACTTTGCATCTAACGGTTGCCACTCATATCCTCCACCTGGGGCTGCTCGGATAGGAAATGCTTGAATCGGAGGGGCCTGGAATCGCACTCCTTCCAAGACACAATTTTTTGCAATCATCTGCCAATCCGTCCTGTTTGCCCTCTCTTTCGGCATTCCCCCTGGCATAAGACTTTCCGCATTTGCCACCACCCCTCTCAATCGGCTGATCAATGCCTCCAGTTCCCTTGAAACCTCGTTAGTCCGTCTCGGAAGCGGGGGCGGATGAGCAACAATTGAGGATCCCTCGTCACCCCCTTCGCCCTCACTGCTATCAGAGCTCATGGGGTAATCGTGTACAGGCTCCCTCCACTGTGAGGGAATACAAGTTTGATTTCCCATTGCCCTAGGGATAGGGGTTCCCTCTGGTGGCTCAGGTATCACTGACAGTGCCGGGGGAGCCCTACCACCCCCCCTCGATGTCCTGCGCTCCGCTCTCTGTGTGTCCAGCACTCGTCGATCACTGGGATACAATGGGGCGTCCTCAGGTGTTTTGCCTTCTTTTTCTCCTTCCCGCCATCTTCCTTCACGTAGTTCGCGATACCGCTGGGATCCCACATCAGCCCCCGGGACCCAATCCAGCAACCTATCAGTCAGCTCCCTTTCCACACATTGTTGCAACTCGCCCCAGGGGTATTGAGGAAGTGGCGGAGCCGAAGGTTCCGTGGGCGGCCGCTCTAAACTCCCCACTCGTATCAGGAACACCTTTCCCGACTCCTTTGTTCCCGCTGCACCATAGTCTCCCTGCACCTCCCCTTCCTCCGTTGGCTCAGCCCCCAGTAACAACGGTTCCGTCTGTGTCCCACAGGCCACTCCTTCCCAGCCAGCCTGTGTCCCCTCCGAAACTAAACTTGTTGGCTTTTCGTTCCCAGGAGATTCATGCCCCATCAGCACACCACATGCGGCAGGCCGGCGCTGCCTTGCCGCAAACCCCCTCTTGAGCACCCTTGTCGTTACCGACTTTAGTACCTTTATGAGTTCCGCGAGCTCCATCGCTGTTGCCTGATCACGTCGGGGTCACCACTGTGGAGCAAACACTACACATCAAGGTTATTCCCCCCAGATCTCCAGCCAACACGGGCTTTATACCCCCAGCAGTAGGTGTGTCATGTTATAAGGGGCGGAGACAAGGGAGGGTCGACCCTTAACTCTTTCCGTACAGCACGTGATCTTCCGGTCGCCAGCCCTTATCTTTACTACAGCCGCCAACTGGATTTGGCTCCATTCACCACCACTCTCTGGGCTCGGCCATTCAGCCAGTTTTTAACCCAGCAGAGAGTGCACTTATCCAAGCCATGAGCAGCCAGTTTCTCCAGGAGAATGCTGTGGGAAACAGTGTCAAAGGCCTTACTAAAGTCCAAGTAGACAACATCCACAGCCTTCCCCTCATCCACTAAGCGGGTCACCTTGTCATAGAAGGAGACCAGGTTAGTGAAGCAGGACCTCCCTTTCATAAACCCATGCTGGCTGAGCCCGACCCCCCTGTTGTCCCACACATGCCGCGTAATGGGACTCAGGATGATCTGCTCCATGACCTTTCCTGGCGCCAAGGTCAGGCTGACAGGCCTGTAGTTCCCGGGATCCGCCTTCCGACCCTTCTTGTAGAGGGGTGTCACATTTGCTAGCTTCCAGTCATCTGGGACCTCCCTGGTTGACCAGGACTGCTGATAAACGATGGAGAGTGGCTTGGCAAGCTCTTCTGCCAGCTCCCTCAGTATCCTCGGGTGGATCCCATCTGGCCCCATGGACTTGTGCGCATCCAGGTGGAGGAGCAGGTCAGTGACTGCCACCTCTTCGACAACCGGGGCTTCATTCTGCTTCCTATCTCCATCTCCCAGCTCAGGGTCCTTAATATTCGGAGGATGACCAGTCTGACTATTAAAGACTGAGGCAAAGAAGGCATTAAGTACCTCAGCCTTCTCCTCATCCTTCGTGGCAATGTTTCCCTCCGCATCCAACAAAGAAGGATGGAGATTCTCCCTGGCCCTCCTTTTGTCACTGATATACTTGTAAAAACATTTTTTGTTATCCTTCACTGCAGTGGCCAGTTGAAGTTCTAGCTGGGCCTTCGCCTTTCTAATCTTCTCCCTGCATAACCTCACAACAATCCTCCTGAGTCACCTGCCCCTTCTTCCAAAGGTGGTAAACTCTCCTTTTTTTTCCCGAGTTCCAGCCAAAGCTCTCTGTTCAGCCAGGCCAGTCTTCTCCCCCACCTGCTCGACTTACGGCACGTGGGGACAGCTTGCTCCTGTGCCTTTAAGGCTTCCTTCCCGAATAACATCCAGCCTTCCTGGACTCCTTTGCCCTTCAGGACTGCCTCCCAAGGGACTCTGTTAACCAGACTCCTAAACAATCCAAAGCCTGCCTTTCTAAAGGCCAGGGTAGCGGTTTTGCTGACCCCCCCTCCTTACTTCTCCAAGAATTGAAAACTCTATCATTTCATGGTCACTGAGCCCAAGACAGCCTCCGACCACCACATCACCCCACCAGGCCTTCTCAGTTCATAAACAGCAGGTCCAGCAGGGCACCTCCCCTGGTTGGCTCGCTTACCAGCTGCATCAGGAAGTTATCTTCCACACACTCCAGGAACCTCCTAGACTGCTTTCTCTCTGCTGTGTTGTATTTCCAGCAGATATCTGGTAAGTTGAAGTCTCCCACAAGAACAAGGCCTAGGGATTGTGAGACTTCAGCCAACCGCTTGTGGAATACTTCGTCTGTTTCCTCATCCTGGTTGGGTGGTCTATAACAGACTCCCACCAGGATATCTGCCTTATTAGCCTTCCCCCTGATCTTTACCCATAAGCACTCAACCTTATCATTACCGGCGTTGAGCTCTAGACAATCAAAACACTCTCTAACGTACAGGGCTACCCCTCCACCTCTCCTTCCTTGCCTATCCCTTCTGAAGAGCTTGTAGCCATCCATTGCAGCACTCCAGTTGTGTGAGTCATCCCACCATGTTTCCGTGATGGCGACCACATCATAGTTTTCCTGCCGCGCAATGGCTTCCAGCTCCTCCTGTTTATTGCCCATGCTGCGTGCATTGGTGTAAATGCACTTCAGTTGGGCTATAGATCTCTTCTCCAACACAGGCATGCCACCCCTAGGCTCATCCCTAGCAAGCCTGGTTTCATCCCCTTCCCCCTTCGCATCTAGTTTAAAGCTCTCTCAATGAAGCCTGCTAACTCCTGAGCCAGAATCCTTTTCCCCCTTTGCGACAGGTGAACCCCATCTGTCTCCAGCAGGCCTGGTGCCATGTAAACTGCCCCATGATTGAAAAAACCCAAAATTCCACTGCTGGCACCAGCCTCTGAGCCACGTGTTAATGAGATGGGTCTTCCTGTTCCTTTCCATATGCCTCCCACCTACTGACGGGATGGAGGAAAACACTGTCTGCGCTCCTGATCCTTCAAGTAATCGCCCCAGTTCTCTGAAGTCCCTTTTGATCGTCTTTGTGCCTCTATCAGCTACCTCATCACTGCCAACCTGAACAACCAATAGCGGATAATAATCAGATGATTTTACCAGCCTAGGGAGCTTCCTGGTAATGTCTCTTATCCTTGCCCCAGGGAGGCAGCAGACTTCCCTATGGGATGGGTCCGGTCGGCATATCAGGCCCTCTGTTCCCCTCAGAAGGGAGTCGCCTATGACAATTACCCTTCTTTTTTTCTTACCAGTGGCCGTTGTAATGCGTGAGGCTGACTGGCTCCCCTTAGTCAACCCCTTGGATGGATCACTGTCCGTATCTTCATCCTCCTGGCCCTCGAGTTCCAGAGCCTCATAACTATTGTGTAAGGGCACCTGGGGGGGGGGGGGGGGCGAGGTCGGCCGGGAAAGGGTTCGTCTGCTGCGCCGAGCAGGGATCTGCATCCATCCTCCTCCATCTCTTGGGTCCCCTCCTTCTGCCTGGTGGCAAGCGGGTAGGGGAGCCTCTCCTTCTCTTGATGCTTCCATCTGGCTTGCTCGTCTCAGGGATGGTAGGGAGTGGCTTCACCAGTCCATTTCCCTCTCGCACTCCCTGATACTCCTCAGTCTTGCTACTTCTTCTTTCAGCTCTGCCACCATGCTGAGCAGATCCTCCACCTGCTCGCACCTCACGCAGGTGTTGTCTCGGCAGCCCTCCATCACCAGAGCAAGGCTCTGGCACTCCCTGCAGCCAGAGACCTGTGTGGCTGCATGTTTTAGTGGGAGGTCTGTCTGCGTCGCCACATCCCTTCTGGTGATGGCTCTTGCCTGAGTGGAAACCATGGCTAAGTCTCTTCCGGGAGGGCATAGACCACAAGGAGAGCTCGCCAGCTGCCTGCTCGCTCTGCCTGCGCAAACTGCCACGCCACGCCCTTTCTGACGTGCCACGCCCTGTTTGCCCATCCTGTTCGCCGCTCTCCTGGTCGCTCGCACTCCCTAGGGACCCGTTTAAATCTCCCGCGGTTGTCCCAGCAACGCCCAAGCCCCGTCTGCCTCGCTCGCGAGAGCAGCCGGTTTTTCTTTGGCGCGAGGGCCCCACCAGGCTCTTTATCGGGTTCCCCGGCACAGGAAACCCCCTTTTCCACCCCAATCTAGCGCCCAGTCGCAGGACTTACCGCTGCTGCCGCTGCGTGCCCGAAAGCCGTGCCTTTTAGGCAATATCTCTGTCTGCTGTGTTGGAGAGTCATGCTCTCTCCTTTTTTAATTCAGTTTAAAGTTGAAATAGCTTCAAAAAAGTCTGAGATGATTTCACAACCTGTATCCTAACTGCTAGGACAGTAAGATGGAGATGTTGAGCTGAATCAGCTTTGTGTTTGAGAAGAGACTTAAAACAAGTTTGCTATCCATGGTGAATGATCCGATTGTTGAGCTGCTAGAAGAAAAAAAAGGTATCAACAGCTCATTTTCCTGTGTGTTGTGGGAAGCCTGATCAGTTAGTTTTTCTCTATGAATTTTTCCATCCATTTTGATTGGTTTATGGATACTGAGGCATTTGAAAGGCTATTTTGGTGCTTTGGGCAATGCCATTATTTTTGGCCAAGTGAAGAATTTTTTTGTTATGCAACTTTTGGATGTCTAATTTAAGAAACATAGATTCTTATTTTTAAACATACTTGTCATTACAGAGAACTCTGAGTTCATTGGTTTTTAGTTGAAGCTTTGAGGAGCCAGGTCTTTGGCAAATCAAACTCTGAAGTATGGATATGAAAGCTTAGAATGTGAAGACAACAAAAAAAAAAAAAGAAAAAAAGCTGTAACACATGTGGTTAATTTCATGCAGCAAGTCTATCAGAGCGCTATGAAAAACTGAAATCTGATTTTTCATTTCCAAAAAATGAGGCAGGAAACTGTATGAAATAAAGTATTTTGTGCTACTGTTGTCCATCCCTGGTGCAGAGCTGTACTTTGCACTGAAAAATTTAATAGCGTGGTTTTCGGAAGGGTAAAAAGTAGCATATGATCATGGAGTTAGTGCATCATAATACATGTGCCCAAAGAGGAGGAATTATGGTTGCTCCAGTCCTTACTGTTAGTTTTGGGGCCTATTGACGCTTTTGCTCAAACAACTGAAAACAATCACTAGAGTCTGAATTTGCCAGACCAGAGTGGTATAGAGCACTGTATTGGGTTTATGTGGCAAGGCTTTAGTAGCGGGGGTGGGGAGCTGCAGGGGTGGCTTCTGTGAGAAGACACCGGAAGCTGCCCCCATGTTGGACAGAGCCAGTTCCAGACAGCTCCAAAACGGACCCACTGCTGGCCAAAGCTGAGCCAATCAGTGACGTTGGTAGCACCTCTGTGATGAAATATTTAAGAAAGGGTAAAAAAGCTGCACAACAGCAGCTGGGAGAGAGGAGTGAGAAAAAATGTGAGAGAAACAGCCCTGTAGGCACCAAGGTTGGTGAAGAAGGAGGGGAGGAGGTGCTCCAGGCGCCAGAGCAGAGGTTCCCCTGCAGCCCGTGGAGAAGACCATGGTGACACAGGTTGTCCCCCTGCAGCCCACGGAGGTCCATGGTGGAGCAGATATCCACCCTGCACCCCGTGGAGGACCCCACGCCGGAGCAGGTGGATGTGCCCTGAAGGAAGCTGTTACCTCGTGGAGACCCTATGCCGGAGAGGGCTCCTGGCAGGAACAGCAGCCTGTGGAAAGGAGCCCACGCAGGAGCAGGTTTTCTGGCAGGACCTGTGGCCCTGTGGGGGACCCACGCTGGAGTAGTGTTTTCCTGAAGGACTGTCTCCCATGGGAGGGACCCCACACTGGAGCAGGGGAAGAGCATGAGGAGGAAGGAGTGACAGAGATAAAGTGTTATGGACTGACCGCAACCCCTATTCCCCATCCTCCCTGCACCGCTTGGTGGGTTAGGAAGGTAGAGGAGTTAGTTAGGAGTAAAGTTGAGCCTGGGAAGAAGGGAGGGGTGGGGGGAAGGTGTGTTTAGTTTTGTCTTTGTTTCTCACTATTCTACTGTATTTTTAATTGGCAATAAATTAAATTAATCTTCCCCAAGTTGAGGAAGCGCCCAGTCGCAGGACTTACCGCTGCTGCCGCCGCGTGCCTCGCTGACCTCCAGGCAGTCAATGTGGTTGCAGAAATTGTTCGATTCATTGTTGTCATTTTCATAGAAACATAGAATAGTTTGTGTTGGAAGGGACCTTCAAAGCTCATCAAGTCCAATTCCCCTGCCATGGGCAGGGACATCCTTCACTAGATCGGGTTGCTCAAAGCCCCATCCAACCTGACCTTGAACACTTCCAGGGATAGGGTATCCACAACTTCTCTGGGCAACCTGTTCCACTGTCTCACCACCCTCATTGTAAAAAATTTCTTCCGTATATCCAATCTAAATCTACCTTCTTTCAGTTTAAAACCTTTGCTCCTTGTCCTGTCACTACAGGCCCTGGCAAAAAGTCTGTCCCCATCTTTCTTATAAACCCCCTTTAAGTATTGAAAGGCTGCAATAAGGTCTCCCTGGAGCCTTCTCTTCTCCAGGCTGAACAACCCCAACTCTCTCAGCCTTTCCTCATAGGAGAGGTGTTCCAGCCCTCTGACCATTTTCGCAGCCCTCCTCTGGACCTACTCCAACAGGTCCATGTCCTTCTTATACTGGGGACCCCAGAACTGGATGTAGTACTCCAGGTGGGGTCTCACCAGAGTGGAGTAGAGGGGGAGAATCACCTCCCTTGACCTGCTGGCCACGCTTCTTTTGATGCAGCCCAGGATACAATTGGCTTTCTGGGCTGCGAGAGCACATTGCCAACTCATGTCCAGCTTTTCATCTACCAGTACCCCAAAGTCCTTCTCCTCAGGGCTGCTCTCAACCCCTTCATCCCCCAGCCTGTATTGATACTGAGGATTGCCCTGACCCAGGTGCAGGACCTTGCACTTGGCCTTGTTGAACCTCATGAGGTTCACATGGGCCCACTTCTCCAGCTTGTCCAGGTCCCTCTGGATGGCATCCCATCCCTCAAGCATATCAGCTGCACCACTCAGCTTGGTGTCATCTGCAAACTTGCTGAGGGTGCACTCAACCCCACTATGTCATTGGTGAAGATATTGAACAGCACTGGCCCCAGTACGGACCCCTGAGGGACACCACTTGTCACTGATCTCCATCTGGACATTGATCCGTTGACCACTACCCTCTGGATGCAACCATCCAGCCAATTCCTCATCCACCGAACAGTCCACCCATCAAATCCATATCCTTCCAGTTTAGAGAGAAGGATATTGTGGGGGACCGTGTCAAAGGCCTTACAGAAGTCCAGATAGATGACACCCGCAGCTCTTCCCTTGTCCACTGATGCAGTCACTCCATCATAGAAGGCCACTAGGTTGGTCAGGCAAGACTTGCCCTTGGTGAAGGCATGCTGGCTGTCCCGAATCACCTCCCTGTCCTCCATGTGCCTTAGCATAGCTTCTAGGAGGATCTGTTCCATGATCTGCCCAGGCACAGAGGTGAGGCTGACAGGTTGGTAGTTCCCAGGATCCTCCTTTCTACCCTTTTTAAAAATGGGTGCAATGTTTCCCTTTTTCCAGTCACCGGAAAGGAGTTCTTCCAGCTGAGCACACTTGCAGCTATGACATCCACCTCTGCCTTCAGGTGCTAGGAGGACTTCCAGGTTCTGGAGCTCCATGCGACCTAAGGTCCGGACAGCTATTTCAGTCCTTGGGAGGTCTGTTTGGGTGGAGACATGAGCATAGGTAAGCTGTAGTGCTTCTGTTTGGGTTTCAGCCTCAGCCTTGCAGTTGTGGCAGGTGGACACCATTTTCTTTCAGCAGGTCACAGTCTCCTTATAGTTCTCAGAAAAATAGCCCACTTATAAAATAGTAATTCTTTTGAAAGATGTAATCCTTCCAGTTCTAATTCCCTGGAGACCTCGATCTTCTGGGTAGGCTTGCACAGCCACCAGTTAGTTGGGGTGACCGTTGGGGCTGCAGCCTAAGCCTGCTGGTGAGTAGAGCAGGCAGCAGCCCACTAACTGGCAGAGTGTGCAGCCCTTCCCGCGCGAACTGCCGCACAAACTGCTGACGCCACTCCCTGTTTGCAAATCCTGGCCGCTGGCGCTCCCTAGGGGCCGGTTATATGCGGCTTCCCACGGTTCGAACTGGCCGCGGGGACAGCCGTCACTGCCCAACTCTCGCCCGCCCCTCTCGTGAGACCTGCCGCCTGCCGGACGGTCCCTCCCACACACACAGCCCAAGGGTGCCGGGGGCCCAGAAAACCCCTTAGACACCCCCGGGGGACATCACAAACCTCGAACTCCTCTCAGCACGCGGCAACTACTGCGTTTGGAACTTTACCAAAGAAAGAACCAAGTGGAAATGGAAGAAGCATTTACTTTGAGGAGTACAGGGTTTCTCCAAGTCCAACGTTTTTAAACTGATGACCAAATGCTGTTTTCAGTGTGGCTTCTCTGGCAGTGCTAAAGATTCTTTGTCTTAGATTTTAAAAGACAAAAAAACAACCCCCAAACTTAACCCTTTAGTTAAAAAGTTGCAAGCACTTCTCTTTGCTTATCACTAAAAGTGGGCCCTTACTGAAATGCTAGTCCCAAACGCTAGACTTCTTTGTTGAAGTCTGAGTCTGAACCTTTGTCGTGGTTTAACCCCAGCCAGCAACTAAGCACCACACAGCCGCTCACTCACTCCCCGCCGGTGGGATGGGGGAGAGAATCGAAAGGGTAAAAGTGAGAAAACTCATGGGTTGAGATAAAGACAGTTTAATAGGTAAAGCAAAAGCCGCGCGCGCAAGCAAAGCAAAATAAGGAATTCATTCACTACTTCCCATCGGCAGGCAGGCGTTCAGCCATCCCCAGGAAAGCAGGGCTCCATCACACGTAACAGTTACTTGGGAAGACAAACGCCATCACTCCAAATGTCCCCCCCTTCCTTCTTCTTCCCCTAGCTTTTATTGCTGAGCATGACATCATATAGTATGGAATACCCCTTTGGTCAGTCTGGGTCAGCTGTCCCAACTGTGTCCCCTCCCACCTTCTTGTGCACCCCCAGCCTACTCGCTGGTGGGGCGTTGTGAGAAGCAGAAAAGGCCTTGACTCTGTGTAAGCCCTGCTCAGCAGTAATTAAAACATCCCTGTATTACCAACACTGTTTTCAGCACAAATCCAAAACATAGCCTCATGCTAGCTTCTATGAAGAAAATTAACTGTATCCCAGCCAAAACCAGCACAACCTTGCAGTTTTGCAATCACTGTATACTGCATCAGTATGAACCCTCAGTCCAAGCACTTGTGAACTGGGAAGGCATGAGCCGGATCCAAACTTCATAGCCTCATCCTCATCAGATATGATTTCTGTAATTTTAGTCACTCTGGGCAACAATGGCTTTTCCCCTCTAGAACAGCTGCCGTAGCTATGTCTGCTGCAGTCTACCATAATGTAAAATTATCTGGAATAGCTTTAAATTAGTTATCTCAGGACTGGAGGTCCTGGTGATAACAGCAGAAAGCTCAGGGTAGGCTGCATCAGTAAAGAGGACAGAGGACCATGATTAGATTGCTACAGGTGCCTCAGCTTAGTATATAATATGGATATTGTTATATATCTCAGCAGAGCACAGTGGGATCTGAAGGATCAAAAAAGACAAAATCAGATCTAGTATTGTGATGTGTACGGTACAGTTGGTGATACAGAACTACCATCTTCATTTATTGTTATTTGTATTACTGTAGCACTTCAGGACTCTTAACACCTGATTCCATCGATACAGGTACTGTATAAAAACAGAAAAGAAAAATATAGTCTTAGTTCCCAAACAGCTTACAGTTCCCATATAGGAAAGAGAGTGGGGAACAATGAGGCATTATTAGTATGATACTATCATAACAAGTGATCTTGGCACAGCAGAAAACTAAGTATTGTCGCTGGTTTTGGTAGGTTTTATAGTAAATAATATTCTAAAAAAGGGGGGGGACACACACGACTTGAAAGAAACCCATATATCAGATTTGTACATGTTTTCATGGAGCTTTTACTAAGTCAAGAGATGATGCAAAGGTGGGGTTTTTAATGTTGTAGTAGTGGGGAATGTATGGTGGCATCATGGACTTCTTAGAGCCAAGATCTATTGCCTCCATATTGATGGGATGGAAGAGCCCGAGGTCATAAAATATCAAGACTGAGCCTTCTCTTCTGTAGGCTAAACTGTCCCAGCTCTCTCAGCCTTTCCTCATAGGAGAGATGCTCCAGTCCCTTAATCATCTTAGTGGCCCTGTTTTGCACTGGGAGGTTCTGGTCCGTTATGATCCCAGTAAGAAAGGCACTTTGACTCTGTAAGGTATCATTTAAAATGCTATTTATCTAACACTATAAGGAGAGAATAGCATCCCTTTAGATGCTGGGAACCCTGAGCGGTGTAGCATTGAACAGGACTCCAACCCACGTGCAGCATGCCATGCAGACCCTGTCCATAGCCAAGATGGATAACCTTTTGGTCTTTCAAGCCATTATAGGATTTTCTTACAAGGAAACAACTCTATAATTTCTACTGTCAGAGAGAAAGGATGTTCACATAAGAACTTCTTGCTGTGCTTGTAGATAAAGGCAAAGCCACGCAAGTGGCGTAATCACCAGTACCAAGTGGGAGCTGCCTGCAGGCTCTTCTGTTACAATGAGCTGGCTGAGTTTATCCTGCGGCCAAGGGATTTGTGCAGCATAACACGGGCCTGAAGGCCACGCTGTATATGCACCATAGTGCAGCATGGCACAGCATAGCACAGGCCTGAGCCCAGAACTGGCCCAGGTGTGGCCTCACCAGTGCTGAGTAGAGGGGAAGGATCACCCCCCTCAACCTGCTGTCAATATTTCGTCTAATGCAGCCCAGAATATCATTAGCCACCTTTGCCATGAGGACACACTGCTGGCTCATGTTCAGCTTGGTGTCCACCAGAAACCCCAGGGCTTTTTTGTGTAGAACTGCTTTCCAGCTGTGCAGCCCCCGGCATATACTGGTTGTTCCTCCCCAGGTGCAGGACTTGGCACTTCCCCTTGTTGAACTGCATGAGGTTCCTGTCAGACCACTTCTCCAGCCCGTCGAGGTTCTTCTGGATGGCGACATGACCCTCTGGCGTATTAGCCACCATCATCTGTGAACTTGATGAGGGTACGCTCTGCCCCATCATCCAGATCATTAATGAAGGTGTTGAACAGGATCGGACCCAGTATTGACCCCTGGGGTACACTGCTAGTTACTGGCCTCCAACTAGACTTTGTGCCACTGATCACTACCCTCTGGGCCCAGCTGTTCAGCCAGTTGTCTGCACATCCAGCCCAAACTTCAACAGCTTCTCTATGAGGATCTTCTGGAAGACAGTGTCGAAGGCCTTACTGGAGTCGAGGTAGACAATATCCACTGCTCTCCCCTCATCTACCAGGCCAGTCGTTTCATCATAAAAGGTTATCAAGTTGGTCAAGCATGACTGACTTCCCCTTGGTGAATCCTTGCTGACAACTTCTGACGCCCTTTATGTGCCTAGAGATGGTTTCCAGGATTAGCTGCTCCATCACCTTCCCAGGGATGGAGGTGATGCTGACCAGCCTGTAGTTCCCTGGTCCTCCTTCTTGCCCTTCTTGAAGATAGGAGTGACATTTGCTTTCCTCTAGTCCTCGGGCACTTCTTCTAATTGCCGTCATTGTTCAAAGATTATTGACAGTGGCCTTGCAATGACATCGGCCAACTCCCTGAGTACTCAAGGGTGCATCTCATCAGGGCCCGTGGACTTATGTATGCTTAAGTATTCCCTGACCTGATCCTCTTCCACCAAGGCTAAGTCTTCCTTGCTCCAGACTTTCCCCCTGGTCTCTGGGACCTGGGATTCCTGAAGGCTGGTCTTGCTAGTAAAGACTGAGGCAAAGGCGGCATTCAGTACCTCAGCCTTTTCCATGTCCTGTGTCACCAAGGCCCCTGCCCCATTCAGCAGTGGGCCCACATTTTCCCTAGCCTTCCTTTTGTCACCTGTGTACTTATAGAAGCCATTCTTGTTGTCTTTGACATCCCTTGCCAGATTCAATTCCAGGTAGGCTTTGGCTTTCCTCACTGTATCTCTGCATGCCTGGAAAAAATCTCTGTATTCCTCCCAGGTTACCTGTCCCTGCTTCCACCCTCTGTATACTTCCTTTTTTATGTGTGAGTTCTGCCGGGAGCTCCTTGTTCATCCACGCAGGCCTCCTGGCATTTTTCAGTCATAGAATCATAGAATAGCCCAGGTTGGAAGGGACCTCGAAAGATCATCTGGTCCAACAGATCGTGGGAAAGGGAGCCTAGATGAGATTATCTAGCATCCTGTCCAATCGCGCCTTGAAAACCTCCAGTGATGGGGACTCTACCACATCCCTGGGGAGGTTGTTCCAGTGATTGATTGTTCTCACTGTAAAAATTTCTTTCTTATATCGAGATGAAACCTCTCCTGGTGCAACTTGTGCCCGTTGCCCCTTGTCTTCTTCATGTGACTCCTTGCGAAGAGAGACCCTCCGTCCTCTTCATAGCCACCTTTAAGTATTGGAATACTGTGATGAGGTCCCCCCTGAGCCTACTCTTCTCCAGCGTGAAAAGACCTAACTCCTTCAGTCGATTTTTGCCTGACTTCCTGCTTGTTGGGATGGACTGCTCTTGAGCTTGGAGGAGGTGATCCTTGAACATTAACCAGCTTTCTTGGGCCCCTCTTCCCTCTGGGGCCTTATCCCATGGGAGTCTACCAAGCCAGTATCTGAAGAGGCCAAAGTCTGCTCTCCTGACATCCAGGGTTGTGATCTGGCTTTTTGCCCTGCTCCCTCCCCTCAGGATCCTGAACTCTACCATCTCATGGTCACTGCAGCCAAGGCTGCCTTTGACCTTCACATCTCCAACGAGCCCTTCCTTGTTTGTGAGTATGAGGGCCAGCAGAGCACCTCTCTTCGGTCGCTCCTTTGTCACCTGGATCAGGAAGTTGTCGTCGATGCTCTTCAGGTATCTCGTGGATTGCTTATGCCCTGCTGTGCTGTTCCTCCAGCAGATATCGGGGTGGTTAGAGTCTCCCATGAAGACCAGGGCCTGAGAATGTGAGGCAGCTCCTAGTTGTCTGTAGGGGGCCTCATTCACTTGTTCTTCCTGATCAGGGGGCCTGATCAGCAGGCAACCACTACAGTGCCACCCTTACCTTGTCTTGTCTTTCATCCTTGCCCATAATCTCTCAGCTGTCTCCTCATCCATCCCCAGGCAGAGCTCCATGCATTCCAGCTGCTCTCTCACATAAAGGGCAACTCCTCCTCCTTGTCTTCCTGGCCTGTCTTTCCTAAAAATACTGTATCCTTCCATTGCAACGCTCCAGTCATGGGAGCTATCCCACCACATCTCTGTGATCCCAACAAGACCATAACCCTGCACCTGCATGCAGAGCTCTAATTCCTCATGTTTATTCCCTATGCTATGATGTGCATTAGTGTACATGCACTTCAGAGAGGCACCCCAGCATGCTGATTTCACAGAAATAATCTGTTGGGGCTTTTTTTTTACCATAATGGTGCCTTGTAGGCACTTCCTTACTACCATGCAAATGTTGGAGGTGACTCCGTTTAAGCCCTACTTTGTTGATTTTGCATTCCCTTTCAGTCATATTACTCCAGGCATTTTGCTCGTCAGCCTTGTCTATCACTCCCTTACAGGGCTGCTGGTAACTCCCTCACCTGTCGTTCCTAGTTTAAAGCTCTCCTTACCGGGTCAGCCATCCTACTGGCAAAGATACCTTTTCCCCACTTGGTGAGGTGGAACCCATATCTCCCAAGCG